>NC_092761.1:4651154-5386893 GCF_047496795.1 Chiloscyllium punctatum | reverse complement strand
GACGCGGGTGGGGGACAGAGAGTGGGTCAGACAGAGGGGGTCAGAGAGAGGGGGGCAGAGAGAGGGGGCAGAGGGAGGGCGACAGAGAGAGGGGGGGAGAGAGGGGGGGAACAGAGAGAGGGGGAGAAAGAGAGAGGGGGACAGAGAGGGGGGGACAGAGAGAGGGGGACAGAGAGGGGGGGACAGAGAGAGAGGGACAGAGAGAGAGGGGCAGAGGGAGGGAGGCAGAGAGAGGGGGACAGAGAGAGGGGGACAGAGAGAGGGGGACAGAGAGAGGGCGAGATAGAGGGGGACAGAGAGAGAGAGAGAGAGAGGGACAGAGAGGTGGGGGACAGAGAGAGGGGGCAGAGAGTGGGCGACAGAGAGGAGGGGTACAGAGTGGGGGTGAGAGAGGAGTTCAGAGAGTGGGGGGATGGAGAGAGTGGCGGACAGAGAGAGAGGGGACAGAGAGAGAGGGGACAGAGAGAGGGGGACAGAGAGAGGGGGACAGAGAGAGGCGAGATTGAGGGGGACAGAGAGGGGGGTCAGAGAGAGGCAGGTGGGAGAGTGGGTGAGACAGAGCGAGAGGGGGACAGGGAGAGAGGGGACAAAGGGGGGGAAGAGAAGGGCGACAGAGAGAGGGGGATAGAGAGAGGGGGATAGAGAGAGGGGGAGAGAAAAAGTCAGAGGTTGAGGGGGTCAGAGAGAGGGGGAGATAGAGGGCGACAGAGTGAGGAGGACAGAGAGAGGCGAAAGAGAGTGGGGGTCAGAGAGTGTGGGACAGAGAGAGGGGTATAAAGTGGAGGTGAGAGAGGGGATCAGAGATTGGGGGGATGGAGAGAGTAGGGGACAGAGAGAGACGTGACAGAGAGAGTGGGGGACAGAGAGAGAGGGGGACAGAGAGAGAGGGGGACAGACAGGGCCGATAGAGGGAGAAGGACAGAGAGAGAGGGGGACAGAGAGAGGGGGCAGAGGGAGGGTGACAGAGAGAGACGGGGACAGAGAGAGGGGGACAGAGAGAGGCGGGTGGGGGACAGAGAGTGGGTCAGACAGAGGGGGTCAGAGAGAGAGGGACAGAGAGAGGGGGCAGAGGGAGGGCGACAGAGAGAGGTGGACAGAGAGAGGCGGGTGGGATAGAGCGCAGGACAGAGAGGGGGGGGACAGAGAGAGGGGGACAGAGAGACAGGCGTGTGTGAGAGAGAGGGGGTCAGAGAGAGGCGGGTGGGAGGGAGAGCGGGACAGAGATAGAGGGGGAGAGAGAGGGGGACAAAGAGGCGTGATTGAGGGAGGCGGGTGGGAGAGAGAGGGGGCAGAGAGAGTGGACAGAGAGAGGGCGACAGACGGGGGGAGAAGAGAGCGGGGGTGAGTGAAAGGCGGGTGGGAGAGGGAGGGTCAGAGAGAGAGGGCGACAGAGAGAGTGGGACAGAGAGTGGGTCAGATAGAGAAGGTCAGAGAGAGTCGGACAGAGAGAGGTGGACAGAGAGAGGTGGACAGAGAGAGGGGGACAGAGAGAGTGGGGCAAATTAGAGTGGGACAGGGAGAGGTTGGTGGGGAACAGGGAGTGGGTCAGACAGAGGGGGTCAGAGAGAGGGGGACAGAGATAGGGGGACAGAGAGAGGCGGGTGGGATAGAGCGCGGGACAGAGGGGGGGACAGAGAGAGGGGGACAGAGAGAGAGGGGGACACAGAGAGTGGGACAGAGAGATGGTTACAGAGTGGGGGTGAGAGGGGAGTCAGAGAGTGGGGGGATGGAGAGAGTGGGGCACAGAGATAGAGGGGACAGAGAGAGTGGGGGACAGAGAGGGAGGGGGCAGAGAGAGGGCGAAGAGAGGGGGACAGAGAGCGGGGGAGAGTGAGGGGGGACAGAGAGAGTTGGAGAGAGAGACGGGGAAAGAGAGACGGGGAAAGAGAGATGGGGTAAGAGAGACGGGGAAAGAGAGACGGGGAGATAGAGGGGGACAGAGAGAGGGCGTCAGAGAGAGAGGGGGACAGAGAGAGAGGGGGACAGGGAGCGGGGGAGAGTGAGGGGGGACAGAGAGAGTGGGACAGAGAGACGGGGACAGAGAGACGGGGACAGAGAGACGGGGACAGAGAGACGGGGAGATTGAGGGGGAAAGAGAGAGGGCGTCAGAGAGAGAGGGCGTCAGAGAGAGAGGGGGACAGAGAGATGGGGACAGAGAGACGGGGAAAGAGAGACGGGGACAGAGAGACGGGGACAGAGAGATGGGGACAGAGAGACGGGTACAGAGAGACAGGGACAGAGAGGGGGACAGAGATGGGGACAGAGAGGGGGCGTCAGAGAGAGAGGGGTACAGAGAGAGAGGGGGACAAAGAGAGAGAGGGGGACAAAGAGAGAGGGGGACAAAGAGAGATGGGGACAGAGAGGGATGGGGACAGAGAGAGAGGGGGAGAGAGAGGGGGACAGAGAGAGAGGGGGACAGAGAGAGAGAGGGGGACAAAGAGAGAGGGGGACAAAGAGAGAGGGGGACAGAGAGAGAGTGGGACAAAGACAGAGGGGGACAAAGAGAGAGGGGGACAGAGAGAGAGGGACAGAGAGAGAGGGGGACAGAGAGAGGGGGACAGAGAGAGGGGGACAGAGAGATGGTTACAGAGTAGGAGTGAGAGAGGTGGTCAGAGAGTGGGGGGATGGAGAGAGTGGGGCACAGAGATAGAGGGGACAGAGAGGGTGGGGGGCAGAGAGGGATGGGGCAGCGAGAGGGTGAAGAGAGGGGGGACAGAGAGCGGGGGAGAGTGAGGGGGACAGAGAGAAGGGGACAGAGAGACGGGGACAGAGAGACGGGGACAGAGAGACGGGGAGATTGAGGGTGACTGAGAGAGGGCGTCAGAGAGAGAGGGGGACGGAGAGAGATGGGGACAAAGAGAGAGGGGGACAGAGAGAGGTGGACAGAGAGAGAGGGGGACAGAGAGAGAGGGGGATAAAGAGGGGAGATAGAGGGAGGCGGGTGGGAGAGAGAGGGGGGCAGAGAGTGGGTCAGACAGAGGGGGTCTGAGTGAGTGGGAAAGAGAGAGGGCGTAAGAGAGAGTGGGACAGAGAGAGGGCGACAGAGAGAGGGCGACAGAGAGAGGGGGACAGAGAGAGGGGGACAGAGATAGGGGGACAGAGAGAGGGGGGACAGAGAGAGGGGGGACAGAGAGAGGGGACAGAGAGAGGGGGACAGAGAGGGCGGGATAGAGAGAGGAGACAGAGAGAGGAGCGTAGAGAGAGAGCGACAGAGAGAGTGGGACTGAGAGTGGCTCAGATAGAGGGGGTCAGAGAGAGGTGGACAGAGAGAGGGGGATAAAGATAGAGGGGGCAAAGAGAGGGCGACAGAGAGAGGGCGACAGAGAGAGAGGGGGTCAGAGAGAGGCAGTGTCAGAGGGGGTGGTAGAGGGGGTCAGAGAGGGGGTGAGATAGAGGGGGGACAGAGAGAGGGGGGACAGAGGGAGGGGGAGGTAGACGGGGTCAGAGAGAGGGGGAGATAGAGGGGGTCAGAGAGAGCGGGACAGAGAGAGGGGAACAGAGTGGAGGTGAGAGAGGGGGTCAAAGGGTGGTGGGATGTAGGGAGTGGGGGTGAGAGAGGGGGACAGAGAGGGGGGGACAGAGAGAGAGGGGGACAGAGAGAGGGGGACAGAGAAAGGGGTACAGAGTGGGGGATAGAGAGAGGGGGACAGAGAGAGGGCGAGATAGAGGGGGACAGAGGGGCGGTCAGAGAGAGGGGGCAGAGAGAGAGGAGGACAGAGTGACGGGGTCAGAGAGAGGCAGGTGGGAGAGAGCGAGGGACAGAGAGAGAAAGGGGGGACAGAGAGAGGGGAACAGAGAGAGAGGCGGGTGGTAGAGAGAGGGGGTCAGAGAGAGGCGGGCGGGAGAGTGCGTGGGACAGAGCGAGAGGGGAACAGAGAGAGAGGGGGTAAAAGAGGGGGGATAGAGGGAGGCAGGTGGGAGAGAGACGGGGACAGTGTGACGGGGACAGAGAGAGGCGGGATAGAGAGAGGGGCATAGAGAGAGGGGGATAGAGAGGTGGGGACAAAAAAGAGTCGGAGGTAGAAGGGGTCAGAGAGAGGGGGATATACAGGGCGACAGAGAGAGGAGGACAGAGAGAGGGGGACAGAGTGTGGGGGACAGAGACTGGAGGAAAGAGAGAGGGGTATAGAGTGGGGGTTAGAGAGGGGGTCAGAGAGTGGGGGGATGGAGAGAGTTGTGGACAGAGAGGAGGGTACAGGGAGAGTGGGGAACAGAGAGGGAGGGGGCAGAGAGAGGGCGAAGAGAGGGGGACAGAGAGCGGGGGAGAGTGAGGGGGGAGAGAGAGACGGGGAAAGAGAGACGGGGAAAGAGAGACGGGGTAAGAGAGACGGGGAAAGAGAGACGGGGAGATAGAGGGGGACAGAGAGAGGGCGTCAGAGAGAGAGGGGGACAGAGAGAGAGGGGGACAGGGAGCGGGGGAGAGTGAGGGGGGACAGAGAGAGTTGGAGAGAGAGACGGGGAAAGAGAGACAGGGAAAGAGAGACGGGGTAAGAGAGACGGGGAAAGAGAGACGGGGAGATAGAGGGGGACAGAGAGAGGGCGTCAGAGAGAGAGGGGGACAGAGAGAGAGGGGGACAGGGAGCGGGGGAGAGTGAGGGGGGACAGAGAGAGTGGGACAGAGAGACGGGGACAGAGAGACGGGGACAGAGAGACGGGGAGATTGAGGGGGAAAGAGAGAGGGCGTCAGAGAGAGAGGGCGTCAGAGAGAGAGGGGGACAGAGAGATGGGGACAGAGAGACGGGGAAAGAGAGACGGGGACAGAGAGACGGGGACAGAGAGATGGGGACAGAGAGACGGGGACAGAGAGACGGGGACAGAGAGGGGGACAGAGATGGGGACAGAGAGGGGGCATCAGAGAGAGAGGGGGACAGAGAGAGAGGGGGACAAAGAGACAGAGGGGGACAAAGAGAGAGGGGGACAAAGAGAGATGGGGACAGAGAGGGATGGGGAAAGAGAGAGAGGGGGAGAGAGAGGGGGACAGAGAGAGAGGGGGACAGAGAGAGAGGGGGACAAAGAGAGAGGGGGACAAAGAGAGAGGGGGACAGAGAGAGGGGGACAGAGAAAGAGGGGGACAAAGACAGAGGGGGGCAGAGAGAGGGGGACAGAGAGAGGGGGACAGAGAGATGGTTACAGAGTAGGAGTGAGAGAGGTGGTCAGAGAGTGGGGGGATGGAGAGAGTGGGGCACAGAGATAGAGGGGACAGAGAGGGTGGGGTGCAGAAAGGGATGGGGCAGCGAGAGGGTGAAGCGAGGGGGGACAGAGAGCGGGGGAGAGTGAGGGGGACAGAGAGAAGGGGACAGAGAAACGGGGACAGAGAGACGGGGACAGAGAGACGGGGAGATTGAGGGGGACTGAGAGAGGGCGTCAGAGAGAGAGGGGGACAGAGAGAGAGGGGGACAAAGAGAGAGGGGGACAGAGAGAGGGGGACAGAGAGAGAGGGGGACAGAGAGAGAGGGGGATAAAGAGGGGAGATAGTGGGAGACGGGTGGGAGAGAGAGGGGGGCAGAGAGTGGGTCAGACAGAGGGGGTCTGAGTGAGTTGGAAAGAGAGAGGGCGTAAGAGAGAGTGGGACAGAGAGAGGGCGACAGAGAGAGGGCGACAGAGAGAGGGGGACAGAGAGAGGGGGACAGAGAGAGGGGGACAGAGAGAGGGGACAGAGAGAGGGGGGACAGAGAGAGGGGGACAGAGAGAGGGGACAGAGAGAGGGGGACAGAGAGGGCGGGATAGAGAGAGGAGACAGAGAGAGGAGCGTAGAGAGAGAGCGACAGAGAGAGTGGGAGTGAGAGTGGCTCAGATAGAGGGGGTCAGAGAGAGGTGGACAGAGAGAGGGGATAAAGATAGAGGGGGCACAGAGAGGGCGACAGAGAGAGGGCGACAGAGAGAGAGGGGGTCAGAGAGAGGCAGTGTCAGAGGGGGTGGTAGAGGGGGTCAGAGAGAGGGTGAGATAGAGGGGGGACAGAGAGAGGGGGACAGAGGGAGAGGGAGGTAGAGGGGGTC
Source organism: Chiloscyllium punctatum (assembly GCF_047496795.1). Taxonomy (NCBI): domain Eukaryota; kingdom Metazoa; phylum Chordata; class Chondrichthyes; order Orectolobiformes; family Hemiscylliidae; genus Chiloscyllium; species Chiloscyllium punctatum. The sequence continues at coordinate 5,380,896 of NC_092761.1, read as the reverse complement.
AGAGAGAGGGGGAGATAGAGGGGGTCAGAGAGAGCGGGACAGAGAGAGGGGAACAGAGTGGGGGTGAGAGAGGGGGTCAGAGGGTGGTGGGATGTAGGGAGTGGGGGTGAGAGAGGGGGACAGAGGGGGTGGACAGAGAGAGAGGGGGACAGAGAGAGGGGGGACAGAGAAAGGGGTACAGAGTGGGGGATAGAGAGAGGGGGACAGAGAGAGGGCGAGATAGAGGGGGACAGAGGGGCGGTCAGAGAGAGGGGGCAGAGGGAGAGGAGGACAGAGTGACGGGGTCAGAGAGAGGCAGTTGGGAGAGAGCGAGGGACAGAGAGAGAAAGGGGGGACAGAGAGAGGGGGACAGAGAGAGAGGCGGGTGGTAGAGAGAGGGGGTCAGAGAGAGGCGGGCGGGAGAGTGCGTGGGACAGAGCGAGAAGGGAACAGAGAGAGAGGGGGTAAAAGAGGGGGGATAGAGGGAGGCAGGTGGGAGAGAGACGGGGACAGTGTGACGGGGATAGCGAGAGGGGCGACAGAGAGAAGCGGGATAGAGAGAGGGGCATAGAGAGAGGGGGATAGAGAGGGGGGGACAAAAAAGAGTCGGAGGTAGAAGGGGTCAGAGAGAGGGGGATATAGAGGGCGACAGAGAGAGGAGGACAGAGAGAGCGGGACAGAGTGTGGGGGACAGAGACTGGAGGACAGAGAGAGGGGTATAGAGTGGGGGTTAGAGAGGGGGTCAGAGAGTGGGGGGATGGAGAGAGTTGTGGACAGAGAGGAGGGTACAGGGAGAGTGGGGAACAGAGAGAGGGGAACAGGGGGGGACAGAGAGAGGGGGACAGAGAGAGGGCGAGATAGAGGGGGACAGAGAGAGTGGGTGTCAGACAGAGGCGGGTGGGAGAGAGTGCGGGACAGAGAGAGAGGGGGAAGAGGGGGGGACAGAATGAGTGGGACAGAGTGAGGGGGCAGAGAGAGAGGAGGACAGAGTGACGGGGTCAGAGAGAGGCTGGTGGGAGAGAGCGAGGGACAGAGAGAGAGAGAGAGGGGGACAGAGAGAGGGGGACATAGAGAGAGAGGCGGGTGGGAGAGTGCGTTGGACAGAGCGAGAGGGGAACAGACAGAGAGGGGGTAAAAGAGGGGGGATAGGGGGAGACAGGTGGGAGAGAGACGGGTGAATAGCCCCCCTCAGACCTATATTCTCATTACCCGGAACACCAACTTACAGACGGGAAAATAACTACACGCAAGACTGAAATGCCTCATAGAAGAGTCACAGCACTCCATCCACTCCACCCAGGAATTCCTAAAAATCATCAAAAACACCAAAATAGAGGAAGAAGAAGCAATGATCTCATTCGACATAACAGCACTGTTCACCATCATCAACATCGACCTGGCAAAGGAAACAGTTACCACACTTTTAGAAGATACCATCACAGACGTACCAACAACCATTAATCACATTACCACGAAAACATAATGAAGCTAGTGGACCTGTGCCTCACAACCCACTTCACTTTCAACAACATAGTCTACAAGCAAACCAATGGCACACCCATGAGATCTCCGCTGTCAGGATTCATAGCAGAAGCGGTAATGCAAAGACTAGAACAAACACCCCTACCAACAATTAAACCAAACATCTGAGTCCGCTACGTAGATGACACCTTTGTCATCACAAACCAAAACAAGATAGTAAAGACATTTAACATCATCAACAACACCCTCACAGGCATAAATCTCACGAAGGAGGAAGAAACCGCCAACAAACTCGCATTCCTGAACGTCACAGTAGAAAGAAAGGACAACGGAGAACTACAAACCTGCGTATACAGAAAACCAACAAACACTTACTAAATACATAACTACACCAGCAACCATCCCAACACACACAAACGAAGCCGTATCAGAACACTATTTCAACGAGCCACCATACACTGCAGCACAGACGAACTTCGGAAAACTGAGGAGAACCACCGATACAACGTATTAGAGAAGAATAGATACTCAAAAAATACAGTTCGCAGATTCCTCAAGAACAAACCACGACAAGCAGACGAAACACAGCCAGAAACCCTAACCACCTTACCATACATCAAAGAAGTTTCAGAAATGACAGCCAGAATACTCAGACCCCTCGGAATCCTAGTTGTACACAAACCCACCAACACTCTCAAATGAAAACTAATAAACTTAAAAGACACAGTTCAACCCATGGACAAAACAAACGTCATCTAAAAGGTTCCATGCAAGGACTGCCACCAACACTACGTAAGATCAACAGGAAGAAAGTTAGCCACCAGGATATACGAACACCAGCTCGCCACAAAAAGACACGGCCTTCTCTCCTTCGGAGCCCTACATGCGGGTTAAAAATACCACTATTTCGACTGGGACAACACATCTAACCTGGAACACGCTAAGCAAAGACATGCCAGAGAATTCCGAGAGGCCTGGCACTTCAACCACAATGCCATAAACAAACACTTAGATCTAGATGCCATCTATCAACCCCTCAGAAAACGAAGAGGAAATGACATCACCACAAACCCCAGGAACCCCATCGAGGAGAAAGATATAAATAGAAAGCAGGAGACAACAGCTTTGCTTCAACTGGAGGTCGCCACTGATGATAATGTTACCTAGCCAATTAATGAAACGTCTGGATATCAAAGTTACAGCTCAGCGAGCAAACCTACACCCTACATTTTAAATGATTTTTCATGTTTATGTTGCAGGAATCTGCGGTTATTGATCCACAGTTTAGTTTCACTCCCTATAGGTAACATGCTGATTTCTCCAGTTGTTCATAGTTCAATGTGATACATCCAGTGTGTGCATAACGAGAGGGAGCTTGCTTCCCACATATTGTGTTTATCTGTGCCTTATGTCCAGCATTCGTCAATGGCGAGAGAAAGGAGCGAGGGCGAGACCAATGTGTAAGTCTCTCCGTGCCCATGCACGGCACCCACAGCGGCAATTCTCCACTGTGCATTTACAGCCAGTTCTCAGTGCCCCTAAACCCACGCCCTGCCCCTTTGAAATATCTCCATTATTTTGTGCTGTCTCGCTGTGCTCTTCTCACCAGGATGAATTACTTCTACTCAACGTCCTCCAGATTTCATCTGACAAAATATTCATTAAGAATCTCTTTGCATAAACATGCACTTCACAGCTCTCGGTATTTGATTTTCCTGGATGTCTTTCATACAAAAAAACGTTCACAGCAGCTTGACTTGAAAAAGAAAATCGCGTTACTTTTCATTATCCAAAGCAAACAACATTTCAATGTAGTTTAGTCAAAAGGCACAAACTATTCCTTGAGATTTTGTAATAGCGTCAATGCATATAAACTGACCATTGGAGTTCCAGTTTCAATAAAACCACTGCGATCATCTGAAAACCGCAACATTGAAAGCTGTTGATGACAGCGACGAGAGTGGGATTCGAACGCATGCGTGCAGCGCACAATGGATTAGCAGCCCATCGCCTTAACCTCTCGGCCACCTCGTCACAGACACAGGGAAAGCTATGACCTTATGAATAATTGACTTGCGTAAATTATGCAACACAGCAGATATTTCTCCCTGGTGTTGGTGAAATGAGAAATAACACAGTACGGTTCCAAGAGTATGGCCTGACCCCTGGGTTGTGGGGCAAGTGCACTCCCACTGTCACACTGTGCACACAGTGATCTGGACAAAAAATGAGGAAATGACTATGTAACAAGTTCTGTTGAATTCTGTGAAGATTTGAAATCAACGGAAGTAAGAACCCGAGACAGCAGGAGGTGTTCTTTCAAAAAAGAGTTGGATAGAGCTCTAAAGGATAGTGGAATCAAGGGTTATGGGGATAAGGCAGGAACAGGATACAGATTGAGGATGTTCGGCCATGATCATAATGAATGGTGGTGCTGGCTGAAAGGGCAGAATGGCCTACTCCTGCACCTGCTGTCTATTGTCTATTAAATTGCCTTTGAGGAATTGTTTTCCAGACTGGAGGAGAGTGCATAGTGCTCAATGTCATTATTCAGAAGACCTAACTTCCGCTCAGATGTTTTTGACACGCACTTGTGTACAGAACAGACAATTTCAAAATCCAAAATATGGCTAAACTGACAATTGAACTCAACAATGCAAAAACCTCAGTCTGTATCATTTTCCCGAGCCGTGCGACACCAAGTCACTGTCTGATCACAGCAACACAGTGAGCAAGTGTCAGAAGGAAAATGAGAGCAGTGCCAGAGCGCATGCTGGGAGCTGCAGTTCACGCACGGGGTAGTGCATTTCACACAACAGGGACACTTCCCAAATAACAGACTGCGGTGGAAGAAATTTGATGCCAGAGACACAATGGAGACCTGTCGTTGAGTCTGTTAAAGATGAAGATTTTAAGATTTCTACAGATGCAAAACAAAATAAAAAGCTCATGGGTTAGTGAAGGCAAAAGATGACATTGTACATTTCATCAGACTACCCATCTTTACAATGAGTACCTCACCACTTTCCTCACGCGGGGACAGAACCACTGGTGAAGATGAGCATATAACCCCCGTTCCTAGCCATGGAATCAGAGAAAGTCGGTTTCCCAAACGTTAAGGTAAAACCAGGAATGTGGAGGTAAACATTAATGTGTTGTTCCTGTGCTGAAATTGACCAGTGCACAGTATCTCTGTTTCAGTAGAAAGGGGTGTGCTGTACCGAAGTTTTAATTTTGTGCCTCAAATGGAGCAACTTCAATTTATCGTCGGGTTGAGGGATACAGACAGACGGTGATATTGAGCAAAGCCAAGTTTATGGGAAAATACCCGTGTTTGTGGATTGAGAAAAGACCTTTTCTGGATAATGACTCCTTGATCAACAAACATACTGCAAGTATCTAAAACGTGAAGTGACATATGCGGAGAGAGCCGAAGGTGTTTTTTCAACAGATGGATAACGTTTCCCAAGTGCACTGCGTTAAATTCCGGGAAAATAGATGTTGAACTGGTTTCATGTTACAGAGTTTGTTGCAAACTCACAAACGTTATTGCAATAATAAAAACAGAAATCACATAGGACCGTTTAAATATTGCATTGAACTGAATTTTGGTCTGAGCATATTTTATCTTCAGTGGCATGCTGCAGAGAAGTACAGAGGGTTAACAATACAAAAGGACAGAGTCTTCTTGGTGGATTTCTTGGGTGGAGTTAAGAATGTACGAAATATAAATAACATCATGTGAATGTGGTCAAGTCTTTAACGTAGATGTTGCGTCTCCAAGTGACGATTCAATTCCTACTCATTCGGATATAACTTCTGTCTGTAGATATTTTACGACATCAGCTCCATTTACAGAGGTTCACCTTGTATAATACGCCACACCTTACCAATCCATGAACTTATTCAGTTGTACGTGTTCATGAAATGTCTTTGTGTCTGAAGTCAAAAAATTCGAAATTGTAACGGAACCACACTGACTTTCACTCAATGGTAAATTCTCTCCTTGTACATTTGTTCGTGTATCTTTTAAAACACTCTGAAGTCAGCTTCTACGTTTTATTTCTGGAAAGTCGTTCACGATTTAAATAACTCTATTGAGTGGAAGAAACTCTCATCCAAACTTTTCTTAATCATTCACTAATGGTTTTCAAGCTCTAACTAAAGTTATTGATTCACTCGAAAGAGGGCCTTTCCCCAATTTATTCATTCAAACCTCGCGTTATGTGAAAATCTCATTTGTTTACATCAAATTTGCGTGTTTCTGCTCCAGCATTTCAAAATCTCGTGAATAGACTCCTTCATTTTTTCTATCATCCCGTTTGTATCCTTTCTGATATTTTTATGTCTCAGTAAACAAAATCACTTGGCTTTCTAATATCTTGCTATCCAGGAAACAGCGTCTGGACCCTTTCTAACTTCTTTATATGTTTTTGGTGGAGAAAGAGGACAAGGATTACACACAATGCTCCCACTGAGGGTGACCTAAAGATTTTACAGTTACACTATGAACTCTTTGCTTTTTAAATATGACGCCTCTATTTATAAACTTCAATAAGGTAAATTACGATCTATCCAGTTCACGAACATCGTCTCCATGGAGATGAAAATTTTCTATCACTTCCTTTCTTCTTCCACGGAATGTCTGAAAGGTTTGTAAGGCCAACATCTCTAAATCCCCGTGTCCCGAGTCACTCTCAGCTATTTCTAAAGGCGATTGAAGTTCAGATTGTCATAGCTATTGTGTATCGTATGTCCGTGTTCTTGTTCAATTTGTTCAGCATTTCATGGGTCTCTGTATTGAATTCTACTGAATGATTAATTTGTGAATGGAGACATTCCCTTCACCACTCATTCGAAACTCCATGGAACATTGAAAGATTTTACTCATACGCTTCCAGAGGACAGTCCTGCTATTACTGGGTGAATCAGTGAACATTCCCCACGTATCCTCGAAGGCAAGGATTTCCTTCTCCATTTTAGGGGACCATTACAGCGCTGAATCCCATGTGTGAATTCATGAAAACCAAAACAGTTGCAGAAAGATGTTAAAACTAAGATTTTGCAATCTGCTTGCATTGGTTGTCCCAAAAATTACATTCCATATTATGGTATGTTTGTGGATGAAAGCACTTTCTGAATTTTGAGCAATTATGTTTCAGTTTTGTCAAAAAATTATCATTCGGTGTGCTCTCTTTCCCTTTCAGTTGTTTATCCCGTATTTTATCAGTTTATTTAAAGTTTTCAATAATTTCAATCAATCTCGCTCCTGATTACCCATCCGAGAGAATGCCACAATTTTGTCAATTTCTTTTCAGTGCAGCTGTAGGGCGCGGTGACCAAGTGGAAAGGCATTGGTCATGTGAACCAAATAAAAGTAGCCCCCTGGTGGAAATCTGGCCGTTCCATCACAGTCATATTTCAAACATCTAAAACGTAATCTTTAGCCAAATCATATTGGCAGAAAATAAGAAAACAAAAATGAAAAAATTGCTGATGTTGAAAATCAAACAAAAACAGACGTTGATGGAATATTTCAGGATGTCTGGCAGCATCTGTGGACAGACGGACCCAATGGATGTGAAACGTTAACTGTGATTCATCTGCACAGATGCTGCCAGCACACCTGTGATTTTACAGCAATTTCTGTTTTTGTTTCAGATTGGCAGATTTTGTCGCAGTTCATGAGAACATGCTCATTACAATCAAACAAAAAGCGTGGACTTGGTAGTGTGAAATGAGACAGTAATAATGAATGAGTGGAGAGTGTTGTACTGGAAAAGCACAGCAGGTCAGGCAACATCCGAGGAGCAGGAGAATGGACGATTTAGGCATAAGCCATTCATCAGGAATTAGGCTTGTGAGTCGGGCAGAGTAATAAAGCTGAAGCCAGGTGCCAACTCACAGGCACCTTCACCGACACACCAAGATCACAAACTCTCCTCCCCTCACCAAACCATCCTCTCCCAGACCATACACAATCTCATCACCTCTGGGCATCTCCCATCCACAACCTTCAACCTCATTGTCCGTGAACTGCGCACTTCCCGATTCTACCTCCTTCCTAAGATACACAAATCTGACTGCCCCAGTCGACCTATTGTCTCATCCTGAGCCTGTCCCATCCGAATCATCTCTTCCTACCTCGACACAATCCTCTCTCCCCAGTTCAGGAAATGCCCACTTGCATTCGTGACACCCCTATGAACTTCACCTCCTGCAAGAATTTCGGTTCCCTGGCCCCCAATGCGTCATCTTCACCATGGACATCCAGTCCCTGTACAAATCCATCTGCCATGACAGAATTCTGCAAGCCTTCCATTTTTAATCTCACACCATCCCAACCAGTACCTTTCCACCGACATCCTCATCCACCTGGCTGAACTGCTCCTCACAATCAACAACGTCTCTTTCCAATTCTCCCACTTCCACCATCGAAACTGGTAGCCATGGGAACCCGCAGAAGGCCTAGCTATGCCAGCCTGTGTGTCAGAAACGCGGAACTGTCCATCTTTTACAATTACACAGGCACCATCCTCCACCTGTACCCCCGCAACATTGATGAATGTTTGGCGCCACTTGGTGCTCCAACGAGGAGGTTGAATAGCTCACCAACCTTACCAACACCTTCCACTCCGACCTCAAACTTATCCGGATCTTCTTGGCAACTTCCCTCACCTTCCTGGACCTCTCCATCACCGACTCTGGCGACTGACTATTTACAGACATATACTACAAGCCCACCGACTCCCACATGTATCTAGACTACACCTCCTCCAACCCTATCTCGTGTAAGAACGCCATTCTTTATTCCCAATTCCTCCACCTCCAGCACATCTGTTCGCAGGATGACCAATTACACCTCAGAAAGAGGCAGTTGGTCTCCTTCATCCACGATCACAAATTGCCTTCCCACGTGGTTGACAGCGCCCTCGAGTTCATCACATCCATTTCACACACCACCACCCTTGAAGCCACGCCTCTCAACGCAACAAGGACAGAACCACCTGTTGCTCACCTTACACCCCATCAAACTCCGCATAAACGCATCATATTCTGCCCCTGATGCCACCTCCAAACAGACACCACCACCAGAGATATATTCCACTCCCTAGCCCTGCCAAAATTCCGTAAAGACATTCCCTCCATGACCCCCTCTTCATGTCCACACATCCCGCCACCAGCCCACAACCCTCTCCTAGCATCTTTCCCTGCCACCAAAGGAAGGGTGAAACTAGCACCCACACCACTCCCCTCACCTCAGCCATGGCCCGACGAGATGATTCCACATCCAATAGAAATTCACGTGTAAAGCTACCAATGTCATCTACTGAATCTGTTGCGCCCAATGTGGTCTCCGCTACATCAAAGAGACAGGAAACCTTCTTGCAGATCATTTCAGAGAACATCTCAGGGACACCCGCACCCACCAACTTCACTGTCCCGTGGCTGAACACTTCAACTCCCCCTCCTACCCCATCAAAGACATAAAGGTCCTGGATCTCCTCCACTGCCAAACCATTACCACCAAACGCCTGGAGGAGGGATGCAACACATTCCGGCTTGGGACCCTAATACCACACGGGATAAATGTGAATTTGAACAGGTACCTCATTTCCCCTCCCCCAAGCCCAAGCCTTCAACTCGGCACCGTCCTCTCAACCCATTCCATCACTGCCATTTCTGACCTATTTTCTACTCCCTCCTATTCATTCATCTATTGCTTTCCAGCTATTTCCCCTCAATCCCACACCATTTCAATTTATCTCTCAGCCCCGACTCACAAGCCTTATTCCAGCTGAAGGGCTTCAGCCTGAAACCTGAATTCTCCTGCTCCTCGAATGCTACCTGATCTGCTGTGCTTTTCCAATATCACACTACCATCTCCAGCATCTGCAGTCCTAACTTTATCCTTTGAATTATCAATGACCTTAGAGTGAATATATCCCTCGATTGCAGTGATCACAGTGTGACCGAGCTTTCCATTTATTTTGGGTGAGGACAGGCTGGATCTGAGGCGAGCGATTAACATCTAAACAACGGGAATGGTATCAGATAGCGAAGTTAGGGCGGGCTGAAGTGAAGTGGTACATTCTGTCAGAAGATGGGTCAGTACAACTGTCCCACATCACGCAGACTGTAAAAGACATGCAGAAAGAGAAAATCAACTTCAGTGCAGGCACAATGATAGGTAAAGTGGAAAGGAGACAATACAACACACTGAGGTGCAGTGGAATTATTTATGTGAAAGGATTCGATATATAAGCTCCACCTTTACATATGGACTGTCATCATAGTGGAAAAATGAATTTCCTGCAGTATAACGGCGATATTTGCCTGTGACATCACAATGTTGAGAGACACTGACATAGTTTCTACTGTAGAAGCGTGGCCTAGTGAAAGCATGATCGGCCCGTCAACAAGAATTCAATACTTCAAACACTCCTCTGCACTGTACAACTTATTTGCTGCCTCACTTTAGGAAAGATGTGGAAGCTTTGGAGAGGGTGCAGAGAAGATTTACCAGAATGTTGCCTGGAATGGAGTGTAGGTCGTACGAGGATAGGTTGAGAGTTCTCGGCCTTTTCTCGTTGGAACGGCGAAGGATGAGGGGTGACTTGATAGAGGTTTATAAGATGATCAGAGGAATAGATAGAGTAGACAGTCAGAAACTTTTTCCCCAGGTACAACAGAGTGTTACAAGGGGACATAAATTTAAGGTGAAGGGTGGAAGGTATAGGGGAGATGTCAGGGGTGGGTTCTTCACCCAGAGAGTGGTGGGGGCATGGAATGCGCTGCCCGTGGGAGTGGTAGAGTCAGATTCATTGGCGACCTTTAAGCGTCATGTGGATAGGTACATGGATGGGTGCTTAATCTAGGATAGAAGTTCGGCACAACATCGTGGGCCGAAGGGCCTGTTCTGTGCTGTATTGTTCTATTGTTCTATTCTATTCTATTGTTCTATTGTTCTATCTCAATCGCTTCACTGTTATCTTCTTCTGCTTCCTGCTTCATGGAAACACTTGAAACTTGAACAAATCCACTTTCCACTTTCACCAATGTTTTGCAACTCCCGAGTTGGCACAGGTACGAGTGACCGCTTGGCCTTCTCGAGCGCTCTCACTCTGGTATGATCTGAATGATAAAGTGGACTGTGTCATCCAACTTGTCCTTATAGTCAGTACAGCTGTTGAGCTTTGAATGTTGTCAAAAATGCCCGAATGACTTACTCCAGTGGAAATTATAGATGGTCCACTTTGCTGCAATTGTGCCTTAGAGGTGAAGGGAATGAATATTGCAGGTGTTGAAGAGGGTACACTCAAGTGACTGCATTGTCGTGGACGGTGTCCAGTTGCTTAAGTATTATTGAAGTTATACCCATCTAGGCAAATGGAAAGAGTTATATTCCACGTCTCATTTGTGCCTTGCAAACGATGTAGGATTCACAGAACAATGAGTTGAGTTTATAATCAAAAAATGTCTCAAGAACATGTTATTGTTGTCAAAGTGTTTATGTAGCCATTTTTAAAAGTTTTTTCCCCCTGAAATAATAGCTCTGTGGACGATTACAAGGGTTAATTTCTTTACAGTAAAGTTGTTGAATGTCAATGAGATAAGATTAGATTCTCATTTGTCAACGTGATCATTACTCTATTTCATCCTTGTGTGGACCAATCCGATTCCAGTCGCTGTCTGATTTCAAGATCCAATTCCCATCTGTGCTTGAAATTTCAACCGTTTCTTCGCATAAATGTCTCCACGTGCCGTAATAATATGTAAGGACGCTGCAGGGGACAGCAGAGATTAATGAACATGTTGTCAACACTGGAGAAAATGGAGCTTCGTGGAATGATTGTTTAGGCTGGGATTATTTTCCTTGAAACAAAGGAGAGGGAGGGGAGCTGTATAATCACATAATAACATTTATAAACGTTCAATATTCACGGGATCTTGACAGGGTAGTTACGGGCAGGTGGTTCACCATCTGGTATGAGGAGAGCACCAGAGGACATGGACTCAGAATTAGATATTGCCTATTTAATTAAGAAATGAGGAGTAATTTCTTTGCTCAGGATCCAGTGAATCGGTGGAACTCCTTGCCGAAATTGTTGTTGAGGCTGCGTTGTTGCGTATTTTTAAACTGTGCCAGACAGATATTTAACCAGAAAGATGATGAAGCTTTGTCGAGGCAATGCTGGACAATGGAGTGGAGGATTATCAGATCAGCCATGAGTTCGTTGAATGGTGGAGCAGACTCGATGGGCTGAATGGCCCACTTCCAATCCTACATCATTTGGTCTAACGCCCTATTTGATTGATACCTTTAGAATTCTGAGGGGATGGAATGAAGTAATAGAAAAGGTTTCTCAAACTGATCAGACAGATCAGGAACTCAGCTCAGAAGTTCATGAACAGGAAATGTGCTGTGGCCTGGATACAACAAATGTCACTGGGCACACCGAGGATGGATATGTGCAGATGTTGTGATTGCTAAAGAAAATTGGTGGATCTAATATTGTTGCCAACTTGGCGATCACGCTGTATGATGGATCGTGGTATGATTCACACAGCAAAAGGTTGTGAAAGAATGAAAGATTCGTTTAATTGGAAAAGTTTTCTGCGGTTCCAATTCAATTGACTGTACCATCACATTGAACACTATCTGTTACTCACTGGCTTTACACTTGGCAACTCCACCTAGTGAAAGCAAGCTGCGCCCACCAACCCCAATTCAATGCACCCAAACGCGGTTATACGCTGTACAACCTCAGTAGTTCTGCTGGAAATGTCTCTGCGCTCAGATCTGAATGGGTTTATTCTGTTTTATTCCTCAGATTCCTGCTTTAAATAAACATATCAGTCAGGAACAATTCTATATAATGGTTTTCATTGCAACACAAACATAATGTGCAGTTTGCATAAGTTACGTGTTTGCACGAACCACGATACTGTGGAGGATGACAACATCGAAGGAGACCCTTCAGCCTGTTGTGGCCGCACTTGTCAAACACAACTGCTTAACGACCTGAATCAAGTTTTCCATCGTTTAGCCCATAATCTTACATGTTTTGGCATCGCAAATTAACATCTCAATTTTTTTTAAGGTTAAAATGATTTCCGCCTCTCCGACCCTTTCCGCAAATCTAATCAAACCTTTCTGCCTTTTCCTGAAATCTCTTCGCCCCAGTGTTCGATCCCTCCATCAATAAAAAAAGCTTCTTTCAGTCTATCCTATCCATGTCCCTCATTATTTTGTACATCTCAGTCATGTCTTCTACAATCTCCTCTGTTCGGCGACAAACAACCCCAGTCTGTCCAATCTCTCCTCACAACTGAAACTCTTCAGCCCAGACAATATACCAGTGAATCTCTACTGCAACGTTCCCAGTGCGATCACATCCATGCAGTACTCTGAATTGCAGAACTGCACACAGTAATCTAGCTAGAGCCGAATGAAATTTGTTTTCTATTCTGTTACAGTATGAGGGCGTCGCTGGCTCGGCAGTATTGATTGCTATTCCTAATTGCACAGCGGGCAGTTGAGACTCAACCATATTGTAGTGAGTCTGGAGTCACATGGAGGCCCAAGCAGGTAAGAATGGCAGTTTCATTCCTTAAAGGACGTCAGATGGTTTTGTTTTTTTTCAACAATTGAACATGGATATAAAGGAGTTATAAGATTCGTAATTCCAGATATTAATTGGATCCCAATTCTACCACCTAGCATGGTCGGAGTCAAACCCAGGTCCCAGGTGTCTGAATTAACAGTTCAGTGTTCAGTGGTAATAGCGCTCGGCCATTGCAGAAAAGCAGTGAAACTGATCTTATCCAATTAAGTCGCTTTTCCCCGATACTGTTCTGTGCCATTTTTCTGAGCTTGACCCCCCCAATAATATCTGGTCCATATTGATGTCACAACAATGGTAACCAAATGGATCAACTTTTCTGCAGGTCCCGATGGTAGGGTTAGGGAACGTTCACCCAGCAACAGTGACCCCAGCCACACAGACTGATCGGTATCAATGTGTGAGTCAGTGTTAGATTCTGCAATGCCTTAGTGAAATAGGAAATGACTCCGCAAACACATGATGAAAGAGCAGCGCTCCGAAAGCTAGTGCTTCAATTAAACCTGTAAGACCATAACCTGGTGTTGGATCATTTTTAACTTTGTACTCCATAGTCCAACACCGGCATCTCCAAATTAATGAAATGGGGGGATGGGATGGAAAGTTCGGTTAGTGATCGTAGGAGGGAAGAAATCTCTGAGGACGGGTGGATTTGAATTCTGACATATGAAACACAGAGATGTGAGCGAGCAGAGCTTGAAGGAAAAAAAGTCACCTTGGAGAAAATCAAAACTTTCAAACAACTGATTCCTTTGTGTTTCATAAAAGACTGGGTCACATAGAGCAAATACTGCTGTGACTCGGATGCGAGCCGAGGTTGCTATGACCACAACGCAGAGTACAAACCACTATACGATCACGGCACCCCACAGATGAGCATACAATGTAGCAGCAATAAGTACAGTCTCATAAGAAATGTTAGGCAGCGCTCCAAATGCACAATATCAGTGCTTCGCGAACAGTGGCAGATATGTGGCAACTCAGAATGGGCTGGAAGTTTAACATCGGTGCCCCCAGTGGCTGTGGTGAATCCATCATTAATGTGTTGAAGGCTGAGATAAATAGATTTCTCCAAAACATCAAAGACTCCGGGGACAGTGCAGCTTTTGCTACCTGCACATCCACCAATATCATTTATTGTGTCCGTTGCTCCCGATGCCGTCTCCGGTACATTGGGGAAAATTGGGCGTCTCCGAGCATACCGCTTGAGGGAACATCTCCGGGACACCCGCACCAATCAACCACACCGCCCCATGGCCCAACATTTCAACTCCCCCTCCCACTCTGCCGAGGACATGGAGGTCCTGGGCCTCCTTCACCGCCGCTCCCTCACCACCAGACACCTGGAGGAAGAACGCCTCATCTTCTTCCTCGGAACACTTCAACCCTAGGGCATCAATATGGACTTCAACAGTTTCCTCATTTCCCCTTCCCCCACCTCACCCTAGTTCTAAACTTCCAGCTCACCATTGTCCCCATGACTTGTCCGGACTTGTCCTACCTGCCTATCTTCTATTCCAACTATCCATTCCACCCTCCCCACAGACCAATCACCTTCATCCCCTCCCCCCTTAACTATTGTGCTCTATGCTACTTTCTCCCCAACCCCATCCTTCTCTCACTTATCTCTCCACCCTTCAGGCTCTCTGCCTGTATTTGATGAAGAGCTTTTGCCCGAAACGTCGATTTTACTGCTCCTCGGATGCTGCCTGAACTGCTGTGCTCTTCCAGATCCACTAATCCAGAATCTGGTTTCCAGCATCTGCAATCATTGTTGTTACCAAGCTTTTGTTGAAATATATATTTCAATAGCAATGAAGTTTAACATCGGTTACTTCACGAGTTTCCCCACACAACGCAGTAACCACTGCTGCCACATAGTCCTAGTTCCCCGCCCCAGAATCAGAGGAACTGAGTGGCGCAGTCGCGAAGATCCAACTTGAAATCAAGATGGGAATGAGGTCGCACAGATACTCAATGCCGCAAGTGACTCAGCCGGAGAATGCACGGTATTTCTATGATGGTTTAGAGGCGCAAGCAATTCCGAGGTTGGGAGTGCTTCTGGTCAAAGGCGGGGCAGAAGGGGAAATTTGTTCCCGTTTATAATAACAGCAATCTACAGTGCATCTTGCTGAGACAGCAGAGTGCCACAACTGGAGCGTGGGCAGCTGGTTTGAAGTTTAATTTTGCTTCACTATCACCCACTTCCCTGGAATGAATTGCTTTCACCATTTTTATTTTCCAATTGTTTAATATCTCCCTGTAGTCTGCGGCTTTCTTTCTCATGGTTAATTTCATGACTAACTGTTGTATGATCTGCACACTGCTGAATCACGGCCACTACAAGTAAATATGAATTATTGATCGACATGAGAAAACAGTGGAACTCACTGCAGGCATGCTTCGGAGGTTTGCAGGCGACACCAGAATTTTAGACAGTGAGGAAGATTATCTAAGTTTCAAAAGGATCTTAATCCAATGAGTCGTTTTACTGAAAAATGTAGCATGGAGTTCAATCTGGACAAATGTAAAGTATTGCATTTTGGTACAACAAAAAGAGTATGGCTTTGCGTATGTTGGAGAACAGGGAAGCTCGGTGTGCAGGTACATAATTCCTTGTAATTTGCATTCCCAACAGACAAGATGGTTCAAAGGCATTTAACATACTTCCCTTCATTGCTCAGTACTTTAGAACTTGGGATGTTATGCTGAAGTTTTGCAGGACATTGATGAGGCCTCTTCTGCAATATTATGTCCAGTTCTGGTCGCCTAATTGGAGGAATGATATTATTCAGCTGGAGTAGGTTCACAAAAGGTATACACACTTGTTGCCTGTGGAAGGTTTCAGTTATAATGAAAGGCTGGATAGCCTGAGACTATTTTCAGAATCGAGATTGGGGTGCTGGAAAACCATATCAGGTAAGGCAGCATCCGAGGAGCAGTAGAATAATTTTTTTTCGCACAAGCGTCATCAGGATCTTCCCCGAAACGTCCATTCAGCTGCTCCTCAAATGCTGCCTGACCTGCTATGCTTTCCCAGCACAACACTCTCGAGTCTGATCTCTCATTTGCAGTTCTCACGTTTTCCTAGTTGAGTTTGTTTTCACTCGAGCTTAGGGGTTTGAGTGGCGACCTGACAGAAGTTTATGAATTATTGAGAGGTAAGTTAGAGTTAACGATAGCTGCCTTTTCCCAGGAGGGGGATTTCAAGGCGAGAGGGCATATGTTTAAGGTGAAAAGAGAGAGATTTTTTTAAAAAAAAGATATGTGCGGCATTATTTTAGGGACGGTGTTTTACGTGTGTCATTAACTTGCTGAGGAAGTGATGGATGAGGGTATGTTTGAAAAATTTCATGGACAACTGATTCCAAACATGAATGGGAAAGTGGTATTTTTAAAATAAATTTATTCATGCCTAGTATTTCAGTTATTCCCCAGAGGGCATTTAAGAGTCAACCACGGTATTAAGCATCTGGAGTCTCCTGTGGGACTGAGCAGATGAATATGGCAGGTTGCTTCCCGAACTGGCATGAATGAATCAGATGGGATTTTCCACACAACTGATTGAGGTCATCACGATACTCTGCAACTCCAGGTGCTTTGTGAATTCAAACTCCACCATCTGTTATACCAGGACCTGAACTCTTTGTCCCCAAAATATTACCTGGGTTTTGGATTAACAACACAGTCATCAAACTACAAGGGCATTATCACCACTCAGCGGGTACAGGAGGAGGCAGACGGGAATGGGTAAGTTTGGCAGTATGTTCAGCATGGATCGGTTGGACTGACAGGCCTGTTTTCATGTTGTATGACTCTGACGCTATGGAGCAGCCAGCTGGTTGGGATTAAAGGCGCATTGACATCATAACCGAACACCTGATGGGATACGTAGTCGTGCTGGAGTCTCCGGAGGTTGTTTTGCTCAGTGATCCCTTCCCACACACGGGAATGTGAACGGCCTCTCCCCAGTGTTACTGATTAAATGAGTTTCCATTCCTGTGTTTAATTGAATCCCTTCCAGCAGTTCCCACATTGCCCTGCTTTCTCTGTGGTATCAGTGTCCTTTTTTCTACACAGGGTGAACGATCCTTCCAAATTGTGTCCACACAGATACAAATCCTGTTTTCCATGTTGTGAATGTGTTTTCATTCTTCCTCATTCACCCACAGGATTGTGAGTATCACTGGTCATGACAACATTTATTCTTCACCCCTCGTTCGTTGCTGTCTGGCTAAACCACAAACCCGGTTGTGATCCCAGCCTCGGGTGTCTGTCTGTCCGCAGTCTACACATTCTCTGTGTGTTTGCGTTTTTATTTCTCCCTCAGACCAAAGATGTGCCAGTTACAGGGATCAACAATGAGAAATGCAGGCTTATGGGATAGGGAATACCATGGGGTCTGGTGGGATGCGCTTCGGCTGTACCGTGTGGACTGGAAGGGCCGATTAGACTGCTTCCCCACACGGTGGAGATTCTTGAATTAAGGGTCAGATCATGTTTTTCTGGTCCTGGAGTCTCTCGTAGGCAGGACTGCGTGAAGATGGTTGAATCCCCTGCATCGGGGACATGAATGAATGGGATTGCAGGAAATTAAAGTCATGTTCCTGAGGTTAGGCTTGTATTTCATGTTTTATTTGTCGAACGTAAACATCACCGTTTCCGGTGTCCCAACACCCAAGGATGACTAGTTTAAAATATCACCCCAACACCACCTTTTCCAGGTTGAAGTCTTGACTGTGTGCAAGAAACTGATACTGAGCTGATGCGAGCAAATGTAGCTGCCACCGCCAGTGTCGGAAACACAGATCCAAACAGCAAAATCATCTTTTAAACCCACTACTGCAAAGTTAAGGGCTCAACAAGCTCCACTTGTGCCACTCAGCTGTCTTAGAAAGATGCACCGGAAATCGCTATGATAGTATAAACGGGGACAACCATTCCCTTGAGCGGGAGCACACTCAACCGAGGAATTTCTTGCGCCTCGAAACCATCATAGAAGGACTGGATGCTCACCTATTGCATCACTGGAGCCAGAGAGTAACTCCCCGCACACAGTCCCAACCCCATTTCCGGTTGGATCTGGGCAGCTGTGCCGATGTTAAGCTAAAATGCTATTGAAGCATACATTTCAAAAATATCCTGTACTATCCCCCGAGTCTTCGATGTTTTGTCGAAATCAATCAATCTCATCTTTCAACATTCTCATTCAAGGGATCTCCACAGCCTCTGAGGGCATCGAACTGAAAGATTCAGCTCATTCTCAGTTCCCACATGTCTGTCACTGTTCACTGAGTACATTTGCTGTTCTTCCGAACATTTCCTCTGCAAGTATACTTATTGCTGCTTGCAAGCATCCTGTTCTGTGTTTACTGTGATTGTGGTTGTTGGTATTTTGCATTGTGACCACATCAACCTCGATTTGAAACCAAATCACGGCACTAAGTGTTCTCTCCGTTGTCCTTTTTGTGACACAATCTAAGAAATTAATTGTTTTACCTTCAAATTCCGCTCTCTTACATCTCTGCGTTTCATGTATCAGGATTCAAACACACCCATTGTCGGAGATTTCCCTTCTACCCACGATCATTAAACCTCCTTTCCGTCCCTCCTCCCATTTCTCTGAGGCAATGCCCAATCTATCACTTTCTTTCACATTCATACTGTTCTGTCTGTGCAGCTGCTGCGGTCACTGTTGTTGGGTGAACGTGCCCCAATCCCACCATAGGGACCTTCAAACAAATTGATCCATTTGGATACCGCAGTTGTGAAATCAATCCCCATGTAGCAGCTTTTACTGACATAGGACAGAGACAATTGGAGCGTCAGGCTCATGGAGAATACCCAGGGCAGTTTGGGTGAATAGACATTTTATTGGAAAAGATCAGCTTTTATGGCTTTCTGCGTTGGTGTTGTGGTAATTTCATAGGACTGATAATCCAGAGACCGAGATAAAAGTCTGGGTACTCGGGCTTGAATCCCACCATGCCATGATTGTCAAATTTGGATTCAAAAAATATCTGCAAGGAAGAATCTAATGACTACTATAGATCCATTGACAATTGTTGAAAAAAAAATCTGTTTCACTGATATCATTTCGGGATAGAATTTGCTATCCATATTGGTCTGGGCTGCATGTGACTTCAGACTCATAGCAATATGGTTGAGTCTCAACTGCCCTCTGGACAGTTCGAAATGGGTAATAAATTCTGCTTAGCCAGAACTGCCCTCATACTAATCCAGAAATTTTTAAACAAATGTTCATTAGGCTCGAGCAAGTGTGTTGTGTGCAGTTTTGCAAGTCACATTATAGCAGGGATGTGATCACGCTGAGAAAATTGCAGGAGATATTTACAGGGATACTGTTTGGGCTGAAGAGTTTCCGTTGTGAAGAACGACAGGAGAGTGGAGTGTTTGTCGCAGTGCAAAGGAGATGTAGAGGAGACATGATTGGGTTCGGGTATGGACAGGGTTGACTAAACGAGTTTCCCATTGATGGAGGGATCAATCAGCAGGGGCCAGAGACTTCAGGAGAAAGACAGAAAGGTTTGAGAAGATGTGCGGAAAAGCTTTATCAGCCAGCGGGGTCGTTGGAATTTGGAATACACTGTCTGCATTTTTCAGAGTGGCAGAAACACTTATAACCTGAATAAATATTCAGATGTGAACTTTTGATGCCAAGACATATAAGGCTGTGGGGTAAGCATTCTGAAATGGGATTCAGTTTACTAAGCAGTTGTTTTTGACAATTGTGGACACATTTGGTTGAAGGGCCTCCTTTGACACTCTTGTCCTCGGTCGTATAATGGTTAGTGTCTCCGCCTGTCACAGGGCTCAATTCTCCGCTGGGGACAGTGTAAATGTTTTAAAACTGTCGCTCCATTCCCAAGTGCGGGAATTGATACCTGTCCTTCCATCCTCGATGGGGCATGTCACAGGAAGGACAGTGCTGCCTGCATCAAGGTGGGGAAGGACTGCAGCTCTCAGGGAGGCAGAGTGTCAGTGAAAGTGCAAACACGTGACTCCTGCAAACTACAACTTGTGACTGTGTTGGAATGAAAAGCATTTTGACAGGCTTGTTCAGGATTGAAGTGTTTACTAGAAGCAGAAAGCTGAGGAAGAAACAACATAAACAAATTCAAATATGAGTGCAGAAACATTTCCCGCAGCACGAATGAAGTTGTAAAGGACAGAGTAGCGTTTAGATACATTGAATGTGTTGATTTGCTTTGATGAGGCTGAGTTACCAGGGTATAAAGCCATTAAAAATGATACAGCAGTTGTTCACTATGATGGAACATTGTCTCAGTAATTTGCACTGCTGTTCAGTGGGACGGTTAGGTTGATTGACAAAGTTAAATTAGCCATGGGTTACGCGGGGACAAGTTCAGAAGTCACAGGACGACAGCTTATAGTCCAACAGGTTTATTTGAAACCATAAGGGGGAGGGCTCACTCTTCCTCTGGTTAAATATACGGGAATAGGGAGGGGAGCTTGGTCTGCGTGCGATGACCTTCAGAGAGTCGACTCCGGCTCGATTGACTGAAATGCCCTTTCTGCACTGTAGGATTCTGTGATTCTATCGGAGAGGATAATGATGGTGTTTACTGGGGTGTAAAGCCATTAGAGAAGATGCTGACGGGGTGTAGTGAGGATGAGATTTTATTCACTTGTCTTCTTGGAAAATTGAGACCAGTTATCGCTGAACCAAGGAAGACTTAGTGGGTTTTTTTTTCCTGTTATGAAATGTTTGGACAGAGTAAATGGGTGGAAAATTCCCTCTTTCAAGTATGTAAACTTCCAGATGTCAGGTATTCAAATCCTTTGAATAAAACCTTTGAAGGACAAAGAAATGATCACAGAATCGTTGTCAAACCGAGAATCTGTTTTTCAAAATATTTGAAAAGGCTCATTTGGTGACATACAAGGAATAAATTTCACCAGGAGAGCTACAGCGTTTGGCAAGGTAAAGGTGCAGAGGTGGGGTGTCGTCGGTCGGAAGTTGCGGGGAAACAATGTCTGATTTGGTTGACTTTAAATGTAAAGACATTTCGTGAAGATGTGCAGCTGAATAAGGTTCAATTCCAAAACTCTAAGTTTTGAAAGATTTGGCATAATATTCCACTTGAAGCATTGTAAATGGAACTGAGCGGATTTTTTTTATTGTGATGGGAAGATATTACATAATGAATAGGAAGTGACCAGTTGCTTGGAGATCGACTTCGTGCTTTAATCACATGCGTTAAAGATGTGAGGACAAACACCAGGATTTTGGTGAAATCTGCTAAAGTAACGAGCAACAAAACTGCACTTTAACCCTTTGCTTTTCTAAGAAGTATTTTCCTTAAGCTGAAATTAAGTCGGAGCAAATTTGAATACAACGTTAATCGTTCCAATGAGATAAATCTAATTCACTTCCGATATTACAATGAACATTGTCAGGTTGCAGCAAAATTAAAATGAAACGAACAAAAAGCGTTTCTTGTGGTTTAATCCAATTCAGGTTCAGCCATATGCGAAAGGCCATTGAGCCACAACATCACCTTTATCGCCCTCTCCATGGCTGCTTCTCCACGTGAGAGAAAAAGTGACTGAAGAAATTATGAGTCAAATGAAGGTGAGAATATGACGTAAAAGTCTTGTTCTCTGTTTGATTCTGACACAGTTCAGACTCAGAATGTATTACTGACAGATATTCATTCTGACCAGCATGGCTATTTATTGGAATTTGCAGTCATTATAATTCTAGTGAAAGCAGAAACACAATGGTGTGGATTCAATTCCGCTCTGGAATTTCACATCCATGATTTTCACTGCAAGTAACCTGATAAGGTCACATGTCACTGCTTTACAAAATGTGCTGAGGAGACCGAGCGAGTATGGTGGTGGGTTATTATAGTGTTGTGCTCCACATTCATGGATTCGAGACACACTCTGGTTGCTAACTTCACAAACCGCTCCAGCGGTTTTCCTTTGCACGTCACACTGGGTCGAGAATCTTGTTCTTGCCATTCATTGCAGGGAGATTGACGAGCAATCGATACCACATTAAAGTCGAAATGAAGAGCGAGAGCAGTCATTCTATTCAATTGTGCATTAAATTGTTGTAATAAGAAAGAACGCATTTTTCTTTCTGCCCCATCATCCATCTTGTGTTTCTGTGAATTTACATCGATAGAAAGAGAAACAGATAACAAGAGATTGGGAGCACAAGTTTATCCAGTGGGGTTGTTCATGAGTATTTTAACCTAACACTTCACACAATGTTTTGATCAGTATTTCAAAGTCACTCGGAATCGGAACTGCAGAAAGTTTCTCCAATGGAATGAACCTTGCATTCTTCCACCAATTTCTGCTGTGTGTGAATCATACAACGATCCATCATCCAGCGTGATCACTGAGTTGCCAACTGTATAAGGTCCACCAACTTTCTTTAGCAATCACAACTTCTGGACACAGCCACCTGTGCTGACCCAGTGTCATTTGTTGCACCTAGGCCACAGCACATTTCTTTTTCCTGAATTCATGAGTCTTGTTCCTGATCTGTCTGATCT
The DNA here is from genome assembly GCF_047496795.1 of Chiloscyllium punctatum. Lineage (NCBI taxonomy): Eukaryota > Metazoa > Chordata > Chondrichthyes > Orectolobiformes > Hemiscylliidae > Chiloscyllium > Chiloscyllium punctatum. The sequence goes on along the minus strand of NC_092761.1, from coordinate 5,358,254 downwards.
GTTTAATAAATGTTTCCTATCACTTCAGCTCATCCCCTCACATTTCTGAGCTTATGAATAAAATAAGGCATTAGACCAAATGTTAAACAAAGTGGAAGCATGCCACTCAGCCCATCGAGTCTGCCCCAACTTTCAATAAACTCATGGTTGATCTGATAATCTTCAACTCGATTCTGCTCACTTACCTCGACAAAGTTCCATCATCTTTCTGATTAACTATCTGGCACAGTTTGAAAATATCCAACAACTCAACCTCAACAGTGGGTGCCACAAAAATGCCACAGACTTTCTGGCCCCTGAGCAAAGAAATTATTCATCATTTCTGAAATAAATAGGCAATACCTAATTCTGTGTTCATTTCGATTGGTGCTCTCCTCACACCATAGGCAAGCCACCTGCCTGCAACTACCCTGTCAATATCCAGTGAATATTGAACGTTTATAATTGTTATTATGTGATTATAGAGCTCTCCTCCACCGCCTTTGTTTCAAGGAGAACAATCCCAGCCTAACCAAACATTCCACGAAGATCCATTTTATACAGAGTTAGCAACATTTTGTAAATCTCTGCTGGCTCTTACAGCGTCCTTACGAAGTTATAAGACAGGTGGAGAAATTTCGTTGAGGAAACGGGTTGAAAGTTCAGGTGCAGATGGGAATTGGAACTTGAAATCAGAAAGCGATTGAAATCGGATTGATACACAGAAGGACCAAATGCAGCAATGATAACTCTGACAAATGAGAATCTAATCATATTCGATTGAAATTCAATGGCTTCATTGTAACTGAATTCCTCCGTGTAATCGTCGTGTGAGCGAGTATTTAGGAGAAATGGAACCTTACCGCCCATATAAAGAAGTTGACTACAATAACATGTCCGTTGGTCGACTTTGTTTGATTATTACCTCAATTCTCCTCTCTGTGAAGCCTACGTTATCCGCAATGCACAAATTAGATTTTAACAGTACTCTCTTATTTGCCGAGGTGGGTGCAGCTTCAATACCACTGAAGGAACTGGACACCCTCCACGACAATGCAGTCAATTAACTGCACATTCTTCAACACCTGAATATTTATTCCATTAATTGCTGAGGCACAATTGCAGCAGAGTGCACCGCCTAGAAGATTCACTGGAGTACGTCATCCAGGTTTTGTTGAAAGAACCTTCAATGTTCAAAAACTTTACTGACTAAAGTACAAGGTTGAAGATGCACTGAAACGTCACCGTTTGCAAATTACCCTCCAAGGAACATATCAGCATGTCTTGGAGAGGAGTCAGTGGTAAATTCATTGAGTGATGAAGCGGTCTTGATGGTCAAAGAGTTATACTTCAGCCCTCCACCTTTTATCGTACAATTTTTAAAAAAATGATTATTGCATTGACCAGATTTGTGCACATTCCTTTGGTTGTTTCCTAAACTGGCGCTTTCTAAAGATCGAACATCATCCTCAGCCTGTGGTCAAAAATAGAAAATATCCAAATATCCTCTCGAACAGCTGATCTCCCTGTCCAACCATCTTCAGATATCTGTGAATGTCCACTCCAAGATCTCTTTGTTCCTGTACACCACTCAGAATCCCCACTGTTATTGTTTCAACTCCCCAAATTCATTACCACTTATTGGTCTGGATTCAGTTACATTCGCCATTTTTCCTTTCTACCTGATTGTTACATCCCTGTGGTCCCTGAAATTATTCATCATAGTCAACTATACAAACAATTGTTGTATCTTCGGTAAACCTCTAAACCATGACTCCTACAACTAAATTTGAATTATCGATCTACATCAGGAAACAGTGGTACTCCACTGGAAATAGGCATCCAAACATGGTTCATTTTTGGATGGGATGAATACCTGAAATAACAGCAGAATCGGAGCCTTGCTGTCATTTGTAAACCTGATTGTGACTCTGCAGGTAGGTCTCCTGACTGATTCCTTCTCACATGTGGGAGTGGTGAATAACCTGCCCAAGTTGTGACTGAGCAAGTGAGTTTACACTTCAGCAGGTAATTGAATCCCTTCCTGCAGACCCTGCCCACATGGACCTGACTTCATTACGGTGTCGGTATCCTTGTGTCTGTTTAGATAAGATAAGCAGTTGAATTTGAGTCCACGCTGAGACGACTCCCAATTATCCCCGTCATCCATGTATCGTTTTTATCCTTCCTTATTCTCCCACGGAGTGTGCCAATCATAATCTGAACAGAACTTGTTTTTCATCCTTAACTCTCCTTGACCTGAGTGAGAGGGAATTTATGGGTGAACCATACTATTGTGCGGCTGGAGTCATATATTGGCTGGTCTCGTTAAGGACGTTAGATTTCCCTTTTGAAGGGAAATGAATGAATGGGTTTTCAGCAAATTAAAACCTTTTGTCACTGTTCGTCTGAGCGGGTTTATATTCCAGATATTATTCATCAAATCTAATTACTACCAACTGGCATGCTCCATTCTTACTACCAACTGGCATGCCATTCTCCAAGGGTTGCTGGCCCAAGTATCGCCATTAAATTTGCAGATGACACGAAGATTGGTGGAGTAGCAGAAATCATAGGGGAGTGTCAAAGAATGAAGGTGAATATAGATAGACAGGAGAGTTGAGTGGAGAATTGGCAGATGGCGTTGAATCCAGGCAAATGTGAGGTAATGCAATTTGGGGAGTCTAATTCTCGAGCGAAGTATACTGTAAATGGAAGAGCCTTGGGTAATATTGATGAGCAAAGCGATTGGGAGTTCAGATCCTTTGTACCCTGAATGTAGCTGCACAGGTGGATTGAGAGGACAAGAAGGCATATGACGTGCTTGCCTTCACCGGACGGGGCATTGAGCATAAGAGCTGGCATGTTAAAATTGTACAAGATTTTGGTTCAACCGCATTTAGAATGCTGTGTACTGTTCTGGTCGCCAAATTACCAAAACGATTTGCACGTTTATGAAAGAGTGTAGAGAATGTTTATGAGGATGTTGCCTGGTATGGAAGATGCTAGCTCTGAAGAGAGGTTGAGTAAGTAATGTTTGTTTTTATTAAAGAAAACGAGATTGAGGGGGACCTGATTGACGTCTACAAAATCATGAAGGGTATAGCCAGGGTGGATAGAGTTAAGCTTCTTCCCAAGGAGATGGATTCAATAATGAGATGTCACACGTTCAAGATGAGAGGTGAAAAGTTTAAGAGGGTGGTAGGTACTTAGGTAGTGTTGCCAGCAGAGATGGTAAAGGCAAGCACGGTAGATTCATTTCAGGTGCGTCTGGACAGATGCATGAGTAGATGGAGTGCAGAAGGACACAGTTGCTTTAGAACTTAGTGATATGTTTAGACAGTGGATCAGCTCAGGCTTCGACGTTCAAAGGGTCTGTTCTTGGCCTGTAAGTTTTCTGTGTTCTCTGTTCCTGATTATTTTGTACATCTCAATCTACACTCCCAACTGCATGCTACATTGCTACATCTCAGAGAATGACATTGTCAATTCCAATTATCGCAGTGGGAATTCGAATATGACATGCGGTTGTGTCGGAATGAAAGTGATGTATGCTGGATTGGAATGTTTACTAGGAGCAAAAGGCTGATTTGGAGACGATGTGGTCAAAAACAGCTTACTGTCAAAGTAACAAAACAACGCATTGTTAAAGAAAATTTCAGAGAATGCTTTCAATTAATCGACCTCTCGCTTAAGACTCCAGCACGCTTCAGCTGAGCCAATCTGCAGTGCGGGTTAATGCTGCTGTTGCATCTTAATAATCTAATAAACGGAGACAAACATGCCCTTCCTCCCCCCGTTTGACCAGGAACACTCCTAGCTTTGGCATTTCATGCACCTCTGTACCATCATATAAGAATCATGTCCTCACTATCAAAGCTGTCATTCCATTTCAATACCATGGTTGTGAGATCATTTCTTGTGTCGCAGCTTTTAAAACATGGACCATAGATTATTGGAACATCCGGCTCAGCAAAAGGACACAGGGTAGCAGTGAGGAAAACAATATTTATTTGGAAGTACCTCTTTCTGTGGACTTCTACATCATTTATTTCACTTGCTCATTTGGGTCTATCTAGTCTATTGTGTGCAGTTCTGCAATTTGCATGATACCACGGATGTGATAGCACTGGAAATGATGCAGGAGCGATTTACCAGGATATTGTCTGGGTAGAAGAGTTACATTATAACTAGAAATTGGATAGTCTGGAGATGTTTTTCTTAAAGCAGAAGAAATTGAGAGGAGACATGATTGAGATGTACAAAATAATCAGGAATAGATGGTGTAGACTGAAATAATCGTTTCTCTTTGATGGTGAGATCGATCACGGGGGGAAGGGAAGGTGGCATAGACTTTAGGACAGAAGAGGAAAGATTTGAGTGAATGCGCAGACGAATGCTTTGAAACGGCAGTTGGTTGAAATATGGAACTCAGTTCATACAAAGGATGGAGATGCAGAAATCCTCATAACTTTCAGAAGTATTCAGATGTGATTTTTCAGATGCCAAGACAGACGAGGCTATAGGCCAAGTGATTTTACAAAGTGTTCGGATAGTTAAGCGAATGTTAATATCCAGTAATACCAAATAGGCTTCTTTTCGCAAAAAATTCCTGGATAGTACCACCGCATGTTGCTGCGTGAGATCCGGTTCAATTCGCTTCCAGGATGAATGCTTGCATATTGGGAGGGATCAGTGGGTAGAACTGCACATTTCCACGCGAGAAACCCGCATTCGATTCCAGAATTGTTTGACTGACTGTGTGGAATTTGCACTCTCATGCTCTCTCTCTCCCTTGTGAGTTTCCTCTGGATGCTCCAATTCCTTCCCACAATGCAAAGGTGTGCAATTCAGGTCAACGGTAAACGAAATCTAAATGGACTGTAAGTGTTGTAAATCAGAGTCAAAAGTCAGAATTGCAGCGGGAGGAAAACAGAATGACCGTTTCAGGTCAACAGACCCTTCCTCGGAACTGTTTTTAATTCACAATGTTAACTCTAACTTCTCTCCACTGAGCTCCCTGACTCACTGAGCTTTTGGAACAATTTCCCTTTTTATAGGTGGATCATAAATGCGGATTTAGAAAGATAGAGTGGGGGAGTGTGAATATCTTCCATGGCACAGTGCAGATTCAACTGGCCAATTGGTTTCTGTATGGACTGTGTCGAATTCCATTAACTCTGTATGTGTAAGTCTTTGTCCTTTTTTAGTCTTTGTTATTCACATCTATCCTGTCATGTGAATTGCAGAACAGGACAATCGACGTTTTGGGCATAAGCCACCACCAAACCGTTACCACCTGACGCCTGGAAGATGAACGCCTCATATTCTGCCTTAGGACCCTGCAACCACATGGGAAAAATGTGGATTTCAATGGCTTCCTCATTTCCCCTCGCCACACATTATTACAGTCTGAAGCATCAAACTCAGCACCACCCTCCGGACCTATACATCTCTCCCCGTCTGACATATCAACTCTTCCCCTGCCTCAAAACACCATTCGCTTTCCCAGCTACCTTGCACCCAACTCCAACACCCTCCCATTTATCTCCCAGCCCGCACCCACAAGACACATTCCTGATCAAAGACTTATGCCAGAAACGTTGATTCTCCCGCTCCTCGGATGCTACCTGACCTGCTATACATTTCCATCACGACACTATCACCATTACGAAGATAGACGAGCTCAGCTCAGGCTCTGTGTCTGAGAGCGGAGAAGGCTGAGTGAGCAAGTGATTAAGGTGCACATTAAGGGGATCGGTATGTGTGATAGGGATAAACGTCTTATGGGAAGAGTTAACAACCAGGGATCTCTGTTAAACACAAGGGAGAGGGTGCTCAGAGGAGATTTCGGAAGAGCGTTTTCACTCTTAGAGTGTTGTTTCTTTGGAATTCACTGTTTGAACGTGTGGTAAAGGTACGAGTCAGCAAAACATTTCAGGAGTATTTAGCTGAATACTTGAGAAGCTAGAGCACACATGGATAAGGATCAGGTACTGGAAAGTGGGGTGAAGCTAAATAGATGTCTGATGAAAGGACCGAACACTGTATAGAAAATACAGAGCATGAAAGCATGGGAAGGGTAAAGGCACGAAAACTACTGGCGATCTGTTATAAGGGGTTGCGGAAAGTTACACTCGTCAAAAGGTTACTGGGGTAGGATGGAGCCAGTGTGACAGGATGGGATAAGAATAGTGGAATGTTCTTACACCAATAAGCAGAGTCAGACTGGGCTGAAAGGTTAAAATAGCAGGCTGAGATAATAACAATCAGTAAAGTCAGCCTCGCCTACTCAATATCATCATGGCAGTTTGTGACAAGTCGTGACAATACATACTAAGGACATGACTTTAAATAATTAATTGATAGTTAAGTCAGCCTGCTTGACACGCTTGTAGATGGAAAGATATGATATTAAATATCTAAACAGTAGTTAGTAGAGTCAGTTTGGAACAGGGAAAAATTGTGATAGATGGGGTAGGTAAGTATCTAATCATGACAGGTTAGTCTGGGATGGAAGTTCATTGTAGCACAGGTGGCTGTAGAATACCTAATAGTGACGATCAAATCATATTAAGTAGAATTATGAAAAACCATAGTGACAGAAGTAGAACGATAATGGGAACTAACACTATTGGTTTATTGTACAGCTGGAGTGAGGTAATTCGAACTAACACAGTTGGGGAGTCTGATAAGCTAAAAAAGCATGATTCAAGAAATGGTAAGAAGTGATGGAGTTTAATTAGTGCGCAGCACGGTGGCACAGCGGTCAGCACTGCTGCCTCACAACTCCAGAGTCCTGGGTTCAATTTCCACCTCAGGTCACTGACTGTGTGGAGTTTGCACGCTCTCCCCTTGTCTGGCTCTGGTTTCCTCCCATAGTCCAAAGATGTGCAGGTCAGGTGAATTGGCCATGCTAAATTGTCAGTAGGTTAGGGGTATGGGTGGGTTCTGCTCCGGTGGGGCGGTGTTGACTTATTGGTCCGAAGGGCCTGTTTCCACACTGTAAGTAATCTCATCTAAAAACACATACGTGCGAGGTGTTGCACTTTGGGAAAGCGGGACTTATATACATAATGGTAAGGTCCGAGGGAATGTTGCTGAACAAAGAGACCTTGGAGTGCAGGTTCATAGCTCCTTGAAAGTGGAGTAGCAGGTAGATAAGATAGTGAAGAAGGCGTTTGGTATGCTTTCCTTATTTGGTCAGTGTGTTGAGTACATGAGTTGGGAGTTCATGTTGCGGCTGTAAAGGATATTTTTTAGACTACTGTTGGAATATTGCGAGCAATTCTGTTCTCCTTCCTATCGGAAAGATGTTGTGAAACTTGGAAGGGTTCAGAAAGATTTACAAGAATGTTTCCAGGGTTGGACCTTGAGGTATAGGAAGAGGCTGAACAGGCTGGGGCTGTTATCCCTTGAGCATCGAAGGCTGAGGGGTGACCTTATAGCGGTTTACAAAATTATGAGGAGCACAGACATTATAAATAGACAAAGTCTTTTCCCTGGGTCGTGGAGTTCAGGACTAGAGGGCATAGTTTTAGTTTGAGAGGGGAATGATTAAAAAAGAGATCCAAGGGGCAACTTTTTCACACATAGGGTGGTACGTGAATGGAATGATGATGTGGTGGAGGCTGGTACAATTGCAACATTTAAGAGGCATGTGAATAGGAATGGTTTGGAGGAATATGGGCCAGTTGCTGGTAGGTGGGGAGGATTGGGTTGGGATATCTGCTCGGCATGGACACGTTAGACAGCAGGTTCTGTTTCCATGCTGCATATATCAATGACTGTATGATTCTATGCCATGGATCCTGAGGTTCAGGGCGATTCAAGCATTTGTTTTCTGAATGTCACTGTTTTTGTTTGCAAATAAAAGATTTACTCCTTGAAAAACTCCTCGCATCTCCTGGTGATTGTTGACATTTTCTCCGACAACCGCAACTTTGGGTGCAGTAAAATTGTGGCGACTGCAGCTCTGTGACGCAATGAAAAGCGTGTTAGATTGCTACAAATTTGGTAACTTTGCAATTCAAAGTTTGTGGGTTGAACTACACCAGAATTGGTGATTAGTTCAGTTTTCAGCTGAATCATTGTATGTTGTGCTGATTCATCGCCAATTCCTGTCGTCTGGAGTTCTCGTCCCTGCTACTGAACAGAGGAAATTCCTTACCGTCTTGATTGTGAGTTTTTACGAAGTCATGATCAGACCGAAATCAGATGCTTACCCGCAAAACCTGCAAATTTCGTTCAGAAACCCACTGTCTGTAAACACATTTCCCTCTCAAAGTTGCACAGAAATTGTCGATTGCTTAAATGTCTTTATCCCGTTGTGTGACAGGTTGTTGCGGATGAGCTGGGTAATGACATTGACGTGTTTGGTCAGTTATGATGATATCAAACGGTGTGTAGGACACGTGTGTGGACAAGCCTCCTCCTGTTCCTGTCTTTCTGTGCTGTTTTTTACAGAGGGTTTTCAAAATTAACATGATGAGGGCAATGTGAATCGACAATACGAAATATCAAGGTGCTCCCCTTTACCCCAACGCTCTCACAGCCAGAACAGACAGCTCCTATTCCAGCTTCAGATCAGACCTTGAAGGATTTTCTCAGGCGCTCTGTCAGACTACATGCTCCTTCACATAGGTTTCCAACTGGGCATTTGGAGCAAGCAAACGTGTGGATATTGGGATTCAGGGACATATTTCCACTCTGCTGGGCTGCAGTTGTGGTCACATGAATTTCTAACATGCTGAGTCTTTCTGTGTATTCTACCTACTTTACGATTTAAACTGTAATTGAATTTTTGTTATTGTATAACATTCTTACATCTTCAATATTCATGCAAACTGTGCAAGGTGTTCTTGGATGTAGGAATGGTGAAGATTATTAATGAATGCAACATCTTTCATGTTACTTGTATGAACTTTCAGAAGGAAGTTGGTGAAGTTTCATTGATTCGAATTCTGTGCCGATTGAAGCTGATCGAATGAAAAGCCCTGCGACAGCGGCAAGGTAACATTGTCTGTAAACAACGCAGGAACCAACGGAAACCCATTTTTCGATGTAGTCTATTTTTCACATTTTCTTTTGTTCCTTTTGTATCCTTTTCGTGAACCTGATGCTTCAATAATCACAGGTTCATGTCAGTTTCACCTAGTCTGCCTTAGGTTTAATTTCAGAACAAGACCGTTCAGGGAAATGAAGCAGGGCAGGACATCACCACCAAAGCTCCCACAGTGTTGTGGTTCAGTGGTTAGTCCTGCTGCCTCAACAGGGTTCAAAGTTCGATTCCAGCCTCGGTGGACTGTCTGTGTAGATTTGCACATTCTCCCCGTGTCTGCATAGGTTTTCTCCGGGTGTTCCAGTTTCCTCCCACAGTCCAAAGATTGTGCAGGTCAGGTGGGTTGGTCATTCTAAATTGCCCATAGTGCATTTGTCAGAAGGGAAATGGTTCTGGTTGGGTTACTGTTCGGAGGGTTGCTGTAGACTTTTGGGTCCGAAGGGTCTGTTTCCGTACTGTAGGGCATCTAATCATCACAGCAGAAGTAGAGCAGTTGAGTTAAAGTTCTCCAGGTACGTGTAGGTCACGTGACAGTTTCGCTGTCTGAGGCTCCAGTCGCGCAATTAGTCAGAGCCGAATACTTAAAGGTGCATAACATGCCAAGGTTTTATGTTCAATGCTTATCTAAAGATGCTGTTAATGACATTGACCAGGGATTATTGAAACATCAGACTGAAGCGCAGTTGAAAACAATGTTGAGTAAAAGTAGCACTTATTTGAAAACTCCAGTTTCTGACGTGGGGAAAAGATTTGCCTTTGTTAAACATGCCAATTATTAACAGAATATCTGCAAATATTCCCCAGGTGAATATCCATCTGTGGATAGAGAAACAGAGGATAAGTTTCAGCTTACAAACTTTCCTCAAATCGCTGACCCAGCACTGGAATACATCCTGGGAAACTCTGTATAAATTGTTTCATATCATTCAATTTCCTGCAAGCTGCACAGCTCATTCAATCAATCGAAAGTATTAGATTTATCTCTTTGTTGAGTTTGACTGTTGTCAGTAAATTTGGTAAAGGATCTGGGCAAGTAGTTTTGCTGTCGGGAGGAACAAAGGGTCCATCTGGAATAAGGTTGAGTCTTGACGCAGGATTTTTCAAGCGGAGATAAAAGAGGATTAAATGGACCCCCTCCCCTTTCGGTTGATTATGACCTAATATTCAAGACAACAGATGGCAATGATAATGATGTTTTACATCGACAGGCCAAATCTTGCTCACGAAAGGCACCACAGTATTACAGATCAGGTGAGTGGGGGAGACGATGATCCTTGTGGAAACTTGAACAAGTGCGAACATTAGTCCCACACTGTTGATCTCACTTTTCTCATAAACCAGTTAGTCAGTGGACTGAGCTAACTGACTTCCATTTAATGTAGAGCTAAACCAAACAGCTCATTGCATTTACGGTATATAATATTTCATGTTGCATGAGTTGCTGCACCTTCCAACTCCACCAGCTCTTCTTATCCTTAACATTTTCAGTTGAAGGTGTTATGCAATTTCTTTCCAATGAATGTTAACCAATTCGATAATGTTTCCATTTTTCATCCCCATCCAGGCAGCCCGGAATCACTGCCACTGTTTAATTCTCCCTGTGTCTGCGTGGGTTTTCTCTGGGTGCTCCGGTATCCTCCCACAGTCCAAAAATGTGCCGGTTAGGTGAATTCGCTGTGTTAAATTGCCTGTAGTGTTAGGAGCAGGGGTGCATGTAGCGGAATGGGTCTGGGTGGATTGTGCTTCGGAAGGTTAGTGTGGACTTGTTGGGCCGAAGGACCTGTTTTCAAACTGTAAGTAATCTAATTTAATTTATCTAATTCACTTCTTGTCTGCCTGCACGCGCTTTTCAAATATTCTTGAATAAGCTCCTAAAATGATTCTATTTCTGAAAATTCATCTCCAAATTCAATAATTTTCAGAATAAAAAATGCCTACTCTAAATTTCTTGATTGTGCCCCAATGGGTTTGAAGTTCTAATCTCTAGTTTCCACTAACCTAAACGAGGAATTTTCCCTCGTATTTACTCTTAACAACTTCATATCAGCTGGATAACCTCTTTTCGGACACAACTAAGTCTTTCCTGATTTCTCCCACATTATTCCTTATCTATGCCACCATCCCATTAAACCACCTCTCTTCGTTTCTAGTGGCTTTATCTCCAAGTAAACCTCATTTCCATCGTTTCTAATGAGATGGCATCATGGCCGCATTATTCCTAACATCTTGAAAGTCCATTAAACACTGCCCGTGTCTTTCATCAAGTCTTTATATCGCTGTATATTTCAACGTGAGAAAGGATGCTGGGTCTAATTCAATGCATGAAAACTCACCACTAAACTATACAATCTTGTTGCCGACACAGGAAAGGTGGAAGCAATTTCAATTACAGCTGAATCGATTGGTTGCAACAGAATCGGGTCAAATCCCAGTCACATACGTGACTGTTGTTCTTATGATAATTTGTTCTCTACGTGTGCTGAAGTAACACAGTGAGGGATCAATTACTATTGCCAGACATACATAAGGGGGCGTCTGAAATACTGAAGTTGTGAGACCAGAGCAGTTTTTTTTATTGACATAGACCATTCACTGTTCGATTGTCAGTCTTAGGAATTAGACAGAGCGCGATTTTGAGCAAAATTTGAGCAAGGAAGTTTCCCCCATGAGGTAACACCAAATAATGTGTTTACTTTGTTGTTTATCTCATTTGTGTATTTTGCTTCATTGAGGATTTTGAAGTTATCCCCTCTACACAAAAGTTCCATGCTTTTGCACCATTATACAAAAGATGCAGTACAATAACACCCAAATCTGTTTCAGTGTACTGGTACAGATATTGACCCCTGGAAACAGCACTATGAACTCTCCTCGAGTCTGGAAAATAATTTGCTGCATTCCCACTCTTATGGCTCTTTTCATTACATCAGCTTCTGTTCTTCACAGAATCCGATTCAGCAGATCTTGTCACTGAGTCATTTCTTTGTATGTCTTCAGATCATGTGAGCAGAATATCACAGTCCATAACCCAGAGGTCAGACCATACTCAGGGAACCGTACTCTGCTCTAGATCATTTCAAGAACACCAGGAAGAAATATTTATGATCTTCAAAATTTACTAACCTGTTTTTCAGAAGCAAGACAAGCAACTCCAGGTTTCTGCTTTTGTTGTCACACGGACCAAGGTTGTAAATGCTGGAACCAGTTGAGTCTGTCCGCTCTCCCACATCCATTTTCTCCCCAGGAAGTGTTAAAGATGATGGTCTGAATCAGGTTCTTCGAAAAAGAAGAATCTCTTTATCCATTGATTTCTGGTTTATGGGCCCACCAGGCTCCCGCTGGGCCTCTGTGTTAGCGCTGATCACAGTGTTCAGCTTTTTTCTAGCAAGTACCTTCGAGGATGACATCACAAGATATTCTCTGTAACTTTATGATACTCTACCAATGGAGACAGCTCTATCAATGGAGACAGCTCAGTCCGCTGGGATGGGATAATTTCTGCAGCGCGTCCTGCTTGTCAGATACAGTGAATTTTATCATTCAGATCATACAGAGTGTGATCGCTTGAAAAGGCCAGCGAGTTTTCCACACAGGAGTTTATTGTAGGTGGAACAATACTAGCGGCACCACCCTAACCCAGGAAAGAACTGCCTCAGAAGTCCATTTGGCAAGTTTACGTTTCCAACTCTGGTCACCCTGCTCCAGGAACCCTGCAGCTTGTGGGCAATAAGCACAATGAAGTTCGTGGTGGATCCCAAAATGAGAGCATAATTCCTCATTTATATCTCCAATAAAATGGGGGTGGGGGGCATTGTCAGAAGGTAGACAAAATCCAATACCAAAGCAGGTAATAATCTCCTTGAGTAAAGTATTTGCAACAGTTTTAGCCGTAGCGTTGGAAGTGGGGTAAGCTTCAACCATCAAGGAAAAGAAATCGACAAGGACCAAAACATACTTATAGTGCTGACACCTTTGCAAATCAATGACGTCTATAAACATCTTTTGCAGTTGGCATTAAGTAGTCAGAGGTCGACTCACCCTTGTCTAAGAACATAGAACATAGAAAGTACAGCATAGAACAGGCCCTTTGACCCACGATGTTGTGCGGAGATTCAATCCTAATGTAAAATATAGTAACAACCTGCACACCCCTCAACTCACTGCTATCCATGTGCAGGTCTAGAAGTCGCTTAAATGTCCTCAATAACTCTGCTTCCACCACTACCACTGGTAACGCATTTCATGCGTTCACAGCTCTCTGTATACAAAAAAACCTACTTCTGACATCTCCTTTATACCTTCCTCCTAATATCTTCAAACTATGAGTTCTCACACCAGTCAGTCTTGCCCTGGGGAAAATTCTCTTGCTATTGACTCTATCTATTCCTCTCATTATTTTGTACACCTCTATCAGGTCTCGTCTCTTTATCCTTCTCTCCAGAGAGATGTCCGAGCCTTTTCAACCTTTTTTTCATAAGGAAGCCCTCCAGTCCAAGCAGCATCCTGGTAAACCTTCTTTGCACCCTCTCCCAAGCCTCTGTATCTTTCCTATAGTAGGGCGACCAGAACTGGACACAATATTTCAAGTATTGCCTCACCAGGGACTTGTAGAGCTGTAGCTAAACCTCACTGCTCTTAAACTCTATCCCCCTGTTAATGAAAGCCAATATACCATATGCTTTCTTAACAACCTTAGCCACTTGTATGGCAACTTTGAGGGATCTATGTACTTGCATATCTAAATCCCCCTGTTCCTCCACACTGCCAAGAATCCTGTCTTTAATCCTATGTTCAGCATTCGAGTTCCACCTTCCAACATGCATCACTTCGCATTTATCCAGGTTGAACTCAATCTCCCATTTCTCAGCCTAGCTCTGCATTCTGTCTATGTCGCGCTGTAGCCTGCAGTAGCCCTTTATACTGTCGCTGAAACCTCCAAACTTTGTGTCATCTGCAACTTTACTAACCCTCCCCTCAACCTCCTCATCCAAGTCATTTATAAAAACGACAAAGAGCAGAGGTCCAAGTACAGAGCCCTGGGAGACCCCACTCAACACTGTCGTCGAGGCAGAATACTTTCCATCTACAGCCACTCTCTGCCTTCTGTCAGCCAGACAATTCTGTGTATATCTTTTTAATGCCTAGAAACAGAGTGTTGACGGAGGGTTGTCGGTTTATGTCTGATCAATGTTCGGCGACAGGGGGGTGGTGAAGGGTTGTGTGTGTTTTTCTGCATATATCTGCTTAATGACAGGAAACAGACTAGTGGTGGTCGAAAGTTGTGTGTGTGTGTGTATTTTGTGTATATCTGTTTAATGCCTGGATAACAGGGCGGGGGTGAAGGGTTGCCTGTGTGTGTGTTTTGTTTTGTGTCTGTCTGTTTAATACTGGTGTTAGGGTGGTGGCACAGGGATGTGTATGTTTTTCTGTAAGTATCTGCTTAATGACAGGAGACAGACGAGGGGTGGTGGAGGGTTGAGTGTGTCTGCTTCTCTGTATATATGATTAATTGCAGGAAACAGGGTGGCGGTGGAGCGTTCTGTATGTATGTGTGTTTCTGTATATATCTGTTTAAGGGCAGGAGACAGGGTGATGGTAGAGGGATGTGTGCGTGTTTCTGTGTATATCTGTTTTATGGGCTGGAGAGAGTGTGGTGGTGGAGGGTTGTGCGTGTGTGTTTCTGTGTATATCTGATAATCGGCAGGAAACGGGGTGGTGGTCGAGGGATGTGTGTGCGTGTGTGTTTGTGTGTTTGTGTATATACCTGCTTAAAGGCAGGAGACAGGTGGTGGTGGAGAGTATAGTGTCTGTATTCCTGTATCTATGTGCTTACTGGCAGGAGACAGGGTGGTGGTGGTGGAGGGTTGTGTATGCATGTGCGTTTTTGTGTATATCCATTTAAGGTCAGTAAGCAAGGTGTTTTTAGAACATAGAACATAGATGATTACAGTGCAGTACAGATCCTTCGGCCCTCAATGTTGCGTTGACCTGTCATACCAATCTGAAGCTCATCTAACCTCCACTATTTCATGTACGTCCATATGCTTGTCCAATGACGATTTAAATGTATTTAATGTTAGCGAATCAACTACTGTTGCAGGCAAAGCATTCCATACATTTACTACTCTCTGAGGAAAGAAACTACCTCTGACATCTGTCCAATATCTGTCACCTCTCAATTTAAAGCTATGCCCCCTCGTGTTCGACGTCACCGTACTTGGAAAAAGGCTCTCCGTCTCCACCCTATCTAACCCTCTGATTATCTTATATGTCTCTATTGAGTCATGTCTCAAACTTCTTCTCTCCAACAAAAACACCTCAAGTCCCTCAGACTTTCCTCGGAAGACCTTCTCTCCATACCAGGCAAGATCCTAGTAAAACACTTCTGCACCCTTTCCAAAGTTTTCACAGACTCCTTACCAGAACTGTACCAGAACTGTACACAATACTCCAAGTGCGGCCGCACCAGAGTTTTGTACAGACGTAGCATAACCTCATGGTTCCAGAACTCGATCCCTCTATTCATGCCTTCTTAACAACACAGTCAAACTGGGTGGCAACTTTCAAGGATCTGTGAACCTGGACACCGAGATCTCTCTGCTCATCTACACTACCAAGAATCTTATCATAAGTCCAGTACTTTGAATTCCTGTTCCTCCAATCAAAATGCATCACCTCACACTTGTCCACATTAAACTCCATTTTTCAACTCTCAGCGCAGCTCTGCAGCTTATCGATATCTCTCTGTAACCTACAACATCTTTCATCACTATCCACAACTCCACTCTGTGAACTCCACTGGTCTATAATTAACAGGGTTGTCTCTACTCCCCTGCTTGAACAGGGGAACCACATTTGCTATCCTCCAGTCTTCTGGCACTATTCCTGTAGACAATGACGATTTAAAGATCAATGCCAAAGGCTCGGCAACCTCCTCCCTCTTCCCAGAGGATCCCAGGCTAAATCCCATCTGGCCCAGTGGACTTACCTATTTTCACACTCTGCAGGATTTCTAATACCTCTTCCTTGTGAACCTCAATCACACCGAGTCTAGTAGCCTGTATCTCAGTATTCTCCTCGACAACATTGTCGTTTTCTAGAGTGAATACTGTCGAAAAATATTCATTTAGTGCTTCCTCTATCTCCTCCGACTCCTCACACAACTTCCCATTAATATCCTTGATTGTCCCTAATCTTCTTTTGTCATTCTTTTATTCCTTAAATACCTATAGAAAGCCTTTTGGTTTACCCTGATCCTGTCAGCCAAAAACTTCTCATGTCTCCTCCTGGCTTTTCTGAGCTGTCTCTTTAGGTCTTTCCTGGCTACCTTGTATCCCTCAAGTGCCCTAACTGAGCCTTCACATCTCATCCTAACATAAGCCTCCCTCTTCCTCTTGACCAGACATTCCACTTCCTTTGTAAACCACGGCTCCCGCGCTCTACAGTTTTCTCCCTGCCTGACATATTTATCTAGGACACTCAGAAGCTTTTCCTTGAATAAGCTTCACATTTCTAATGGGCCCATTCCCTTCAGGTTCCTTCACCATCCTATACTTCCTAAATCTTGCCTAATCGCATCGTAACTGCCGTTCCCTCAACTGTAAATTTCGTGGAAGTTTGTGTGTGTGGGTATTTCCATGGATAACTGTTTGATGACAGGAGACAGGATGGTCAAGGATATTTGAGTGACTGTGTGTGTGTGAGTGTGTGTGTGTGTGTGAGTTTCTGCATATATCTTTTTCATGGCAGGAGACAGGGTGGTGGTAGAGTGTAGGTTGTCTGTGGTTCTGTGTCTATGTGCTTACTGGTAGGAGACAGGGTGGAGGTGGAGGGGTGTGTGTGTGTTTCTGTGTATATTTGTTTAATGTCTTGAGACAGAGTGTTGGTGGGGGGGGGATGTTTGTCCATGTGTGTTTTATTTCCTGTTTATGTATGTTTAATGGTAGGTGTAGGTGGTGGTGCAGGGTTGTGTGTGTTTTTCTGTATATATCTGCTTAATTACAGGAGACAGACTGGTGGTGGTGGAAGGTTTTGTATGTGTTTCTGTGTAAAATTAATTAATTGCAGGAAACATTGCGGTGGTGGAGGGTTGTGCGTGTGTTTCTGTGTATATCTATTTAATGGCAGGAGACAGTGTGCTCGTGGAGGTTTGTGTTTGTGCGTGTTTCTGTGTATATCTGATTAACGGCAGCAAACAGAGTGGTGGTTGAGGGATGTGTGTGTGTTTCTGTGTATATCTGTTTAATGGCAGGAGACAGGGTAGTCGTGGAGGGGTGCGTGTGTGCTTCTGTGTATATCTGTTTAAGGGCTGTGCGTGTGTGTTTCTGTGTATATCTGATTAACGGCAGGAAACAGGGTAGTGGTTGAAGGATGTGTGTGTGTTTTTGTGTATATCTGCTTAAAGGCAGGAGACAGTGTGGTGGTGCAGGGTTGTGCGTTGGTTTCGGTGTCTACCTGTTTAATGTCAGGAGGCAGGGTAGTCATATTGGGTTGTGTGCGTGCGTGTTAATGTGTATATCTATTTAAGAGGTAGAGACAGGGAGGTGGTGGAGGGTGCTGTGTGTGTGTTTCTGTGTATAACTGTTTAATGGCAGGTGGCATGTTGGTAGTGGAGGGTTGTGTGTGTGTATCTGCGTATATGTGCTTAATGGCAGGAGACATGATGGTGTGTGTGTGTTTCTCTGTATACCTGTTCAATGGCAGGAAACAGGATGGTCATGGGGGGTTGTGTGTGTTTCTGCATATTTCTATTCAATGTCAGGAGACACGGTGGTGTTGGAGGGTAGAGTGTCTGTGTTTCTGTGTCTGTGTGCTTAGTGGCAGGTGATAGGGTGGTGGAGGGTTGTGTATGTTTCTGTGTATACCTGTTTAAAGTCAGTAGAAAGGGTGTTTGTAGAAGGTTGTGTGTGTGCTTCTGTGTATATATGTTTAACTGCAGGAGACAGGCTGGTGGTGGAGGGTGGTATGTGTTTGTTTCTGAGTATATCTGTTTCATGTCAGGATGCGTGGTGCTTGAGGGTTGTGCGTGTGTGTCTGTGTATATCTGCTTAATGGCAGGCAACAAGATGTTGGTCGGGAGTTTTGTGTATGTTTGTGCATGTGTGCGTTTCTGTGTATATCTGTTTAATGGCAGAAAACAATGTGGTGGTTAACAGTTGTGTGTTTGTGCATTTCTACGTATATCTGTTTAATCGTAAGGGACAGAAAGGTGGTGTAGGGTTGTGTGTGTATATGTTTCTGAAAATGCCTGTTCAATGGCAGGATACAGGGTGATGGTGTCAAGATGAGTTTGTGTTTCTGTTTATATCTGTTTAATCGCCGGAGAGAGTGTGATGGTGGAGGATTGTGTGTGTGTGTGTGTGTGTGTGTGTGTGTGTGTCTGATTAATGGCAGCAAACTGGGTGGTGGTGGTGGGTTCTGTATATGTGTGTGTTTCTATGTATATCTGTTTCAGGGCAGGAGACATGATGGTGGTCGAGTGTTGTGTGTGTGTACTTCTATGTATATCTGCTAAATGGTAGCAGAATAGGTTGGTGTTGGACGGATGTGTGTGTGTTTGTGTGTATATCTGTTTAATGTCAGCAAACAGGGTGGCGGTCGAGGATTGTGTGTGTGTGTGTGTTTTTCTGTGTATATCTGTTTAGTGGCAGGAGAAATGGTGGTGGTGAAGTGTAGAGTGCGTGCTTGTGTGTATATCTACTTAATGGCAGGAAATAAGGTGGTGGTGGAGGACTGTGTGTGTGTGTTTCTGCATATATCTGTTTAATGGCTGCTGACAGGGAGGTAGCGGGGGGTTGTATGTGTGAGTGTTTCTGTATATATCTGTTGAAATGCAGGAAACAGGGTGGTAGTGATGGTTGTGCATGTGTGTTTCTGTATATATCTATTTTATTGCAGGAGACAGGTTGGTAGTGGAGGGTTGAGTGTTTCTGTATATATCTATTGAATTGCAGGAGACAGGGTGGCAGTGGAGGGTTGTGTGTGTGCTTCTGTGTACATCTGATCATTGGCAGAAAACAACTTGCTTGTGTAGTGGTGTGTGTGTGATTCTGTGTATCCCTGTTTAATGGCAGGAGACAGGATGGTAGTGGAGGTTTGTGTGTGTGTGTGTTTCTGTGTATAATTGATTTATGGCAGCAAACAGGGTGGTGGGGGAAGGTTCTCTGTGTGTGTGTTTCTGTATATCCCTGCATAATTGCAGTAGACAGGTTGGTGGTGGAGGATGGTATATGTTTGTTTCTGGTAAAATCTGTTTCATGGCAGGAGACATGGCGGCAGTGGATGGTTGTGCGTATGTTTCTGTGTATATCTGCATAATGGCAGAAAACAATGTGCTGGTGTACTCTTGTGTGTGTATTTCTATGTATATCTGTTTAATGGCAGGAGACAGGGTAGTAGGGGAGGGTGGTGTGTGTGTATTTCTACGTATATCTGTTTAATGATAGGCGAGGGGTGGTCGTGGTAGTGTGTGTGTGTGTTTGCGTATATCTGTTTCATGATAGGAGACAGGGTGGTGGTGGAGGCTTGTCTGGATGTTTCTGTAAATATCTGTTTAATTGCAGGAGACAGGGTGGTTTTGAAGGTTGTGTGTGTATGTTTCTATGTATATCAGTTTAATGGTAGAAAACAATACGGTAGTGGAGGGTTGTGTGTGTGTTTCTGTGTATGTCTGTTTAATGATAGGAGGCAGGGTGGTGCTGAAGATATGCCTTTATGTTTCTGCATAAATCTGTTTACTTCCAGGTGTGTGTGTGTGTGTGTGTGTGTGTGTGTGTGTGTGTGTGTGTGTGTGTGTGTGTGTGTGTTTCTGTGTATGTCTGATTAATGGCAGAAGACAGGGTGTTGGTGTCGAGATGTGTGTGTGTTTCTTTTTATATCTGTTTAATCACCAGAGAGTGTGTGATTGGAGAGGGTTGTGTGTGTGTGTTTTTATGTACATATCTGATTAACGGCAGCAAACACGGTGGAGGTGGAGGGTTCTGCATGTGTGTGTGTCTCTGTGTATATCTGTTTCAGGGCAGAAGACATGATGGTGGTCGAGGGTTGTGTGTGTGTGTATTTCTGTGAATATCTGCTCAATGGCAGCAGAGGAGGGTAGGGGTGGAGGAATATGCGTGTGGTTGTGTATATATCTGTTTAATGTCAGCAGACAGGGTGGTTGTCAATGATTGTGTGTGTGTTTTTCTGTGTATATCTGTTTAGTGGCAGGAGAGATGGTTGTGGTGAAGTGTAGAGCACGTGTTTGTGTGTACATCTACTTAACAGCAGGAAATAAGGTGGTAGTGGAGGGTTGTGTGTGCGTTTCTGTATATATCTGTTGAATTGCAGGAGGCAAGGTGGTAGTGGAAGATTGCGTGTGTGCGTTTCTGTATATCACCGTTTAATGGCAGGAGACAGAATGGTAGTGGAAGTTTGTGCGTGTGTGTTTCTGTGTAGAATTGATTTATGGCAGCAAACGGGGTGGAGGGGGAGGGTTTTCTCCGTTTGTGTTTCTGGGTATACCTGTTTAATTGCAGGAGGCAGGTTGGTGGTGGAGGGTGGTATATGTTTGTTTCTGATTATATCTGTTTCATGGCAGGAGACATGGTGGCAGTTGATGGTTGTGCGTGTGTATCTGTGTATATCTGCTTAATGGCAGAAAACAATGTGGTGGTGCACGGTTGTGTGTTTGTGTATTTCTATGTATATCGGTTTAATGGCAGGAGACAGGGTTGTGGTGGAGGGTGGTGTGTGTGTGTTTCTGCGTATATCTGTTTAATGATAGGTGAGGGGGTGGTCGTGGTGGTGTGTGTGTATGTTTGTGTATATCTGTTTAATGACATGAGACAGGGTGGTGGTGGAGGCTTGTCTGGATGTTTCTGTAAATATCTGTTTAATTGCAGGAGACAGGGTGGTTTTGGAGGTTGGTGAGTGTGTGTTTCTGTATATAGCTGTTTAATGAATGTAGACAGGGTGGTCGTGATAGGTTGTGTGTGCGTTTCTAAGTACATCTGCTTAATGACAGGAAACAAATTGGTTCTCAATGCTTGTGTGTGTGTGTGCGCGGGTGTGTGTGCGTGTGAGCTTCTGTGTATATCTGTTTCATGACAGGAGACAAGGTGGTGGTGGAGGTTTGTCTGGTTGTTTCTGTAAATATCTGTTTAATTGCAGGAGACAGGGTGGTTTTGGAGGATGGTGAGTGTGTGTTTCTGTATATAACTGTTTAATGAATGTAGACAGGTTGTTCGTGGAGGGTTGTGTGTGTGTTTCTGTGTACATGTGCTTAATGACAGGAAACAAATTGGTTGTCAATGTTTGTGTGTACGTGTGTGTGTGTTTCTGTCTACGTCTGTTTAATGGCAGAAGACAGGGTGGTGCTGAAGATATGTCTTTATGTTTCTGTATATATCTGTTTAATTGCCGGAGACAGAGTGGTGGAGGAGGGTGGTATGTGTGTGTGTTTGTGTGTCTATATGTTTAATTGCAGGAGACAGTGTGGTGTTGGAGAAATTGGTGTGCGTGTTACTGTGTATATATGTATATTGATGGGAGATTGGGTGGTGGTGGTGAAGGTTTTTCTGTATATTTCTGTAAATATCTATTTAATTGCTAAATGACAGGAAACAAATTGCTGTTCAATGGTTGTGTGTGCACGTGTGTGTTTGTGTGTATGTCTGTTCAATGGCAGGAGACAGGGTGTTGGTGTCGAGATGTGTGTGTTTCTGTTTATATCTGTTTAATTACCGGAGAGTGTGTGAGTGGGGATGATTATGTGTGTGTATGTGTATGTCTATGTGCATATCTGATTAATGGCAGCAAACAGGGTGGTGGTGGAGGGTTCTGTATGTGTGTGTGCTTCTGTGTATATCTGCTTTAGGGCAGGGGACAGGGTGTTTGTGTCGAGGGTTGTGTGTGTGTATTTTTGTGTATATCTGCTCAATGGCACAACAACAGTGTGATGGTGGAGGGTTCTGTGTGAGTGCGTGTTTCTGTGTATATTGTTTAATGCCAGGAGACAGATTGTTGGTGTAGGGTTCTCTGTGTGTTTTTTGTGCCAGTTTAATGGTCGTTGATAAGGTGGTGGTGCAGGGTTGTGTGCGTTTTTCTGTATATATCTGCTTAATGACAGGAGACAGACTGGTGTTCGTGGAGGATTGTGTGTATGTGTGTTTCTGTGTATATCTATTTCATGGCAGGAGACAGGGTGGTGCTGAAGATATGCGTGTATGTTTCTGTGTAAATCTGTTCATTTGCAGGAGACAGAATGTTGGAGGAGGATGGTGTGTGTGTGTATCTGTGTATATATGTTTAATTTCAGGAGACAGGGTGGTGGTGGAGGGATTTGTATATGTGTGACTGTATATATCTGTTTATGGGTAGGAGATGGGGTGTCATGGAGGTTTGTGTGTGTGTGTGTTTCTGTGTATATCTGTTTAAGGACTGGTGACAGGGTGGTGGTGGAGGGTTGTTGTGTATTTCTGTATATCTCTGCTTAATAATAGGAGAACAAGGTGGTGTTGGAGGATTGTGTGTATTTCTGTGTGCAACTGTTTAATAGTAGGAGACAGGGTGTTCGTGGAGTGTTGTGTGCGTGTGTTTCTGTATACATCTATTTAAGGGCTGCAGACAGGGTTGTGGTGGAGGGTAGTGTGCGTGCGTGTTTCCGTGTATAACTGTTTAATGACAGGACACAGTGGTGGAGGAGGGATGTGTGTGTGTGTGTTTCAGCGTAAATCTATTTAATGGCAAGACACAGCGTGGTAGTGGAGGGTAGAATGTCTGTGTTACTGTGTCTATGTGCTTACTTGCAGGAGACAGGATGGTGTTGGAGTGTTGTGTATGTATGAGTGTTTCTGTGTATATCTGTTTAATGGCAGGAGACCGGGTGGTGGCCAAGAGTTGCGTGTGTTTGTTACTGTGTATATCTGTTTAATGGCAGGAGACAGGGAGTTGGTCGAGAGTTGTGTGTGTGCATTTCTGTGAATATCCGCTCAATGGCAGGAGACAGGGTGGTGATGGAGGGTTGTGTGTGTGTTTTTGTGTATATCTGTTTAATGGCAGGAGACAGGGTGAATTAGATTAGATTAGATTACTTACAGTGTGGAAACAGGCCCTTCGGCCCAACAAGCCCACACAGCCCCGCCGAAGCGTAACCCACCCATACCCCTACATCTACATTTACCCCTTACCTAACACTATGGGCAATTTAGCATGGCCAATTCGCCTGGCCTCCACATTTTTGGATTGTGGGAGGAAACCGGAGCACCCGGAGGAAACCCACGCAGACACGGGGAGAACGTGCAAACTCCACACAGTCAGTCGCCTGAGGTGGTCGTGGAAGGTTGTGCATGGGTGTGTTTCCGTGTATATCTATTTAGTTGCTGAGGACAGGGTGGTAGTGGAGAGATGTGTGATGTTTCAGTGCATATCTGTTTAAATGACAGGAGACAAGGTGGTGGTAGGGCGATGTATGGGTCTGTGTTTCTGTGTATATCAGTTTAATGGCAGGAGACAGGGTGGTGGTGGAGGGAGTATGTGCGTGTTTCTGTGTATTTCTGTATAATCGTAGGAGACAGGGTGGTGATGGAGGGTTGTGTGTGTTTGTGTTCCTGTGTATATCTGTTTAATGAAAGGAGACAGGGTGGTGGTGGAGGGTTGCTGTATGTTTCTGGAAATTTCTGTTTAATAGCAGCAGACAGGGTGGTGGTGGAGGATGGTGAGTGTGTGTTTCTGTGTATAACTGTTTAATAGCCGGAGACAGGGTGGTGCTGGAGTTTTGCGTGTGTATTTCTCTACATTTCTGTTTAATTACAGGAGACAGTTGGAGGGTTGCGTGTGTGTTTCTGTGTATACCTGCTCAATGACAGGAGACAAATTGGGTGTCAAGGATTGTGTGTGTGTGTATGTGTGTGTTCCTGTGTATATCTGTTTAATGGCAGGAGACAGGGTGGTCGTGGAGGGTTGTGTGTGTGTTTCTGTGTATATCTGCTTAATGACAAGAAAGAAATTGGGTGTCAATGGTTGTGTGTGCGTGTGTGTGTTTCTGTGTATATCTGTTGAATGGCAGAAAACCATGTGGTGGTGAAGGGTTGTGTGTGTGTTTCTGTGTATGTCTATTTAATGGCAGGAGATGGGGGATGGTGTCGAGATGCGTGTGTGTTTCTTTTTATGCCTGTTTAATTGCCGGTGAGTGTGTGACGGTGGACCATTGTGTGTGTGAGTGCGTGTGCGTGTGTTTCTGTGTAGATCTGTGTAATGACAGGAGACAGTTTGGTCGTGGATGATTGTGTGTGTGTTTCTGTTATATTTGTTTAATGGCAGGAGGCAGGAAAGTGGTTTAGAGATTTGTGTGTGTTTCTGTATATATCTGTTTATTGTTCGGAGGCAAGGTTTTGGTGCAGGGTTGTGTGTGTATGTGCTTCTGTGTATATCTGCTTAATAGCGTGAGGCAACGTGGCGTTTGAGGCTTGTGTTGTGTGTTTTAGTGTATATCTGATTACTGGCAAGAAACAGGGTTTTGGTGGAGAGTTGTGTGTGTGTTTCTGTGTATATCTATTTAATGGAAGGAGACAGCGTGATGATGGAGGATTGTGTGTGTTTCTGCATATACTTGCTTAATGGCAGGAGACAGGGTAGTTGTGGAAGGTTGTGTGCTTGTGTTTCTGTCTATAACTGTTTAATAACAGGAGACAGGTATTGGTGCAGGTTGGTGTGAATGTTTTTCTGCATTTTACGTTAAAAGTTCAATTTGCTGCAGAGACGTTCACACCTGGACATGAGCCACATTGATACCAACTGAGTTGAAAACATGTTGGAACTGAGTTGGAAGCGTGTTTTTTTTTACACGTTTTCAAGATGTCAATTATGCTGGACAAAATCGAGCTATTGGAAACAGAAAGGTGAAACGTAGAATGGCTTCAACTTTCAGTGCTGGATACCACTGAGCGGCAAAACAAAGAGCTGAGGCTTGTTTCTGTAGTGTAGTGCTCATCACATTCGCTACATACGCAAAAAGTCCCCAGTTCGAAACTGGGCAGAAACTGCGTTGTTCTTCAACTGCAGCCTTTTGCATGGACGAGAACGGAGGTTTCTTGCTTGCTTTCCCATCTGCAAACCTGACTTCGAATTTCCTTGAACAAATCTGCTCTCGTAGTGAAATGTAATGCAATTCCATTTAATTACAGTGCAAAGCATTGTAAAGTGTATCTCCAACCTGGTTCTGATCATATGCCATTCTATTTGAGAGTGTAGTTACCGCGTTCTGATCCTTCCACGAAAAGCAGGACCGCATTCGCATTCCTTACGCAGGCGGCTTGGTTCAAAGACAGGGAAGAAGCTGATGCGCTGGTGTCACAGCGCACCACGGATTCCTGAACTTGTCCGTCTGTCAAATGTATCGCAAAGTCGTCTCTGAAAGACCTCATTTGGAAGCTGCCTGTCGTTATTCAAAGTGCGAGAATTGGCACCAGAGATCCTGAATCATGTTTTGGAGCAGTTCGCACGTTAGTGGCTCTTTCAATCAGCAACAACAATGAAAGAAATTACACTCTCAGGGGAACCTCTGGACCTGTGCTTTCATGGTGTCGCTAGTATTAAGGTGCGCCCCGAGATCTAAGCCATGTTGGAACTGAAACGGAGGAATCGGCAGAGAGGCTACAGAATGACATCGCATCCATTTGGTTTTCTTGAAATCACTGACGAGCAGGAAAATGTAAACGGGGAGGGCGAGTGGAGAAGTGTGGTAGTTGCAGCTCTGGTGAAATTCATTCTTTGTGATTCACTCAGCAACCAGAGACGTGAAGGTGACTCAGAGGCGTGAGAGCTCTTCACATCGAGAACAAAAAACACTGAAGTGCAGTTATCACCTCTTCCGGAGTGGGGGTGCGGTGAGGCAATTACCTTTTGACCTCTATAACTATGTTCAGAAACTGCCTTTTAGATTGAGGTGAACAGAAACTGCATTTCTAATACGCACCATGGAATTTAGCAAAATTTATTGAGTCGCTTCTCGTCGATTCCCACACAGGTTTCCAACTCAGTTGGTATCCATTTGGCTCATGCCCAGGAGTGAACATCTCTGCAGCAAATTGCACGGTTAAGGTAAAAGGCAAGGAAAGTGTCATCTCGAACAGGCTCCGAGGTCAGAGCTTCCTCACAATGTGATCTGTCGCTCTCGGATTGTAATGCTATCTCAGGTTTTAGGGTGGAGAACATTGTTTGGGACTCTTATTCTGCAAAACAGACACAGTGATTGAAATTATGCTGCACGGTATGATGTGGAACACGGCCTGCTCAGCTTTGTGCATTTTCCCTGGAGTCCAGTGTGTTTCATGTTCCGTGTAAAAGTGAAACTTGTCCTGTTTCGAGCAATGGGTGAAGTCATTTAGCAAATCAAGAATCGAAATTGCAGTAATGTCAAGCAGCTCATGGTTATTTGACCAAATCATCACCGAACATACATTCTCACAGATACATTTGGAGCTGAAAAGAGTCTGAGAAGATAAACTCACCTTACCATTGATTTTTATCTGGATTGATGGGCTCTCATTATCTGCTGCGAAATTCACATTGTAGACGGGCACATCCCAGCAGCTGTGCGAGTTGGAGAGGGATGATAGAACTCTTTTCATGTGACTTTGCATCTGTTGTTATGCAGGAGAGCACAACTGGAAATGCAAGAAAATGGGGCGCATATTCGGCTGGTAGTATGGCCGAGCGGTCCAAGTTCCAGTCTCGAAAGGGGCGTGGGTTCGAATCCCACCACTGCCATTAAAGCTAATCAACTCCAACCCTGCAGTTTGTTAAAATGCTAGGCACTTTACCTTGACCAATTCACCTTATCTGTACATCTTTGGACTGTGGAAGGAAACCAGACCACCACACAATCACCTGAGATTATCTACACCAATTATAAGACAATAAACTCTGTCGCATCTCACTTCAAAACCAGTTGCTCCATCGCATCATAAATCACTCTTGAAAACTTTCTGGTAAATGAATGAACCTATCCCCTCTCAGGACCCTCCCATCCTGCACAATGTGTGATGATCTCTGTTGTGAGTGTACTGATCACCCTCGGCCAGGAGGAGGGATGATGTGAGTTTCTGAAATAAAAAGAGAGGTTGCAGGAGGAACTCAATAGGACTGGCATGTTTTGGGGAGACAGAAAGAATGTTCATGTTTAGAGACAATTTCTTACTTTATTTTGATTATTCTTTTCTCTCCGCCTTAATAGTGATGGATCTTGGAAGATTCTTTCTCTGAGGATTGCAAGGAAGGGTATACTCACAAAAATGTCAAACAGAGGGAATTATTTGTCTGTCTGATTTCTCACCTGGACTGACACTGCCTTTATTAAACTTCTTTGAATATTCGAAGACGATTCTCAGACAGGAAACGCCAAGGAAACATAAAATCAAAATCTGACATGATCAATCGTTTCATCAGAAACTGAAAACAATTGGCGTTTGAGTGTTGCATCCTCAGTCGTTACCAATTACTGCATATAATGTCTCCATCGTATCCTCCCTGACGATCTATAAAAAAGTCTTAGATGATTGTTGGTGTGTCCCATACCTGGGGGGAGGTGTGTTCCAGGAAGAGGAAGCTGGGAGCTGACAGGATGAACTGGGTTGTGGAGGAGATGGGGTTTCAGTGACAGACTTTGGGAATATTTGAACCTAGCTCAGTCAGCCATTACACTCACGCC
Organism: Chiloscyllium punctatum; assembly: GCF_047496795.1. NCBI lineage: Eukaryota > Metazoa > Chordata > Chondrichthyes > Orectolobiformes > Hemiscylliidae > Chiloscyllium > Chiloscyllium punctatum. Next base: position 5,330,526 of record NC_092761.1, on the reverse strand, counting down.
ATGCGGGCTGACCGGGGGAGTATTGACCTGTTACTGTCTCTGTCTGCCTGTGACAGAGTGTGGGCTGGAGTCACTTGTTCCCTTTTTGCCTTTTCTATCTCTCTCTCTCGCTCTCTATTTCTCTTCACTCTCCTCTCTCTCTCCCTTTCTCATTATCTCTCTCACACTCTCCTTCTGCTCTCTCTTCACCCCCTCCCCTCTTCTCCCTCTCTCTCATTCCCCTCTCGCTTCTTTCTCCCATCTCTCTTCTCTCTCCCTTCTCTCTCCCCTCACTCTTCTCTCTCCCCTCTCTCCTCTCTCTCCCCCACTCTCTCTTCATCTCTCTCTCTCGTTAGGGTGGCACGGTGGGTCAGTAGTTACCACTGCTGCCTCACAGTGCCAGGGACTCTGTTCAAGTCCTGCCCCAGGCGACTGTCTATGTGGAGTGTGCACATTCTCCCCTGTGTTTGCATGGGTTTCCTTACCCGCTCCAATTGTGTGCAGGTCAGGGTGGACTGGTCATGGGGGAGTTGCTCAAAGGGTGAAGTGAACTGTTCAGACGGAGAAGGTATAAATGGGTTACTCTCCTATCCATCTTCCCACCCCTCTCATTCTCCCAGTCACCTACTCCCCTCTCCTATGCCACCTTGCCCTCGCCCTTCTTCCTGATTCTCTCCTCACTTTCCTCCCCCACTTTCACTGTCCTACCCATCTGCCTTTCTGTCTTTCACCCAATCTCCTCCTCCCCACCTCCAACCGCTCTGTCCTCCTGAACTCTCCTCGCCACCTTCTTCTGCTCCCACCCCCTCCTGCTGTCTACTCCCTCTCTCCATGCCACCACCTCCTCCTCACCTCTTCTCTCCCCACGAAATCCACCCCTGCTGCCCCCTCCTCACGGCCACACCTCACCCACTCTCCTCCTCCCCGTCTCTGATACCCTCCTTTGCCCATGCTGCTCTCTGCCTCATCCTCCCCCTCTCTCACCTCCTCCCTTTCTCTCTGCCCCTCACTCCTCCACCTCTCTCCTCTCCCTCTCTCTATTCTGCCCTTCTCTCTCCTCTCCCTCTCCGTCCTCACCCTCTCTCCTCCCATTCTCTCCTCCCCCTCTTTCTCCTATCCATCTCTCTCTCCTCCCCTCTCCTCTCTTCTCCCCTTCCCTCTCTCTTTTCAGCCTCCACTCTCTCCTCATCCCCTCTCCGCTCCACCTCCCTCTCTCTTCTCTCCTCTATCCTCTCCCCTCTTCCCTCTCTCCTTTCCCCTCTCCTCTCACTCTTCTCTATTCTGTCCTCATACTCCTCACCACTGTCTCCTCTCCCCTCTCTTCTCGCCTCTCCCCTCTCTCCTCATCCCCTCTCCCCATTCCTCCTCCTTCTCTCCTCTCCCCTCTTGCCTCTTCCCCCCCCCTCACTCCTCACTACTCTCTCCCCTCACTCCTCACCACTGTATCCTCTCCCCTCTCCCCTCTCTGCTCCCTCCTCTCTCCTCTCCCCTCTCACCTTTCCCCTCTGCTCTCCTTTCTACCCTCTCCCGCTCACCTCTCCACTTTCTCCTCTCCCCTCTCCCCCTCCTCTCACTCCTCACTACTTACTCCTCTCTCTCCTCACCACTGTCTCCTCTCCCCTTTTCTCTCTCTCCTGTCTCCTCTCCCCCTCTCCTCTCTCCTCTCCCCTCTCTCCTCTCCCCTCTCTCCTCTCTCCTCCCCCTCTCATCTGTCTCATCTCCCGTCTCAACTCTCCCCTCTCCTCTCGTTTCTCCCCTTCCCGCTCACCTCTCCACTCTCCCCTCTCCTCTCTGTCCTCATCCCCTCTCTCCTCTTCCCCTCTCTCCTCATCCCTTCTCTTCTTCCACCCTCTCCCTTCTTCACCTCATCTCCACTCCTCTCCCCCTTCCCTGCACTCTACTGCCCCTCTTCTCCACACTTACTTCTTCCCCTCTCCCATCCCCCTCTTCTTCACCACTTCTCCGAAACTCATTCCCTTCCCCCTATGTTCTCCCCTCGTATCATCTCCTCCCACCTGTCCTCCCGTCTACTCTCCCATCTCTCCTGCCCCCTCCTCCCCGGCTGTTCTCCCTGTCTCTGCTCCCCTTCCCTCCTCACCTTCTCCCCTCCGTCCCCCACTTCCACCTCTCCTCCCCCACTCTCTCCTACCCCTCACCTCCCACCGTCCACCCCTCTTCCTCATCTTCACTGCTCTCCTCCCCAATCCTCCACACATCCTCCACCCCTCATATCCCTCTCTTCTCCACCTCCCACCCCCTTCTCCACCCCCTCTCTCCTACTCCACCCCAAACTCCCCCTATGTCCTCACCTCCTCCCCTCTCTCCTACCCCTTTCCTTCCCTCTCCGCCCCATCACTCGTCCTTCACATCATTCGCCTTCTCCTCCCCCTCCTCCACCTTCCACTTGCTCCCCACTTATACGCCACTCCTTCATTCCTCTCCCTCTGTCCTACAACCCCTTCCCCTACACCCGTCACCCTTCTAATCCCCCTCACGCTATCCACCACATGTCCTCCCTTTCTCTCTCCTACCCAACTCCTCCTACCCTCTCCTCCCATCTCTCCTCCTACTCTCGCCCACTGTTCCCAGCTCTCTCCTACGTCCTCTCTCCTACAGCCCTCTCTCGAACCCTTCTTTCCTCTGCCCTGCCTCTTTCCCCAATCCCCTTATCCCCGCACCTCCTCCTCCTCCACTCTCTCTTCTCCCCCTCTCTCCTGCCCTCTCCCTCCCCATCTCTCACATTGAAAGATGAGGCATACAAAGTGGTCAAAAACAGCATGGAACTGGAAAATTGCGAAAGCATTAAAGGTCAAAAGAAAGCCACAACAAGTGTGATAAAGAACCGTAGGAAAGAAAAGGAGAGAAAAGATGCATCTCAGAATTTAAAGACAGATTTCAGAAGTTTTATGAAAACTTTAAATGGAAAAGAGTGGCTAAGATAAATGTTGGTGCTTCAGAGAATGAGAAGGGGCATTTATTTATGGGATGGGGTGAAATGACTGAGGCACTGAACAGGTATTTTGTATCGGTCTTCACAGTGGACAGCACTAATAACATGCCAGTGACTGACAAAGAGATGGAGTCGGTAAGGACCTGCAAACAAACATGACGGTGTGCTAGTGTTGGGCAAGCTCATGGAGCTAAGGATACACAAGTCTCCTGTCCTGGTGTAATGCATCCCAGTGTGCTAAAAGAGACAGCGGGGGATAGAACAGGTGCACTGTCAGTAATTGTCCTAATTTGCTGGAATCTCTGGCAGTTCTAGCAGATTGGAATACAGTAAATGTGGCGCCACTGTTTAAAAAGAAGGTAAACGAAAGGTGGGGAATTAGAGATCAGTCAGCATAACGTCTGTAGTGGGTAAAATGTTTGAGTCTCTTATCAAGGATGAAAGAGCAACGCATTGCTGTATCCCCAAGTGAATACCTTCCCAAACATGGAACAGCTGAATGACTTCTCCTCCATGTGAACAGGGTGATGTTAAATAAAGAGCATTGAATTTAAGACCTTTACAGATCTTAAAGTTTTTTCTTCCCCACAGTCAGGGGAAAGGTCTCTTGTCAGTGTAAAGCCACTGGTGTGACATGAAGCTGGATGACAAAATAAATGTCTTCCCACACATAGAGAAGGTGAATGGTCTCTCCCTGGATAGTCTGTGTCGACGAGTCCCCAGCTGGTCTGGGAATTTGCAATTCTTCTCATAATCCAAACATTTCCATGGTGCTGATCTCCTCACATATCACCAAGTTGGATAATCTGGTGAATCCTTTCCCATAAAAAAACAACATATTTATGGTTTCTCTGTCTGTGATTTTTTTTTAGATTGTTAATTGGATAATGTCAAATAATTTCTGCAGTCAATTCACTGGAAAACACACACACACACACACACGTGTGTGTGTGTGTGTTGGTGCTTTATCACACACAATACTGTTTGAAACCTTTGCTCACTGACATACCAGATAATCATGTTCCCATTGTGACCAAATGAATTTAGTGACTCTGTTGGATCTTTATATCATGTTTGATTTGTCTCATTGATCTTCACTTCTTTCAAACTATTTCTCTGTGAAATGATTTTCAAATATTATCGCGGTCCATTCAGTGTAAAATTTCAGATCAAACAAGTCCAACTTCAGAAAGACATCCTTTCTCTATTCCACACCTCCTCCCAAACAAATGGTCCAGTCATCTCGAAAGATGCAAAAAGCACCATCAAATGCAAAAAGGAACCTGAGACTTTGTGTATCCTGAGGTGCAAACCTATTGTAGAATGTAAAAAAAATGTCTGCAGATGCTGAAAACCAAATACTGGATTAGTGGTGCTGGAAGAGCACAGCAGTTCAGGCAGCATCCAACGAGCAGCGAAATCGACGTTTCGGGCAAAAGCCCTTCATCAGGAGTGCACCTCGCCAACTGGTGGGTAGCAGAACCCCCTTCACGGAAGGATGTTACACAAGAGATGATCCCCTTTGCTGCTACTGGACATCAATGGTGATGGAAGGCAATGGTGAAGGTTACTGACAATCGAAAGTGCTGTTTTGTCCCAGATGTTGACAAGTTAGATTACTTACAGTATGGAAACAGGCCCTTCGGCCCAACAAGTCCATACTGACCCGCCGAAGCGCAACACACTCAGACACGCATTCCCCTCCATTTACCCCTTCACCAAACACTACGGGCAATTTAGCACGGCCAATTCACCTAACCTGCGTCTTTTTGGATTGTGGGAGGAAACCGGAGCACCCAGAGGGAACTGAAGCAGACACGGGGAGAGTGCGCAAACGCCACACAGAGGGTCACCTGCACAGCCTGAAATCAAACGATTGTTCGCCTGACAGTAAGTCGGGAACATGCTGGACTGTATTATAATGGATATGACAATAAATGATAACTGGACACTTAGAAACAATGGGAGACACATGGTTGTATAGAAGCAGAATATCTTTAAATCTGTTGGATTCTGTGTTTTGGTGTGAGCATAAGTGGCAGAATAGATAAGGGTGGGAGGCTATTGGTGATGTGGGATATTTGAAATTTCAGAGGATTTTGACAAGTTTCAACAGGGTCTAAACTATAGTGAGGGAGAGAATAGAGCCTCCGACAGGTCAATGAGCCCGTCTGTGTGCAATCACAGTTGATGGGGGAGACCTGATAAAAATAGGTGTTAGGATTTACTCTGGGGAACCCAGGAGAAAACAGCAAAAGGAGCGCTCTGTCTGCCCAAAGCCCCACCCACCCCCTTCCCACGGCCATCTTCTGACCCAAGTGTAACAGAGTCTGTGGAAGGTCGCATCGGTCTGTACAGTCACCGACAGACTCCCCCTAAGAGCAGTAGAGTGTCAGCCTCGTCTGTGAGCCATCACCAATGCGATGATGAGAGAGGAAAGTTGAATACCCTCTCAATTTTCCCAGTGCCTTTGTTACAAATTCAAAAAATTCCCTGTTAATGTAGTTTCTCACAATGTAATTCTGTAAATGAGCCTTAACACTGCCCTTCATTTCTTTGTTCTGACCGTTATTACCCATAATTTGGTCTAGGACTGATTGATAATCTAAGGCCACAATATTTTCTTCATCATCCCACTGTTATCCCTAACGACTAAAGATCCCCATCCTGCTTCCCATTCTGCCTGACTTTCCACAATGTTGTGTAGCTGTGAATATTAATGCCCCACCTGCTCGTTCACCCTTTGACCATGTCTCCCTGATGGTGATTAGACAGAAATCATAAGTCACACGTGCATATCACTTATTGCAAATACTTCGTGCATTCAACTTTAGAAACAGTAATTTACTTTTTATCACAATTTCCTGCCACAAATATATTTGTTGATGGACAATTTTAGTTAAACTCACTTCTTTCCTGTTTCTTTCTGTTTCCCCTCAGCCACATCCCCATGTTTCAATATTTCAACCTTTTCCCAATGGAGTTGGGAATTTCCTTTCAGCTGATCCCTGTCCCCCCTCATGTGTATCAGTTTAAAGCACTCTGTATAATCCTGGCCAGGGCACTGGCTCCACCACTGTACCGTCCCAATAAAATAGCTGAATTCTCCCTGAGAACGGATAGCAGTTTCCATTACATCAGACCCACTTCTTCTGACACCATTGTTTGACTCTGAAAACCTGCTGCACTCTGGTGATATCACTCAGTATCTCTCCATGTGGTATCCCTTACTGTGTGGGTCTAATTGCTGCCTCTATCAGCGCCTCTCACTCCTGCATTTGGTCTGAGATTCTGAGCCAACAGAATTCTTCGCTCCAGAGAGATGCAGCAGCACAGGCCAGGGATGGAGACTGGGATTTTCCAGGTCTCTGTTGGACTCACTGCTACTCGATATGAGTCATCCTCACTGCCCCAGACTAATTTCCCATTCTGTCTGTTTCTCTGTCTCCTGTAGGTAATCAGGATGTTCCTGACTTGGCCAAATTCCTAATTCCCATCCATTACTACATTGAAGGTAATTGGTCAGCCAGAGATAGATGGAGAGCGAGATCTGGAGACTTTAGTAAACCCTGCAGCCGGTAAGATCACTCACAGTAAACAGCACAGGGAGGGGTTAGTGGTCTTCTGTATTCCGACCCGGAAGACAGGACATAGATACAGAGCTGGGCAAGGAACATCAATATTCTAGGCTTCATTCCCACCATCTTGCGAGAGTCCTGCTCTCACCCCTGCTGTATTGGTCCTCACTGTGACAGCACAAAGGATCCCAGGCATCAATCCTGGCCCACTCTGTATTAGTGATCGCTGTAATATCCTCCAGTCCCAATAATCCTTCCTCTGTTTGTAATCTCCTCTCATCCACACAATGCTCTCTGTCACAGTCAGGTTATCCAATCCCTAACATCCTAATCCCTACGTTTTTCCAGTAGATACTAAATTTCTTCATCCCTGTAAGCCCTGACAGTGCTGTTTATCCCTGTTAGCTCTCTTACCAACACCACCCTCCAGGTCAATGTATTTGTCTTTAATTTCTTCATCTGTCCCTATCTGTGCAAACTTCTCCAGCTCCTACAATCCTTCCTTAGCTGTGCGAAAAATTGTAATCTCCTTATCCTTCTCCAATTCTTCGATTTTAATCTATTTAAACTTTACCCTCAACCCCGCCACCCCACCAACCCATCCGACCAACGGAACCTCTTTCAGATTGTGCAACCAACCCCATCTGTGTAACTGTCTCCAATCCAGCAAACTGGCATTCTCCATTGTCTTCCTATCTACGTCGCCTCCAGAGCCTAGAAGCCTTCTTATAATCTTTAAACGTCTTCAGTCACTACAACCTTCCATATTTCTGTTAGTATTTACAATCCTCTTCTCCCTGAAACACCGTAAAACTCCCATACAACTATAGACCGGTGAGCCTGACGTCAGTGGTGAGCAAGTTGTTGTAGGGAATTCTGAGGGACAGGTTGTACATGTATTTGGAATGGCAAGAACTGATTCAGAATAGTCAACATGGCTTTGTGTGTGGGAAATAATATGTCACAAACTTGATTGAGTTTTTTGAGGAAGTAACAAAAAGGATTGATGAGGGCAGAGCGGTAGATGTGATCTATATGGATTTCAATAAGGCGTTCGACAAGGTTCCTCGTGGTAGATTGAGCAAGGTTCGATCTCATTGAATACAGGGAGATGTAGCCATTTAGATACAGAACTGGTTCAAAGGTAGAAGGCAGAGGGTGGTGGTGAAGGGTAGTTTTTCAAACTGGATGCCTGTTACCAGTGGAGTGCCACAAGGATTGCTACTGGGTCCGCTACTTTTTGTCATTTGCATAAATGTTTTGGATGCAAGCATCAATCCTTAGTAAGTTTGCAGATTACACCAAAATTGGAGGTGTAGTAGACAGTGAAGAGGGTTACCACATATTACAACAGGATCTGGACCAGATGTGCCAATGGGCTGAGAAGTGGAAGATGGAGTTTAATTCAGATAAATGCGAGTGATGCATTTTGGGAAAGCAAATCTTATCAGGACTTATACAGTTAATGGTAAGGTCCTAGGAAGTGTTTCTGAACAAAGAGACCTTGGATAGCAGGTTCAAAGCTCCTTGAAAGTGCAGTCACAGGTAGATAGGATGGTGAAGAAGGCGTTTGGTATGCTTTCGTTTATTGGTTAGAGTACTGAGTACAGAAGTTGGGAGGTCATGTTGTGGCTGTACAGGACATTGGTTAGGCCACTGTTGGAATATTGCGTACAATTCTGATCTTCTTCCTGTCAGAAATATGTTGTAAAACTTGAAAGGGTTCAGAAAAGATCTACAAGGATGTTGCCAGGGTTGGAGGATTTGAGCCATAGGGAGAGGTTGAACAGGATGGGGCTGTGAGAGATAATCTTATAAAGGTTTACAAAATTATGAGGAGCGTGGACAGGGTAAATTGACGAAGTCTTTTCCCTGAGGTTGGTGAGTCCAGAACTAGAGGGCATAGGTTAATGGTGAGAGGGAATAGATATAAAAGAGACCTAAGGGGCAACCTTATCGCAAAGGGGCTGGAATGAGTGGCCAGAGCAAGTGGTGGAGGCTAATATAATTGCAACATTTAAGAGGCATTTGAAAGGGTATATGATTTGGAGGGATATGGGCCAGGTGCGGGCAGATGGGACTAAATTGAGTTGGGGTATCTGTTCGGCATGGACAGGTTGGACTGAAGAGTTTGCTTCCATTCTGTACATCTCTATGACTATGCCTCTGTGACCCACCGTCTGTACATTTCTGTCTGCCTGCCTCTCTCCTATATCCATCCCTATCCCTATCTCCAATATCTAATCCAGCTCCCTCTATCTCTGTAAAGTCCTCCAATCCCCAAACCCCTTTGTCCTACTGACATTCTTGACCAGATGTAAATTTGTTTATCTCTAATATCCTCTAGCTCCTGTAAGCCTCCCTACCTCTGTAACCTGTACCCATCTGGTCAACCACCCCACTACTGAGGTGTGACTCCCTGCATTCGCCAGAAGGCAGATGGAGCGAAAGTGAACAGATATGATGGAACTGTCATTCCAGAGATTTTGCTGCAGAATGACCATCACAAGGAAGTGAATAGTGAAGGGTTTTTGAGGTCGAGAACAGGCTCGGAAAAAAACCAACAAGTTGTGAAGAAAGAATGAAGTGAATGCATTAATTAGACATTCATATGAACTGAAGATCAAAATTTCGAGTCTTATTTGAGTGGAGCTGAGAATAAGCAAGCAGCAGCAACCATCAGCAGGAATTATTTTATAGGAACCACCCAGTGATGGTAATCACAATATGGTTACAGTCAGGACACTGAATGTAGTTGTAGCAAGGGCAGTAAAGTAACTGTGTGGAAAATGGTCTCCATCCTGACTGGATAACTAATGAGTATCAGCGCTCTAATGGATGGAATCCTGGATTGTATACAAGATGGTTTTCTATAAAATCACATCAAGGATTGTATGGAGTTTGCACATTCTCCCCGTGTCTGCGTGGGTTTCTTCCAGGTGCTCCGGTTTCCTTCCACAGTCCAAAAATATGCAGGTTAGGTGAATTGCCCGTAGTGTTAGCTGAAGTGGTAAATGTAGGGGAATGAGTCTGAATGGGTTGCACTTGGGCGGGTTGGTATAAACTTGTTGGGCTGAAGGGGCTGTTTCCACACTGGAAATAATCTAATCTAATCTCCAGTAAAGGAGCCATCAACAAAATTATGGTTGATGGTCAAAATTTGACCATCTAATGCAGGTCGAATGCTGCGTAATAATAAATATCTAATAATCCCATGATAAAGGAGTTTTGCAGCAGAGACCCAGAATGTTATGCAGGGCATATTGCGTTTGAGTTCAGACCATGAGATGGAGGAGCGGAATTAGGCCATTTGGCCCATTGAGTATGCTCTGCCCTTCAGTCAGATCATGGTTGATCTGATGATCCTCCACTCTATTTGCCTGTCTTTACCACAAAACCCTTGCTTCGCTGATTAATTAAAATCTGACGAAGTCTGTTGTAAATATTCTTAATGACCCAGCCTCGACAGCCCCCTGCAGTCAGGAATTCCCACAGAGTCACTACCCTGAGTGAAGACATTTCTCCTCATCTCCATCTTAAATGGGTGATCCCTTGCTGGGATTTTCTGCCCTCTGGTTACTCATTCACAACAACTGAAACGAAAGGAAGTGTCAGAGATAATTATTGCAGATGACATGAAAATTGGTGGAGTTGGGGGTTAATGAGCAAGGAGATCTAAGGTTGCAGTAGGTTACAGATCAGTAGGAAAGACGTGCAGAGAAATGTAATCTGGACAACTCTGAGGTCATGTCAAGTTCAAGAAGAAAGCTAGGATACTGAGGGATATTGATAAACAGAAGAATCTTGGTGTAACTCAGTATCTCCCTGAAAATGGCAACATAAGTGTTTCAGATGGGAAAGAAAGCAAATGGAACACTGGCCTTCATCGGTCACAACGTTGGGTAAAGTGGTTTGCATCTGATTTTGTAATTGTATAAATTTTTTGTTTGGCCACATTTGGAGTACTGTGTACAGTTCTCATCTCCAAACAATAGGAAGGATGGGAAGGCTTTTGAGAGGGTGAAAAAGGGCTTTATCATCACGTTGCCTGTGTTAGGTTTTTGAAGGGAGTGTTAGATATAAGAGGAAATTAAACAAAGTTGGATTGCTTTGTGAGAATATCAGAAGCTGACAGGTGACCAGGTACAGGAAAATAAAATTATGGCAGGGACAGATCATGTGGATAGTCAGAATTTCTTTTCCAATGTGTAAATTTCAAATAGTAGCGCACCTAGTTTTAAGGTGAGAAAGTGAAAGTTTAAACGAGATGTGTGAGGCACTTTTTTTTAACATAGAGAATGGAAGTTACTGAGGGAGGTCGGAGAAGCAGAAATATGAGCAAAGCAGTGAAGTGGCATTTGGACAGGAACATGAACAGGCAAGGAATAGAGGGATATGGACCATGTGCAGGTAGATGGGACTAGTTTGGAATAACATCATGGACGGCACAGCCATGGTGGGCCGAAGGGCCTATTACTGAGCTCTACTGTTCTGCTTTCTAACTTCCCGGCATCTAACCTGTCAAAGCACCCCAGAATCTTGAATGTTTAATTCAATTTCTCTCTCAACTTTTCTGAATGTCAATGGGTTCAACCACAAACTTCTCCACCTCTTCTCATTAGAAAATCCCTCTCTTCGCAAGATCAGCCATGTGACCCTTCTCTGGCCTGTCTCCAATGTGACAATGTTGTTCCTTAGGACACAGAGACAGCTCATAATATTCTCGGTGTGGTCTGACTTGTACCTTACTCTAGAACTCCCACATTTTAGACGCCATTCACTTTGTAATAAATACCAGCATATGATTTGCCTTCTCTATTACCTGCTAACTCTGTGAGCTACCTTTTTCATATTGATAAACAAGAACTCCCACAACCCTTTTTGTTGCCAGTCTGAAACCAATTATTGTTCGCCTGATAGTATGGGCGGCACGGTGGCACAGTGGTTAGCACTACTGCTTCACTGTGCCAGAGACCTGTGTTCAATTCCTGTCTTAGCGACTGATTGTGTGGAGTTTGCACATTCTCCCCGTTTCTGCGTGGGTTTCCTCTGGGTGCGACGGTTTCCTTCCACAATCCAAAAATGTGCAGGTTAGGTGAATTGGTCATGCTAAATTCCACTTATTGTTAGTTGCAGGGGTAAATGTAGGAGAATGTGTCGGTGTGGCCCGAAGGCCTGTTTCCACATTGTAAGAAATCTAATCTAAGTCAGGAGCATGCTGAAATGTGTTAGAAAGGATGTGTCAATATGCAATAACGGGACCCTTAGAAACACACTTTATACAAGAGAATTTGTTTTTGACACTGTTGGATTTTATTTGTTGGTGTGAATATAATTGACAGAGTCGATAAAGGTGTAGGAGATGTGAGGTGGTACGGAGGATATGGATAATTTGAATTTTCAGAAGCCTTTGCACAAGTTTCAAGAGCTAATGAGTAACCTGGTAGAGTTAAAGATCAATGAAGTCACACACGTGTGGAACCAGAGGAGATGGGTGAGATATTAGACAAAACATTCTTGTCAGTATTTACTGTGGAGAAAGACACGGAAGCTCAGGAACTTGGGGAAATAAATAGTGATGTCTTGGAAAGAATCCTCACCAGAGAAGAGAAAGTGCTGGAGTCTTAAAACAAATAAAGGTAGCTCAATCATCAGTAGCTCATTAGGTTGATCCTGGAACATTGTGGGAAGCTAGGGAAGAGATTGCAGTGTCCCTAACTGAGATATTAAAATTATCCACAGACACAGTGAGGTACCAGAAGACTCGAGGGAGACTAATGCTGTTCCATCACTTCAGGGCTGCAGGGCAAAACGAGGAAATTACAGCCCAGTGATTGGTAAGTTGTTGGAGGAGCTTCTGAGTGAAAGGAGCTATGTGTATTTGGAAGGGCAAGGGCTGACTAGAGATAGTCAGGCATGACTTTGTGAGTGGATAACAGTGTTTCACAAACCAGATGGACACTTCGAGGAGGTAGAGACAGTGAGGTCTACAGATACTGGAGATCAGAGTTGAGAGGGTGTTGCTGGAAAAGCACAGCATCCGTGGAGCAGGAAAATCAACATTTCAGGCCGGAGCCCTTCATCAGGAATGAGGAGGTTGCCAAGAGATAGATGAAGTTAGAGCAGTCAAAGTTGTCCACATGGACTTCAGCAAAGCATTTGACAAGGTTTCGAAGGATGTAGAATATCTAGTCAAGAGGAAGAAGGAAGCTGACTTCAGGTTGAGGAAGCAAGAATCAAATAGAACTCTAGAGGGTTACATGGGGCAGCACGGTGTCTCCGTGGTTAACACTGCTGCCTCATAACACCAGGGACCTGATTTTAATTCCAGCCCCCGACGACTGAATGTGGAGTTTGCATGTTCTCCCATCATCTGTATGTGTTTCCTCCTCGTGCTCCGCTTTCCACCGACAGCCCTAAGATGTGCAGGTTAGGTGACTCAGCCGTGCTAAATTACCCAGAGTGTTCAAAGATGTGTAGGTTTGGCATTTTAGTCAGGGAATATGTAGAGTAATATTGTGGGGGAACGGGTCTGGTTGGGATACTCTTTAGAGGGTTGGTATGGAGTTGTTTCCACACTGGCCTGTTTCCACACTGTAGGGACTCTCTGAAGGTACTAGGAAGGAACTGAAGAATGGACTTAGGACAGCTTGAAGGGGGCATGAAAAAGCATTGTTGGGAAGGATTAAAGAAAACTGTAAGGCATTCTCCACTTATATGTGGAACAAGAGCCTGGCCAGAGTGAGGGTAGGGCTGATTATGGATAGTGGAGGGAACTTGTGTCTGGAGTCGGAGGAGGTAGGGGAGGCCCTTAATAAATACTATGCCTCAGTATTTGTGAAGAAAATATGAAAAGGACTGAATCATGTTTACAAGTTGATGTTAAGAAGGAGGATGTGCTGAGAATCTTGTAAAACATAAGAATCGATAAATCTGCTACATCCGAAGGGATACGTCCAAACTTACTACAGGAAGCGAGGGAAGAGTTTGTTGAGCCTTTGGTGATGACCTTTGCACCCTCACTGTCAACTGAAGTCATACCAGATGATTGGAGGCAGGAAAATGTTATTCCCTTGTTCAGGAAAGGGAATAGAGACTATCTTTGGAATTACAGACCTGTCAGTCTTCTGTCTGTGGTGTGCAGATTATTGGGGAGGACTCTGAGATAGGATTTGGGATTCATAGTTTGATTAGAGATAATCAGCATGACTTTGTAAGGGGCAGGTCATGCCTTACAAATCTTATTGAATCCTGAGAGAATGTGACACAACACGTTTATGGCTCATTCAGAAATTACGGAGACATAGGATACAGGGAAACCTTTCTGTCCGGATTCAGAATTCGTGGCTTACAGTAGACAGAAGATGATGAAAGATGGAAAGCATTCAGCCTGGAGCTCTGTGACCAGTGGTTTCTGCAGGTATTGGTTCCGGGAACTTTGCTGTTTGTGATGTTTATAAATGACTTGGATGTGTGAGTGGAAGAGTGGGTTAGTAATTTTGCGATTGTCACGAAGGTTAGTGGAGTGGTGGATAGTGTGGAGGGCTGTTGTAGGTTGTAACAGGACATTGACAGGATGTAAAGCTGGCTGCTGAGAAGTGGCATATGGAGTTCAACATGGAAAAGTGTGAAGTGATTCATTTCGGAAAGTCGAACTTGATTTTATATTATAGGGTTAAAGGCGGGAGACTTGGCAATGTGGAGGGACAGAGGGATCTTGGGTTCCATGCCCATAGATCCCTCAAAGTTGCCACCCAAGCTGATAGAGTTGTTAAGAAGGAATCTGTTGTGTTGCGTCTCATCAGCTGGGGGATTGAGTTTTAAAGCCGTGAGGTTATGCTGCAGCTCTATAGAGCCCTGGTTAAACCCCCCTTGGAATATTGTGTTCAGTTCAGGTTCCCTCATTACAGGAAGGATATGGAAGCTTTAGAGAGGGTAAAGAGGAGATTTACCAGGATGCTGCCTGTACTGGAGAGAATGTCTTATGAAGTAAGGTTGAGGGAGCTAAGGCTTTTCTCATTGGAGTGAAGAATGGTGAGGGGTGACTTGGTCGAGGTGAACAAGATGGTGAGAGGCGTAGACAGTGAATAATGCGAGACTTCTTTTTTGCATGGCATAAATGGCTACTATGAGGGAGAATAATTTTAAGGTGATTCAGAGGTCGGCTTTTTACACAGAGTGGCGGGTGGGTGGAATGCACTGCCAGCAGTGGTAGTAAAATTAGATACATTAGATACATTTAGTAGACTCTTGGATAGGCACATGGATGATCGTAAAATGAAGGGTACATAGTTAGCTTGATCTTACAGTCGGATAAAAGGTTGGCATGACATCATGGTCGAAGGGTCTTGTGCTGTACGGTTCTGTGTTCTACCTTCCATATGGTAAACTGAGTAATAAGCTCAGATCAATGCAAAAGGATATGGCATTCAGGAGGAGCTAGTCAACTGGTTACAAAATTGGCTTGATGGTCAGAGACAGAGGGTGATGGGAGACATGTTGTTTTTCTAACTGGATGAATGTTTGTCATTTGGATAAATGGATTGGAAGTGAATATTGGCTTCCTGGTAAGTAAGTTTTTTGAGTGACACTGGAATTAGTGGTAAAGTGGACAGTGATGAAGGTTATCTATGATACAACAGGATGAACAGTACTGCTTGGGTAGTGGGCTGAAGAATAGCAGATGGAGTTTAATTAGATAAAGGTGAAGTGTTCCATTTTGGTGAAACAAACCAGGGCGGGACTTGTACAGGTAATGCTCGGGCCCTGGGTGGTGTGGTCAATCAGAGACCCAGGGATGTAGGTACACAGTTCTTTGAAAGTGGTGTCACAAGTAGACAGGCTGGTGAAGCAGGTGTTTGGGATGGTTACCTTCTTTGGGCAGAACATTGAGAGTAGGAGTTGGGATGTTAGGTTTGGCTGGACAAAACATTGGTGGGGTCACCATAAAAGCATTGTTGATCAGTCAGATGAACGCATCTGGTTCACTTACATCCTTTGGGGAAGGACATCTGACACTCTAACTTGCTCTGGGTTACATGTAACGACAGACCAACAGCAATATGGCTGTTTCTGAGCTACTGTCTGGGCGATTATCAGTGGGGAAAAAGAATGCTGGGTCCAATCAGTGACACCCACATCACATGAATGAATAAATAAAAATACATATGTCTCTCCCTACATCTGCAAACATGCCCGGCTGCAGCAATTCGTCCTGGCTTTGTAACACCCTTCAGGCCGTGATCACCCTCTGTAACAAGGGCTCCCTCAGTACCTCAAATATGTGTTACCTCAGTACCTCAGAAAGTGCTCCCTCAATACCTCATATAGTGCTTCTTCAGTACCTCAGATAGTGCTTCCTCAGTACCTCAGATAGATCTTCCTCAATACCTTTAATTGTGCTCCCTCAGTACCTCAGATAGTGCACCCTCAGTACCTCAGATAGTGCACCCTCAGTACCTCAGATAGTGCTCCCTCAATGCCTCAGAAAGTGCACCCTCAACACCACAGAAAATTCTCCCACAATACCTCAGATAGTGCTACCTCAATACTTCATAAAGTTCTTCCTCAATACCTCAGACAATGCACCCTCAAAACTTCAGAAAATGTTCCCTCAATATATTAGATAGTGCACACTCAGGAACTCAGAACGTGCTCCCTCAATACCTCAGAAAGATCTCACTCAATACCTCAGTGCACCCTCAACACCTCAGAATGGGCTACCTCAGTACCTCAGATAATGCTCCCTCAGTCCTCAGAAAATGCTTCCTCAGTACCTCAGTAAGTGCTCACTCAATACCTTAGAAAGTGCACCCTCTATATGTCATAAAGTGCTCCCTCAGTACCTGAGAAAGTGCTCCTGAATGCCTCAGCTAGTGCGCCCTCAGTACCTCAGATGGTGCTTGCTCAATACCTCAGAAACTGCTCCCTCAGTACCTCAGATAGTGCTTCTTCAGGACACCAGAGAGTGCTTCCTCAACACCTCAGAAAATGCTCCCTCTGTACCTCAGATAGTGCTTCCTCAGTACCATTGATCGTGCACCCACAATACATCAGAAAGTTCCCCCACAGCACCTCAGATATTGCTCCCTCAATACCCCAGAAAGTACTAGCTCAATACCTTAGAAGGAGCTCCCCCAATACCTCAGTTAATGCTCCCTCAATACCTCCGAAAGTGCATCCTCAATACCTCAGAAAGTTTCTTCCTCAGTACCTCAGATAATGCTCCCTCAGTACCTCAGATAATTCTCCCTCAGTATCCCCGAAAGTGCTCCCTCAGTACCTCAGAAAGTTCTCACTCAAAACCTCAGATAGATCTTCCTCAGTACCTCAGAAAGTGCTTCCTCAGAACATCATAAAGTGCTCCCTCAGTACCTCAGAAAGTTCTTCCTCAGTACCTCAGAAAGTTCTCCCTCAATTCCTCAGTGCACCCTCAATACCTTGGAATGTGCTCCCTCAATACCTCAGATAGTGCTTCCTCAATACCTCAGATAGTGCTTCCTCGATACCACATATAGTACACCCTCAATACCTCAGTACCACAGAAAGTGCTTCCTCAGCACCTCAGATAATGCTCCCTCAGTCCATAAGATAATGTTTCCTCAATACCTCAGAAAGTGCTCCCTCAATACCTCAGATAGTGCTTGCTCAATTCCTCAGGAAGTGCTCCGCAATACCTTAGAAAGTGCTCCATCGATACCTCAGATAGTGCTCCCGCAATATCTCAGAATGTGCTACCTCAATACCCCAAATCTGTGCTGTCTCAGTACCTAAAAGTGGTCCCTCAATACCTCAAAGAGTGCTTCTTCATTAACTCAGATAATGCTTCCTCAGTGTCTCAGATAGATCTTCCTCAATACCGATAATTGTGCTCCCTCAGTACCTCAGATAGTGCTCGCCTATAGCTCAGAACATGCTCCATCAGTACCTCAGATAGTGCTCGCCTATAGCTCAGAACATGCTCCATCAGTACCTCAGATAGTGCTTCCTCGGTACATCAGATCGTGCTCCCTCAATACCTCAGAAAGTGCTTCCTCAGAACCACATAATGTGCACCCTCAATACCTCCGAAATTCCCCCTCAGTACCTCAGATAGTGCTCCCACAATACCTTAGAAGGAGCTCCCAGAATACCTCAGATAGTGCACCCTCAGTACCTCAGAAAGTGTTCACTCAATATCTGAGATAGTGCACACTCAGTCTCTGAGAAAGTGCTCCCTCAGTACCTCAGAAAGCTCTCTACAATACCTCAGATAGTGCACCCTCAATACCTTAGAAAGAGCTTCCTCAAATATTCAGAAAGTGCTCTCTCAGACCCGCAGAAAGTGCTTCCTCCGTACCTCAGATAATGCTCCCTCAGTACCTCAGATAATGGTCCCCCAATACCTCAGAAAATTCTCCCTCAGTACCTCAGAAAGAACTCCCTCAATACCTCAGAAAGTGCTCCCTCATTACCTCTATAAGATCCCTCAATATCTCAGAAAGTGCTCACTCAATACCTCAGAAAGTGCTCCCTCAGTAGTTCAGAAAATTTCTTCCTCAACACTTCAAAGTGCCCCTTCAACAGCTGAGATGATGCTCCCTCAATACCTCAGATAGTGTACACTCAGTACCTGAGAAAGGGCTCCCTCAATACCTCTAAACGTTCTCCCACAATACCTCAGATAGTGCACCCTCAATACCTTAGAAAGTGCTTCCACAGTACCTCATAAAGTGCTCCCTCAATATCTCATAACGTGCTCTCTCAATTCCTCAAATTGGTGCTGCCTCAGTACCTCAGAAAGTGCTCCCTCAATACCTTAGAGAGTGCACCCTCGATATGTCAGAATGTGCTTCCTCAGTACCTGAGAATTTGCTCCCTGAATACCTCAGCTAGCGCACCTTCAGTACCTCAGAAAATGCTCCATCATTACCTCAGATGGTACACCCTCAGTACCTCAGAAAATGCTCCCTCAATAACTAAGATAGTGCTCCCTCAGTACCTCAGATAGTGCTCACTCAATACCTTTGAAAGTGAACTCTGTATATGTCAGGAAGTGCTCCCTCAGTACCTCAGATGGTGCTTGCTCAATACCTCAGAAACTGCTCCCTCAGTACCTCAGATATTGCTCCTTCAGTACACCAGAGAGTGCTTCCTCAACACCTCAGAAAGTGCTCCCTCAGTACCTCAGATAGCGCTTCCTCAGTTCCATAGATAGTGCACCCACAATACGTCCGAAAGTTCTCCCACAGCACCTCAGATATTGCTCCCTCAATACCCCAGAACGTACTAGCTCAATACCTCAGAAGGAGCTCCCTCAGTACCTCAGATAGTGCTCCCCCAATACCTCAGATAATGCTTTCTCAGTACCTCCGAAAGTGCTCCCTCAATACCTCAGAAATTTCTCCTTCTAAACCTCAGATAGATCTTCCTCAATACCTCAGAAAGTGCTTCCTCAGCACATCATAAAGTGCTCTCTCAGTACCTCAGAAAGTGCTCCATTAGTACCTCAGATATTGCTCCCTCAGTACCTCAGATCGTGCTTCCTCAGTACCTCAGAAAGTGCTCCCGCAATGCCTCAGATAGTGCTCCCTGAATACCTCAGATAGTGCTTCCTCAGTACCTCAGAAAGTGCTCCCTGAATACCTCAGATAGTGCTTCCTCAATACCTCAGAAAGCGCTCCCTCTGTACCACAAAAAGCGCTCCCTCAATACCCCAGAATGAGCTCCCTCAATACCTCCAATAGTGCTCCCTCATTACGTCAGAAAGTACTCCCTCAGTACCTCGTATAATGCTCCCTCAATACGTCAGAAAGTGCTCACTCGATACCTCAGAAAGTGCTCCCTCAGTACTTCAGAAAATTGCTTCCTCAACACCTCAAAGTCCTCCCTCAATACCTCAGACAGTTCTCCCTCAGTACCTCAGAAAGTGTTCACTATATATCAAATTTTGCACACTCAATACCTCAGAAAGTGCTTCCTCAGAACCATATGAGGTGAACCCTCAATACCTCAGAAATTGCTCCATTAGTACCTCAGATATTGCTCCCTCAGTGCCTCACATCGTGCTCCCTCAGTACCTCAGAAAGTGCTCCATTAGTACCTCAGATATTGCTCTCTCAGTACCTCAGATCGTGCTTCATCAGTACCTCAGACAGTGCTCCCGCAATACCTCAGATAGTGCTCCCTGAATACCTCAGATAGTGCTTCCTTATTACCGCAGAAAGTACTCCCTCAGTACCTCAGATAGTGCTGGCTCCATACCTCAGATAGTGCTTCCTCAGTACCGAAAAAAATACTCCCTCAGTACCTCAGATAGTTCTGGCTCCATACCTCAGACAGTGCTTCCTCAGTACCTCAGAATTTACTCCCTCAGTACCTCAGATAGTGCTGGCTCCATACCTCAGATAGTGCTTCCTCAGTACCTCAGAAAGTGCTCCCGCAATGCCTCAGATAGTGCACCCCGAATACCTCAGATAGTGCTTCCTGAATACCTCAGATAGTGCTCCCTAAATACCTTAGATAGTGATCCCTAATTACCTCAGAAAGTACTCCCTCAGTACCTCGTATAATGCTCCCTCAATAGGTCAGAAAGTGCTCACTATATACCTCAGAAAGTGCTCCCTCAGTTCTACAGAAAATTGCTTCCTCAAAATCTCAAAGTGCTCCCTCAATACCTCAGACAGTGCTCCCTCAGTACCTCAGAAAGTGTTCCCTATATATCAGATTTTGCACACTCAATACCTCAGAAAGTGCTTCCTCAGTACCTCAGAAAGTGCTTCCTCAGAACCACATAAAGTGCACCCTCAATACCTCAGAAAGTGCTCCATCAATACCTCAAATTTGTGCTGCCTCAGTAACTCAGAAAGAGCTCAGTCAGTTCCTCAGAAAGTGCACACTCAATACCTCATCTAGTGCTTCTTCATTACCTCAGATAATGCTTCCTCAGTACCTCAGATAGATCTTCCTCAACACCTCTAATTGTGCTCCCTCAGTACCTCAGATAGTGCTTCTTTAGTACCTCAGAGATTGTTCCCTCAATATCTCAAATAGTGCACACTCAATACCTCAGAAAGTTCTCCCACAATACCTCAGATAGTGCACCCACAATATCTCATAATGTGCTCCCTCAATTCCTCAAATTTGTGCTGCCTCAATACCGCAAAGTGCTTCCTCAGCACATCAGAAAGTGTACTCTCAATACCTCAGATAGTGCTCCCTCAATACCTCAGATAGTGTTCCCTCAATACCTCAGATAGTGCTGCCTCAATACCTCAGTACCTCAGAACGTGTTCCCTCAATATCTCAGATAGTGCACACTCAGTACCTCAGATAGTGCACCCTCAGTACCTCAGAAAGTGTTCCCTCAGTATCTCAGATGGTGCACCCTCAGTACCTCCGAAAGTGCTCCCTCAATAGCTCAGAAGGAGCTCCCTCAATACCTCAGAAAGTGCTCCCTCAGTACCTCAGATAGTGCACCCTCAGTACCTCAGAAAGTGTTCCCTCAATATCTCAGAGAGGTCTCCCTCAATGCCTCAGCAAATGCTTCCTCAGTACCTCAAAAAGTGCTCCCTCAGTACCTCAGATAAAGCTCCCTCAATTCCTCAGAAAGTGCTTCCTCAGTACCTCCGAAAGCGCTCCCTCAATACCTCATAAAGTTTCTTCCTCAGTAACACAGATAGTGCTCCGTCAGTACCTCAGATAATGCTTCCTGAGTACATCCGAATGTGCTCCCTCAATACCTCAGAAAGTTCTCTCTCAAAACCTCAGATAGGTGTTCCTCAATACCACAGAAAGTGCTTCCTCAGCACATTATAAAGTGCTCTCTCAGCACATCATAAAGTGCTCTCTCAGTATCTCAGAAAGTGCTCCCTTAGTACCTCAGATATTGCTCCCTCAGTACCTCAGAAAGTGCTCCCGCAATGCCTCAGATAGTGCTCCCTGAATACCTCAGATAGTGCTTCCTCAGTACCTCAGATAGTGCTGGCTCCATACCTCCGATAGTGCTTCATCGGTACCTCAGAAAGCGCTCCCTCAATACATCAGAAAGCGCTCCCTCAATACCTCAGAATGAGGTCCCTCAATACCTCAGATAGTGCTCCCTGAATACCTCCGATAGTGCTCCCTCAATTCCTCAGAAAGTGCTTCCTCAGTACCTCCGAAAGTGCTCCCTCAATACCTCATAAAGTTTCTACCTCAGTAACACAGATAGTGCTCCGTCAGTACCTCAGATAATGCTTCCTGAGTACATCCGAATGTGCTCCCTCAATACCTCAGAAAGTTCTCTCTCAAAACCTCAGATAGGTGTTCCTCAATGCCACAGAAAGTGCTTCCTCAGCACATTATAAAGTGTTCTCGCAGCACATCATAAAGTGCTCTCTCAGTATCTCAGAAAGTGCTCCCTTAGTACCTCAGATATTGCTCCCTCAGTACCTCAGAAAGTGCTCCAGCAATGCCTCAGATAGTGCTCCCTGAATACCTCAGATAGTGCTTCCTCAGTACCTCAGATAGTGCTGGCTCCATACCTCCGATAGTGCTTCATCGGTACCTCAGAAAGCGCTCCCTCAATACATCAGAAAGCGCTGCCTCAATACCTCAGAATGAGGTCCCTCAATACCTCAGATAGTGCTCCCTGAATACCACCGATAGTGCTCCCTTATTTCCTCAGAAAGTACTCCCTCAGTACCTCGTATTATGCTCCCTCAATATGTCAGAAAGTGCTCCCTCAATACCTCAGACAGTGCTCATTCACAACCTCAGAACGTGTTCCCTATCTATCAGATAGCGCACACTCAATACCTCAGAAAATGCACACTCAATTCCTCAGAAAGTGCACACTCAACACCTCAGAAAGTGCATACTCAATACCTCAGAAAGTGCACACTCAATACCTCAGAAAGTGCACACTCAATACCTCAGAAAGTGCATACTCAATACCTCATAAAGTGCACGCTCAATACCTCAGATAGTGCTTCCTCAGTACCTCACAAAGTGATCCCTCAATTCCTCCGTGCATTCTCAATACCTCGGAAAGTGCTCCCTCAATACCCCAGATCGTGCTTCCTCAATACCTCAGATAGTGCTTCCTCGATACCACATATAGTACACCCTTAATACCTCAGAACGTTTCTTCCTCAGTACCACAGGAAGTGCTTCCTCAGATAATGCACCCTCAGTACATCAGATAATGTTCCCTCAATACCTCAGATAATGCTACCTCAATACATAAGATAATGTTCCCTCAATACCTCAGAAAGTGCTCCCTGAATACCTCAGATAGTGCTTCCTCAGTATCTCAGAAAGTGCTCCCTCAATACCTCAGATAGTGCTTGCTCAATATCTCAGATAGTGCTCTGCAATACCTTAGAAAGTGCTTCCACAATACCTCATAATGTGCTCCATCGATACCTCAGATAGTGCTCCCTCAATATCTCAGAATGTGTTCCCTCAATACCTTAAATTTGTGCTGCCTCACTACCTCAAAGTGCTCCCTCAATACCTCAGAAAATTCTCCCTCAGTACCTCAGATAGTGCTCCCTCAATACCTCAGAAAGTGCTACCTCAATACCTCAGAAGGAGCTCCCTCAATACCTCAGAAATTGCTCCCTCAATGCCTCAGATAATGCACCCTCAGTACCTGAGAAAGTTTTCCCTCACTACTTCAGAAAGTTCTCCCACAATACCTCAGATAGTGCACCCTCAATACCTTAGAAAGAGCTTCCTCAGATATTCAGAAAGTGCTCTCTCAGTACCGCAGAAAGTGCTCCCTCCGTACCTCAGATAATGCTTCCTCAGTACCTCAGATAGAGCTCCCTGAATTCCTCAGAAAGAGCTCCCTCAACACCTCAGAAAGTACTCCCTCAGTACTTTAGAAAATTTCTTCAACACTTCATAGTGCTCCCTCAATACCTCAGATAATGCTACCTCAGTATCTCTGAAAGAGCTTCTTCAATACCTCAGAAAGTGCTCCCTCCATAACTCAAGAAGTGCACCATCAGTGCCTCAGAAAGTGTTCAGTCAATATTTCAGATAGTGCACACTCAGTACACGAGAAAGTGCTCCCTCAATACCTCAGAAAGTTCTCCCACAATACCTCAGATAGTGCACCCTCAATACCTTAGAAAGAGCTTCCTCAGTACCTCATAAATTGCTCCATCGATACCTCAGATAGTGCTCCCTCAATATCTCATAATGTGCTCCCTCAATTCCTCAAATTGGTTCTGCCTCAGTACCTCAGAAAGTGCTCACTCAATACCTTAGAGAGTGCACCCTCGATATGTCAGAATGTGCTTCCTCAGTACCTGAGAATTTGCTCCCTGAATACCTCAGCTAGCGCACCTTCAGTACCTCAGAAAATGCTCCATCATTACCTCAGATGGTACACCTTCAGTACCTCAGAAAATGCTCCATCATTACCTCAGATGGTACACCTTCAGTACCTCAGAAAATGCTCCATCATTACCTCAGATGGTACACCCTCAGTACCTCAGAAAATGCTCCCTCAATAACTAAGATAGTGCTCCCTCAGTACCTCAGATAGTGCTCACTCAATACCTTTGAAAGTGCACTCTGTATATGTCAGGAAGTGCTCCCACAGTACCTCAGATAGCGCTTCCTCAGTACCATAGATAGTGCACCCACAATACGTCCGAAAGTTCTCCCACAGCACCTCAGATATTGCTCCCTCAATACCCCAGAACGTACTAGCTCAATACCTCAGAAGGAGCTCCCTCAGTACATCAGATAGTGCTCCCCCAATACCTCAGATAATGCTTTCTCAGTACCTCCGAAAGTGCTCCCTCAATACCTCAGAAAGTTCTCCCTCTAAACCTCAGATAGATCTTCCTCAATACCTCAGAAAGTGCTTCCTCAGCACATCATAAAGTGCTCTCTCAGTACCTCAGAAAGTGCTCCATTAGTACCTCAGATATTGCTCCCTCAGTACCTCAGATCGTGCTTCCTCAGTACCTCAGAAAGTGCTCCCGCAATGCCTCAGATAGTGCTCCCTGAATACCTCAGATAGTGCTTCCTCAGTACCTCAGAAAGTGCTCCCTGAATACCTCAGATAGTGCTTCCTCAATACCTCAGAAAGCGCTCCCTCTGTACCACAAAAAGCGCTCCCTCAATACCCCAGAATGAGCTCCCTCAATACCTCCGATAGTGCTCCCTCATTACGTCAGAAAGTACTCACTCAGTACCTCGTATAATGCTCCCTCAATACGTCAGAAAGTGCTCACTCGATACCTCAGAAAGTGCTCCCTCAGTACTTCAGAAAATTGCTTCCTCAACACCTCAAAGTCCTCCCTCAATACCTCAGACAGTTCTCCCTCAGTACCTCAGAAAGTGTTCACTATATATCAAATTTTGCACACTCAATACCTCAGAAAGTGCTTCCTCAGAACCATATGAGGTGAACCCTCAATACCTCAGAAATTGCTCCATTAGTACCTCAGATATTGCTCCCTCAGGGCCTCACATCGTGCTCCCTCAGTACCTCAGAAAGTGCTCCATTAGTACCTCAGATATTGCTCTCTCAGTACCTCAGATCGTGCTTCATCTGTACCTCAGAAAGTGCTCCCGCAATGCCTCAGTTAGTGCACCCCGAATACCTCAGATAGTGCTGGCTCCATACCTCAGATAGTGCTTCCTCATTACCTCAGAAAGTACTCCCTCAGTACCTCAGATAGTGCTGGCTCCATACCTCAGATAGTGCTTCCTCAGTACCGAAAAAAATACTCCCTCAGTACCTCAGATAGTGCTGGCTCCATACCTCAGACAGTGCATCCTCAGTACCTCAGAATTTACTCCCTCAGTACCTCAGATAGGGCTGGCTCCATACCTCAGATAGTGCTTCCTCAGTACCTCAGAAAGTGCTCCCGCAATGCCTCAGATAGTGCACCCCGAATACCTCAGATAGTGCTTCCTGAATACCTCAGATAGTGCTCCCTAAATACCTTAGATAGTGATCCCTAATTACCTCAGAAAGTACTCCCTCAGTACCTCGTATAATGCTCCCTCAATACGTCAGAAAGTGCTCACTATATACCTCAGAAAGTGCTCCCTCAGTGCTACAGAAAATTGCTTCCTCAAAATCTCAAAGTGCTCCCTCAATACCAAAGACAGTGCTCCCTCAGTACCTCAGAAAGTGTTCCCAATATATCAGATTTTGCACACTCAATACCTCAGAAAGTGCTTCCTCAGTACCTCAGAAAGTGCTTCCTCAGAACCACATAAAGTGCACCCTCAATACCTCAGAAAGTGCTCCATCAATACCTCAGATAGTGCTCCCTTAATATCTCAGAATGTGCTTCCTCAATACCTCAAATTTGTGCTGCCTCAGTAACTCAGAAAGTGCTCAGTCAGTTCCTCAGAAAGTGCACACTCAATACCTCATCTAGTGCTTCTTCATTACCTCAGATAATGCTTCCTCAGTACCTCAGATAGATCTTCCTCAACACCTCTAATTGTGCTCCCTCAGTACCTCAGATAGTGCTTCTTTAGTACCTCAGAGATTGTTCCCTCAATATCTCAAATAGTGCACACTCAATACCTCAGAAAGTTCTCCCACAATACCTCAGATAGTGCACCCACAATATCTCATAATGTGCTCCCTCAATTCCTCAAATTTGTGCTGCCTCAATACCTCAAAGTGCTTCCTCAGCACATCAGAAAGTGTACTCTCAATACCTCAGATAGTGCTCCCTCAAAACCTCAGATAGTGTTCCCTCAATACCTCAGATAGTGCTGCCTCAATACCTCAGTACCTCAGAACGTGTTCCCTCAATATCTCAGATAGTGCACACTCAGTACCTCAGATAGTGCACCCTCAGTACCTCAGAAAGTGTTCCCTCAGTATCTCAGATGGTGCACCCTCAGTACCTCCGAAAGTGCTCCCTCAATAGCTCAGAAGGAGCTCCCTCAATACCTCAGAAAGTGCTCCCTCAGTACCTCAGATAGTGCACCCTCAGTACCTCAGAAAGTGTTCCCTCAATATCTCAGAGAGTTCTCCCTCAATGCCTCAGCAAATGCTTCCTCAGTACCTCAAAAAGTGCTCCCTCAGTACCTCAGATAAAGCTCCCTCAATTCCTCAGAAAGTGCTTCCTCAGTACCTCCGAAAGTGCTCCCTCAATACCTCATAAAGTTTCTACCTCAGTAACACAGATAGTGCTCCGTCAGTACCTCAGATAATGCTTCCTGAGTACATCCGAATGTGCTCCCTCAATACCTCAGAAAGTTCTCTCTCAAAACCTCAGATAGGTGTTCCTCAATGCCACAGAAAGTGCTTCCTCAGCACATTATAAAGTGCTCTCGCAGCACATCATAAAGTGCTCTCTCAGTATCTCAGAAAGTGCTCCCTTAGTACCTCAGATATTGCTCCCTCAGTACCTCAGAAAGTGCTCCAGCAATGCCTCAGATAGTGTTCCCTGAATACCTCAGATAGTGCTTCCTCAGTACCTCAGATAGTGCTGGCTCCATACCTCCGATAGTGCTTCATCGGTACCTCAGAAAGCGCTCCCTCAATACATCAGAAAGCGCTGCCTCAATACCTCAGAATGAGGTCCCTCAATACCTCAGATAGTGCTCCCTGAATACCTCCGATAGTGCTCCCTTATTTCCTCAGAAAGTACTCCCTCAGTACCTCGTATTATGCTCCCTCAATATGTCAGAAAGTGCTCCCTCAATACCTCAGACAGTGCTCATTCACAACCTCAGAACGTGTTCCCTATCTATCAGATAGCGCACACTCAATACCTCAGAAAATGCACACTCAATACCTCAGAAAGTGCACACTCAATACCTCAGAAAGTGCATACTCAATACCTCAGAAAGTGCACACTCAATACCTCAGAAAGTTCATACTCAATACCTCAGATAGTGCTTCCTCAGTACCTCAGAAAGTGATCCCTCAATTCCTCCGTGCATTCTCAATACCTC
This sequence comes from Chiloscyllium punctatum, assembly GCF_047496795.1. Taxonomy (NCBI): domain Eukaryota; kingdom Metazoa; phylum Chordata; class Chondrichthyes; order Orectolobiformes; family Hemiscylliidae; genus Chiloscyllium; species Chiloscyllium punctatum. The sequence goes on along the minus strand of NC_092761.1, from coordinate 5,303,106 downwards.
GGAAAGTGCTCCCTCAATACCCCAGATCGTGCTTCCTCAATACCTCAGATAGTGCTTCCTCGATACCACATATAGTACACCCTTAATACCTCAGAACGTTTCTTCCTCAGTACCACAGGAAGTGCTTCCTCAGATAATGCACCCTCAGTACATTAGATAATGTTCCCTCAATACCTCAGATAATGCTCCCTCAATACATAAGATAATGTTCCCTCAATACCTCAGAAAGTGCTCCCTGAATACCTCAGATAGTGCTTCCTCAGTATCTCAGAAAGTGCTCCCTCAATACCTCAGATAGTGCTTGCTCAATATCTCAGATAGTGCTCTGCAATACCTTAGAAAGTGCTTCCACAATACCTCATAATGTGCTCCATCGATACCTCAGATAGTGCTCCCTCAATATCTCAGAATGTGCTCCCTCAATACCTTAAATTTGTGCTGCCTCACTACCTCAAAGTGCTCCCTCAATACCTCAGAAAACTCTCCCTCAGTACCTCAGATAGTGCTCCCTCAATACCTCAGAAAGTGCTACCTCAATACCTCAGAAGGAGCTCCCTCAATACCTCAGAAATTGCTCCCTCAATGCCTCAGATAGTGCACCCTCAGTACCTGAGAAAGTTTTCCCTCACTACTTCAGAAAGTTCTCCCACAATACCTCAGATAGTGCACCCTCAATACCTTAGAAAGAGCTTCCTCAGATATTCAGAAAGTGCTCTCTCAGTACCGCAGAAAGTGCTCCCTCCGTACCTCAGATAATGCTTCCTCAGTACCTCAGATAGAGCTCCCTGGATTCCTCAGAAAGAGCTCCCTCAACACCTCAGAAAGTACTCCCTCAGTACTTTAGAAAATTTCTTCATCAACACTTCAAAGTGCTCCTTCAATACCTCAGATAATGCTACCTCAGTATCTCTGAAAGAGCTTTTTCAATACCTCAGAAAGTGCTCCCTCCATAACTCAAGAAGTGCACCATCAGTACCTCAGAAAGTGTTCAGTCAATATCTCAGATAGTGCACACTCAGTACCTGAGAAAGTGCTCCCTCAATACCTCAGAAAGTTCTCCCACAATACCTCAGATAGTGCACCCTCAATACCTTAGAAAGAGCTTCCTCAGTACCTCATAAATTGCTCCATCGATACCTCAGATAGTGCTGCCTCAATATCTCATAATGTGCTCCCTCAATTCCTCAAATTGGTTCTGCCTCAGTACCTCAGAAAGTGCTCACTCAATACCTTAGAGAGTGCACCCTCGATATGTCAGAATGTGCTTCCTCAGTACCTGAGAATTTGCTCCCTGAATACCTCAGCTAGCGCACCTTCAGTACCTCAGAAAATGCTCCATCATTACCTCAGATGGTACACCCTCAGTACCTCAGAAAATGCTCCCTCAATAACTAAGATAGTGCTCCCTCAGTACCTCAGATAGTGCTCACTCAATACCTTTGAAAGTGCACTCTGTATATGTCAGGAAGTGCTCCCTCAGTACCTCAGATGGTGCTTGCTCAATACCTCAGAAACTGCTCCCTCAGTACCTCAGATATTGCTTCTTCAGTACACCAGAGAGTGCTTCCTCAACACCTCAGAAAGTGCTCCCCAGTACCTCAGATAGTGCTCCCTCAGTACCTCAGATAGTGCTCCCTCAGTACCTCAGAAAATGCTCCCTCAATAACTCAGATAGTGCTCCCTCAGTACCTCAGATAGTGCTCACACAATACCTTTGAAAGTGCACCCACAATACGTCAGAACGTTCTCCCACAGCACCTCAGATATTGCTCCCTCAATACTCCAGAACGTGCTAGCTCAATACCTCAGAAGGAGCTCCCTCAATACCTCAGAGAATGCTCCCCAATACATCAGTGAATGCTCCCTGAATACCTCTGAAAGTGCACCCTCAATACCTCAGAAAGTTTCTTCCTCAGTATCACAGAAAGTGCTCCCTCAGTACCTCAGATAATGCTGCCTCAGTACCTCAGAAAGTTCTCCCTCAAAACCTCAGATAGATCTTCCTCAATACCTCAAAAAGTGCTTCCACAGCACATTATAAAGTGCTCTCTTAGTACCTCAGCAAGTGATCCCTTAGTACCTCAGATATTGCTCCCTCAGTACCTCAGACCGTGTTTCCTCAGTACCTCAGAAAGTTCTTCCTCAGAACCACATAAAGTGCACCCTCAATACCTCAGAAAATTCTCTCTCAGTACCTCAGACAATTCTCCCTCAGTACCTCAGATAGTGCTCCCTCAATACCTCAGAAGGATCTCCTTCAATACCTCAAAGTGTTCCCTCAATATCTCAGATAATGCTTCCTCAGTACCTCAGAAAGTGCTCCCTCAATGCCTCAGATAGTGCTTGCTCAATACCTCAGCAAGTTCTCCCTCAGTACCTCAGATAGTGCTCCCTGAATACCTCCGAAAGTGCTCCCTCAATACCTCAGTGCTCCCTCAGTACCTCATATAATGCTCCCTCAATATCTCAGAAAGTGCTCACTCAGTACTTCAGAAAATTGCTTCCACAACACTTCAAAGAGTTCCCTCAATACCTCAGATAATGCTCCTTCAGTACTGGAAAGAGCTTCCTCAACACCGCAGGAAGTGCTCCCTCAGTACCTTAGATCGTCAGTCCACAATACCTCAAAGTGCTCCCTCAGTACCTCAGTGCACCCTCAGTACCTCAGAATGTGCTCCCTCACTACCTCTGAAAGTGCTCCCACATTACCTCAAAAAAGGCTCCCTCAAATCCTCAGATAGTGCACCCTCAATACCTCAGATAGTGCTTCCGAAGTACCTCATAAAGTGCTCCCACAGAACCTCAGAAAGTGCTCCATCAATACCTCATAGAGTGCTTGCTCAATATCTCAGATAGTGCTCCGCAATACCTTAGAAAGTGCGTCCGCAGTACCTCAGAAAGTGCTCCCTCAATACTTCAAATTTGTGCTGCCTCAGTACCTCAGAAAGTGCTCACTCAGTAAATCAGTAAGTGCACCCTCAATACCTCAAAAATGCTTCCTCAGAACCTCAGAAAGTGCTCCCTTAGTATCTCTGAAATTGCTCCCTCAATACCTCAGATAGTGCTCCCTCAATACCTCAGAAAGAGCTCCATCAATACCTCAGAAAGTTCTCCCTCAGTACATCAGATAGCCCGTTCCACACTACTTCGGAAAATGCTCCCTCAGTACCTCAGTGCCCAATCAGTACATTAGAATGTGCTCCCTCACTACCTCCAAAAGTGCTCCCACAGTACCTCAGATAATGCACCCTCAATCCCTCAGAAAAGGCTCCCTCAAATCCTCAGATAATGCACCCACAATACCTCAGATAGTGCTTCCGAAATACCTCATAAAGTGCTCCCACAGAACCTCAGAAAGTGCTCCATCAATACCTCAGATAGTGCTCCCTCAATATCTCAGAATGTGCTCCCTCAATACCTTAGAATGTGCTTCCACAGTACCTCAGAAAGTGCTCCATTAATCCCTCAGATAGTGCTCTCTCAATATCTCATAACGTGATCCCTCAATGCATCAAATTTGTGCTGCCTCAATACCTCAAAGTGCTTCCCCAGTACATCAGAAAGTGCACCCTCATTACCTCAGAAAAGTCTCCCTCAGTACCTCAGATAGTGCTCTCTCAATACCTCAGCTCGTGTTCCCTCAATACCTCAGTACCTCAGAAAGTGTTCCCTCAATATCTCAGTGCACACTCAGTACCTGAGAAAATGCTCCCTCAATACCTCAGGAAGGGCTCCCTCAGTATCTCAGATCGTGCACCCTCAGTACCTCAGAAAATGTTTCCTCAATATCTCAGAAAGTTCTCCCTCAATACCTCAGCAAATGCTTCATCAGTACCTCCGAAGGTGCTCCCTCATTACTTCCGAAAGTTATCCCTCAATACCTCAGATATTGCTCCCTTAATACACCAGAACGTTCTCCCTCAATACCTCAAAAATGCTTCCTCAGAACCTCAGAAAGTGCACCCTTAGTGCGTCTGATATTGCTCCCTCAATACCGCAGATAGTGCTCCCTCAATACCTCAGAAAGAACTCCATCAATACCTCAGAAAGTTCTCCCTCAGTACATGAGATAATCCGTTCCCCACTACCTCGGAAAATGCTCCCTCAGTACCACAGTGCCCAATCAGTATCTCAGAACATGCTCCCTCACTACCTCCGAAAGTGCTCCCATAATACCTCAGATAATGCACCCTCAATACCTCAGAGAATGCTCCCACAATACCTCAGATAGTGCTTCCGAACTACCTCATAAAGTGCTCCCACTGAACCTCAGAAAGTGCTCCATCAATACCTCAGATAGTGCTCCCTCAATATCTCAGAATGTGCTCCCTCAATACCTCAAATTTGTGCTGCCTCAGTACCTCAGAAAGTGCTCGCTCAGTACCTCAGAAAGTGCACCCTCAATACCTCATATAGTGTTTCCTCAGTACCTCAGATAGATCTTCCTCAACACCTCTAATTGTACTCCCTCAGTACCTCAGATAGTGCTTCCTTAGTACATCAGAAAGTGCTCCCTCAATACCTCAGTGCACCCTCAGTACCTCAGAAAGTGTTCCCTCAATATCTCAGATAGTGCACACTCAATACCTCAGAAAGTTCTCCCACAATACCTCAGATAGTGCACCCTCAATACCTTAGAAAGTGCTTCCACAGTACCTCAGAAATTGCTCCATTAATACCTCAGATAGTGCTCCCTCAATATCACATAACCTGCTCCCTCAATACCTCAAATTTGTGCTGCCTCAATTCCTCAAAGTGCTTCCTCAGTATATCAGAAAGTGCACCCTCAATACCTCAGAAAAGTCTCCCTCAGTACCTCAGATAGTGCTCTCTCAATACCTCAGCTCGTGTTCCCTCAATACCTCAGTACCTCAGAAAGTGTTCCCTCAATATCTCAGTGCACACTCAGTACCTGAGAAAGTGCTCCCTCAATACCTCAGGAAGGGCTCCCTCAATAGCACAGAAGGAGCTCCCTGAATACCTCAGAAAGTGCTCCCTCAGTATCTCAGAAAATGTTTCCTCAATATCTCAGAAAGTTCTCCCTCAATACCTCAGCAAATGCTTCATCAGTACCTCCGAAGGTGCTCCCTCATTACTTCCGAAAGTTATCCCTAAATACCTCAGATATTGCTCCGTCAATACACCAGAACGTTCTCCCTCAATACCTCAAAAATGCTTCCTCAGAACCTCAGAAAGTGCTCCCTTAGTACGTCTGATATTGCTCCCTCAATACCGCAGATAGTGCTCCCTCAATACCTCAGAAAGAACTCCATCAATACCTCAGAAAGTTCTCCATCAGTACATGAGATAGCCCGTTCCCCACTACCTCGGAAAATGCTCCCTCAGTACCTCAGTGCCCAATCAGTACCTCAGAACGTGCTCCCTCACTACCTCCGAAAGTGCTCCCACAATACCTCAGATAATGCACCCTCAATACCTCAGAGAATGCTCCCACAATACCTCAGATAGTGCTCCCTCAATACCTCAGAAAGTGCTTCCTCAGATCCTCAGAAAGTGCTCTCTCAGTACCGCAGAAAGTGCTCCCACAATACCTCAGATAATGCTCCCTCAGTACCTCAAAGTGCTCCCTCAATATCTCAGAACGTGCTCCCTCACTACCTCCAAAAGTGCTCCCACAGCACCTCAGAAAATGCACCCTCAATACCTCAGAAAAGGCTCCCTCAAATCCTCAGATAGTGCACCCTCAATACCTCAGATAGTGCTTCCGAAGTACCTCAGATAGTGCTCCCTCAATATCTCAAAAAATTGCTCCCTCAATACGTCAAATTTGTGCTGCCTCAGAACCTCAGATAGTGATTCCTCAGTATCTCAGATAGATTTTCCTCAATACCTTTAATTGTGCTTTCTCAGTACCTCAGAAAGTGCCCTCTCAATACCTCAGAAAGTTCTCCCTCAATACCTCAGAAGGAGCTCCCTCAGTACCTCAGAAAGTGCTCGCTGAATACCTCCCTCAATACCTCAAATAGTGCTCCCACAGTACCTCAGAATGTGCTCCCTCAATACCTCATTATCTGAGGTATTGAGGGAGCACTTTCTGAGGTACTGAGCGAGCACCTTCTGAGTTACTTAGGAAGCAATATCTGGGGTATTGAGGTTTATCTATCTGAGATAGTGAGGGAGCCTTTTCTGAAGTATTGAGGGTGCACTATCTGTGGTATTGAGGGAGCATTTTCTGAGGTACTGAAGATGCACCATTTGTGGTATTGAGGGAGCTCTTTCTGAGTTACTGAGGGAGCATTTTCTGAGGTAGTGAAGGTGCACTCTCTGAGTATTGTGGTAGCACCATCCGAGGTACAGACAGAGCTCACTGAGGTATTGAGGGAGCACTTTCTGAGGAACTGAGAGAGGACTTTCTGAGGTATTTTGAAGCACTATCTGATGGACTGAGGAAGCACTATCTGAGGTATGGAGGGAGATCTATCTGCGGTATTGAGGAAGCAATATCTGAGGTACTGAGGACACTTTGTTTGAGGAAATGAGGGAGCACTTTCTGAAGTATTGAGTGTGCACTTTCTGAGGTACTGAGGCAGCACATTCTGAATTATTGAGTCAGCAATTTCTGTGGTATTGAGGGAGCACTCTCTGAGGTATGGAGGTAGCACTACGCGAGGAACTGAGGGACGACTTTGTGTGGTATTGAGGGAGCACTCTCTGAGGTATTGAGGGAGCACTATCTGAGGTGTTGAGGAAGCAATATGTGAGGTATTGAGGGCGCAGTTTCTGAGGAACTGAGATAGCACTTCTTGAGTTACTGAGGGAGCACATTCTGAGGAATTGTGTGACCACACCTGAGGTAATGAGGAAGCACTATCTGAGTTATTGTGGGAGCAATTTCTGTGGTACTGACAGAGCTAGAAGTGATGTAGTGTGGGAGCACGTTCTGAGATATTGAGGAAGCACTATCTGAGGTATGGAGGGAGATCTATTTGCGGTATTGAGGAAGGAATATCTGAGGTAGTGAGGACACACTATATGAGGTATTGAGGGAGGACGTTCTGAGGTACTGAGGCAGCACATTCTGAGGAATTGAGGGAGCAATATCTGAGGTATTGAGGGAGCACTATCTGCGGTATTAAGGAAACACTTTCTGAGTTAGGTGGAAGCGCTTTCTGAGGTATTGAGGGAGCATTTTCTGAGGTACTAAAGATGCACCATCTGAGGTATTGAGGGAGCACCTTCTGAGGTACAGACAGAGGTCACTCTGAGGTATTGAGGGATCAGTTTCTGAGGTACTGAGAGAGCACTTTCTGAGGTATTGAGAAAGCACTATCTGATGTACGAGGAAGCACTATCTGAGGTATGGAAGGAGATCGATCTGCGGTATTGAGAATGCAATATCTGAGGTACTGAGGACACTTTATTTGAGGTATTGTGAGAGCACTTTCAGAGGTATTGAGGCAGCACATTCTGAGGTATTGAGACAGCAATTTCTGTGGTATTGAGGGAGCCCTATCTGAGGAATTCAGGGAGCACTTTCTGAGGTACTGTGGAAGCACTTTCTGAGGTATTGAGGGAGCACTTTCTGAGGTATTGAGGGAGCGTTATCTGAGGTACTGAGGAGCACTTTCTGAGGTACTGAGGGAGCACCTTGTGAGGTACTGAGGTGGCACTTTCTGAGGTATTGAGGGAGCACGTTCTGAGGTATTGAGGGAGCACTATCTGTGTAATTGAGGGACGTCTTTGTGTGGTATTGAGTGAGCACTTTGTGTGGTATTGGGGGAGCACTATCTGAGGAATTGAGGGAGCACAGTCTGAGGTAGTGAGGCAGCACTTCTTGAGGTACTGAGGAAGCAATATGTGAGGTATTGAGGGCGCAGTTTCTGAGGTACTGAGAGAGCACTTTGAGTTACTGAGGGAGCACTTTCTGTGGAATTGTGGTCGCACATCTGAGGTATTGACAGAGAGCACTATCTGAGGTATTGAGGAAGCATTTTCTGCGGTACTGAAGGTGCACTATCTGTGGCACTGACGGAGCACTTTGTGAGGTATTTAGCGACAGACTATCTGAGATACGAAGGTAGCACTTTCTGAGGTATTGACGGTGCACTATCTGAATTATTGAGGGAGCACTATCTGAGGTATTGAGGGAGCAATTTCTGAAGTATTGTGGAAGCACAATCTGAGGTACTGCGGAAGACTGTCTGAGGTTTTGAGGTAGCACTATCTGAGGTACTGAGGGAGCACATTCTGAGGTATTCAGCAAGCACTATCTGAGTTATTGAGGGAGCACTTTCATGAGGTATTGAGGAAGCACTACCTGAGGTATTGAGGCAGTACCTCCTGAGGTATTGAGGATGCAATATGTGAGGTATTGAGGGAACAGTTTCTGTGGTACTGACAGAGCTATTTCTGAGATAGTGAGGGAGCACTTTCTGAGGAATTTGAGCACATCTGAGGTATTGAAGGTGCACTATCTGAGGTATTGAGGGAGCAATATCTGAGGTATTGAGAGAGCACTTTCTGAGGTAGTGAGGGAGCACCTTCTGAGGTACTGAAGGTGCACTATCTGAGGTATAGTGGGAGCACTTTCTGAGGTATTTAGGGTTGGACTATCTGAGATACTGAGGGAGCACTTTATGAGGTATTGAGGGAGCACTATCGGAGATATTGAAGGAGCACTTTCTGAGTTACTTAGGGTCCACTATCTGAGGTATTGAGGGAGCATTTTCTGAGGTACTGAAGGCGCACTTTGAGTTATTGCGTGAGCACTGTCTGAAGTATTGAGGGAGCACTATCTGAGGTATTGAATGACGGACTATCTGAGGTATGGAGGTAGCACTTTCTGAGGTATTGACGGTGCACTATCTGAGATACTGAGGAAGCACCATCTGAGCTATTGAGGGAGCAATTTCTGAGGTATTGAGGGAGCAATTTCTGAGGTATTGAGGAAGCATTATCTGACGCATTGAGGGAGCACTTTCTGAGGTACTGTGAATCACTTTGAGATATTGGGGGAACACTATCAAAGCTACTGAGGGAGCACTTTCTGAGGTACTTAGGAAGCACTATCCGAGGTATTAGGGAGCCTTTTCTGAGGTATTGAGCAAGCACAATCTGAGGTATTGAGGGAGCACTTTCTGAGTTACTGAGGGAGCACATTCTGAGGTATTTGGGGAGCACTATCTGAGGTATTGAGGGAGCTCTTTCTGAGGTATTGGGGGAGCACTTTCTGAGGTATTGGGGTGCACTATCTGAGGTAATGAGGGAGCATTTTCTGAGGTATTGAGAGAGCACTTTCTGAGGTATTAAAGGACGGACTATCTGGGGTACTGAGGGAGCAGTTTCTGAAGTATTGGCGTTGCAATATCTGAGGTACTGAAGAACCACTCTCTGAGCTATTGAGGGAGCACTTCCTGAGGTATTGAGGCAGGATTTTCTGATGTACTGAACGTGCACTATCTGAGGTATTTAGACAGCAATATCTGAGGAATTGAGGGACCACATTGTGTGGTATTGACGCAGCACTTTGTGTGGTATTGAGGTCGCACTTTCTGATGTATTGTGGGAGCACTATCTGAGGTAATGAGGGAGTGCTATCTGAGGGTTGAGGCAGTACCTCCTGAGGTATTGAGGAAGCACTGTGTGAGCTATGGAGAGCGCGGTTTCTGAGGTACTGAGAGAACACTTTCTGCGTTATTGAGGCAGCAGTATCTGAGTTATTGTGGGAGCACTTTCTGAGGTACTGACAGAGCTCTTTGAGGTATTGAGGGAGCAGTTTCTGAAGTACTGAGAGAGCACTTTCTGAGGTATTGAGGGAGAACTTTCTGATCTACTGAGGAAACACTATCTGAGGTACTGATGGAGCACTATCTGAGGTACAGAGGGAGCACTTTCTGAGATATTGAGGAAGCACTGTCTGAGGTACTGAGGAAGCACTATCTGAGGTATGGAGGGAGATCTATCTGCAGTATTGAGGATGCAATATCTGAGGTACAGAGGACACACTTTCTGAGGTATTGAGGGAGCACTTTCTGAGGTACTGAGGCAGCACTATCTGGGGTATTGTGGTTTATATATCTGAGATAGTGAGGAAACCTTTTCTGAGGTACTGAGGGTGCACTATCTGAGGTATTGAGGGACCGTTTTCTGAGGTAGTGAGTGAGCACTTTCTGAGGTACTGAGGAAGCACTATCTGAGGTATTGAGGGAGCATTTTCTGAGGTACTGAAGGTACACTATTTGAGTATTGTGGGAGCACCTTCTGAGGAACAGTCAGAGCTCACTCTGCGTTATTGAGGGAGCAGATTCTGTAGTACTGAGAGTCCACTATCTGAGGTACTGAGGAAGCACTATCTGAGGTAGGGAGGGAGATCTATCTGAGGTATTAAGGAAGCACTATCTGAAGTACTGAGGAAGCACTATCTGAGATCTTGAGGGAACACTTTTTGAGGTACTGAGGAAGCACATTCTGAGATATTGAGACAGCAATTTCAATGGTATTGAGGGAGCTCTTTCTGAGGTATTGAGGGAGCACTTTCTGAGGTACTGAGGGGGAGCACCTTGTGAGGTACTTAGCAAGCACTATCTGAGGTATTGTGGGTTCATTATCTGAGGTAGTGAGGGAGCCTTTTCTGAGGTATTGAATGTGCATTATCTGAGATAATGAGGGAGAACTTTCTATGGTACTGAGGGTGCACGATCTGTGGTATTGAGGAAGCATTTTCTGAGGAGCTGAAGGTGCGTAATCTGAGGTATTGAGGGAGTACTTCCTGAGGTGGTGAGGGAACATTTTCTAAGGTACTGAAGGTGCACTATCTGAGGTATTGAAGGAACACCTTCTGGGGTATTGAGATTGCACTACTTGAGGTATTGAGGGAGCCTTTTATGAGGTATTGAGGGTGCACTATCTGAGGTATTGAGGGTGCACTATCTGAGGTATTGAGGAAGCACATTTGTATGTACTGAGGGAGCACTTTCTGAGGACCTGAGGGTGCACTATCTGAGGTATTGAGGGAGCAGTTTCTGAAGTATGGAGAGAGCACTTTCTGAGGTATTGAGGACGCACTTTCTTAGGTACTGAGGGACCACTTCCTGAGGTATGGAGGATGCATTATCTGAGGTACTGAGGGAGCACTATCTGAGGTACCGAGGAACCACTATCTGAGCTCTGGAGGGAGCGCTTTCTGAGGTATTGAGGAAGCACTATCTGGGGTACTGAGGAAGCACGATCTGAGGTACTGCAGAAGGCTATTTGAAGTACTGAGGGAGCACTTTCTGAGGTTTTGACGGAGCACTTTCTGAGGTACTGAGGGAGCACATTCTGAGGTATTGAGGGATAACATTCGGAGGTATTGAGGGAGCACGGTCTGAGGTACTGAGGAAGCACTATCTTAAATATTAAGGGAGCACTTTCTGACGTATTGAGGGAGCACTATCTGAGGTATTGTTGGAGATATATCTAAGGTATTGAGGAACATTATCTAAGGTATGGGCAAGCGCTTTCTGATGTATTGAGGGAGCACATGAGGTATTGAGGCAGCACATTCTGATGTATTGAGGGAGCACTTTCTGAGGTATTGAGGATGCAATACGTGAGGTATTGAGGGAGCAGTATCTGAGGTACTGAGAGAGCACTTTCTGAGTTACTGAGGGATCACATTCTGAGGAATTGTGGAAACACATCTGAGGTATTGAGGGAGCACTATCCGAGGTGTTGAGAGAGCACTTTCTGAGGTCGTGATGGAGCACTTTCTGAGGTACTGAGAGTGCACTATCTGAGGTATTGAGGGAGCATTTTCTGAGGTACTGAAGGTGCACTATCTGAGGTATTGATGGTGCATTGTCTGAGGTAATGAGGGAATACTTCCTGAGGTATTGAGGGAGCACTTTCTGAGATGGTGAGGGACCCCTTCCTGAGTTACTGAGGGTCCACTATCTGAGGTATTGAGGGAGCACTATCTGAGGTATTGACGGTGCACTATCTGAGGTACCGAGGAAGCACTATCTGAGGTATTGAGGGAGCACTATCTGAGGTATTGAGGGAGCACTTTCTGAGGTGGTGAGGGAACACTTTGAGTCACTGATAGAGCATTTTCCCAGGTACTGAAGGTGCACTATCTGAGGTATTGAAGGTGCACTAACTGAGGTATTGAGGGAGCCTTTGCTGAGGTTTTGAGGGTGCATGATCTGAGGTACTGAGGGAGCACTTTCTGAGGTACTGAAGGTGCACTATCTGAGGTATGGAGGGAGCACTTCTGAGGCATTGAGAGAGCACTATCTGCGGTAATGAGGTACTATCTGAGGTACTAAGGGAACAGTTTCTGAGATATTGGCAGTGCAATATCTGAGGTACTGAGGAAGCACTATCTGAGTTATTGAGGGAGCACTTCCTGAGGTATTGAGGCAGCCTTTTCTGAGGTACTGAACTTGCACTATCTGAGATATTTAGACAGCACTAGCTGAGGAATTGAGGGAGCACTTAGTGAGGTATTGAGGGAGCACTTTGTGTGTTATTGAGGGAGCACTTTCTGAGGTATTGATGAAGCGCTGTCTGAGGTTTGAGGCAGCACCTCCTGAGGTATTGAGGAAGCACTGTGTGACCTATTGAGAGAGCAGTTTCTGAGGTACTGAGAGAACACTTTCTGCTTTACTGAGGGAGCACTTTCTGATGAATTGTGGTAGCACATTTCAGGTATTGAGGAAGCACTATCTGAGGTATTGAGGGAGCGATTTCTGAGGTATTGAGGGAACAGTTTCTGAGGTATTGAGGGAGCACTTCCTGTGGTACTGAGGGTCCACTATCTGAGGTATTGAGGGAGCACTATCTGAGGTATTGACGGTGCACTATCTGAGGTACCGAGGAAGCACTATCTGAGGTATTTAGGGAGCACTATCTGAGGTATTGAGGGAGCACTTTCTGAGGTGGTGAGGGAACACTTTGAGTCACTGATAGAGCATTTTCCCAGGTACTGAAGGTGCACTATCTGAGGTATTGAAGGTGCACTAACTGAGGTATTGAGGGAGCCTTTGCTGAGGTATTGAGGGTGCATGATCTGAGGTACTGAGGGAGCACTTTCTGAGGTACTGAAGGTGCACTATCTGAGGTATTGAGGGAGTATTTTCTGAGGTACTGAAGGTGCAATATCTGAGGTATGGAGGGAGCACTTCTGAGGCATTGAGAGAGCACTATCTGCGGTAATGAGGTACTATCTGAGGTACTAAGGGAACAGTTTCTGAGACATTGGCAGTGCAATATCTGAGGTACTGAGGAAGCACTATCTGAGTTATTGAGGGAGCACTTCCTGAGGTATTGAGGCAGCCTTTTCTGAGGTACTGAACTTGCACTATCTGAGATATTTAGGCAGCACTAGCTGAGGAATAGAGGGAGCACTTAGTGAGGTATTGAGGGAGCACTTTGTGTGTTATTGAGGGAGCACTTTCTGAGGTATTGATGAAGCGCTGTCTGAGGTTTGAGGCAGCACCTCCTGAGGTATTGAGGAATCACTGTGTGACCTATTGAGAGAGCAGTTTCTGAGGTACTGAGAGAACACTTTCTGCTTTACTGAGGGAGCACTTTCTGATGAATTGTGGTAGCACATTTCAGGTATTGAGGAAGCACTATCTGAGGTATTGAGGGAGCGATTTCTGAGGTATTGAGGGAACAGTTTCTGAGGTATTGAGGGAGCACTTCCTGTGGTACTGAGGGTCCACTATCTGAGGTATTGAGGGAGCACTATCTGAGGCATTGACGGTGCACTATCTGAGGTACCGAGGAAGCACTATCTGAGGTATTGAGGGAGCACTATCTGAGTTTTTAAGGGAGCACTTTCTGAGGTGGTGAGGGAACACTTTGAGTCACTGATAGAGCATTTTCCCAGGTACTGAAGGTGCACTATCTGAGGTATTGAAGGTGCACTAACTGAGGTATTGAGGGAGCCTTTGCTGAGGTATTGAGGGTGCATGATCTGAGGTACTGAGGGAGCACTTTCTGAGGTACTGAAGGTGCACTATCTGAGGTATTGAGGGATTATTTTCTGAGGTACTGAAGGTGCACTATCTGAGGTATGGACAGAGCACTTCTGAGGCATTGAGAGAGCACTATCTGCGGTAATGAGGTACTATCTGAGGTACTAAGGGAACAGTTTCTGAGATATTGGCAGTGCAATATCTGAGGTACTGAGGAAGCACTATCTGAGTTATTGAGGGAGCACTTCCTGAGGTATTGAGGCAGCCTTTTCTGAGGTACTGAACTTGCACTATCTGAGATATTTAGGCAGCACTAGCTGAGGAATTGAGGGAGCACTTAGTGAGGTATTGAGGGAGCACTTTGTGTGTTATTGAGGGAGCACTTTCTGAGGTATTGATGAAGCGCTGTCTGAGGTTTGAGGCAGCACCTCCTGAGGTATTGAGGAAGCACTGTGTGACCTATTGAGAGAGCAGTTTCTGAGGTACTGAGAGAACACTTTCTGCTTTACTGAGGGAGCACTTTCTGATGAATTGTGGTAGCACATTTCAGGTATTGAGGAAGCACTATCTGAGGTATTGAGGGAGCGATTTCTGAGGTATTGAGGGAACAGTTTCTGAGGTATTGAGGGAGCACTTCCTGTGGTACTGAGGGTGCACTTTCTCAGGTATTGAGGAAGCAATATCTGAAGTACTGAGGGTGCACCTTCTGAGGTAGTTAGGAAGCATTATCTGGGTTATTGATGTTTACTTATCTGAGATAGTGAGGGAGCCTTTTCTGAGGCATTGAGGGTGCACTATCTGAGTATTGAGGAAGCATTTTCTGAGGTATTGAGGGAGCATTTTCTTAGGTACTGAATGGGCACTATCTGAGTATTGTGGGAGCACCTTCTGAGGTACAGACAGAGCTCCCGCTAGCGGAGTTTGGGCGAGCAGTTTCTGAGGTACTGAGAGAGCACTTTCTGAGGTCTTGAGGAAGCACTATCTGATGTACTGAGGAAGCACTATCTGAGGTTCGGACGGAGCACTTTCTGAGGCATTGAGGGAGAACTATCTGAGGTATTGAGGGAGAACTATCTGAGGTATTGAGGGAGCACTATCTGAGGTATTGAGGAACATTATCTAAGGTATCGAGCGAGCGCTTTCCGATGTATTGAGGGAGCACGTGAGGTATTGAGGCAGCACATTCTGATGTATTGAGGGAGCACTTTCTGAGGTATTGAGGATGCAATATGTGAGGTATTGAGGGAGCAGTTTCTGAGGTACTGAGAGAGCACTTTCTGAGTTACTGAGGGATCACATTCTGAGGAATTGTGGAAACACATCTGAGGTATTGAATTTGCACTATGCGAGGTGTTGAGAGAGCACTTTCTGAGGTCGTGATGGAGCACTTTCTGAGGTACTGAGAGTGCACTATCTGAGGTTTTGAAGGAGCATTTTCTGAGGTACTGAACTACTTAGGAAGCATTATCTGGGTTATTGATGTTTATTTATCTGAGATAGTGAGGGACCCTTTTCTGAGGCATTGAGGGTGCACTATCTGAGTATTGAGGAAGCATTTTCTGAGGTATTGAGGGAGCATTTTCTAAGGTACTGAATGGGCACTATCTGAGTATTGTGGGAGCACCTTCTGAGGTACAGACAGATCTCCAACTGAGGTTTTGAGCGAGCAGTTTCTGAGGTACTGAGAGAGCACTTTCTGAGGTATTGAGGAAGTCCTATCTGATATACTAAGGAAGCACTATCTGAGGTACTGAGGAAGCACTATTTGAGGTATAGAGTGAGATCTATCTGCAGTATTGAGGAAGCAATATCTGAGGTACTGAGGACAAACTATCTGAGGTATTGAGGGAGCACTTTCTGAGGTATTGCGTGAGCCCATTCTCAGGTCCTGAGGTAGCATATTTTGATGCATTGTGACAACAGATTCAGTGGTATTGAGGGAGCACTTTCTGAGGCATCGAGGGCGCACCTTGCGAGGTGCTTAGGAATCACTATCTGAGGTATTGTGTGTGCACTATCTGAGGTAGTGAGGGTGCCTTTTCTGAGGTATTGAGGGTGCACTATCTGAGCTAGTAAGAGAGCACTTTCTGAGGTATTGAGGGAGCCTTTCATGAGTTGTTAAGGTGCACTAATTGAGGTGTTGAGGGAGCACTTTCTTAGGTAGTGAGGGAGCATTTTCTGAGGTACTTTCTGAGGTACTGAAGGTGCACTATCCGTGGTGTTGAGGGAGCACTTACTGAGTTATTGATGGAGCGTTTTCGGAGGTATTGAGGGTCGGACTATATGAGGTACTGAGGGAGCATTTCCTGGGGTATTGATGGTGCACTATCTGAGCTATTGAGGAAGCACTATCTGAGGTACTGTGGGAGTAATTTCTGTGGTATTGAGCAAGCACTATCTGTGGTATTGAGGGAGCAATTTCTGAGTTACTGAGGGTGCACTATCTGAGGCATTGATGGTGCGTTTTCTGAGGTACATGAGTTGCACTATTTGTCATATTGAGAGAGCCTTGTCTGAGGTATTGAGGGAGCATTTTCAGTGGTATTGAGGTTGCCGTATCTGAGGTATTGAGGGAGCACTTTCTGAGTTCATGAGGGAGCACTTTGAGTTACTGAAGATGCACTATCTGAGGTATTTCGGGAGCACGTTCTGAGGTATTGAGTGTGCACTATCTGAGGTATTGATTGTGCACTTTCTGAGGTAGTGAGGTAGTGAGGGAGCACTTTCTGAGTTATTGGAGGTACACTATCTGAGGTATTGAGGTAGCATTTCCTGAGGTACTGAAGGTGCACTCTCTGAGGTATTGAGGGAGCAATTTCTGAGGTATTGATGGTGCACTATCTGAGGTACTGAGGGAGCACGTTCTGAGGTACTGAGGGAGCAATATCTGAGGAATTGAGAGATCACTTTGTGTGGTATTGAGGGAGAACTTTGTGTGGTAATGAGGGAGCACTTTCTGAGGTATTGAGGGAGCACTTTCTGACATATTGCGAGAACACTATCTGCGATACTTTGGGTGCACTATCTGAGGTACTGACGGAACAAAGTCTGAGGTACTGACGCAGAACTATCTGAGGTATTGTGGACGAACTGTCTGAGGTACTGAGCGAGAGCTTTCTGAGGTACTGAGGGAGCACTTTCTGAGGTTGAGGGAACACTTTCTGAGTTACTGAGGGAGCACGATCTGAGGTAATAATGGGGCAGTGTCTGATGTATTGGGGGAGAATTATCTGAGGTATTGAGGGAACACTTTCTGAGGTATTGAGTGAGATCTCTCTGAGATACTGAGGGACAATTATCAGTATTATTGAGGGAGCGCTTTCTGACATATTGAGTGAGAACGATCTGAGGTACTGAGGAAGCACTATCTGAGGTACGGAGTGAGCACTTTCTGCGGTGTTGAGGGAGCACTTTCTGAGGTATTGAGTGTGCACTATCTGAGGTATTGAGTGAGAACTATGTGGTGGTACAGAGTGCAGATCATTTCCTCAGAGTCCCTGAGACACTCTTGTGTCCAAATTTGAAATGGAAGCCATTCCCCATTTCAGAAGATTCAGATCATTTTAAACAATCAGTGAAAAATAACAGCAGCATGTGTCTGAAACATGGTTTGGGGGAAAACTTTCATCAATCTATTGTCACTTGTTGCTTGGGGACGCTTTAGAAAAGCAAGCACCCAAACAGACAAACGCTGTCGATGCAAGGGATGGTGCACAGGAAGATCCAACAAGTCATCTGTAGCTGCTGTCTGTCTCCCTGGAGCAGTCATCATGTGAGATCAGGGTTCAGTCCACAGAGAAATCATTTCTCCAGCAATACCTCAACCATACCTTTACAGCTCTGTGTGTGTTTGTGTGTGTGTGTGTGAGAGAAACAGACACCGAGAGAGACTGTGTTTGTGTGTGTATGAGAGTGTGGATGCATGTGTATCTCTGTGTGTCTGTATGTGTGTGAGTGAGAGAGAAAGTGTGTGTTTATGTGGAAGTGTGTGTCCGTGTGTGTTTGAGGGGGGGTGTGTCTGTGTGCAGGTGTGTGACAGTGAGGGTGTGTGTGTGAGAATGTGTATGTGTGTGAGAGAGATAGTGTGCGTGTATGTCTGTGTGTGAGAGTGTGTCTGTGTGTGAGAGAGATTGAGTGTGTCTGTGTGTGAGAGAGAGTGATTCCTGAAGAAGGGCTTATGCCTGAAACGTTGCGTCTCCTGTTCCTTGGATGCTGCCTGACCTGCTGCGCTTTTCCAGCAACACATTTTTCATTTCATGTCTCTGTGTGACAGTGTGTGATAGAGAGTGTGTCTGAGTGTGTGATAGAGAGTGTGTCTGAGTGTGTGAGAGAGTGGGTCTGCGTGTGTGGGAGAGAGAGAGAGTGTGTCCGTGTGTGCGCGAGAGAGTGTGCCTGTGTGTGTTTGAGGGAGCATGTGTATGTGTATGCGAGAGAAAGTGCAACTGTGTGTTTGTGTGTGTGTGAGACAGAGTGTATCTATGTGTTTTTGAGGGAGCGCGTGTCTGTGTGTGTATGTGCGTGTGAGAGACAGTGGGTGCATGTGTGTGAGAGAGTGTCTGTGAGTTTGTGAGAGACAGAGAGAGTGTGTGTGGGAGAGTGAGAGTGTGTCTGTATGAAAGAGAGTGTGTGTGTATGTGAGCGAGTGTGTGTGTATGTGAGAGTGTACCTGTGTGTGAGAGAGGGTATGTCTGTGTGTATGTGTGAGAGAGAGTGTCTGTGTGTGTGAGAGCGAGATTGTGTCTGTGTGTGAGAGAGAGTGTGTCTGTGCGTGTGTGAGTGTGTGTCTATGTGGGTGTGAGAGAGTGGGTGTCTGAACGTGTGTGTGAGAGAGTGCGTCTGTGTGTGTATTTGAGGGAGCGTGTATCTGTGTGTGTGTGTGTGTGTGTTTGAGGGAGCGTGTATAAACTAGCCAGTCTTATTGTGTGCCCAGCTGCTGTTTCAGGTGAATTGGTCCTTATGTCTTCAAAGACACAAAATCTGTCAGGGTGGCTTAACTGGGGTAAAGAGAGTGCTGTTCATTCCAGTGGGAATTCATCCAGTAAACCTTTCCCACACACTAACATCCCTCTGGCTGTGCAGTGACTAGTCCTGCACACACTGCCCCAGATACAAACCAATGTAATGTCACCGTAGTCTTACCAGAGCATGGGACAGCTCCTCATGACAGAGCGGTGTCTGGTGGTGTTTTAATCAGAGGGTCACCATGGCCCAGCTGAGGGGAGAGGTTGGGAAGGAGAGCCCTTCAGAGTAACTCTAGCTAGTGTGGTAAGCTAACTGCCCAGCCAACTGAGCGAACAGACTTCACTCCAAGGGCATGCCGTGTATAACCCAATCATAGCCAGCCTGCACCTCAATAAGAGCCAGGAGCAAGGCCATTCGGCCCCCACCCTAACCCAGAAGGGAGAGCACGGGAAGCTGATGAAGGAAACAAGCCCCTTCCATGTGGCCTTCTCGAATGGAGCTGGAGGACATGGCAGACCTGGCCTGCTGTTTGCTTCCCCGTGACTGGCCTGCTCCACCTTACAGTGAGAGACCGAGGGGAACCTCAAGGAGATTTCACTTCTCAATGAGAGGCTGCAACTCCAATCCAAATCAGGCTGGTTCCCTCCGAGACTCAAGGAAGAGTGCAGCACTCTACAGATCAGGGCCTTGTGGAGTCATAACCTCCAGTGTGTGGACCAAGAGCTGGGAGATAGTGTTAAGAACATAAGACCATCCGAAATAGGAACAGGAGGAGACCATTCTGCCCATCGAGCCTGCTCTACTATTCAATAGGATTCTGAATTATTCAGCATTGATTTGGGAGCTGAAACCCGGACAGTACAGAGACAGAGAATCAAATTATTCTGCCATGAGGAATCATCAAACGAAAACACACACACACACACACACACACACACACACGAATTGTGGGATTCAGGCCGTCTGTGGAAACGGGGAGAGACAAAGGAACACAATGCTAGAGAGGGATCTGATCCCACAGATTTCACTGCTTCCCTCTCTCTCATCTGCAGCTCTCATGTCATTCAGTCTTTCACAAAACCAACACCGTGCTCATCTCTATCTGCATCGATCTCTCAGCTCTGTGGGATCTTGCTATTCCTGTCGGTACATCATCCTAGCCACATCACAGCCCCCACCAGCACCCCACTCTCTCAGCTCTATCTCTCTACTGTTGTAACTCCTCTCTCTCTCTGTCCTATATCTCTTCCTGAGATTTATGTCTTGCTGTCTGCCTGAACTTCTCTCCCTCTTTTTCTCTCATCATTTTCACCTTGTATCTATCCGACATTGTATTTCTCTTCCTGGAGTTTCACTCTCTCTGTCTCTGTCTGTCTCTCTCCTGCTCTCTCTCAGTTCTTCTCACTTTCGCTCCCTCCCTCTGACTGCCTGTCTTTCTCGTGTTCTCTCCCTCCCGCTCACTGTCTGTCCGTCATCTCTCTTTCTCTCCTATAGTTTCTCTCCCTCTTTCTCCCTGGACCCCTCTGCTCTGTCCCAGTGACTTGGGGAAGGGGCATTGGGAAGAGCGTGCCTCAGTGCCTGCTCTCTCTCAGGTTTTAACCCCACTGTGGGGAGGGAATGAGTGGAAGGAACATGAAGTACTTTTCTGAGGGAGTCTGAAATAGAGAAATAGAAAAAGACAAAGGGAGAGTGAAAAAAAAGAAAGAGACATGGACAGAGTGGAGATGGAGAAAATGGAGAGAGAGAAATGGGCAATAAGTGTAAAGGAGGTGGAGTAAGAAAAGGACAGAGTGAGACAGACAGGGAGAGAGAGAGAGAGTGAGAAGGACATATATGGAGGGATAAGGAGAGTGTGTGTACTTGACGATTGTTTCAGAGTGTGATCTTGCTGTGCATTACAGCAGTCAGTCAAAAGGCGAGTTAGTCTCTGCACTATGTCCTCCAGCCCAGGGGCTGTGAGTCTTCATGTGAAGGGGGAGAGGGGAGACACGGAGGGAGTGAGACAGCCAGACACAGGGGGAGGGTTTGATGGGGCTTTGGGGTTGGTGGAGAAAGGAGGGGCTGTTGTCAGAGAGATATGGAGGGAGGGATTGCATCTGATGCAAAATCTGAGACAGGGTGGAGAAGAGATCTCCACAGGAAGGATAGTCAATGCGGCCATTCAGGGGCCAATCCTGAAGATCCTGAACCGGACCAGGATCATTTAATGGGGGAGGGGAGATGATGGGCAGAAAGGAATTCCATCTGTGATACAAACCTTCTGTAATTCTGGGACTGGGATCTTGCTATACATTAAAATAGTCCCAGGCCAGTCAGTCAACCCAGACTCATTTACCGGTGTGGAAAGTGAGGACTGCAGATGCAGGAGAGTCAGAGTTACAAAGTGTGGAGCTAGAGAAGCACAGCAGGTCAGGCAGGAGAGTCAATGAGTTAAAACACTGGATTAGTGGTGCTGGAAGAGCACAGCAGTTCAGGCAGCATCCAAGGAGCAGCAAAATCGATGTTTTGGGCAAAAAGCCCTTCATCAGGAATAAAGGCAGTGAGCCTGAAGCGTGGGGAGATAAGCAAGAGGAGGGTGGGGGTGGGGAGAGAGTAGAATAGAGTATAATGGGTGAGTGGGGGAGGAGATGAAGGTGATAGGTCAAGGAGGAGAGGGTGGAGTGGATAGGTGGAAAAGGAGATAGGCATGTCGGACAAGTCCGGACAAGTCAAGGAGACAGTTTGAGCTGGAAGTTTGAAACTAGGATAAGGTGGGGGAAGGGGAAATGAGTAAGCTGTTGAAGTCCACATTGATGCCCTGGGGTTGAAGTGTTCCGAGGCGGAAGATGAGGCTTTCTTCCTCCAGGCGTCTGGTGGTGAGGGTGTGGCGGTGAAGGAGGCCCAGGACCTCCATGTCCTCGGCAGAGTGGGACGGGGAGATGAAATGTTGGGCCACGGGGCGGTTTGGTTGATTGGTGCGGGTGTCTCGGAGATGTTCCCTAAAGCACTCTGCTCGGAGGCGCCCAGTCTCCCCAATGTACAGGAGACCACATCCGGAGCAACGGATACAATAAATGATATTAGTGGAAGTGCAGGTAAAACTTTTATGGATGTGGAAGGCTTCTTTCGGGCCTTCGATAGAGGTGAGGGAGGAGGTGTGGGCACAGGTTTTACAGTTCCTGCGGTGGCAGGGGAAAGTGTCAGGATGAGAGGGTGTGTCGTAGGGGTGTGTGGACCTGACCAGGTAGTCACGGAGGCAACGGTCTTTGCGGAAAGCGGAAAGAGGTGGGGAGGGAAATATATCCCTGGTGGTGGGGTCTTTTTGGAGGTGGCGGAAATGTCGGCGGATGATTTGGTTTATGCAAAGGTTTGTACGGTGGAAGGTGAGCACCAGGGGCGTTCTGTCCTTGTTATGGTTGGAAGGGTGGGGTCTGAGCGCGGAGGTGCGGGATGTGGACGAGATGCGTTGGAGGGCATCTTTAACCACGTGGGAAGGGAAATTGCGGTCTCTAAAGAAGGAGGTCATTGGTGTGTTCTATGGAGGAACTGGTCCTCCTGGGAGCAGATACGGCGGAGGCGGAGAAATTGGGAATATGGGATGGCATTTTTGCAAGAGGTAGGGTGGGAAGAGGTGTAATCCAGGTATCTGTGGGAATCGGTGGGTTTGTAAAAAATGTCAGTGTCAAGTCGGTCGTCACTAATGGAGATGGAGAGGTCCAGGAAGGGGAGCGAGGTGTCAGAGATGGTCCAGGTAAATTTAAGGTCAGGGTGGAATGTGTTGGTGAAGTTGATGAATTACTCAATCTCCACGTGGGAGCACGAGGTGGCGCCAATGCAGTCATTAATGTAACGGAGGAAGAGGTGGGGAGTGGTGCCGGTGTAATTACGGAAGAACAACTGTTCGACATCGCCAACAAAGAGAAAGGCATAGCTGGGGCCCATACGTGTGCCCATGGCAACGCCTTTGGTCTGGAGGAAGTGGGAGGATTCAAAGGAGAAATTGTTAAGGGTGAGGACCAGTTCGGCCCAACGAATGAGAGTGTCGGTGGAAGGGTACAGTTGGGGACGTCTGGAGAGGAAAAAACGGAGGGCTTGGAGGCCCTGGTCATGGCGGATGTAGGTGTAGAAGGATATCCATGGTGAAGATGAGGCGTTGGGGGCCGGGGAAACGGAAGTCTTGGAGGAGGTGGAGGGCGTGGGTGGTGTCTCGAACGTATGTGGGAAGCTTCTGGACAAGGGGGTATAGGACAGTGTCAAGGTAGGTAGAGGTGAGTTCAGTGGGGCAGGAGCAGTCAATGATTCAGGCCTGACCTGCTGGGCTTTTCCAGCTCCACACTATTCCACTCAACGCCCTCTCCCCCAGGGAGTGGGGCTCAAAGCAGTGTTAGGGGCATCAAAATAATTGAGGGGGGCATATTTAGTGAGGTAGGTATTTGGGTGGACAAATATTTGGGGAAGGGGATAAATTTGAGAGGAGAGTGAAAATGAGGAGCAAAATATTTTTAGGGTGTTCAAAATTGGGTGAGCACTTTCAGGTCTGAAATAAAGAAAAAGAGAAAGGGAGGGTGAGAAAAAGAGAGAGAGGTAGAGAGAGTTAGGATGGAGAAGGGGGATGAGAGAAGGATGGGGCAGAGACAGACAGTGAGAGGGAGGGTGCGAAAGAAAGGCAGATTGAGAGAAAGAGACAGACGGGAGAGAGAAGGAAAAAGAGAGAAGGGGAAGTCAGACTGAGACAAACAGGTGTTAAAGCATGGACAGACTGAAGGGGTGACACTCAGTATTCCAGTTGGTTCCAGCTCTCTCTCTCTCAATGGTATTTCACACTTCCTCTCTCCCATTTTCCTGAGGTTTCCTTCAGCTTGTCTCTCTCTCCCTCTCTCTCTCCCTCTCTCTGGATGGTGAGCTGGTCTCTATCCCTTGCCATGTTGGTCACCTCAGAAAGCCTCCAGAAAATTCAAGAGATCAGTCTGCAGGTGATCCCTAGTTTTGTTCATTTCTGGATGGTTCCCCAAAACTTTCTATACTTCTAGCCAATTCGGAGAATCAGTTAATAGTTTGAAGCATTGCTAATCATTTGGATGGCTTGTTCCCGTTAGTTTTTTTTGTGAAGCAGGACCCGGTGCCTTCCTGTCTGGGCCCTCCTTTGTTTAGTGGAGACGTTATTAGGGATATGTCTGCCCAGGGGAACTGTTGCCTTTTACATTATGCTGATGGGATAACCATCTGGCTGGTGTCTGGCTTTTGTGATTTGGGAGTATAACTTGTCCAATATACCCAGCATCTCTTGGATGTATATCTGTGTTTTAGCAAGGAGGCTGCAACATTTCACCCATTCCCCCTCCCCACCCAGTCTTTTGAATAGAAAGAAGCTTATAAAATGAATTACAAACCTAATTTTAAAAGATGGTTATGTTTGTCGTCAGAGTAGCCTGCTGTTTGAGCGAAAGCCATTTTGTACATTGGTCAAGCTGATTGTCATATGGCTGATAAGTGATATCTTAGAATCCCTACAGAGCAGAAACAGGCCCTTCAGCCCATCGAGTCCACAATGACCCTCTGAAGAGAATCCAACTCAGATCCATCCCCTGATGATATCCCTGAAACCCTGCATTTCCCATGGCTATTCCAGCTCACCTGAATATCCCTCGACACTACGGGAAATCTGTCAAAAATGCCCATCATTGAACAGTGGGAGAAAACCCATACAGATGTAGGGAGAATGTACAAACTCCACACAGACAGTCGCTCAGGAGTGGAATCAAACCCAGGTCTCTGGCGCTGTGAGGTAACAGTGCTAACCACTGAGTGACTGTGGCTCTCCTAACTGTTTCGACAAAACATATTCCGTTCTGAGAATCCATTCGGAATTGTGATGCATAGCCAACATCCAGTGAGCAGAATAAATGCAAGTGAATGAGACCTGCTGGTTCAAACTCCAGGAATTCCCTCCCGAAGGACATTGTGGGTCCACCACCTGCAACAGTTCAAGGAGGCAGCTCACCACCAAAACCAGCTCCCGAGCAGCTGCGGACAGGCAATCAATACTGGGCCCAGCCAGGAACACTCAAACACTGCAAATGAATGAGACTAAGGTGATCACCCGGGGAGTTCCATCTACTTTCCAGCTCCTGGGGGTGTATCCAGGCATTATTAACCATGATCGTACCCATCTGTTACAGCCTGCAATCCTAACCACCGGTATCCCGCGATGTATCAAGGTGAGTGCAGTTCGGACCACAGCTTGATGTGAGAGGAACCGAATTCGTTCATGACAGGCTATGGGAATGTCATGGTATGGCCTGTTCCTTCACATTTACGTAAGTGTGGTCGCTGTCAATGTCCCCTCTATCTCCACAGCATGTGGGAGGGAATCATGATAACCCATCCAAATACCTTCTTTTATGTAATTCCGATACTTTCGACTTCAAAGGTCCCCATCCTAACATTATCACTTGGGATAATTGGAATCCCTCGCACCAAGCCCAGTGCCCCACCGAGAGTATCCTTACAGCTGTCATTAACCGAGCCGTTGGTGAGCTGCTGTAACTGGCAGTGAGGCATGTTCGTGTGGGTGTTCTCCTGGAACAAATATTTCCGCTGTTTGCCACTAATCCGGGATGGGACTTTTCTCGAGCATTAAGGACCGCTGCCTTCATTTCATCATAGATGCCCCTCCCTCACTTTTGTCCCTCAGGGCCTGGTGGACAAAGTCAAATGGTGATTAATTTAATTTGTTTGTCAGCATCCAGTCCGTGTTTGGCACATTGTCGGTCTATCTCATCCAAAAATGTATCTGGGTTTGAGACAGGATCAAACAGAGTGGCCTTTTTAGTGCTGCCCACCAGCTGGGTGGCTGGAACGGCTGTTGTGTACGGAGTGAGACCATAAGCTGCTTTGCACTGGGTAACTACATGATTCATGGAATCTGAGTTCGGCTGTGACTCAGGGCTGGGGGCAAAAGGTGCAGTTACCTGGGAGACAGGCAGTGGGAGTCACCATCTGTGGGAGGGTGTGGACGTGTCAGTGTGGGGACTGTCATTATCTCCCGGGGGAGGTAGAACACCGAAGGCACACATTATCCCATTCTGGGAGGAGTCCTAGTTCCCTAGGGATTGTATTTGCTTCTGGCACCTCCTACAAGGGCCTGATGTGTGTTACTCCATGCTGTAGGTGTACAGGACCCATGCAGCTGCTTGGAGCTCATACACTGTCCTTCCAGATTGTCAATGTATCCTGAGGCTGTCATCCCATCCCCAGAGACCCTCCTTTCACTAAATTGGACTCTTCCCAATTGTAACTGGCGTAGTCCCATGTGGGTGAGATTTTCCTGTAACGTTCTGTCCTGCTCATCGTGTCGGAGACCTAGCTCTGTCACAGCCTGTAGGTTTACCTGGGGTGACCGGATCCCAGCTGCCTTATCCCAGCCGGGGGTCCTCCAGGCTATCGGCAGTGGAGTGAGCTTTTCAGCTTCCTTCCCCGGTTCTCTATGGGTATCTCACCACAGCTCCTGTACCAGGAATCCTTCACTGCTAGGCCAGGCTGGCTTCCTGTGAAATTCAGCAGGACTGTTTCACATTTGTACCGGCTCGTGTTCCTATTGCTTTGGTTGCTTCTGTATTATGGGACACCTGGGTATGTTCGTGGAGTCACAGAGTTCTACAGCATGGAGAAAGGCTCTTTGGACCAAACTGGTCCATCCACACTAACCCCGTTTCCCTGCACTTGGCCTATATCCTTCCAATACGTTCCTCTCCATGTATTTGTCCAAGTGCCTTTTAAATATTATTAAATGTATCCTCCTCGACCACTTCCGCTGGAAGTTCATTTCATATGTGTACCTCTGGGTAAAAGCATTCACCCTCAGGTTCCCTTTTCATCTTTCCCCTTTCACCTTAAACTGATGCCCTTTCGTCCTCGATTCCCTTGGATAAAGACTGAGTGCATTCACCCTATCCATGCCTCCCATGATCTTATACACCTCTGTAAGGACACCCCTCAATCTCCTACATACTAAAGAAAATGCCCTAGCTTGTCCAACCTCTCTCTATAATCGTCTAGTTGAGTTCTGGCAACATCCTTGCAAGTTTCTTCTGCACTCTTTTCAGTTTAATAACATCCTTCCGATAGCAAGGTGGGCAAAAGTGATCACAATACTCCGAGTGCGGCGTCACTAACATCCTGCACAACTACAACAGAACTTCCCAACGTCGATATTCCATACCCTGACTGATGAAGGGCCCAGTGTGCCAAAGGCCTTCTTCACTGCCCTGTCTCCCTGAGTTCAGAGAGCCGTGCTCCTGGAATCCAAGGTCCCTCTGTTCCACTACACTCCTTCAGGCCCTACCATTCCCCATGAAACCCCTGTCTTGATGTGACTTTCCAAAATGCAAGATCTCGCACTTGTCTATACTAACCTCCATTTGCCATTTCTCAGCCCAATTCCCCAGCTGATCAAGGCCCTGTTGCAATTGCTGAGAACCTTCCTCACTTATTTTAGTGTAATCTGCAAACTTTCTAATCATGCCTTAAACATCCTCATTCAAATCATTGATATAGATAACAAACAGCAATGGGCCTAGCACTGACCAGCTCAGCGACACAATGGCTCGGTGGTTGGTACTGCTGCCTCACAGCACCATGGATCTGGGTTCAATTCCAACCTCACAGCATGGTCTGTTGGGTTAGATCCTGTTAGGGTTAGATTTCCTACAGTATGGAACAGGCCATTTGGCCCAACAAGTCCACACCGACCTGCTGAAGAGTAATCCATCCAGAGCCATTCTCCCTACCCAATATTTACCCTGGACGAATGCACCGAGCATTTTGGACAACATAGCACGGCCAATTCATCTGACCTGTACATTTTTGGATTGTGGGAGGAAACCGGAGCACCCAGAGGAAACTCACGCAGACATAGGAAGAATGTGCAAACTCCACACAGACAGTCACCCGAGGCTGGGGTCAAACCCGGGTCCCTGGCGCTGTGAGGCAGCAGTGCCAACCACTGAGCCACCATGCCAACCCAACTGAGTTTGCACATTCTCCCCGTGTCTGCGTGGGTTTCCTCCGGGTGCTCCGGTTTCCTCCCACATTCCAAAGATGTGCAGGTCAGGTAAATTGGCCATGCTCAATTGCCTATAGTGTTCATGGATGTGTAAGTAAGTTGCATTAGCCAGGGGTTAATGTAGAGTAACAGGATACGGGAATGGGTTTGGGTGGAATAATCTTCAGAGGGCCAGTAGACTTGTTGGGCTGAAGGGCCTGTTTCCACAGTGGAGGGATCCTATGATTCTATAGCCGCTGAGGCACACCACTAGTCACAGGCCTCCAGTCTGACTGTTACCCTCTGCTTCCAGCCATCAAGCCAATTGTGTACTCAGTTTGCTCATGGACCCTGGATTCCATGCGATTTAACCTTCCAGAGCAAGGTACCATGTGGAACCTTATGAAAGGCCTTCCTGAAATCTGTAGAGTCTACATGTACTGGCCTGCCCTCGAAAACCTTCCTGATCACTTCATCAAAGAACGCTAACAAATTTGTGAGGCATGGTCTGTGCAGACTACTCCCAATCAAACGTTCTATTTCCAAATGCATAGCATCTTCTCAAGTAATTTACTTACCATGGATGTTGGATTTACTGATCTATAGTTCACAGGTTTTCCTTTGCAGCCCTTCTCGAACAAGGACACAACATTTGCTGCCCTCCAAAATCTGGGACCTCACCCGTAGGAAATGTTGATGCAAAAAGATCAGCCAGGGACCCCACAATTTCTTCTCTCGCCTCTTGCACTGTTGTTGGATATATTTGGTCAGGAGATTTATCCACGTTCATACATTCTAATACATTCAACACATCCTCTTCTGTGATATGGACTGTCCCCAAGAGATGATCACTACCTTCCCCAAGTTCCCAAGACTTCATGTGCTTCTCCACGGTCAACACAGAGGAGAAATAACTCTTCTGATTCTGCATATACATGTCCATGAAGAGTCCTATTCTCTCTCTATTTATTCTTTTTCTTTTAATATACTTCAAGAATCTCTTTGGATTCACCCAAATTTTCTCAGCCTAGGTCATCTGCCCTCCTGATTTCCTTCTTCAGTAAACTCTTGTATCCCTTATGTATCCCCAGGGATTCCCTTGACCCCAGCTGCCTGTACCTGAGCCATGTCTGCTTTTTTTCTGGTTAATGCCTCAATGTCTCTTGTCATCCAGGGTTCCTTATTCCTGCCAACCGTGCTCTTCCCACTCACAGGAACGTACACATCTTGAACTGTAGTTATCCCACATTTAAAGAGCTTCCACCTACCAGGGGTCCAGTTGCCTGCAAACAAACTTCTCAAACCAACCCCTGCAAGCTGCTGGCTAACTCCGTCAGAATGTGCTTTGCCCCAATGTAGAACTAGCACCTGGGGAACATTCTGTCTCACTCCACAATGATTACAATATTAATAGAACTGTGGTCACTGGTTCCAAAGTGCTCCCCCACTGTCACCTCACTCCGAACATTCTGGTAGGGTTGTTTACCTTCTTTTTAGAAATAACTGGACAACACCATCAGCATCTCAATGTGCACTTGTGAGACTTTATCACTTCCAAGAGAAGGAATGGGACCCAGAAATCTCCATTTAATCTGGCTCCTATCAAAATTCCCAGGGAGAGTACTGCCAAGGTTATCAGTGTTCCCAGCTAACTACAGCAAGGCACAGAAAGGATTCAACGTGAATCTTCACTGAAACGGTTCTCATGTAAATATTCCAGATTAGTTTGAGAATGGACTTAGATCTGGAGGAAAGCTTCCTCGAAATGCCTCCATCGAACACTCTGGAGATTGAGAGCACATAGTGTTCTCTCAATGTTGTCACAGTCAAATACACAAAGGACAGGATTAATTATTAATACCTGCATCTTTCTGACCTGATCTGGGAGAGATGGGTCAGGAGGGGGAGATGGCTTTGTTGGGTCGGGATCAGTTAGTGAGGGGGAGACTGCAGTGTTGGGTGGAGATCAGTCAGGGAGGGGGATATTGCAGTGTTGTGTAGGGATCAGTCAGGGAGGGGGAGATTGCAGTGTTGGGTATAGATCAGTCAGGGAGGGGGAGTTTGCAGATTTGGGTAGGGATCAGTCAGGGAGGGGGAGATTGCAGTGTTGGATAGGGATCAGTCAGGGAGGGAGAGATTGCAGTGTTGGATAGGGATCAGTCAGGGAGGGGGAGATTGCAGTGTTGTGCAGGGATCAGTAAGGGAGGGGGAGATTGCAGTGTTGGATAGGGATCAGTTAGGGAGGTGGTGATTGCAGTTTAAGGTAGGGATCAGTCAGGGAGGGGTTGTGTGCAGTGTTGGGTAGCGATCATTCAGGGAGGGGAAGATTGCAGTGTTGGGTAGGGATCATTCAGGGAGGGGGTGAGTGCTGTGTTGGGCAGGGATCAGTCAGGGAGGGGGAGATTGCAGTGTGGGGTAGGGATCAGTCAGGGAGGGGGTGAGTGCTGTGTTGGGCAGGGATCAGTCAGGGAGGGGGAGATTGCAGTGTGGGGTAGGGATTAGTCAGGGAGGGGGTGAGTGCAGTGTTGGGTAGGGATCAGTTAGTGAGGGGGAGATTGCAGTGTTTTGGTTGGGATCAGTCAGGAAGGGGGTGGTTACAGTGTTGGGTAGTTATCAGTCAGGGAGGGAGAGATTACAGTGTTGGGTATGGATCAGTCGGGGAGGGGACAAGTGCAGTGTTTTGTAGTGATAGAGGGAAATCAGGAGGGCAAAAAGGGGACTTGAGATTGTTTGGCAAATGTTTTTATAAATCCATAAAGGACAAAAGGGTCACTGGGGAGAGTATAAGGCCCCCAAAGATCAATACTGCCTGCACGTGGAGCTGCAGGAGATGGGGGAGAAACTGAACAAGTATTTCCTGTAGAGAAGGGCCAGGAAGATATAGAATAGAATGATGTTTTGGGAAATAGCATTGGGAAATAGATGATGTCATCTTGCAAAATGTCCACATTACAGAGGAGGAGGTGTTGGATGTCTTGAAATGGTTAAAGGTGGATAAATCCCCAGGACATTATCAGGTATACTCTCGATCTCTGTGGGAAGCTAGAGAAGTGTTTGCTGGGCCTCTTACTGAGATATTTGCATCATCGATAGTCACAGGTGAGATGCCAGAAGACTGGAGGTTGGCAAACATGGTATCACTGTTTAGGAAAGCTGGTATGGAAAAGTCAGGGAACTTCAGACTGGTTCGCCTGACATCAGTCATGGGCACGTTGAAAGACGGATACATGAGGGACAGGAATTATATGTGTTTAGAAAGGCAATGTCTAATTGGGGATAGTCAGCATTGCATTGTGCGTGGGAAATCATGTCTCAAGATGTTGATTTTTTTGAAGAAGTAACAAAAGGATTGATAAGGGCAGTGCGGTGGATGTGAGTGATATAGACTTCAGGAAGGTGTTCGAAATGTTTCCACATGGGAGATTGGAGAGCAAGGATAGATCTCATGGAATACAGGGAAAACCAGCCATTTGGATACAGAACTGGCACGAAGGTAGAAGACAGAGGGTGGTTGTGGAGGGTGTTTTTTTCAGACTGGAGACCTGTGACCAGTGGAGTGCCACAAGGATCGGTGCTGCGTCCACTACTTTCCATTAATGATATAAATGATTTGAATGTGAACACAGCAGGTATAGTTAGTAAGTTTGCAGATGATACCAAAATTAGAGGTGTAGTGGACAGTGAAGATTGTTACTTCATATTACAACGGGATGGTGAACTGATGGACCAATGGGCTGAGGAGTGGCAGATGGAGCTTCATTTAGATAAATGGGAGGTGCTACATTTTGGAAAAGCAACTCTTCGCAGGACTGATACACTTAATGTTAATGTCCCAGGGAGTGTTTCTGAACAAAGAGACCTTGGATTGCAGGTTCATTGTTCCTTGAAAGGAGAATCGTGGGTCGATAGGATAGTGAAGAAGGAGTTTGTAATGCTTGTGTTTACTGATCAGTGCATTGAGTAGAGGAGTTGGGAGGTCATGTTCTGGCTGTACAGGACATTGGATAAGCCAGTTTTGGCTTATTGCGCGCAATTCTTGTCTCCTCCCTATCGGAATGATGTGTAAATTGAAATGGTTCAGAAAAGATTTGCAAAGACGCTGACAGGATTGGAGGATTTGAGCTAAAGGGAGAGGTTAAATGGGCTGGGGATGTTTTCCCCGGAATGTCTGAGGCTGAGGGGTAACCCATATGGAGGTTTATAAAGCCATGGGAGGCATGGTTAGGTTTAACAGACACGGTCTTTTCCCTGGGGTGGGGTAGTCCAGAATTGGAGGGCCTAGGTTCAGGATGAGAGGGGAAAGATATAAAAGGAACGGAAGGGATAACGTTTTGATGTGGAGGGTGTTGCATGTATGGAATGACCTGCCAGATGAAGTGGTAGAGACTGGTACAATTACTGCATTTAAAAGGCATCTCGATAGGTATACAAACAGGAAGAGTTGAGAGGGACTTGGGCCAAGTGCTTGCAAATGTGATGAGATTATGTTAGGATATGTTGGTGGTGTGGATGAGTTGGACCGAAGGCCCTGTTTCTGTGCTGTACATCTCTATGACCGTAAATGTTTTCCACTGTCCATTTTTAGCCATACACTTCACTGTTTCCCCTGTTTACCTTGGTCAGCTCCCCTCTCAAACACATGTCAATGGCTTTGGTTGTGATTGTTGGGTGTGCTTTATGATCACTTTAACAATCCATCATCTCGCTGAATTCCACTACACTACAATTTCACAGAGGATATCTCAGTGTGACAATACTCCTTCCCTCAGCGTCATCACCCAACGGTCAATCTGAGATAGTCACCTCCCTGGCCATTTGCACAATGTGTTATTCAAAGAAACACTGACACAAACATTCAAAGAGGAGTTCGGAGAACATCACTTTTACCGATGTGACTGTCGCAGATTATACAAAGACTGAAGTCTCCCAGAATTATCACAGTTCCTTTGTATTACACAGGAATACATTGGAATGTGGAACAGGGTTGAGCAAATAAATGCTGTTTGGCAGCCTCTAAACTGTTCTCCTGCTTGTGTTTTTGACACGTGTTACCCAGAATCTGCATTCAGACTGATTCAGCTTCGTCATCTGAGGCCAAATGCTTTCTCTGTAATGCCTTTGTTACCCATTACTGTCAGGGTTACCCATCCTGCACTCCCTGATACCCCTAAAGGAGGTGTCCAATAAAATAATCATGTTCCACCTTTTGTTCACCCTGTTACCACTAAATCTCATTTATCTCTGTGCCCCAGTCCATCCACCTTATTGCAGAGACTTTACCCAGTCCAAAAAAGAACATTACGATTGACTCTTTCCACAATTTCTTGTCACAGTCCAATTCACTGATGTACAGTTTCAGTTAAACTCTGTCTCTCCCTGTTCCTTTCTGCTTGTCTTCAGCTACATCACCATTTTCTCTTTGGATTTGGAAAGCTCCTTTCACCTGAACCCTGGCCCTGCATCATTCCTGATGAAGGGCTTTTGCCCAAAACGTCAATTTCGCTGCTCGTTGGATGCTGTCTGAACTGCTGTGCTCTTCCAGCACCACTAATCCTGCATCATCTATGTCAGTTTAACGTCCTGTCCATAAGCTTACCGACATGGTTGGCCAGGACACTGCTCCCAGCAGTGTGGTGTTTAATTCACCCATGGGATGTTGCTGTCTCTGGCTGGCCAGCATCGCATGTCCACCCCGAGCTGCCCTTGAGCTGAGTGCCTTGCTGGATGATTACAGAGAGCAGTTTAGAGTCAACCCCATCGCTCTGGGTCTGGATCATGTGTAGGCCAGACCCGCTGTCTATAATAGATTTCCTTCCTAAAAGGATATTAAGCAGTTAGATGGGTTATACTGGACACCAGCATTAACATCTGGATGAACAGTCGGGTGAGAATAGCACGAAGCCATCAGCTGTCCCACTCGTAGCTCACCTGTCACTGAGTACTGATCCCCGTGCACCATGAATCACAACCCTTTCATCATGACCATTGTGTGATCCTGATACCTTCCTGCACTCTGGTGATATCACTCAGTCTCTCTCCATGTGGTATCCCTCACTGTGTGGGTCTAATTGCTGCCTCTGTCAGCGTCTCTCACACTTGCAGCTACTCCAGATCCTGAGCCAACAGAATTCTCCATTCCAGAGAGACACAGCAGAACAGGCCAGCGATGGAGACTGGGATTTTCCAGATCTCTGTGGGATTCAGGGCCATTCTCCATGTGTAACCCTCACTGCATCAGTCTAATTTCCCATTCTGTCTGTTTCTCTGTCTCCTGTAGGTCATCTGGATGTTCCTGTCTCAGCCGAATTCCTAACTCTTGTCTCGTCCATAACCACATCAAAGACGCTTGGTCAGTCAGAGAGACATGAAGAGGGAGGTCTGGAGCCTTCAGTTAATCCTGCAGCCGGTAAGATCACTCACAGTAAACAGCACAGGGAGGGGTTAGTGACCTTCTGTATTCAGACCTGGAAGACAGGACATAGACACAGAGCTGGGGAAGGAACAGCAACATTCTCGGCTTCATTCACATCATCTTGCGAGGGACCTGCTTTCACCTCTGCTGTACTGGTCCTCCCTGAGACATCTCTCTCTGACTCTCTCTCTCTCTCTCTCTCCCTCCCTCTCTCTCACCCCCTCACTCTCATTCTCTCTTTCTCACACTCTCTTTCTCTCTCACCCCCTCACTCACTCTCCACCCAAACTCTCTCTCTCACCCGACTTCTCTCTCCCTCGCGTCCCTCTCTCTCTCATCCCTCTGTCACTGGATCGCCCTCTATCTCTCCCTATCATGCTCTGCCTCCTCGCTATCTATCTTTCTCTCTCTCTCTCTCGCTCGCTCTCTCTCTCTTGTCCCCTTCTCGTGCGCTCTCTCGCTCTCAAACTCTGTCTTATTTCCATCCCCTCCCTCCTGCTCATTTGCACCTCTCTCTCTTGCCCCCCTCTCTCTCGCTCACACCCCCTCGCACTCTCAACCCATCTCTCTCACCCTGTCTCTCTTCCCGCCTCTCACTCTCTTACCCTCTCTCTCTGCCCCTCTCGTGCTCTCTTCCCCCTCTCTCACTCCACCTCTCTCCATCTCTCTCCCCACAACCCCTCTCTCCCTTCTCCCCTTCTCTCTCCCCCCTCTCACCCCCTTTCTCTCACCCTATCGCTCTCATTCCCCCTTTCATCCTCTCCCCTTTCTCTCCCTCCTCTCTCTCCCGCTCTCTTTCCCCCCTCTCTCACCCCCTTTGTCTCTCCCCCTTTCCCCCTCTCTCTCTCACCCTCTCTTTCACCCCTCTCCCTCCCCCTTCTCTCCCCTTTCTCTCTCCCCCTCTCTTCCGCCTCTCTCTCACCCACTTTCTCTCACCTCCCTCTATCTCCCCCTTCTCCCCCTCTCTCTCTTCCACTCTCTTAGCCCTCTCTCATACCCCTCTCTCCCCCTCTCTCATTCCCCTCCCCACCCCTCTCTCTCCCCCCTCTCTCTACCCCCTCTCTCTCACCTCTCTCTCACACCCCTCTCTCTCACCCCTTTCTGACCCCTCCCCCCTCTGTCCATCACTCCCCCACTCTCCCACTCTCTACACCCCTCTCTCACCCACTCTCACTCCTCCACTCTTTCTCACCCCCTCTCTCTTTCTCACCCGCTCTCTCTTCCACCCCGATCTCTCTCATCGCCCCTCTCGCCCTCAACTTCTCACCCCTCACTCTCTTTCCACTCACTCTCTCTTACCCCTCTCTCTCATCCCCTCTCTCTCACGCCTCTCTCTCACCTTCTCTCTCACCCTCTCTCAGTCTGTCTCTCTCTCACCCCCCCTTTCTCACCCGCTCTCTCTTCCACTCCGATCTTTCTCACACCCCTCTCTCTCTCTCACCCCCTCTATCTCAGCCCTCTCTCTCTCTCAGCTCTCTCTCTCCCCAGTCTCTCCCACCCTGATCTCTCTCACACACCCCCTCTCTCACCCCTCTCTCTCACACACACCTCTCTCTCTCACCCCTTCTCTGTCACCCCCTCTCACTCACCCCCTCTCCCTCAGGCCCTCTCTCTGTCTCACCTCCTCTCTTTCTCAGCCTGTCTCTCTGTCACCCACTGTCTCTTTCTCACCCGCTCTCTCTTCCACCCCTCTTTCTCCCTCACTCCTCTCTCTCTCACACCTCTCTCTCTCACCCTCTCTCTCTCACCCCCTCTCTCTCACCCACTCTCTCCCTCCCCCCTCTCTCAGCCTGTATCTCTGTCACGCCCTGTCTCTTTATCACCCGCTCTCACTTCCACCACTCTCTCTACCGCACCCCTCTCTCTCATCCCTCTCTCTCTCTCAACCCTCTCTCTCTTATCCCTCTCTCTCACACAAATCTCTCTCTCTCCTTCTCTCTCACCAGTTCTCTGTCACCCAGTCTCTCTCACCTCCTCTCTCTCAGGCTTTCTCTCTCTCACCCACTCTCTTTCACCCTCTCTCTCTCTCAGCCTGTCTCTATCTCACCCCCTGTCTCTTTCACACCCGCGCTCTCTTCCACCCCGATCTCTCTCACACCCCCTCTCGAACTCACCCCTCCTCTCTCACCCCTCTCTCTCACACCCCTCTCTCATCCCTCTTTCTCACTCACCCGCTGTCTCTCTCACCCCACTCTCTCTCACTCCACTCTCTCACTCCTCTCCTTCTCCCACCCCCTCTCTCTCACCACTCTCTCTCTCACACCACTTCACTCTCACCCTTCTCTCTCTCACTCCTCTCTCTCCCATCCCCATCTCTCTCCCACCCTGTCTCTCTCGAACCACTTTGTCTCTCACACCCTGTCTCTCAAACCCCCTCTCTCTCACCCCCCTCTCTCTCAACCCCTCTCCATCTCAACCCTCGCTTTCACTCCTTCTCTCTCTCACCCTCTTCTCTCAACCCATCACTCTCTCTCAACCCATCACTCTCTCCCTCTCTCTCCCACCCCATCTCTCACCCCCTCTCCCTTATCTCCCCTCTCTCCCCCTCTTCCCATCCTCTCTCTTTCTCATTCCCTCTCTCTCTCTCACCCCTCTCTCTCACACTGCCCCTCTCTCTCAACCCCCTCTCACTCACTCCCCCCTCTCTCACACCCACTCTCTCTCTCACCCCTACTCTCTCTCACTCTGTCTCACCCCTCTCTCTCACCCCGCTCTCTCTCACCACCCCCTGTCTCACACCCCTCTCTCTCACTACCCCTTTATCACACCCCTCTCTCTCACTCCGTCTCTCTCTCTCATCCCCTCTCTCTCACTACCCTTTCTCACACCCCTCTCTCTCACCCCCTCTCTCTCATCCACACTCTCTGACTCCCCCTCTCTCACCCCTCTCTCTCACCCCCTCTCTCTCACACACACCCTACCTCACCACCTCTCTCTCATCCCCCTCTCTCAACCCCAATCTCTCAACACCTCACTTTCTCCTACCTCACTCCTCTCTCTGTCACCCCATCTCTCTCCCACCCCAATCTCTCTTATTCTTATTCCCCTCTCTCTCACACCCCTCTCTCTCACTCTATCTCTTTCATCCCCCCTCACCCCCTCTCTCTCTCACCTGCTCTCTCTCACTCTCTCAAACCACCTCTCTCTCTTACCCCCTCTCTCTCAATCCCACACCCTCTCTCCCACCCCCTGTCTGTTTTAACTCCACTCTTTCTCACCCCTTTGTCTCTCCCCTTTCTCTCACCCCCCTCATATCACCCGCTCTCCCTCTCACCCCTTCTCTCTCTCCCCCTCTCATCTCACCCTCTTTCTCACCTCCCTCATCCCCTCTATCTCTCACCTGCTCTCTCTCGCTCTTCCAAACCATATCTCTCTCTCCCCCCTCTCTTTTTCTCTTTCACCACTCTCTCTTTCCCAGCAACTCTCTCTCTCTCACCCTCTCTCAACCCCTCACCCGCAGTCTCTCTTACCCCTCTCCCTTGCTCTCAAACCTCCTCTTTCTCTTACCCTTCTCTCTCTCACTCCCTCCCTCTCTCCCACTCAATATCTCTCTCTCTCACCCCATCTCACTCACACCGTATCTCACTCAACCCCTCTCTCACCCACGTTCTCTCTCTCTCCCAGCCACTCTCTGTCTCACCTCCACTTATTCTCTGACCCACTCTCACTCCCCCTTTTTCTCTCCCCCTTTGTCTCTCCCCTTTTCTCTCTCACTCCCTCACATCGCCCCATCTCTCATCCCTCTTCCTCACTCACCCGCTGTCACTCTCACCCCACTCTCTTTCTCACTCCACTCTCTCTCCCACCCCTCCCTCTCTCTCTCACCCCCTCTCTCTCACCCCTCTCCCTCTCACCCCTCTCTCTCACCCCCCTCTCTCTCACCACTCTCTATCACCCCTCTCTCTCTTTCACCCCTCTCTCTCCCATCCTCATCTCTCTCCCACCCTGTTTTTCTCGAACCCCTTTCTCTCTCACACTCTCTCTCTCAACTCCCCTCTCTCTCAACCCCCATCTCTCTCACCCCCTCTCTCTCACTCCCATCTCTCTCTCACCCCCCATACATCCACTCTTTCTCTGACCCCCTCTCTTTCTACCACCTCTCTCTTTCTCAGCCTTCTCTCCCTTTCTCACCCCTCTCTCTCACCCTCTCTCTCACCTCCTCTCTCTCTCACCCTCTCTCTCACAACCCCTCATCCCCTCTCTCTCACCCGCTCTCTCGCTCCATCAAATCTCCCTCTCTCTCTCACCCCCTCTCATTCACTCCCTCTCTCTTTCTCAGCCCATCTCTCTCTCTCTCTTACCCTCTCTCTCACTCCCTCCCTCTTTCCCAATCTCTCTCTTTCTCCTCCCCTCTCTCTTTCTCACTCCCTCTCGCTCTCACCCCAATTCACTCTCACCCTCTCTCTCAATCTCTCTGTCTCCCCCACAGCTTCTATCCCACCCCCTCTCTGTCTCACTTCCACTCTTTCTCTGACCCACTCTCTCTCCCCCTTTGTCTCTCCTCCCCTTTGTCTGTCCCCCTTTCTCTCTCACACCCCCTCACATCGCCCTCTCTCTCTCACAACCCTCT
Organism: Chiloscyllium punctatum; assembly: GCF_047496795.1. Lineage (NCBI taxonomy): Eukaryota > Metazoa > Chordata > Chondrichthyes > Orectolobiformes > Hemiscylliidae > Chiloscyllium > Chiloscyllium punctatum. The sequence goes on along the minus strand of NC_092761.1, from coordinate 5,264,215 downwards.
CTCTCACTCACCCGCTCTCTCTCACCCCACTCTCTCTCTCACCCTCTCTCTCACCCCCTTCTCTCTCTCTCACCATTTCTCTCATCCCCTCATCCCCTCTCTCTCACTCACCCGCTCTCTCTCTCACCCCACTCTCTCTCTCACTCTCTCTCTCTTACCCTCTCTCTCACCCCCCTTATCCCTCTCTCTCTCTCACCCTCTCTCTCTCATCCCTCTCTCTCTTTCTCACGCCCTCTCTCTCATCCCCCTTCTCTCTCTCTCACCCTCTATCTCTCATCCCTCTCTCTCTTTCTCAGTCCCTCTCTCTCATCCCCCTTCTCTCTCTCTCACCCTCTCTCTCTCATCCCTCTCTCTCTTTCTCAGGCCCTCTCTCTCACCCCCCTTATCCCTCTCTCTCTCTCACCCTCTCTCTCTCATCCTTCTCTCTCTTTCTCAGGCCCTCTCTCTCATCCCTCTCTCTCTCTCTCTTACCCTCTCTCTCACCCCCCCTTATCCCTCTCTCTCTCTCACCCTCTCTCTCTCATCCTTCTCTCTCTTTCTCAGGCCCTCTCTCTCATCCCCCTTCTCTCTCTCTCAACTCCATATCTCACCCCCCTTTCGACCCTTCACCCGCTCTGTCTCTCACCCTTCTCTCTCTCTCAAACCTCCTCTCTCTCTTAAGCCCTCACCCGCTCTCTCTCACGCCCCCCTCTCTCTTACCCTTCTCTTTCTCTCACTCACTCCTTCTTTCCCACCCTCTCCAAGTCTCTTTCTCATCCCCCTCTCTCTCCTTCTCACTCCCTCTCTTACCCCATCTCACTCTCACCGTCTCTCACTCTCGCCCTTCTCTCTCTCTCACCCCTCTCTCTCCCATCCCCATCTCTCTCTCCCCGTCTCGCTCGAATCCTCTCCCTCTCACCCCTCGCTCTCACCCCCCCCTCACACCGCTCGCTCTCAACCCCTACTCTCAACCCCTCTCTCTCACCCCTCTCTCTCACCCCTTCTCTTTCTCACCCCTCTTCTCTCTCTCAACACCTCTCTCTCAACCCCTCTCACTCTCAAACATCCTCTCTCACCCCCTCACCCGCTCTCTCTCACACCGCCTCTCCCTCATACCCTTCTCTCTCTCACTCCCTCCCTCTCTCCTACCCTCTCTCTGTCTAGTTTTCTCCTCTTACTCCATCTCACTCCCATTTCTCTCTCTCTCTCCCCCTCTCTCTCCCACTCTCTCTCTCCCACCCCCTCTCTGTCTCACCTCTACTCTTTCTCTGACCCACTCTCGATCCCACTTTGTCTGTCCCCCTTTCTCTCTCACTCCACTCACCTTGCTCTGTCTCTCTCACCCCTCTCTCTCACTCACCCCCTCTCTCTAACCCCACTCTCTCTCTCACCCCACTCTCTCTCCGACACCTCTCTCTCTTCCACCCCTCTCTTTCTCACCCGTCTCTCTCTCTTCCACTCCCTTTCACTCTCACCCTTCTCTCTCTCTCTCACCCCCTCTCCCATCCCCATTTCTCTCCCACCCCCTCTTCATCTCAACCACTCTTTCTCAAAACCTCTCTCTCGAACCCTCTCTCTCTCACTCCTCGCTCTCACCCGTCTCTCAACCCCTATCTCAACCCTTCTCTCTCAATCTCTCTCTCTCTCTCACCCCTCTCTCTCCCATCCCCATCGCTCCCCCATCCTGTCTCTCTCGAACCCCTTTCTCTCTCACACCCTCTCTCTCAACCCCCCTCTCTTTCTTCCCTCTCTCTCAATCCCTCTCACTCACAACCCCCCTCTCTCTCTCATCCCCTCTCTCTCAACCCCTCTCTCTCAACCCCTCTCTCTCTCACCCTTTCTCTCTTTCATCCACTTCTCTCTCTCAACCCCTCTCTCTCCCCTCCCCTCTCTCCCCCCTCTCTCACCCCTCTGTCTCACCACCTCTCTCTCTCACCCCCTCTCTCAATCCCTCTCTCTCACCCCCTCTCTCAAACCCATCTCTCAAAGCCCTAACTCTCTCCCACCTCACTCCCTCTCTCACCCCCTCACCCTCTCTCTCTGTCACCCCCTCTCTCTCCCACCACAATCTCTCTTATTCTTATTCCCCTCTCTTTCTCACATCCCTCTCTCACACACACACACACCCTCGCTCCCTCAAACCCTCCCTCTCTCCCACCCTCTCTCTGACCCTTTCTCATCCCCTCTCCCTCCTTCTCACTTCCTTACTCTCACCACCCCTCTCTCTCACCCCTTCTCACTCTCACCCTCTCTCTCTCTCAGCCCCCCCTCTCCCTCACCCTGCCCTCTTTCATCCCCGCTCTCTCACCACCTCTCTCTCATCCCCACTCCCACACACCTCACATCCACTCTTTCTCTGACCACCTCTCTTTCTCCCCTTCTCTATCTTTCTCAGCCCTCTCTCTCTCTCTCCCCTTCTCTCTTTCTCACCCTTCTCTCACCCACTCTCTCACCCCCTTCCCTCTCTCTCACCCTCTCTCTCTCACACTCTCTCTCACCCCCTCATCCCCTCTTTCTCTCTCGCCCGCTCTCTTTCGCTCTCTCAAACCCCCTCTCTCTCTCACCCTCCCTCTCTATCTTTCTCAGCCCCCCACTCTCTCACCCCCTTCTCTCTATCAACCCCATATCTCAAAACCCTCTCGCCCCCTCACCCGCACTGTCTCTCACCCGTCTCTCTCTCTCAAACCTCCTCTCTCTCTTAACCCCTCACCCGCTCTCTCTTTCACCCCCTCTCACTCTTACCTTTCCCTTTCTCTCACTCCCACCCTCTCTCCCAGTCTCTTTCTCACCCCCCTCCTGCTCACTCCCTCTCTTACCCCATCTCACTCTCACCGTCTCTCTCTCACCCTTCTCTCTCTCTCACCCCTCTCTCTCCCATCCCCATCTCTCTCTCTCTCACTCTCTCTCGAACCCTCTCCCTCATCCCCTCGCTCTCACCCCCTTCACACCCCTCGCTCTCACGCCTCCTCTCTCCACCCGTCTCTCTCTCAACACCTCTCTCTCCCACCCCTCTCTCTCACCCCTTCTCTTTCTCACCCCTCTTCTCTCTCTCAAACCCTCTCTCAACCCCTCTCTCTCTCTCAAACCTCCGCGCTCTCTTACCCCCTCACCCGCTTTCTCACACCATCTCTTTCTCTCCTATCCTTCTCTCTCTCATTCCCTCCCTCTCTCCCACCCTCTCTCTGTCTGTTTCTCATTCCTCTCTCTCTTACCCAATCTCAATCTCACCGTCTCTCTCTCTCCCACTCTACCTTTCCTACCCCCTATCTGTCTCACCTCCACTCTTTCTCTGACCCACTCTCACTCCCACTTTGTCTCTCCCCCTTTTTCTCACGCCCCACTCTCTCACTCGCCCGCTCTCTCCCTCACCCCACTCTCTCTCTCACCCCACTCTCTCTCTCCCACCCCTCTCTCTCTTCCACTCCCCCTCTTTCTCACTCACTCTCCCTCGCACCCTTCTCTCTCTCTCTCTCTCTCTTTCTCTCCCACCCCATCTTTCTCCATTCCCCATCTATCCCACCCCCTCTCTCTCCCTCTATCACGAACCCTCTCTCTCTCACACCTCTCTCTCAACCCCCTCTCTCACATCCCTCGCTCTCACCCCCCCTCACAACCCCTCTCTCCCTCACCCCTCTCTCTCACCCCTTCTCTTTCTCACACCCTCTGTCTCACCCCCTCTCTCACCCCCTCACTCAACCCCTCTCTCTCACCACCTTCTCTCAACCCTCATCTCTCAACACCCCTCACTCTCTTCCTCGTTCACTCCCTCTCTCAACCCTTCACACACTCTCTCTCTGTCACCACCTCTCTCTCCCACCCCAATGTCTCTCACATCCCCTCTCTCTCAACTCCCTCTCTCACTCTCTCTCTCACAGCCCTCTTCTCTCTCTCAAACCCTCTCTCAACCCCTCTCTCTCTCTCAAACCTCCGCGCTCTCTTACCCCCTCACCCGCTCTCTCACACCATCTCTCTCTCCTACCCTTCTCTCTCATTCCCTCCCTCTCTCCAACCCTCTCTTTATCTCTTTCTCATCCCCTCTCTCTTTCTGACTCCCTCTCTCTCACCCCTCTCTCTCTCACACCCTTCATTCTCAACCTCTCTCTATCTTCCCCTCTATCAACCACCCTCTTTCTCACTCCCATCTCCCTCTCTCACACCCTCCGCTCTCTCTCATCCCCCCTCTCACCAACTTCTCTCTCTCACCTCCACTCTCTTTCTCATCCACCTCTCTCTCTCTCAGCCCCCCTCACCGCCCTCTCACCGAGCTCTCTCACTCACCTCTTTCTCCCATCTCCATCTCATAACCGTGCTATCTCCCCCTCACCTCCCTCACCCCCCTCTCTCACCCCCTCTTCCACCCCCATCCCACACACACTCGCTAACGCACCTCCCCCCTCACCCCCTCACCCTCCTCTTACACCCCCCTCAACTTCCTCATTCTGTCGTCCCTCTCCGTCTCACCACCCTAACTCTCTAACCTCTCTCCCACTCTCTCTTCCCCTCTCTCTCACCCTTTCTCTCACCTCTCTCTCACACCCTTCTCTCTCACACCCTCCCTCTCTCATCCCGTCCCTCTCTCACACCCTCCCACTCTCACGCCCTCCCTCTCTCCTCCTCTCTCTCACCTCCCTCTCTCACTCTCTCTCTCACACACACTCACACACACCCTCGCTCCCTCACCCCCTCCCTCTCTCCCACCTTCTCTCTATCCCTTTCTCATTCCCTCTCTCTCTCCTTCTGACTCCATCTCTCTAACCCCCCTCTCTCTCTCACCCCCTCATTCTCACCCTCTCTCTCTCTCTTCCCCTCCCTCACACCCTCTCTCTCTCACTCCCATCTCTCTCTCTCTCAATACCCCTCTCTCTCACCCTCCCCTCTCTCTCATCCCCCCTCTCACCAACTTCTCTCTCTCAACCCCACTCTCTCTCTCTCACCCACCTCTCTTTCAGCACCCCATCACCACCCTCTCACCCAGCTCTTTCTCACACACCTCTCTCTCTCTCCCATCCCCCTTTCACAGCCCCTCTATCTTTCCCCTCACCTCACTCATCCCCCTCTCCCACCCCCTCTCCCATCCCCATCCCCCACACACTCCCTCACACACCGCCCTCTCTCACGCCCCTCCCTCTTCCCCCTCCCTCACCCTCCTCTTACACCCCCCTCACTCAACCCACTCTCTCTGTCATCCCTCTCTCTCTCACCACTCTAAGTCTCTCCCCCTCTCTCTCCCCTCTCTCTCCCCCTCTCTCTCTCATTCTCTCTCACCTCTCTCTCACACAGCCCTCTCTCTCACGCCGTCCCTCTCTCATCCCGTCCCTCTCTCATACCCTCCCTCTGTCCCCCTCTCTCTCCCCCTCTCTCCCCTTCTCGCTCTCCCCCTCTCTCTCCCTTTCTCGCTCTCCCCCTCTCTACCCCTCTCACACTCCTCTCTCTCTCTCACCCTACCTCTCTCATCCCGTCCCTCTTCCCCCTCCCACTCTCATCCCTCCTCTCTCACACTCTCCCTATCTCACCCCCTCTCTCTCAGCCCATCTCTCTCTCTCAGCCCCTCCCGCTCTCACAGCCCCCTCTCTCTCACCCCACTCTCTCATCCCACTCTCTCTCCCCCTCTCTATTAAACCCTCTCTCTCATACCCTTCACACCTCCCTCTCTCCACCACCTCTCCCCCTCTCTCTCCCCCTCTCTCACCCCTCTCTCTCACCCCTCTCTCTCACCCACTCTTTCTCGCTCCCTCTCGCTCTCACCACTCACTATCTCTCTCACCCCCTCTCTCTCGCCGCCTCTCTCTCACCGCATCTCTCAGGCCCTCTCTCTCATGCACCTCTCTTTCACACCCCTTTTCTCACTCAACTAGTTATATCTCTCCCGCCGCTCTCTATGACCCCCTCTCTCTCACCCCTGTCTCACCCTCTCTCTCTCTCTCACCCTCTCTCTCTCCACCCTGCTCTCTCACTCACACTTCTCTCTCTCTGTCACCCCTCGCCCTATCTCTCACCTCTTTCTCTCTCACCCTTCACTCTCTCTTACACCCTCTCTCTCTTACCCGCCTCTCTGTCTCGCTCTCTCACCGCTCTCTCTCTAACACCCCTCTTTCCCCCGCCCTCTCTCTCATCCCCACCTCTCTCTCGCTCTATTACATTCTGTCTCTCGCTCCCTTTTTCTCTGTCTCATTCCCCTTCCCTCTTGTGCTGTGTCTCACCCCCCGCTCTCTCTCTTTGTATACCCCCTCTCTCGCACCCTCTTTCTCTCGTTCGCCCCATTTCTCTCTCTCTCTTTTGACCCCTTTCTTCCTCCCTCCTCCTTGCTCTCGTTCTGTCTCTCTCTAGCGCCCCACTCTCTCACACACTCTCCCGCACACGCCTCTAACTCTCTCATCCGTTCACTCGTTCTCTCTCTCTCCAACCCTCTCTTTATCTCTTTCTCATCCCCTCTCTCTTTCTGACTCCCTCTCTCTCACCCCCTCTCTCTCTCACCCCCCTCGTTCTCAACCTCTCTCTCTCTTCCCCTCTCTCTACCACCCTCTTTCTCACTCCCATCTCACTCTCTCACACCCTCTGCTCTCTCTCATCCCCCCTCTCTTAGCAAGTTCTCTCTCTCACCCCCACTCTCTTTCTCATCCACCTCTCTCTCTCTCAGCCCTTCCCTCACTGACCTCTCACCCAGCTCTCTCACACACCTCTCTTTCTCCCATCTCCCTCTCACAACTCCGCTATCTCCCCGCTACCTCCCTCACCCCCCCTGTCCCACCCCCTCTTCCACCCCATCCCCCACACACTCCCTCACGCACCGCCCTCTCTCACCCCCCACCCTCCTCTTACACCCCCTCAACCTCCTCTCTCTGTCATCCCTCTCTCACCACTATAACTCTAACCTTCTCTCCCCCTCTCTCTTCCCCTCTCTCTCCCCACCCCTCTTTCTCACCCTCTCTCTCACCTCTCTCTCACACCCTTCTTTCTCACACCCTCCCTCTCTTCCCCTCTCTCTCCTCCCCCCTCCCCCTCCCTCCCCTATCTCACCCCTCTCGCTCCCGCCTCTCTCTCTCCCCTCTTTCGCTCCCCCTCTCTCCCCCTCCCTCCCCTCTCTCACCCCTCTCTCTCCCGCCTCTCTCTCACCCCCTCTCTCTCACCCCTCTCTCTCTATGCCCCTCTCTCTCAGCCCCTCTCTCTCACACTCCCCCTTTCTTTCTCACCTTGTTATATCTCTCCACCTCGCTCTCTCTCACCCCCTCTCTTTCATCCCACTCTCTCTCCCCCTCTCTATTACACCCTCTCTCTCACGCCCTTCTAACTCTCTCACCTCTTCACACCCCTCTCTCTCCACCACCTCTCCCCCTCTCTCACCCCTCTCTCACCCCCGCTCTCATCCACTCTCTTTCAAACTCCCTCTCTCTCCCCACTCACTATCTCTCTCACCCCCTGTCTCTCACCTCCTCTCTCTCTCACGCTCTCTCTCTCTAAGCCCCTCTCTTTCTCAGCCCCTCTCTCTCATACACCCCCTTTCTTTCTTACCTTGTTATATCTCTCCCCGTCGCTCTCTCTCACCCTCTCTCTCACCCCTTTCTTTCTGTCACCCCTCACCCTCTCTCCCCGTTACACCCTCTCCCTCACCGCTCTCTCTCTCTCACACACCCATTCACCCTCTCTCCCCCACTCACACCGTATCTCCCCTGCTCACACCCTCTCTCTCTTACCCACCTCTCTGTCTCTCTCTCTCACCCCTCTCTCTCTCACACCCCTCTCTCCCCTGCCCTCTCTCTCATCCCGCCCTCTCTCTCGCTCTATTGCCTTCTGTCTGTCGCTCCCTTTTTCTCTCTCATTCCCCTTCCCTCTCGCACTCTGTCTCACACCCCGCTCTCTCTCTCTCTCTGTATACTCCCTCTCTTACTCCCTTTTTATCTCGTTTGCCCCATTTCTCTCTCTCTCTTTAGACCCCTTTCTTCCTCCTTCCTCTTTGCTCTCGTTCTGTCTCTCTCTAGCGCCCACTCTCTCACCCCATCTCCCTCACACCCCTCTAACTCTTTCATCCGTTCACTCGTTCTCTCTCTCTCGCTGTCTCTCTCTCTCTCAACCCGTCATTCACTGTCTATCTCACCACCTCTCTCACTACTTTTGCTCTCTCTCTCGCGTCCCATCTCTCTCATCCCTCTTTCTCTTGTTGTCCCCCTTTCTCTCTCAATCCCTTCTCTATCTCTCCCACTCTCTCTCCCAACCACCTCTCTCTCCCACCCCCCACTCTCTTCCATTCCCCCTCTCTTTCCCACCCCTCTGTCTCTCACCCCCTCACTCGCTCTCTCCCTCCTTCTCTCTCTCAAACCTCCTCTCTCTTACCCTCTCACTCGCAATCTCTCTCACAACCCCCTCTCTCTTACCCCTCTCTCTCACCCGTCTCTTTATCTCTCCCACCCCCTCTGTCTCACTCCCCTTCTCTCTCTCACACCCCCACTCTCTCACAACGTGATCTCTCTCAGACCCCCTCTCTCTGTCAACCTCCACTTACCCCTCTGTCCCCCACTCCCTCCCCCTCTCTCCCCACTCTCTCTCCCCACTCCCCCTCTCACCGCGCTCTGAACCCCTCTTACTCAGCTCTCTCTCCCAAACCCTCTCTCTCCCATCCCCTCCCTCCCACCCCCTCTATCACACATGCTCTCTCTCAGCCCCTCTCTCTCACCCCCTCTCTCACCCCACCTCTCTCACACACCCTCTCTCTCACTTCCACTCTCTCACTCCCTCTCTCTCGCCCCCTCTGTCTCAACACATCTCTCTCACGACCTCTACTCCACTCTCTCCCCATTACTCCCCCCTCTCCCCATCTCTCCCCTCTCTCCCCCCTCTCTCCCCCTCTCTCTCCCCCTTCCCCCTCTCTCTCCCCCCTCTGCCCCTTCTCTCTCTCCTTCTCTCCCCACTCTCTCCTCTCTCTCGCCATCTCTCTCCCCCTTACCCCCTCTCTCCCCTCTCTCTCCCCCTCTCTCTCCCCTCTCTCTCCCCTTCTCACTGCCCCCACTCCCACCCCCTCTCCCTCCCCCTCCCTCACCCCCTCGCTCCCCTCTCTTGCCCCCCTCAATCTCTCGCATCCTCTCTCACTTTTCGTCTTGCTCTCTTCCTCTCTCTCCCCCTCTCTCTCTCCCCCCTCTTTCACCCCCCTCTTTCTCTCTCAACCCCCCTCTCTATCACCCCATTTCTCGCACTCTCTCTGTCTCTCACCCCTCTCTCAACCCCTCTCTCTCCCCCCTCTCTCTCTGTCACCCCCTCTCTCTCGCATCCCCTCTCTCTCAAACGCACTCTCACACGCCCTCGCTCTCTCATCCCCCTCACTCTCTCCCACCCCTCTCTGACCCTCACTCCCCTCTTTCTCACCCCTCTCTCTCTCACCCCCCTCTTTCTGTCTCACCACTCTCTCTCACCCCCTCTCTCTCACCCCTCTCTCTCTCTCTCAGACCCCTCTTTCTCTCTCAACCCCTCTCTCTCTCACACACACCCCTCTCTCTCGCACTCCCCCTCTCTCTCTCACCCCCCTCTGTCTCACCCCCTCTCTCTCCTACCCCCTCTCTCTTCCACGCTCTCTCTCTCTCAACCCTCTCACTCACCCCTCTCTCTCACCCCCCTGACCCCTCCCTCTCATCCCATTGTCTCTCTCTCAACCCCACTATCTCTCACCCCCTCTGTCTCTCACCCCTCTCTCTCACTCCCTCTCTCTCTCACTCCCTCTCTCTCACTCCCTCTCTTTAACCACCATCTCTCTCAACCACCCTCACTCTCTCATCCGCTCACTCTCTCACACCCTTACACACACCCCCTCTGTCTCTCAACCCTCTCTCTCACTCCTCTCTCTCACACACCCATCCCCTCTCTATCTCACCTCCCCCTCTTCCACACCACTCTCCCTCTCAGCCCCTCTCTCTCTCACCCCTATCTCTCAACCCCTCTCTCTCAATCCCTCTCTCTCTCACCCCCTCTCCCTCTCTCACACACGTTCTCTCTTACCCCTCACTCTCTCTCTCTAACCCCTCCCCCCACCCCTCTCGCTCACCCCCTCTCTCTCTTGCCTATTTTCTATCGCACACCATCTCCTTCTCACTCCACTCTCTCTCTTACCCCCCACCCCACTTTCTTTTTCTCAATCACACCCTCTCTCTCTCCCCCCTCTCACCCATTCTCTCTTTCTCACTCACTCTCTCTTTCTCACTTACACTCTCTCTCTGTATTCCCTCTCTGTCTTTCTCACCCCCTCTCTCTCACCCCCTTTCTCGCAAAACCTCTCTCTCTCTCCCTCTCTCTCTCCCCTCTCTCCCCCTCTCTTGCCCCCACTCTCTACCCCCTCTCTCCCCTGTCTCTCACACTCCCTCTCTCTCACTCCCATCTCACTCTCTCACCCCACTGTCACTCTCACCCCCCCCTCTCTCTCTCCCCCTGCCCCTCTGTCTCAAACCCCTTCTCTCCCTCACACCCCGCTTTCTCACCGCCTCTCTCGCACTTCCTCTATCTCACCCCTCTCTCTCAACACCTCTCTCTCACCCCCTCTCTCTCCCTCCTCTCTCTACCCCTCTCTCACCTTCTCTCTCACCCTCTCCCCCTCTCCTCCACTCTCTCCTCCACACACACCCTCTCCCCCATCTCTCTCCCCCATCTCTCTCCCCCCTCCCCCTCTCTCTCCCTCCTCTCTCTGCCCCCTCTCTCTCCCCTTCTCTCTCACCCTTCTGTCCCCTCTCTCTGCCCCATCTCTCTGCCACCAATCCTGCCCCCTCCCCCTCCCTCGCCCCCTCTCTCCGCTCCGCTCTCCCCTCCTCTCTCGCCCCCTCTCTTGCACCACTCTCTCACCCCCCCTCTCTCTCTCGCATCCTCTCTCTCTCACTCTTCCGCTTGCTCTCTTCCTGTTGCTCGTTCTCTCTCACTCCCTCACCCTCTTCTCACGCTCTCTCTCTCTCCCTGCCTCTCTGCCTCTCTCTTGCCTCCCTCTCTCTTATCCCACAGTCTCTCTCGCTCGCTCTCTGTCCCTCGTGCTCTCTCTCTCTCTGTCGCTCATGCTCTCTCTGTCTGTCTCACTCTCTCTCTCTCAGTCCACCCTACCTCTCTCACCTCTTCTCTCTCACTCTTGCTCTATCTCTCTCTCTGTCTGTCGTTCTCTCTCTCCATCTTTCTCTCTCTCAGTCCTCCCCCTCACCTCCTCTCTCTCAACTCATCTTTCTTAACCCCTCTCTCTCCCCCTCTCTCTAACCCTCTCTCTCTCACACACACCTCCTCTTTCCCCCGTCTCTCTCTCAACCCCTCTCTCTCAACCGTTCTCTCTCACCCCTCTCACTTAACCCTCCTTCTCACCCCCTTCTCTCTCTCTGACCCCCTTCTTGCTCTCAAACCCTCACTGTCTCACCATCTTTCACCCCTCCTCCCTCTCTCACCCCCTCACCCCTCTCCCTCTCTCACACTCTTTCTCTCTTAACCTGCGCTCTCTCTCTAACCCCTCCCCCCTCATCCCCATGGCTCACCCCCGCTCTCTCTTTCCCTCTCTCTCTCACCCCTCTCTTTCTCTATCAATCCCTCTCTTTCATTCCTCTCTCTCCCACTCCCTCACTCTCTCAGTCCCCTCACCACCCCCTCTCTCAACACCCCTCAATCTCTCATCCCCTCACTCTGTCTCCCCTCAGTCTCTCACCCCCTCTCTCTCAATCCCACTGTCTCTCTCACGTCCATCTCTCTCTCACCCGCCTCTCTCTCGCCTCTCTCTCTGTCACCCCTCTCTCTCTCTCACACCAATCTCTTTCACATCACCCTCTCTCTCACACAAACTCTCACACACCATCGCTCTCTCACCCCCTCCCTCTCTCCCACAATCTCTCTGTCTCTTTCTCATCCCCTCTCTCCCTTCACCCCTATTTCTCACCCCCTTTCTCACACACCCTCTCTCTCAACAACTCTCTCTCACCAACTCTCTCTCACCCCGTCTCTCCCCCTCTCTCTACCCCTCTCTCTCACCCCCTCTGTCCCCATCTCCTTCACTCTCTCCCCCTCTCCTCCCCATCTCTCTCCCCCCACTCTGCGCCCTCTCTCTCTGTCCCCAATCCCGCCCCTTGTCCCTCTCACTCCCCCTCCATCGCCACCGCTCTCCCCTCCTCTCTCCCCTCCTCTCTCGCCCCCCTCTCGCGCACCACTCTCTCACCCCCTCTTTCTCTCTCACTTCCTCTCTCTCTCTCACTCCTCCGCTCGCTCTCTTCCTCTTGCTCTCTCTCACTCTCTCACCCACTTCTCACGCTCTCTGTCTCTTCCTGCCTCTTTCCCTCTCTCTTGCCTCCCTCTCTCTTATCCCACGGTCTCTCTCGCTCGCTCTCTGTCCCTCGTGCTCTCTCTCTCTCTCTGTCGCTCATGCTCTCTCTGTCTGTCTCTCTCTGTCTCTCTCTCTCAGTCCACCCTACCTCTCACCTCTTCTCTCTCACTCTTGCTCTATCTCTCTCTCTGTCTGTCGCTCTCTCTCTCTGTCTCTCTCTCTCTCAGTCCTCCCCCTCACCTCCTCTCTCTTTCAACCCATCTTTCTCTACCCCTCCTCTTTGTCTCTCTCACTATCCCCCTCTATCTCAACCTCTATCTCTCAACCACTCTCTCTCACCCCTCTCTCTCACTCCCCTCTCTCTCACTCCCCTCTCTCTCACCCTCCTTCTCTCTCTCACCCTTCTTCTCTGTCTCACACTCTTCTCTCTCTCAACCCCTCTCTCTCACTCCCCTCTCTTTCATTTCCCTGTCTCTCACCCCCTCTCTCTCAACCCCTCTCTCTCTCACACATCCATCTCGCTCTCACCATCTCTCTCTCTCCCCTCTCTCCATCTCCCCTCTCTCTCCCACCCCAATCTCTATCACATCCCCGTCTCACTCACACACACTCTCCCACACCCACTGTCTCTCACCCCCTCTGTCTCACCCCCCTCTCTCCCACCCCTTCTCTGTCACTCATTCCCACCACTCCCTCTCACTGCCCTCTAACCCAGCTCTCTCTCACCCCCCCTTCTCTCTCACACCCCCTCTCTTCCACCCTCTCACTCTCTCACCCCTCTCTCACACCCCACTCTCTCCCACCTCCCTCTCACTCAATCCTCTCTCTCTCTCACCCCTTTCTCTCTCTCAACCCCCGTCTCAACCCCTCTCTCTCAACCCCTCTCTCTCACCCCTCGCTCTCTCACCCCTCTCTCTCACACTCCCTGTCTCTCACTCCCTCTCTCTCTTAGCCCTATCTCACATCCCCTCTAACTCCCATCTCACTCTCTCACCCTCTCTCTCTCTCACCACAGTCTCTCTCTCTGTCCAACCCCCTCTGTCTCTCACCCGTTCTCTCTCACCCCCTCTCACCCCACACCCCTCTCTCACCCCCCTCTCTCTCACCTGCTCTCTCTTTCTCACTCACACTCTCTCTTTCTCAACACTCTCTCTCTTTTTCTCTCACTCTCTCTCTTTCTCACCCCCTCTCTCTCCCACACTCTCTCGCTTCTCTCTCTCCCCTCTCTCTACCCCCTCTCTCCCCTGTCTTTCACACCCTCTCTCTATCACTCCCATCTCACTCTCTCACCCCACTCTCTCTCTCTTAGCCGACATCTCCCTCTCTCTCCCACCCCCTCTGTCTCACACCCCTTCTCTCTCACACCCCTTCTCTCTCTCACACCCCTGTTTCTCACCCCCTCTTTCTGACTTCCTCTCTCTCACACCCTCTCTCTCAACAACTCTCTCTCACCCCCCTCTCTCCCCCTCTCTCTCCCTCTCCCCATCTCCTCCACTCTCTCCTCCTCTCCTCCCCATCTCTCTCCCCCTCTCTCTCTTCCCCATCTCTCTCCCCCATCTCTGCGTCCTCTCTCTGCTCCCAATCCTGCCCCCTCTCACTCTCCCTCTGCCCCCTCTCCCGCTCTCTCCCCTCCTCTCTCCCCTCCTTTCTCGGCCCCCTCTCTCACACCACTCTCTCAACCCCTCACTCTCTCTCACCCCCTTCTCTCTCTCAACCCCTCCCTCTCGACCCCGCTCTCTCTCACCCCTCTCTCTCTCACCCCCCCACCCTCTCGCTCAACACCCCTCACTCTCTCATCCCCTCACTCTCTCACCCCCTCACTCATCCCTCTCTCTCTCTTCCCCTCTCTCTCTCACCCCTCTCTTTCTCTCTCAACCCCTCTCTCTCTCAACACTCTCTCTCACACACTCTCTCTCACTCCTCTCTTTCTCTGTCAACCCCTCTCTGTCAACCCTCTCTCTCACACCCCTCTCTCTCACCACCTGCTCTCTCAAACCCCCTCAATCTCTCATCCCCTCACTCTCTCATTCCCTCAGTCTCTCCCCCCTTTCTCTCTCAACCCCTCGCTCTCTCTCACATCCATCTCTCTCTCTCTCACCCTCCCTCTCTCTCCCCCTCTCTCTCCCACCTCCTCGCTGTCACTCACTCGCACCTCTCCCTCTCATCGACCTCTCACCCAGCTCTCTCTCTCATTCCCTCTCTCCCACCACCCCTCTCTTCCTCCCTCTCACTCTCTCACCCCTTCTTCTCTCTCACCGCTCTCTCTCCCACCCCCTCTCTCTCAACCTTCTCTCTCTCTCATCCCTCTCTCTCTCACCCCCCACCCCCCCCTCAACCCACCTCTCTCTCTCTCACCCCTCTCTCTCAACCTCTCTCTCACCTTCACTCTTACACCCCTCTCTCTCACACTCCCTCTCTCTCACTGCTCTCTCTCTCACCACCCCTTCTCTCAAATCCCCTCACTCTCATCCCCTCACTCTCTCTCACCCTCAATCTCTCACGCCCTCACTCTCACCGCTCTCTATCATCGCCTCTCACAACCTTTCTCTCTTACCCCGCGCTCTCTCTCTAACCCCTCCCCCTCTCACCCCTCTCGCTCACCCTTCTCTCTCACCCACACTCTCAATCACACCCTCTCCTTCTCACTCCACTCTCTCTCTTACCCCCTCCCCACTTTCTCTCTCTCAATCACCACTTGCCTCTCACCACCTTTCTCTCACCCCTCTCTCACCACTCCCTCTCACCAACTCCTCTCTCAACCCCCCTCGCTCTCTCACCCCTCTCTCTCACCCACTCTCTCACACCCACTCCTTCTCACTCCACTCTCTCTCTTACCCCCTTCCCACTTTCTCTCTCTCAATCACCCCTTCTCTCTCAACCGCCTCTCACCCCCACACCCTCTTTCTCAATGCCCTCTCTCTCACCCGCTCTCTCTTTCTAACTCACGTTCTCTCTTTCTCAATTACACTCTCTTTTTCACTCACTCTCTCGCTTTCTCACCCCTCTCTCTCTTACCCCTCTCTCTTACCCCCTCTCTCTCACTCCCATCTCACTCTCTCACCCCACACTCTCTCTCACCACAGTCTCTCTCTCTCTGTCTCACCGTCTGTCTCTCACCCTTTCTCTCTCACCCCTCTCACCCCACACTCTCTCTCTCAACCCACATCTCTCTCTCAACCCCTCTCTCTCAACCCCTCTCTCTCACCACTCACTCTTTCACCCCTCTCTCTCACACACCCTCTCTCTCACCCCCCTCTCACCACCCCCTCTTTCAACCCCCCCACTCTCTCACACCCGTCATCTCTCACAACCTCTCTCGCACCCTTCTCTCTCACACCCTCGCACACCCTTTCTCTCTTACCCCGCGCTCTATCTTACCCCTCCCCCTCACCCCTCTCGCTCACCCCTTTCTCTCACTCACTCTCTCAATCACACCCTCTCCATCTCACTCCACACTCTCTCTTACCCCCTCCCCACTTTCCCTCTCTCAATCGCCCATTGTTTCTCACCCCCTCTCTCTCAAACCTCTCTCTCACTCCCTGTGTCTCTCACCGCCCCCCTCTCCCCAACCCCTCTCTCAAACCCCCTCACTCTCTCATCCCTCTCTCTCAACCCTCTCTCTCACCCCCTCTCACCCCTTCTCCCTCTCTCACACCCTTTCTCTCTTACCCCACGCTCTCTCTCTCTAACCCCTCCCCCTCTCACCCCTCTCGCTCACCCCGCTCTCTCACCCCCCCTCTCTCACTCCCATCTCACTCTCTCACCCCACACTCTCTCTCACCACAGTCTCTCTCTCTCTGTCTCTCTGTCCCACCCTCTGTCTCTCAGCCCTTCTCTCTCACCCCCTCACCCCACCCCCTCTCACCCCCCTCTCTCACCCGGTCTCTTTCTCAATTACGTTCTCTCATTCTCACTTACACTCTCTCTCTTTCACTCACTCTCTCTCTATCCCACCCTCTGTCTCTCACCCCCTCACCCCATCCCCTCTCTCTCACCCCTCTCTCTCACCCGCTCTATCTTTCTCACTCACGCTGTCTCTTTCTCACTTACACTCTCTCCCTTTTTTAACTAACTCTGTCTCTTTCTCATCCCTCTGTCTCCCTTACCCCACTCTCTCAGCTCTTCTCTCTCACTCCTAAACCACTCTCTCCGCCCACAGTCTCTCTCACCACAGTCTCTCTCTCTCTGTCCCACCCCCTCTGTCTCTCACCCCGTCTCTCTCCTCCCCCCCCCCCACACACACACCACACCCTCTCTCACACCCCCTCTCTCTCACCCGGTCTCTTTTTCACTCACTCTCACTCTTCCTCACCCCCTCTCTCTCGTAACCCCTCTCTCGCTCAAGTCCTCTC
Source organism: Chiloscyllium punctatum (assembly GCF_047496795.1). Taxonomy (NCBI): domain Eukaryota; kingdom Metazoa; phylum Chordata; class Chondrichthyes; order Orectolobiformes; family Hemiscylliidae; genus Chiloscyllium; species Chiloscyllium punctatum. Next base: position 5,247,628 of record NC_092761.1, on the reverse strand, counting down.
TCTCTCCCTCTCTCTCCCCCTCTCTCTGCTCCTCTCTCTCCCCCCTCTTGTCCCTCTCTCTCCCCCCATCTCCCCCTGTCTCGCACACCCACTCTCTCTCACCCCCATTCTCTCACCCCCTCTCTCTCACCCCTCTCTCTCCCCCTCTCTCGCTCCCTCCCTCTCTCTCCTCCTCTCTCTCTCCCCTCTACCCCCCTCACCCCTCTCTCTCCCCTCTTTCTACCCCTGTCTCTCCCCCACTCTCTCCTCCCTCTCTACTCCCTTTCTCTCCACCCCCCTCCCCAATCTCTCCCCCCTCTCTCCCCCTCTTTCGCAACCTCTTTCTCCCCCACTATCACTCCCTCTCTCTCCACCCCCTCTCACCGCCCTCTCTCTCTCATCCCCTCTCTCGCCCCCTCTCACCCCTCCTTCTCTCACCCCTCAACCCTCTCCCTCACTCACACCCTTTCTCTCTTACCCCTCGCTCTCTCTCTCTAACCCCTCCCCCTCTCACCCCTCTCGCTCACCCCACTCTCTCTCACACCCTCTCCTTCTCACTCCACTCTCTCTATTCCCCCTCCCCACTTTCACTCTATCAATCACCTATTATCTCTCATCCCCGTCTCACCCCCACCCCCTCTCTCGCAATCTCCTCTCTCACTAGCTCTCTCTTTCTCACTCACGCTCTCTCTTTCTCACTTACACTCTCTCTGTTTCACTCACTCTCCCTCTTTCTCACCCTCTCTCTCTCTTACCTTCTCTTTCTCTCTCTCTCACCCTCTCTGTCCCCCATGTCACTCTCTCACCACACTGTCTCTCTCTCTCTGTCCCACCCCCTCTGTCTCTCACCCCTTCTCTCTCACACACCTCTCACCTCCAACCCCTCTCTCACCCTCCTCTCTCTCACCCCCGCTCTCTTTCTCACTCACTCTCTCTCTTTCTCACCCTCTCTCTCTCACCCCTATCTCTCTCCTCCCCTCTCTCTCCTACTCTCTCCCTGTCGCTCCCTCACTCTCTCCCCAAACTCTCACTCCCTCTCTACACCCTTTCTCTCCACTCTCTCTCCCCTTTCCTCTCCCCGTCTCTGTCACCCCCTCTCTTTCACCCCTCTCTACCCTTCTCTCTCCCCCTTCTCCTCCCCTCTCTCTCCCCCCTCTCTCTCCCTGTCTCTCCCCCACTCTCTCCCCAAAATCTCACTCCCACTCTACACCCGTTCTCTCCCCTCTCTCTCACCCTCTCTTTCCCCCTCTCTCCCCCACTCTCTCTACCCTCTCTCCCCCTCTTTCTTTCCCCCTCTCTCTCCCCTCTCTCTCCCCCTCTCTCTCCCCCACTCTCTCTGCCCTCTCTCTCTGCCATCTCGCTTGCCCCCTTCCCGCTCCCTCCCCCTCTCCATCCCCGTCTAACCTCCCCCTCACCGCCCCCACCGCCCCTCTTTCTCTCTCACTTTGTCTCTTTGTCTCCCGGACTCTCTTGCTCTCTCAGCTCTCCCTCCCTCTCTTGCTGCCTCTGTCTCTGTCTTTTGCCCCTCTCTCCCTCTCTCTCATCCCTCTATCTCTCTCTCGCCCCCTCTATCTCTCTCACACTGTCTGTCTCTCTGTCTCTCTGTCTCTCTCAGCTCTCCCTCCCTATCTCACTGCCTCTGTCTCGCTCTTGTGCCCTCTCTCTCTCTCATCCCTCTGTCCCTCGCTCGCATCCTCTCTCTTGTTCTTCCTCTCTCTCCCGCTCTATCTCTATCCCTCTCTTTGCCCCCTCTCTCTCTCTCACTCTTCCTCTCACTCTCTTCATCTCGCTCTTTCTCACCCTCTCACCCTCCCTTACGCTCTCACGCTCTCTCTCTCCCTCCTTCTCTCCCTCTCTCTTGCCTCCCTCTCTGTCTCATCTCACTCTCTCTCTTGCTCGCTCTCTCTCACTCGTGCTCTCTCTCTATTGCTTGTGCTCTGTCTGTCTGTCTCTCTCTCTCCCTCTCTCTGCCCTCCCTCCCTCTTTCAACTCTTCTCTCTCACTCTTGCTCTTTCTCTCTCTCTCTGTCTGTCTGTTGCTCTCTCTCTCCGTCTCTCTCTCTCTCCCAGTCCTCCCCCCTCACCTCCTCTCTCTCTTGCACCCCTCTCTCTCATCACTCTGTCTCTCGCTTGTCCCCATCTCTCTCTCTCTGTCCTCCTCTCTCTCGCTCTCCCCGTCTCTCTGTCACTCGCTCGCTCTCCCTCGCTCGCTTGTGCTCTCTCTCTATCCCTCTCTCTATTCCCCCTCACAGTTTCTGTCCCTCTCTCTCCCCCTCTCTCCTCTTTCTCTCTCTCTCACTCCTCTCTCTCCCCTTTCTCTCTCTGTCGCACCTCTCTCGCCCCTCTGTCGTCCCTCTCTTGCTCTCTCTCACTCATTCTCTCCCTCTCTCCCTCACCTTCTCTTCCATATACACTCTCCCTCTCTCCCACCCTTGTTCTGTCCTTTCTCTTGCTCTCTCACTCTCACCTCTCTCCCTCTCTGTCTCGTTTTCTCTCTCTCTCATTTTCACTCTTTCTTACCCTTGTCTCGCCCCACTCTCAGTCACTCTCTCCCTCTCTCTCTCTATCCCTCCCTCCATCACCCGCCTCTCTCTCCTCTCTCAATCTGTCTCGCTCTTGTCTTTCTCCCATCAGTTTCGCTCTATCTCTCGCCCCTCTCTCTTGCTTCTCTCTCTTGCCTCTCTCTTTCTCTCTCACCACCTCTCTCCCCCGTTCGCTCTTGCCTCATCGCTCTCGCACCATCTCTTCATCTCTCACCCCTCTGTCTTGGTCTGTCTTTGTCTCTCTCGGCCTTCCCTCCGTCTCTTGCGACCTCTCTCTCTTTCGCCCCTCTCTCAACTCTCTACCTCTCACTTGGCCCGTCTCTTATCTTGCTCTCCCTTCTCTCACTCTCCCTCTCTCTCGCAGCCTCTCTCTCTCACTCTCCCACCTCTCTTTCTCTGCAGCCCTCTCTCTCTCTCTCTCTATCCCGCCCCTTCTCTCTCTCTCTCAACCATCTCTCTTGCTCGCTCACTGTCTCTCTTTCTCTCTCTCTCTCTCACACACACTCTCTCGTATCTGTCCCCTCTCTCCCTCTCTCTATCCCCCTCCCTCTCTCTCTCTACTCCCCTCTCTCTGTCTCTCTCTACACCCCTCTCTCTCCCACCCCACCTCTCTCTGTCTCTCTCTCACTCGTCTCTGTCACTCAATTATCCCCTCCCTCTCTCTCAGTCTTCACCCTTGCTCCCCCATCTCTCTCGTAAACTCTCTGCCTCATTCGCTCTCTCATACCCTCTCAATCACGCTCTTGCACCCTTTTATCTCTCATCTCTCTCCCTGTCGCCTTCTCTCGCCCTCCCCTCTCTCTCTCCCTGTCGCCTTCTCTCGCCCTCCCCTCTCTCTCTCCCTGTTGCCTTCTCTCGCCCTCCCCTCTCTCTCTCCCCCTGTTGCCTTCTCTCGCCCTCCCCTCTCTCTCTCCCTGTTCCCTTCTCTCGCCCTCCCCTCTCTCTCCCTGTCGCTCTCTCTTGCCCTCCCCTCTCTCTTGCCCTCCCCCTCTCTCACCCTCCCCTCTCTCTCGCACTCCCATCTCTCTCTCGCTCTCCCCTCTCTCTCACCCCCTCTCTCGTTCACCCCTCTGTCTCGCCCTCCCCTCTCTCATCCTCCGTGCTCTCACACTCCGCTCTCTCGCACTCCGCTCACTCACTCTCCCCTCTCTCTTTCACCCTCCCCTCTCTCTCTCGCCCTCCCCTCTCTCTCTCGCCCTCCCCTCTCTCTCTCGCCCTCCCCTCTCTCACCCTCCGCTCTCTAACACTCCGCTCTCTCTCGCCCTCCCCTCTCTCTCGCCTTCCCCTCTCTCTCGCCCTCCAATCTCTCTCCCTCCTCTGTCACTCCCCCTCCACTCTCATTCTACCTACCCGCTCTCTCTCTGCCCTCTTTCGCCCTCCCCTCTCTATTCACTCCCATCTCTCTCGCCCGCCCCTCTCTCGCCCTTCCTTCTCACTCTCCCTCCCATGCCTCTCACCCTCTCCCCTCTCTATCACCCTCCCATCTCTCTCCTCCCCTCTCTCGCCCTCCCCTCTCCCACCCTTCCCTCGCTCTGGCCCTCCCCTCTCACTCTCCCTCCCCTCTCTCTCCCTCCCGTCTCCCTCCCTCCCTTCTCTCACTCTCCCCTCTCACTATCCCTCCCGTGTCACTCGCCCTCCCCTCTCATTCTCCCTCCCTTCTAACTCTCCCTCCCCTCGCTCTTGCCCTCCCCTTTCGCACTGCCTCCCCTCTCTTGCCCTCCCCTCTCACTCTCCCTCCCTCTCTCTCACCCTCTCATCTCTCGCCCTCCCCTCCCTCTTCCTCCCCTCTCTCCCCCTCCCGTCTCCATCCCTCCCCTCTCTCCCTCCCCTCTCACTCTCCCTCCCCTCTCTCTCCCTCCTTACTCCCTCCCTCCCTTCTCACACTCTTCCCTCTTACTATGCCTCCCCTCTCACTCTCCCTCCCCCTCACTATCCCTCCCCATCACTCTCCCTCCCCTCTCTCGCCTTCCCCACTCTCGCCATCCGCTCAAACACCCTCCCCTCTCTGGCCCTCACCTCTCTCCCTCCCGTCTCACTCCCTCCTCTCTCACTCTTCCTCCCCTATCACTCTCCCTCCCCTCTCTCTCACCCTCCCCTCTCTTTCAAACCCCTCTCTCGCTCACCTCTCTCTCTCGCCCTCCCGTCTCTCCCCCTCCCATCACTTGCCCTTCCCTCTCTCACCCTCCCCTCTCTCACCCTCCCCTCTCTCTGCCTCCACTCTCATTCTCCTTCCCCACTCACTCTCCCTCCCCTCTCATTCTCCTTCCCCTCTCACTGTCCCTCCCCTCTCTCGCCCTCCTCTTGCTCTCGCCCTCCCCTCTCACTCTCCCTCCCCTCTCACTCTCCCTCCCCCCTTACTCTCCCTCCCCTTACTCTCTCTCCCTCCCCTCTCACTCTCCCTCCCCTCTCACTCTCCCTACCCTCTCTCTCACCCTTTCCTCTGTCGCCCTCCCCTCACTTTCCCTCCCCCTCTCTCACCCTCTCCTCTCTCGCCCTCCCCTCACTCTCCCTCCTCTCTCTGTCCTTCCCGTCTCCATCCCACCCCTCTCTCCCTCCCCTCTCACTCTCCCTCCTCTCTCTCGCCCTCCCCTCTCTCGCCCTCCCCTCTCACTCTCCCTCCCCTCTCACTCTCCTTCCCCTCACACTCTCCCTCCCCTCTCTCTCGCGCTCCCCACTCTCTCTCCCTCCCCATCTCTCGCCCTCCACTCTCACTCTCCCTCCGCTCTCACTCTCCTTCCCCCTCACTCTCCGTCCCCTCTCTCTCGCGCTCCCCACTCTCTCTCCCTCCCCTCTTTAGCCCTCCCCTCTCACTCCCTCCCCTCGCTCTGGCCCTCCCCTCCCCCACTCATTCTCCCTCCTCTCTCTCACCCTCCCTCCTCAGTCTCCTTCCCCTCTCACTCTCCCTCCCCTCTCTCGCTCTCACTTCTCACTCTCCTTCCCCTCTCACTCTCCCTCCCCTCTCTCGCCCTCCCTTCTCACTCTCCTTCCCCTCTCACTCTTCCTCCCCTCTCCCACCCTCCCGTCTCACTCTCCCTCCCCTCGCTCTTGCCCTCCAATCTCACCCTCCCTCCCCTCTCTCTCCCTTCCCTCTCACTCTCCGAACCTCTCTCTCATACTCTCATTTCTCACCCTCCCCTCACTCCTCGTCCCCTCTCTCTCCCTCCCTCCCGTCTCCATCCCTCCCCTCTCACCCTCCCCTCTCACTCTCCTTCCCCTCTCACTCTCCCTCTCCTCTCTCTCCTTCGCCTCTCTCTCCCTCCCCTCTCACTCTCCCTCTCCTCTCTTTCCTTCTCCTCTCTCTCTCCCTCCCCTCGCTCTGGCCCTCCCCTCTCACTGTCCTTCCCCTCTCAATCTCCCTCCCCTCTCTCACCCTTCCCTCTCACTCTCCCTGCCTCTCTCTCACCCTATCATCTCTCACCCTCCCCTCACTCTTCCTCCCGTCTCTCTCCCTCCTGTCTCCATCCCTACCCTGTCTCCCTCCCCTCTCAGTTTCCTTCCCCTCTGTCTCCCACCCGTCTCCCTCCCACCCATCTCTCACTCTCCCGCTCATTATCCCTACCCTCTCACTCTCCCTCCCCTCTCACTCTTCTTCCCCTCTCACTCTCCCTCTCCTCTCTCTCCCTCCCCTCTCTCTCTCCCTCCCCTCTCTCGCCCTCCCCACTCTCACCATCCGCTCAACCACCCTCCCGTCTCTCGCCCTCACCTCTCTCCATCCCCTCTCACTCTCCCTCCACTCTCTCTCACCCTCCCCTCCACTCTCTCGCTCTCCCCTTTCTCTCGCCCTCCCCTCTCTGACCCTCCCCTCTCACTCTAGCCCCTCTTCTTCCCGTCTCCATCCCACCCCTCTCTCTCCCCTCTCACTCTCGCTCTCCACTCTCTCCCTCCCTCCTCCCTCCCTCCTGTCTCTCACCGTCTCCTCTCACTCTCCCTCCCCTCTCTCTCCTCCCCTCTCACACTCCCTCCCCTCTCTCTCTCCCTCGCCTCTCTCGCCCTCCCCACTCTTGCCATCTGCTCTATCGCCCTCCCGTCTCTTCCTCCCCTCTCACTCTCCCTCCCCCTCTCTCACCATCCCCCTCACTGTCCTTCCCCTTTCTCTCGCCCTCCCCTCCCCTCTGTCGCCCTTCCCCGAACTCCACCCTCGCTCTCCCCTCTCTCTCTCTATCCCCTCTCCCCCGCCCTCCCCCTCTCACTCTCCCTCCCCTCTTACTCACCCTTCCCTCTCATTCTCCCTCGCCTCTCACACTCCCTCCCCCCTCTCTCTCCCTCCCCCTCACTGTCCTTCCCCTCTCTCTCGCCCTCCCCTCCCCCCTCTCGCCCTCCCCCCTCTCGCTCTCCCCTCTCCCCTCTCTCTCGCCCTCCCCTCTCACTCTCCCTCCACTCTCTCCCAGTCCCCTCTCTCCATCCCCTCTCTCGCCCTCCCCTCTCTCTCTCTCCCCTCTCTCTCGCCCTCCCCTCTCACTCTCCCTCCACTCTCTCCCACTCCCCTCTCTCTCCAACCCCTCTCTCGCCCTCCCCTCTCCCTCTCCCTCCCCTCTTACTCTCCCTCCCCTCTTACTCTCCCTCCCCCTCACCCTCCCTCTCCTCTCACTCTCCCTCCCTCTCTCTCTCTCACTCCCCCTCTCTCTCTCCCTCCCGTCTCTCTCACCCTCCCCTCTCACTCTCCCTCCTCTCTCACTGTCCCTTCCCTTACGCTCCCTTCCCTCTTACTCTCCCTCCTCTCTCACTCTCACTCCCCTCTCTCTCGCCGTCTGCTCTCTTTCTCCCTCCCCCTCTCTCGCCCTCCCCCTCTCACCCTCACCCGCGCCCTCCCCTCTTTCTCGCCCTCCCCTCTCTCTTTCGCCCTCCCCTCACTCTCGCCTTCCCCTCCACTCTCTCTCCCTCCTCTCTCTCTCCCTCCCCTCTCTCCTGCCCTCCCCTCTCACTCTTCCTCCCCTCTCTCCCACTCCCCTCTCTCTCCCTCCCCTCTTTCGCACTCCCCTCTCACTCTCCCTCCCCTCTCACTCTCCCTCCCCTCTCCCTGTCCCTCCCCTCTCTCTCCATCCCCTCTCTCACCCTCCCCTCTTACTCTCCCTCCCATCTCACTCTCCCTCCCCCTCACTCTCCCGCCCCTCTCTCTCACCCTCCACTCGCTCGGCCTCCCCTCTCTCTCCCACCCTCTCTCTCTCCCCCATCCTCTCTCTCCCCTGTCTCTCTCCCCAGCCCTCTCTCTGCCCATCTCACTCTCTCCCCCCGTCTTCTCCCTTCTCTCTAACCCCCACTCTCTACCCTCTTCTCTCTACCCCCACTCTCCTCTCTCACGCCCTCCTCTCCCCTCCTCTCTCCCCCTCCTCTCTCCTTCCTCCTCTCTTTCTTCCTCTCTGTCCCCCCTCTCTCTCCCCTCCTCTTTCTTCCCTCCTCTCTCTCCCCCCTCTCTCCCCTCTCGCTCATTTCCCTCTCCCTTTATCTGCTCTCTCTTCCCTCTCTCTCTCCGCGCTCTCTCCCCTTTCTCTCTCCCCTCTCTCTCCTTCCCCTCTTTCTCTCCCCCACTTTCTCTCCCCGCACTCTCTCTACCCACTCTCTCTGGCCACTCTCTCTCCCCCCCTCTCTCTCCCCTCTCTCCCCCTCTCTTCCACCCTCTTCCCCTCTCTCTCACCCTCCCTCTCTCGCCCCTCTCTCTCGCCACTCTCTATTATCTCTTCCCTGTCTCTCTCTCTCTCTCCCCCTCACCCTATTTCTCTCTTGCTCTCTCTCTCCCTGTTCCTTCACTCTCTCTCCACCTTCTCTTACTCTCGATCCCCTGAATTCCGTTTCTCTCTCTCTCCCCACCTCCCATCGTTTCTCTTTGACTGAATCTCTCTCCAACCCTTCCTCTCGATCTGACACACTCCGATCTCCCTGGTCCTTCCCTCTTCCTCTGACCCAGAGACTGGGGGTGGTGTTGAGGCTGCGTGTGGGGGGTGGGGGTGAGATGATAGAGAGATGTGGGATGTAGGAGTTCGGGAAAAATGGGGTAGAGACGGAATTGCGGGAGGGAGATAGAGACGGCAGGGGAGAGAGAGAGTGAGGGTGAGGGGGAGAGAGAAGAATGGAGGCAGATGGAGAAATTCATGTTGGGGGTGTGAGAGAGAGAGAGGGGGAGAGTGAGGCAGAAAGAATAGTGGAGGCAGGTGGAGAAACCGGGGTTGGGGGGATGTCTGAGAGGGCACCAGAGAGAGTGAAAGGGAGAGGTGGTGAGAAAGAGACAGTGTGCAGAAAGAGAGGGAGAGAATTGAGGAGGAAAAGTGGAGGTGAGGAAATGGGGAGGCCAGGCTGCAGTGTGGGGACAGAGGGAGTTAAACCCAGCTCCTGATCTCAGGGCGTGGTGCCCTCCCCTTCACTGAGGACCAGGACTTGGGGCTGAGTCTGTCTCTCTCCAGCTCAGCTTCTCCAACACAAAGACACACAACAACATCGGTCACTCTGCTGCTCGGCACGCTTTAATCAACATTTTTATTGGTTACAAATGGATGTGATGGATACAGTCTGTGGGATGGTGCCGTTTCTCAGTGGCCCCTGAGTTGTGAGAAACATTTAAATGTTTCCCTGTTACCCCCCTTTGGGATAAGGATGGACACACCAGCGCTATCCTCAATCTGTTACCATAGCGACAGGCTGCTCCATCGCTGAAACACTGAACTGAAATGAGAAAATCCCGGATGGATTGATTAATGAGGGAATTTGATGGATGGATGGATTTGTGTGAAGGGATATTTCAGCACATTCTTCAGCTGCTGCCTGAACTTAGTCTGGGTCACGGCATAAATCGCGGTGTTTGTGCAGCAACTGAGGAGCTGCAGCATGAAGCCCAATTCCCGCACAAAGTGATCGAGATACACAGAGTAATACCCAATATCATGCATCCGGTACCATATATAATACAGCATTAATGTTGACCATAACAGGATGAAATTGGCCGAGATCACAAACAGTAAAATGATGGATTTTTTTCGGTTTCTCATTTCAGTGTCAGACTGAGCGTCCCCATTGGTGTGAGCACGGAGTCTCCTGCGGGCTCTGCTGGTCACTAAAATGTGTCTGACGGTGAGAACATTGAGCAGCAGAATCAGGAGAAATGGGACACACGCGGTTAGAATGTGGTGGAGGAACTCGATTGTGACCCAGACAATGGAGTATTGAACAGCGAATGTTACATCACAAAACCAGGGGCGGTTCACCAGCGAATACCGAGCCTCGAGCATAAAATACCAGGAAATGTTCTTTAAACAGCTCAGCACAGTCACTGCTCCCAGAACCACAGCCGCAGTTTTCTCACTGCAATATTTACTTTTCAGCTTCTGGCAACAAATGGCTACAAACCGATCAAAGGTGAAAGTGACGGTGAACCAGACAGAGCAGTCAGTGGCTGCATAAAGCAGGACGGCGTGGATATTACACACGGGGACGGAGTCCATCAGGAAATAAAACTGTTCCCGATAAAGAATGGGAATGTGTCTCAGGATCAGGTCGAGGATAATGACCAGGAGATCCGCCGCTGCCATGGCCCCCAGGTAACGTCTGACACATGGAGACAATCCACAATCTTTATAAAACAGGACGTAGATGGTCACTACGTTAACTGTGAGGAAGGAAAACAAACCCATTATCCATCAGCCTGGAGGCAAAGGGACCCGTTTGATCGGGGACCCAGTGAGATTTTCAAATGTGTCCCTGTATTCAGGGATTTATTAAAATAATTGGAGCTGGAATAACAAATGGGAAGGTCGGAATTACTGACAAAAATGTGACATAAACCACAAGAAACCCTCCCTTCCCAAACACACACAGAGACACATCCATAAGAGATGGTTTCGAGAACATTCCCACACACTCGATCACTCGAGAGCAGACACAGGTAACTCCTTCCCAGTTCCTAATACGGAGAGTGGAAACGTTGCTGTCCTGAAGGATTCTCTCCCAGTTTCCTGAAGACAAACGGAGTTTGTGAATTCCTGTATTTTGGTCTAAATTGTGGTCGATCCTTTGTCGTGAAGAAATGTAAACGCAGAGAAAACGTATTCCCCCCTTTAACTGCCTGAGGGGTCTTTGGAACAGTGTCTCCTTCTCCCTGGAACGGGATCTCTTCCCTCGGGATTTATCGTTTCTTCAATTCACTGACGTCCGGACGTTCACAAACAACGTTCCGGGGAATGTCAGGTATAGAATGTTAGGGACAGAACGTTCCGGGGAATGTTAGTTATACAATGTTGGGGACAGAACGTTCTGAGGAATTCCTTGACCTGTCCATGACCTTCCCCCCCTATCCACCCCACCAACATGATGTACTGTACAAATGCCACATATCCATCCGGCACGGGGAGCTGCAAAAACCACATCATTGCATTATCTATAAACCGCAAATAGTCTGACCAACAGAACAGGATGTGCAGTGATCACCCGTGAATTAATCTGTAATCCAGGAGCAGTTACCCTCCCAGCACGTAGGGCTGTGTACCCCACCACAGTGCATTGATCTGTAACCCAGGAGCAGTTACCCTCCCAGCATGTAGGACTGTGTACCCTACCCCACTGCATTGATCTGTAACCCAGGAGCAGTTACCCTCCCAGCATGTAGGGCTGTGTACCCCACCACAGTGCATTGATCTGTAAACCCAGGAGCAGTTACCCTCCCAGCATGCAGGACTGTGTACACCACCCCAGAACATTGATCTGTAAACCAGGAGCAGTTACCTTCCCAGCATGCAGGACTGTGTACACCACCACAGTACATTGATCTGTAACCCAGGAGCAGTTACCCTCCCAGCATGCAGGACTGTGTACCCCACCCCAGTGCATTGATCTGTAACCCAGGAGCAGTTACGCTCCTAGCATGTAGGACTGTGTACCCCACCCCAGTCCATTGATCTGTAACCCAGGAGCAGTTACCCTCCCAGCATGTAGGACTGTGTACCCCACCCCAGTCCATTGATCTGTAACCCAGGAGCATTTACCCTCCCAGCATGTAGAGGCCTGTACGCCACCCCAGTGCATTGCTCAGTAACACTGTGTTAGATCTCTGCCCAGTGTGGGGAAAGTTGCAGCCCGGGCTGGAACTGACAGGATGTGCAGCTCCCACTCATTTACACCTCCATATCTCCATTGTGCCCTGACAAGGGGGTGCTGTGGGTGTGAACATCACTGTCAGATAGAGATGGCGGGGGACTCAGTTTAAATATCACCACATGGGAGGGGTTTAGGAAATAGACAGAGAGGGGGAGACTGGGAGACAGTGTCATGGAAGGATGTGTTCCCAGGTTGCAGAATGCTGAAATGTAGACACTTCGATAGCATCCTGTAACATGAGCCAGTCTTCCCTGGAAAGATGGGAAAAAAGGATCTTGGTGTGAGGTCAGATGAAACAACAGCTGCTGTGTGGTTTTCAAATTACGTTTATGTAATTGTATTAAGTGTCTTTTTGAAACAGTACATTACTGTAGAGTTGGAGTAGGGTAATAAGCAGTTAAAGAAAGGGGGTCTCAGAGTTGTGAATATTTGATGTAAAATGTTCAGTTTCAGAGTTAAAAAAATAAATTGATGTTTCTATTTAAACAGTGGAATTTGGGAGTCCTCTGTCACTCATATTTTAACAGTTTACAAGGCCAATTGAGCATTTCTTTATGTTTCGTTTCTATTACCAGATGAGCTCAATGTTGTGTCCTAACAATTGCTGTGTGTATCTGTGTGTCTCTGTGTGGGGCAGGTCTGGCAGTCTCTGTGGTGCTTAAAGTGATACAATGCCACCCTCTGCTGGACTCCACACGCCACTGCACAGACATTGGCAGAGGGTGAAAACCAATAGGGATTCATTCAGAGATGGGGAGGGAAAGGACAGCTGCTCACAGCACCATCCAAACTGATGTCTTATCCATGGACTGATCTAAATGTCCTTTAAATGTTGTAACTGTCCGTTCTTTCACCACTTCCTCTGGAAGTTCATTCCACACACAAGCCAGATTCGGTCTAAAATAATTACCTCTCGTGACATTTGTGAATCATTTTTCCTCGCAACTTAAAATATCCCTCGGTTTTGAATCCCCAACTCTAGGGAAAAGACATCAGCCCTCCCTTCAGCTTCTCTGTACCCCCCATTATTTTATGTAAAGTTACTGCTTAATCTCATATTCTTCAGTGAAAACAATCCCAGCCTAGCTCAATCCCTCCTTTCCAAGCAACAACCAGGTTAATCTCTTCTGAATCCTCTCCAGCTTAATAATATCAAGGTCAGTAATAGCAAAGTGAATAGTCCAGGTATTTTCTTAGGGGAGACCAAAACTAGCGGACATCAGCTTAAGGTGAGAGGGGAAACATTTAAAAGTGACCCAAGGGGCAGCTTTTTCACCCAGAGGGTGGTGTGCCTATGGAATGAGTGGGCAGGATGACCAGACTGGACACAGTATTCCAGTAGAGGTCTCACCAATACCCTGTACAACCACAACATGACGTCCCAATTCTGATACTCAAAGGTCTGATCAATGAAGACAAGTGTGCTAAACACCTTCTTAACCACGCTATCTATATGAGATGCAAATTTTAAAGAATTAAATCTGACGGCCTAGATTTCTGTTCTACAACATTGCCAAAGGCCCTGCTTTTAATTGTATAGGCCCTGCTGTTGTTTGATTTACCAAATCCAATGCCTCGCATTAATCGAAACTAAACTCCATCTGCCAGCCCTCAGCCCAGTGTGTGATATTACTGCCACCTCCCCCTCCTCCTTCAATTTTAAAATGCCCATCCCCCTCTCCAGAATGCCTGCACACTCCATCCTTGAGTTTCACAAAGACCCTGAGCTTGGTTTGCCTTGTGTGGTTTGGGGGAGGAGGGACAGATTGCAGATACAGTCAGTGGGGAGGAGAGACTGGGCAATAATCAGCGGCCTGGTGTCACTTCATGGTTTTAGGAAGAGGGCAGTCGCACGTTAGAGCTGGGTAAGAGTGATCGGTGTTTTGGGACCAGAAATTAAGCTCTTCCTTCGTCTCTGGTGTTCAGTAATAAATATCTATTTGAGACCCTTCATTGGGCAGAGTGTGTCTGCAGGATTTCTTTCCTTAATATTGCAGACTTCAGATAATAGCAATTAAAGATGGTCGTAGTTAATTTCGATAGCATAGCATATAGACTCAATATCCTACAGTTGAGACAAATATCTTGCATTTGTTTAATAATACAAAGTCTTTTTTGTAATTCAGTAATGGCAACCTGATTATAATCATCCACACCGAACTGAAAATGGGCACTAAAATATGACCCAAAATCTGAGTATGGTAGTTGTATTGGGTAGTGTCCCTGTCTCTGAGCCAGAGCTCTGGATTTGATTCCAATTCCTGAACATGTGTGGTAGTGTTCCTAGCTCTGGACTAGAAGGCCTGGATTCGAGTCCTGCCTGTTGCAGAGGTATGTCCCAGCATGTCAGGACAGTCTGATGAACAAACACACAGGAGAATAATCTTACAGCTTTGTGGGTATTGTCGAGTGATGCTAGGGGGAGGTGGCAGTAATATCACACACTGGGCTGAAGGGTGGCAGATGGAGTTTAGTTTGAATTAATGCGAGGCATTGGATTTGTTAAATCAAACAAGAACAGGACGTAAACAATTAAAAGCTGGGCATTTGGCAGTGCTGTAGTACAGAAAACCTAGGCCGTCAGGTTTAATTCTTTAAAACTTGCATCTCATACAGATAGTGGGGTTAAGAAAGTGTTTAACACACCCTGCTCCACCAGGATAGGGGGTTCCAAAACAAGAGGGCATAGGTTGAAAGTGAGGAGGATTGATTTAGAAGGGACATGAAGATAAATGTTTCACACAGAGAGTGGTGTGTGTACAGAAAGTGTTGTCAGAGGAAGTGCTGAAGGCGGTTACAATCGCACATTTAAAAAGTATCTGAGGGGAGGGATATTGACCAAATGCTGGCAAATGGGACTGGATCAGATTTGATATCTGATCAGAGTGAAAAGATTGGACTAACGGGTCTGTTTCCGTTCTGCATGACTCTCTGAGTCTATAAGAGGAATGACAAAAAATTCTGAAAGGACCTTTCAAGTCATAATTCTCTTCGCTGGAAGTTTATCGTGCCTTGATGTTCATGTTGATTGAAAGCTGCGTTCGGTAAATATTTGACAGAGAAGTGAGTCACGGATAATGGGATACAGACAGGAAAGTGGGGCTGAGACCCCAACCTGATCAGCCACAATCTTACTGCCTGGTGGAGAAGGCTCAAAGTATCTAATGACCCACTCCTGCTCCTCAGTCCCATGTTCCTGTGTTCCATTCAGCCCCTCAAACCTGCTAGACTGGAGCAGTTGGAGGCTACTTACTCCTATAACCTGGTGCACAGAAACAGAGAAGACCATTCGACCCTTCAAGACTGTCCCACACCTTTGAGGTGATTTGGGAAATGTAATTGGAAAACCCAGGCACAGATATGAAAGAGGCCCCTCATCTCTCTTTACAGAGCTTCCCCTCTCTGCAACTTGTGATTCATTTGTTGGTCATGTTGTAGACCCAAATTCACTGAGAATACAGCCCCCATACCACACCCAGAGATGGCTCGCAAAATCCTCTTGTTTATCTGACTGCAACATTCAATAACAGAACTTCCATGAAAATAACACCCAATAACACTCCAATAACAGAATGAGAGAACATCAGAAACAGGGGCGGGTCGTTCACTCCCCAAACCTGCCTTGTCCTTCACTAAGATCGTGACTGATCTGCTCTCGGTCTGAAATCCTCTTCAATACCCAATTCTTCATCGCCCTCAACTCTCTGACAGGTCAATATCCATCTACCTCCTCTTCAAACACTTTCAGTCGTCTTGCTCCCTAACTTTCTTGAGAAGAGAAACCCTGACATTCAATACCATTTGTTTGAAGAAAACACGTGTTGTTCCCATACCATGGCATATTGATATGAACAAAAGAGGTTGACTCAAGGGTTCAGATAAAAATGACCGACCCCGATATCAAGGCAGTGGTTGCCTTCTGTTGACATCAAGGAGCTTAACAAAACTGGACTTAATGGGAATCAGAGTAAACTCTCCAGTGTTTGGGGTCAAACATGGCACAAAGGAAGATGTTCATCATCTCAGTCCTGGGTCACCTCTGTGGGAGATCCTCAGGGTAGCTTCGTCTCCACAAACATCTTCAGCTGCTTCATCAATGTCTCCCCGCCGCCACCCTCCCCACCATGAGATCAGAAAGTGGGGATGGTCACTGAAGATTCCACAATGTTCAGAACATTTTGTCCCCCGTCAGTTCCTGAACTAGTCTGTGTCCGTGTGCAGCAAGACCCAGAGTCCATTGAGGCGTGTGCTGTTAAAATGTCCACAATATTCATGTAATAGCACTTCCTGACACTGCACATTGCCACAGTAAAACAAAAGTTCATTCAGCACCTCACGCTGTTTTCACAGGA
Source organism: Chiloscyllium punctatum (assembly GCF_047496795.1). Lineage (NCBI taxonomy): Eukaryota > Metazoa > Chordata > Chondrichthyes > Orectolobiformes > Hemiscylliidae > Chiloscyllium > Chiloscyllium punctatum. The sequence continues at coordinate 5,231,677 of NC_092761.1, read as the reverse complement.
ATATGAGGAAGCCATTTAGTCTATTGAAACTTTTGGAGACGAACAGGGACAGCCGATTCAGTGCCTCCAGCCTATCACTCAGGAAGAGAAGGAGTCCAGTGTGATGGTCCACACCAGAGCCCCTCGAAAATATTTGAAGGCGGTAACCTAGACTCTAATGTTTTCTTATTTTAAAGGAAATGTAAAATGTCTGTTCCAGATGCAATGTGACTGGTCAAAATACTCGGTGTGAAGAAAACACCATTTATTTAAACACGGAAGATAAAATAAATCCAAAGAAAGAGGAATTTAGAAGAACGTAATTGTATTGGGCAACTAAACAGAATAATCGATCTTGGAGCTATTACTAATGAACTAGTCCAACATAAGAAATTCCCATAAACACAGCCCTTAGCAAAAAGGAAAATTCAGGAATTGAAAACAGCATCAAGAGAAAATTCAGATAGAGTAGCAGCCAGGAGACATTCCCTGAGGCTTCCAACTCTTTGGAGACCACTATAGTTTTTGATGTTACTGAGAAACCAAAACCCAGTGATCCTCATCTGTGAGAGCTGGCCACACCCATTCAGGCTGCATTAAAATAAACCTAAGGGCTCCCTAGCTGTTTACTCAAGTGGTCTTAACTAACCAGCTTGGTAACGATTGTTCAATCTCTCTCTAAAAAGAAACCAGGATAAAAATAACCTCTTACAGCTGCAGCATTGTCACACTTGTCAGCACATCTAGCTGTTAAACAGGAACTAGGGATAACCAGTCAGGCCCTTGGCCCTATCCAATCGGACGAGGAAGAAGCCAGTCAGTCCCTTGAGTCACTTATACAGGTACAGTAGGAGGCCATTCCCACCTCAAAGCACTTACACGGGGGCAGAATGTGGTAATTGATGCTGATTCCTGATAAATGTCTTATGCCTGAAACATCTCCTGCTTCTCGGATGCTGCCTGACCTGCTGTGCTTTTCCAGCAATCGAGGTTCTACTCTGATCTCCAGCATCGGCAGTCTTAAGTGTCTCCAGATTGATGCTCTAACATGATGAACAAGTGGAGCAGAGGCTGCACAGACAGATTGCTCCACGTTTTTCCTCTTGGCTCTGATGCTTATGATACACATGTGGGACTTTAACGTGGTTTTCTAGTGGTGAGGAGGGAAGCCTTATATCTTGTGTGAAGTCTCAAGAAGTGAACTTCCATCTCCAAGAAGACAGTCTGGTGTTCTCTATGTAAGGTGGAAGCTGGTAGGAATGGCTACCTGTTTCAGATGGAAGGTATTGTGGCTGCTGTTGGGGATTGTGAATAACCTGATGTTCACTACAGGGTTCACACGCCGACTGCACAATAACATGGGGAGAGTTAATTTAGGCATATAATCTATTAGGAAAGTCACGATAGACTGATGAATGGACTCTCTTAAGTTCAAATAATGCTGATCTTGTTCATGTTGATCTTGTCCAGTGCATGTCCTGTTCCATGTAACCTGTATGCCTTACTCTGTCCAAGTCTATTTCCACCCTATGATCTGTCTGGCCATGTTTACTATGATCTGTCTCCACTGCTCACAAACAAAGTGTTTCCCTGTACTGAGGTACACGTGACAATAAATCAAACCATTCAATCCTGGGTAAAGTATGGAATTTCTCACCCTATCAATGTCTCTTTTGGAAATAAGTGATCGCTGCCACTCCTCGTGTTTCAGCATTACCATTTCTTCGTCTCTCACAGCTCTACAGATTACACACTCAGCTTCTTTACTCTATCCTCATGTTACCATCACCCGTGTCTATGGTAAGGAGATCATTCCTTACAAAGGAGATCAAATCTGTCCAGAGTGCCTCAAATGCTCTCTCAGCAAGGCTCTACAACAGCAGGAAGATGGCTTTACTTATGTACTCGAATCATCTTACAATGAAGGACAGCATACCATTGACTGCACCCATTACTTACACAGGGTTTGATTTGGAGCAGTCAGCATAGACTTGTGAGTGGGAGATCATGCTTCTCAAATTTCTTAGAGTCCTTTGGTGAAGTGATCAAGAATGTTGATGAGGGCAGAGCGGTTAACGTAGTCTCTATGGATTTCAGTAAGTCCTTTGATAAGGTTCCACATGGCAGGCTGCTCTGGAAGGTTCCATCACGTAGAATGCTGGGGGAACTGGCCAATTGGATACGCAGTTGGGTTGTTGAAAGGAAGCAGAGGGATGAATGGAAGGATTCTTGTCAGACTGGTCCAGAGCTGTTTGTTATCTATGATTTGGTTGAGAATGTACAAGGTATGATTAGTAAGTTTGCAGATGACACTAAAATAAGTGGCAGCATGATCAGTGAGGAAGTTTATCAGTAATTGCAGCAGGACTTTAATCAGGTGGGCAACTGGGCTGAGAAATGGCAAATGGAATTTAATATAGATGTGTGAGGTCTTGCAGTTTAGAATCTCAAATCAAGGCAGGAGTTTCACGATGAATGGGCGGGCCTTAAGGGGTGTAATGGGCAGAGAGACCTTGGAATTCAGGTGCACGGTTCTCTGAGAGTGGAGTCACAGGTAGTCCAGGCAGTGAAGAAGGCTTTTGGCACACTAGCCTTCATCAGGTAGGACATTGAGTATAGAAGTTGGGAATTTATGTTGCAGTTACACAGGACTTTGGTAAGGCCGCACTTGGAGTATTGTGTTCAGTTTTGTCAACTTGTCATGGGGAGGATGTTATTAAATTAGAAAGAGTGCAAAAGAAATTTACAAGGACATTGCCAGGACCCAATGGTCTGAGTTATAGGGAGACGTTGGACAAGCTAGGACCTTTTCTTTAGAGTGTAGGAGACTGAGGGGGGACCTTATAGAGCTGAATAAGATCATGAGGGATATGGATAGGGTGAATGCTCTCACTCTTTCTCCAAAGTTTAGAGAATCGAGGACGAGACGGGACCAGTTTAAGGTTAAAGGGGAAGGAATAAAAGGGAACCTGAGGGAGCACTTATTTACACAGAGGGCTGGTACGTGGATGAGTTGCCAGCAGATATTGTTGAGGGGGGTACATTAACAACATTTCAAAAACATTTGGATAAATATGTGGATCGGAAAGGACTGGAAGGATATGGGCCAACTGCAGGGAAATGGGGTTAGTGTGAATGGACATTTACAAGGTGGAGTCGAACTTCTTTGTTAATTAAAACCAAACACCCAGAAAAGCTCGCCTCACATCGTAATCTGTTAACATATGAGTGACACAGATCTCCTACATTCCATTATTTAAACAAAAAATAGCAAGTTAGTTTCTTAACTTTAATAGTGAACACAAAACAAAAACCATTCGCAAATACAAGCCCCTCTTTTCTTTGCTACTTACTATCTATCTCCAACTCTGTAAAAATATGCTGTTCCAACAACCCACATATTAAACGTTACAATCTCAAAACCATACAATATCTATCTTCCCCGCTGTGTTCACTCTTTCAGCTGCTGATCACACGTGGTCATTTTTTTAAAAATGCAAGTACGTTTTACATGAACATGTGTCTTTGATAGAGAGTGTTTGAGATGGTCAGTTAGCACTCCTGCTCTACAGCAGTTACTCTGCTGTTGGATGGCAGTAGCTCTCCCTCCAGTATTCAAAATGCTGGATTTATATACGCCCCATGATATAATAATTCTCATAATTTGATTGATTTCCAGGGGTACGAAAAATAATATTCAATTTCTATTGGCTTCAGATATTCTGAGCATTATTTAAAGTCTTTGATTGCTTTTGAACTGCTGTCAAAACAGCAACCAAAAACTCAGGCTTCCATTTCCCAGCTAATTGTTACATTTGGAACAGTCTGACCTTTAGCTGGCATCTGTGGCTGTACTTTCGATTCAGCAAAAGCCGTCCTATCTTAAAGTGAACAGACATTGATTAGATTCCAGGCAGTAACACACCCCGGCTATCTGTTATTCTGTATACTAACATTCTTGACCCCTCGATTAGATTCCAGGCCGTTATTCTGTATATAACCCACCCTGAACCCCTCGATTACATTCCAGGCTGTAACTCAGTCCGGGGTATCTGTTATTCTGCAGATAAACCACCCTGAACCACTCAATTAGATTCCAGGCTGTAACACATCCCAGAATATCTGTTATACTGGATATAAACCACCCTGAAACCCGCGATTAGATAGCAGGCTGTAAATCACACCTGGATGTCTGGTATTCTGTATATAACCACCCTGAACACCTCGAATCGATTCCAGGCTGTAACCCACTCCGAGCTATCTGTTATTCTGTATATAACCCACCCTGAACACCTCGATTCGATTCTAGGCTGTAACTCACACCGGGCTATCTGTTATTCTGGTTATAAACCACCCTGAACCCCACGATTAGATTCCAGGCAGTAACTTCCTGTCAGGATTGAAAGGGAAGGCTGGTAGTTATAGGGAATGCTGGCCTACTAAAGAAATTGAGGGTTTGGTTCAGAAAAAGAAGGAAGCATGTGTCAGGTATAGACAGGATAGATCGAGTGAATCCTTAGAAGAGTTTAAAGGAAGTTGGGGTATTATTAAGAGGGAAATCACGAAGACAAAACGTGGACATGAGATAGCTTTGGAAAATAGAATTAAGGAGAATCCAAAGTGTTTTTACAAATATATTAAGGACAAAGGCTAACTAGAGAGAGAATAGGACCCCTCAAAGATCAGCAAGGTGGCTTTGGTGTGGAGCCACAGAAAATGGGGGAGATATTAACTGAACATTTTGCATCAGTATTTACTGTGGAAAAGGATATGGAAGATGTAGACTGTAGGGAAATCGATGGTGACATCTTGCAAAATGTTGCAGATATGCAGAGGAGGAAGTGCTGGATGTCTTGAAATGGTTAAAGGTGGATAAATCCCCAGGACCTAGAGAATTGTTTGCTGGGCCTCTTGCTGAGATATTTGTGTCATCGATAGTCACAGGGGAGGTGCCAGAAGACTGGAGGTTGGCAAACGTGGTGCCACTGTTTACGAAGGGCAGTAAAGACAAGCCAGGGAACTATAGACCGGTCAGCCTGACCTCGGCGGTGGGCAAGTTGTTAGAGGGAATCCTGAGGGACAGGATGTACATGTATTTGGAAAGGCAAGGACGGATGCGGGATGGTGAACATGGCTTTGTGCGTGGGAAATCATGTCTCACAAACTTGATTGAGTTTTTTGAAGAAGTAACAAAGAAGATTGATGAGGGCAGAGTAGTTGATGTGATCTATATGAACTTCAGTAAGGCGTTCGACAAGGTTCCCCATGGGAGACTGATTAGCAAGGTTAGATCTCATGGAATAGAGGGAAAAGTAGCCATTTGGATATAGAACTGGCTCAAAGGTAGAAGACAGAGGGTGGTGGTGGAGATTTGTTTTTCAGTCTGGAGGCCTGTGACCAGTGAAGTTTCACAAGGATCCGAGTTGGGCACTCTACTTTTTGTCATTTATATAAATGATTTGGATGCGAGCATAAGAGGTACAGTTAGTAAGTTTGCAGATGACACCAAAATTGCATGTGTAGTGGACAGCGAAGAGGGTTTTCTCAGTTTCCAACAGGATCTCGACCAGATGGGCCAATGGGCTGAGAAGTGACAGATGGAGTTTAATTCAGATAAATGCGAGATGCTGGAATTGGGGAAAGCAAATCTTAGTAGGACTTCTACATTTAATTGTAAGGTCCTAGGTTGTGTTGCTGAACAAAGAGACGTTGGAGCGCAGGTTCATAGTTCCCTGCCAGTGGAGTCGCGGGGAGATAGGATAGTGAAGAAGGCATTTTGTATCCTTTCCTTTATTGGTCAGAGTACCGATTACAGGAGTTGGGAGGTCATGTTGCGGCTATACAGGACATTGGTTAGGTCACTCTTGGAATATTGCGTGCAATTCTGGTCTCCTTCCTATCGGAAAGATGTTGTGAAACTTGAAAGGGTTCAGAAAACATTTACAAGGATGTTGCCAGGGTTGGAGGATTTGAGCTACAGGGAAAGGCTGAACAGTCTGGGGCTGTTTTCCCTGGAGTGTCAGAGGCTGAGGGGTGAACTTATCGAGGTTTACCCTGGTGTAAGGGAGTCCAGAACTAGAGGGCATAGGTTTAGTTTGAGAGGGGAAAGATATGAAAGAGACCTATTGGACAACCTTTTCACGCAGAAGGTGGTACGTGTATGGAGTGAGCTGCTGGAGGAAGTGGTGGAGGCTGGTACAATTGCAACATTTAAGAGGAATTTGGATGAGTATATCAATCGGAAGGGTTTGGTGGGACATGGGCCAGGTGCTGCCAGGTGGAACTAGATTGGGTTGGGATATCTGGTAGGCATTGACAGGTTGGACCGAAGGATCTGTTTCAATGCTGTGCATTTAGATGATTCTATGACTCTATAACTCACTCCGGGCTCCCTGTTATTCTGCATATAAACCACCCTGAAACCCTTCATTAGATTCCAGTCTGTAACTCACTGTGGGGTATCTGTTATTGTGCACATAATCGTCCTGAATCCCCTTGATAAAATTCCAATCTGTAACTGACTTCCAATTTTAAGGGACTCTGTACATTAGCCACTTCAATCGTTTGATTAGATTCCAGTCTGTATCACGCTCCTGGGTATCTGTTAGTCTGTATATTAACCATCCAATCCAAACCCTGTTAAAATTGCCCATGGTATTCAGGGATGTGTGCGTGAGGTGCATTAGTCAGGGGTAAATGTGGGGAAATGGATCTGGATGGGTTATTCTTCTGTGGGTCAGTGTGGTCTTGTTGGGCTGAAGGGCTTGTTTCCCCACTGTCGGGATTATATGAATCACCTGGAACCCTCTCGATTAGATTCCAACGTGTAACTCACTTCCATGTATGTGTGACTGGCATGTTTCAAAAACACCCCAAAACCTTCAATTCTATTCCACTTCGATAAACACGAGGAGCTGCATTTTGAGAAAGCAAATTTGAGCAGGATTTATACACTCAATGGTCAGGTCCGTGGGAGAGTTGCTGAACAAAGAGACTTTGAAGTGCAGGTTCGTAGCTCCGTGAGAGTAGAGTGGCAGGTGGATAAGATAATGAAGGCAGCGTTTGGTATGCTTTCCTTTATTGGTCAGAGTTTTGAGTATATGCATTGAGAGGTCATGTGTGGCTGTACTGGACATAGGTTAGGCCACTGTTGGCGTGCAATTCTGTTGGCGTGCAGAATATGGCGTGCAATTCTGGTCTCCTTCCTATCGGAAGGATGTTGTGAAATTTGAAAGGGTTCAGAAAAGATTTACAAGGAGGTTGCCAGGGTTAGAGGATTTGAGCCACAGTGAGAGGCTGGATCGGCTGGGGCTGTTTTCCCTGGAGCATCAGAGGCTGAGGGGTGACCTTATCAAGGTTTATAAAATCATGACAGGCCTGGATAGGATAAATAGACAAAGTCTTTTTCCTGGGGTAGGAAGTAAAGAACTTAATGGCATTGGTTTAGTGTGAGAGGTAATATGAAGGAGACCTAAGGGGCAACTTGTTCACTCAGAGGGTGGTACATGAATGGAATGAACTGTCAGATAAACTAAATGGTCAAATGTTACATTGGAAGCAAGAACACACAAAGCTGTTGGTTCATTTCTGTCCTGTTATATCTCTCCAAGTTTCACATTGGGCTGAATTTCTGTCACAATGGGGAAAGTATCAAAAGCTGTTTACTGCCCTGCATGAATGCATCATCATAACATGAATTCTCTTGCAAGATAGGAAATGGAGACAGCTTCTGAAAGGTGTCTGTATCCCTGTGTGTGTGATTCTGTGTGTCTGTGATTCTGTGTGCATGTTCAATGTTTTATATATTTTCAAACTGTATTGATGTTGCCAGTCTTTCTTGCTTTTCCTTATTTACACACTCAATGTCGTCGTTTTGCTGATATAAAATGGTTGCTGTGGACAAATCTAAAATGTCTGCCTGACTGATTTGTGTCAGGAATACTTTCAGCAAGGGAGAGGGGGCAATGTGTCAAAAGCAATTTCCATTCCTTGATGCTAGCAGAGATAGGAAATGGAGACAGCTCTTTGAAGGTGGTTAAAATGTAAATCTCAGAACCTGTTTACAGTGAACGTGGAGAGACAATGTGACATTCCAGTAAGGTCTGCCTTACTTTCCAAGCTCCTAATATATGAGAAAAATATAATATACGAAACCTGATAGAGCTCAGCCACTGAATTGTAGATTTGCAGTGTTGGATCAGAATCCTGCCTGGCGAGGCGTTATCCCAAATTGAGGGTTTCTCAAATCCCACACTGACCTTCTGTGGGTTCAAATTGTGTGTTGTCTACAAATAAAAGAATATAATGTACCTGCAATTGAACAAAACTCTTTCTGGAACTTTGTGCATCTGTTAGTTTAAGTATCTATCAACAGGATTGAAGATAAATGAAAGAGTGAGAGATAGGTGGCACTGTAACCAGAATGGCAGTGCAGTATTAAAGGTATATTAATACTTTCAGTTAAAGGGGAAAACAGAGGAGGGTAGTCTTCAAACAAGGAAACTTGGGAGTCAGTAAAGTTGTGTAGTTTGTGACTGCATTATGTTTGCGTGAGTCAAGATTTGAAACCAGTTGGCCAATAGTACACTTTGTGACTCACTCCCAGTTACAAGTTATTTCACATAAAAAGGTTAACATCTCCCTCAATTAGATTCCAGGCTGTAACTCACTCCGAGCTATCTGTTATTCTGTATCTAAAACTCCCTGAACCCCTCGATTAGATTCCAGGCTGTAACTCACTCCAGGGTATCTGTTATTCTTTACATAAACCATCCGAAATCCCTCGATTAGTTTCCAATCTGTAACACACTCTAGGCTATCTGTTATTCTGTATATAAACCACCCTGAACTCCTCGATTAGATTCCAGACTGTAACTCACTCCATGGCATCAGTTATTCTGTAAATAAACCATCCTAAACCCCTCGATTGGGTTCCAACCTGTAACACATTCCAGGCTACCTGTTATTCTGTAAATAAACCACCCTGAATCCCTCGATTAGATTCCAGGCTGTAACTCACTCTGGGCTATCTGTCATTCTGTATATAAACAGCCCTGAACCTTTTGATTAGATTCCAGATTGTAACTCACTCCGGGCTATCTGTTATTTTGTACATTAACCACCCTGAATCCATTGATTTGATTTCACTTCCTGACATGTTGAGCTCATGTTCCCAACACAATCTAATCTCAATAATGATCAATGTATCACTGGTCCTCCTATCTGCTGGCACTACCATCATGTTAACTTTCTGATGTTTACGTACATGATTACCTGTAGCAGTGATTCGCAGGTAGACAGAGTGATGCTGAACACATTTGGCACATTTGCCTAAATCAGTCAGAGCATTGAGTATAGGAGTTGTGGTGGTATGTTACATCTGTACAGGATGTTGGTGAGGTCACTTTAAGAATACTGCGTGCAACTCTGTTTTCTGCAGAAATGACTTACTCGTATGTTCCAGGACTCGAGGCTTGAGCTATTGGGAGAGGCTGATTACGTTGAGGTGTTTCCCCCTGGAGTGTCAGAGGTTGAGAAGCAACATTATAGAGGTTTATAAAACCATCAGGAGCATGGATATTCTGAACAGCCACGTTCTACTCCCAAGGATATGGGAGTCCAGAACAAGACAGCATAGGTTGAAGGGGAGAGGGCGAATGATTTAGAAGGGACCTGAAGGTAAATATTTCACACAGAGAGTGGTGTGTGTACAGAAAGTGCAGTCAGAGGAATTGCTGAAGGCGGGTATAATCACAGGATTATTGGCCAAATGCTGGCAAATGGGACTAAATCAGATTTCATATCTGATCGGAGTGAACAGATTGGACTAATGGGTAAGTTTCCATACTGCATGACTCTCTGATTCTATAAGAAGGATGACAAATAATTCTGAAAGGACTTTTCAAGTCAGAATTCTCTTCAGTGGAAGGTTATCGTGTCTCTATGTTCACATTGATTGAAAGCTGCGTTAGTTAAATATTTGACAGAGAAGTGAGTCATGCACAATGGGACACAGACAGGAAAGTGGGGCTGAGACCCCAACCTGATCAGCTAAAATTTTAGTGCCTGGTGGAGAAGGCTCAAAGTATCTAATGACCCACTCCTGCTCCTCAGTCCCATGTTCCTGTGTTCCATTCAGCCCCTCAAACCTGCTAGACAGGAGCAGTTGGAGATTACTTACTCCTATAACCTGTTGCGCAGAAACACAGGAGACATTTCAGCCCCCTCTGTACTGTCCCACACGGTTTGAAGTGATTTGGGAAATGTAATTGGAAAACCCAGGCTGGGTAGGAAAGAGGCCACTCATCTCTCCTCACAGAGCTTCCCCTCTCTGCAACTTGTGCTTCATTTGTTGGTCATGTTGTATACCCAGATTCAGTGTGAATACCTCACTCAGGGATGGCTCGCAAAATCCTCTGGTCTCCCTGTCTGCAACATTTAATAACAGAACATTCATGAAAATAACACCCACTAACTTTCCAATAACAGAATGGGAGAACATCAAAAAGAGGGGCATGTTGTTCACCTCCCCAAGCCTGCCTTGCCCTTCACTAAGATCATGGCTGTTCTGCTCTTCGTCTCAAATCCTCTTTCATATCCAATTCTTCATAGCCCTCAACTCTCTGACAGGTCAATTTCCATCTACCTCATCTTCAAATACGTTCAGTCATCTAGCTCCCCGAACACCCTTGAGGAGAGAGATCCTCACATTCAATCCCACCTGTTTGAAGAAAACACTTGCTGCTCCTATATCATGGTCTATTGATGTGAATAAAAGATGTTGAGACAAGGGTTCAGGTAAAAATGACCGACCCCGATATCAAGGCAGTGGTTGACGTCTGTTGGCATCAAGGAGCTGGACTTAATGGGAATCAGAGTAAACTCTCCAGTGTTTGGGGTCAAACATGGCACAAAGGAAAATGTTCACCATCTCAGTCCTGGGTCACCTCTGTGGGACATCCTCTGGGTAGCTTCCTCTTCATAAACATCTTCAGCTGCTTCATCAATGTCTCCCCGCCCCCACCTTCACCATCATAAGATCAGATGTGGGGATTTTCGCTGAAGATACCACAATGTTCAGAATATTTTGTCCCCCGTCAGCTCCTGAACTGGTCTTTGTCTGTAACTAGCAGGATCCAGACTCCATTGAGACTTGTGCTGTTAAATGGCCCGTAACATTCATGTAACAGCACTGCCTGGCACTGCACATTGCCACAGTAAGACAAGAGTTCATTCAGCACCTCACGCTGGTTTCACAGGAATATGAGGAAGTCATTCAGCCCATTGACACTATTGGAGAAGAACAGGGACAGCCCATTCAGTGCCTCCAGCCTATTACTTAGGAAGAGAAGGAGTCTAGTGTGATGGACCTCACCAGAGACCCTCTAAAATATTTGAAGGCGGTAGCCTAGATTCTAATGTTTTCTTATTTTAAAGGAAATGTAAAGTGTCTGTTCCAGATGCAATGTAACTGGTCAAACTTCTCGGTGTGAAGCAAAACACCATCTACTTAAACACGAAAGATAAAATGAAACCAAAGAAAGAGGAATTTAGAATAACGCAATTCTATTGGATATCTTAAGAGAATAATACATCTAGGAACTAGTACTGATGAACTGTTCCAATATAGGAAAATCCCATAAACACAGCCCCTTGGCAAAAAGAAATATTCAGATACAGATTGTCACAAACATTTCTCCAATCGAAGAATTAAAAACAGTATCAAGAGGAATTTCAGAGAGAGTAGCAGCTAGGAGACATTCACTGAAGCTTCCAACTCTGCAGAGACCCCAATAGTTTCTAATGTTACTGATAAACCAAAACCCAGAGATCCTAATCTGTGAGAGTGGCCACACCCATTCAGGCTGCATTAAAATTAACCTAAGGCCTCCCTAGCTGTTACTTAAGTGGTCTTAACTAGCCAGCTTGGCAACAATCGTTCAATCTCTCTCATAAAATAAACCAGGACAAAATAACCTCTTAAAGCTGCAACATTTTCACACTAGTCAGTACAATGAGCTGTCAAACAGGAACCAGGGTTAACCAGTCAGGCCCTTGGCCCTGTCCAATCGGACGAGGTTGAAGCCAATCTCTCCCTTGTGTCACTTACACAGGAACAGCAGGAGGCCATTCCCACCTCAATGCACTTACACGGGGGCAGAATGAGGTAATTTTTGCTGATTCCTGATGAATGTCTTATTCCTGAAACGTCGATTCTCCTGGTCCTCGGATGCTACCTGACCCGCTGTGCTTTATCAGCAATTGATGCTCTACTCTGATCTCCAGCATCGGCAGTCTTAAGTGTCTCCTAATTGATGCACGAAGATGATGAACAAGTCGGGCAGAGGCTGCACAGACAGACTGTTCCACGTTGTTTCTCTTGGCTCCGTTGTTTATGATATACATGTGGAACTTTAACATGGTTTTCTAGAGGTGGGCAGGAAAGCCATATGTCTTGTGTGAAATCTCAAGAAGGCATCTTCCATCTCCACAAAGACGGGCTGGTGTTCTCTATGTAGGTCGGAAGCTGGTGGGAATGGCTACCTGTTTCAGACGGAAGGTATTGTGGCGGCTGTTGGGGATTGTGAGCAAACTGACGTTCAGGACAGGGTTCACTCGCCGACTGCACTATAACATGGGGAGAGTTAATTAGGAAAGTCACGTTAGACTGTTGAATGGAATCTCTAAGTTCAAATAATGCTGATCTTGTTCATGTTGATCTTGTCTAATGCATGTCCTGTTCAGTGTAACCTGTATGCCTTACTCTGTCCTAGTCTATTTCCACCCTATGATCTGTCTGGTCATGCTTACTATGATCTTCCTCCACTGCTCATAAGCAAAGTGTTTCCCTGTACTGAGATACACGTGAAAATAAATCAAACCAACAAATCCTGAGTAAAGTATGGAATTTCTGTCACTGTCAATGTCTCTTTTGGAAATAAGTGATCGCTGCCACTCCTCGTGTTTCAGCATTACCATTTCTTCGTCTCTCACAGCTCTCCAGATTAAACACTCAGCTTATTCACTCTATCCTCATGTTACCATCACCCATGTCTGTGGTAAGGGAATCATTCCTTACAAAGGAGATCAAATCTGTACAGAGTGCCCCAAATGCTCTCTCAGCAAGTCTCTACAACAGCAGGAAGATGGCTTTACTTATGTACTCGGATCATCTTACAATGAAGGACAGCATACCATTGACTGCACCCATTACTTACACAGGTTTTGATTCGGAGCAGTCAGCATAGACTTGTGAGTGGGAGATCATGCTTCCCAAATTTCTTAGAGTCCTTTGATGAAGTTACCAGGACGTTTGATGAGGGCAGAGTGATGGACGTAGTCTCGATGGAGTTCAGTAAGGCCTTTGATTAGGTTCCACATGGCAGGCTGCTCAGGAAGGTTCCATTACGTAGAATGCGGGGGAACTGGCCAGTTGGATACACAGTTGGCTTGATGGTAGGAAGCAAAGGGATTTTTGGAAGGATGTTTGTCAGACCGGAGGCTTGGTCCATTGCTGTTTGTTATCTATGATTTGGTTGAGAATGTACAAGGTATGATTAGTAAGTTTGCAGATGACATTAAAGTAATTGGGAGCATAATCAGTGAGGAAGTTTATCAGAAATTGCAGGACCTTAATCAGGTAGGAAATGGGCCGAGAAATGGCAAATGGAATTTAATATAGAAGCGTGAGGTCTTGCATTTTGGAAACCCAAATCAAGGTAGGAGGTTCTTGGTGAATGGGAGGGTCTTAAGGGGTGCAGTGGGTAGAGGGACTTTGGTGTTCAGGTGCACGGTTCTCTAACAGTGGAGTCATAGATAGACAGGGCTGTGAAGAAGGCTTTTGGCACATTGGCCTTCATCAGACAGGATATTGAGCATAGAAGTTGGGACCTTATGTTGCAGTTACACAGGACTTCGGTAAGGCTGCACTTGGAGTATTGTGTTCAGTTTTGTCACCTTGTTATGGGGAGGATGTTATAAATTAGAAAGGGTGCAGAAGAAATTTACAAGGACATTGCCAGGACCCAATGGTCTGAGTTACAGGGAGAGATTGGACAAGATAGGACCTTTTCTTTAGCGTGTAAGAGACTGAGGGAGTCCTTATATAGCTGTATAAAATCACGAGGGGTCTGGATAGGGTTAATGCTCTCAGTCTTTTCCAAGGTGTAGAGAATCGAGGATTAGAGGGGATCGGTTTAAGGTTAAAGGGGGAGGAATAAAAGGGAACCTGAGGGGCCACTTCTTTATACAGAGGGCTGGTACGTGGATGAGTTGCCAGCAGATGTAGTTGAGGGGGGTACATTAACAACATTTCAAAAACATTTTGATAAATATGTGGATAGGAAAGGATTGGAAGGATATGGGCCAACTGCAGGGAAATGGGGTTAGCGTGGATGGATATTTACAAGGTGGACTCGAACCCCTCTGTTATTAAACCCAAACACCCAGAAAAGCTCGCCTCACCTTGTAATCTGTTAAAATATGAGTGACACAGATCTCCTATATTCCACTATTTAAACAAAAATTATGAAATTAGTTTCATAACTTTAATAGTGAACACTAAACAACAAGTATTCGCAAATACAAGCCCCTCTTTTTTTGCCACTTACTATCTGACTCCAACTCTGTAAAAATATGCTCTTCTAACAACCCACATATTAAACGTTAGAATCTCAAGACCCTACAGTCTCCATCTTCCCCGCTGTGTTCACTCTTCCAGCTGCTGATCTCCTTGGGTCATGTTTTTTTCTATTGCAAGTAGGTTTACATGAACATGTATCTTTGATAGAGAGTGTTTGAGATGGCCAGTTAGCACTCGTGCTCTACAGCAGTTGCTCGGCTGTTGGATGGCAGCAGCTCTCCCTCCAGTGTTCAAAATGCTGGATTTATATACGCCCCATGATATAATAATTCTCATAATTTGATTGCTGTCCAGCTGTCCAAACAATAATATTCAAATTCTGTTGGTTTCTGGTATCCTAAGCATTATTTAACCTCTTTGGTTGCGTTTGGATGGCTGTCAAAACAGCAACCAAAACTCAGGTATCCATTTCTCAGCGAATGGTGATATGTGGAACAGTGTGACCTTTAGGTGGCATCTGTGGATTTAATTTCTATTCAACAAAACCCGATCTGTCGTAAAGTGCCCATGCATGTTTTTGGCTTCATAACATCTTCCTGCTTCAGAAAATAAAATGAACAAGCAGAATGAAAAGATGGCTACATTTCTTTTTTTCTAATTCTTCATCCCAATTATATGAAATACAAAAGTATTAATCTCAGTTATATCATTCATATTAATTCTGCACACCAATACAACACTGGAATAAGTCAAATCTTATCTGCACTGCTTTCCTTTAAATCCGCGAAAACCCATCTGCTATCACATTGTCGGAGCCACAGCATGTACATTTTGTGAGTTTAAAGTCAGTAAGGTAAGACTCCAATGAAATAGTCTCATATTCTGGTCTTTAAATATTCCAAAAAATGCGAGAGATTTGTCGTTGTCCACAACCATCTCTGACAATTTGTTTGTCATATAAACATTAAAATATTGTCAGGCCAGTGTGGAACATAATCATTCTTTTTCAATAATGGAGATTTTGCATTTTTTTCTGGTGGATATTGAGTTTTTTCGACAAGTAGCCAATTAGCCATTCAATTCCATCATCCTCTTTCTGTATCAATACATCTCCGACCCCTATATCCCGAGCATCAAACACAATTTTCAAAGGATTTCAGAACATTTGGTATAGCTAAAACTGGTGTGGTGATTAATCCTGCTTTAAAATTCTCAAATGCCTCCTGGCATTGTTCTGTCCACCACAATTCTGTGTTCATCTTTAGTAAATCCATCAGTGGTGCCAATACGCTGCTGAAGTTTGGAACAAACTTCCGATAGAATCCAATCAGTTCCAAAAATCGAAGCACCTCTTTCTTCGAGGATGGTCGTGGAAATTCCTCAAAGCCCTTTGTTTTTGTGTTCCATGGGGTCAACCTTCCATGTCCAATGTAATGTCCCAAGAACGTCATCTCTGCCTTCGCGAATTCTGTTTTCTTAAGTTTATTACCAAGTTTGCTTCTTGTAATCGTTCAGCATGCTCTGCCAACTGTAACATGTGAGCTTTCAATCACTTGCTAAAGGTCACGACATCATACAGATAAACTACACAATTTGTTCATCTGACCATACCTCTGTTCCTGAGTCACTAAACCTGTCTTTGAAGGGAATTCCTATCACTGGTGACAATACTAATACGTCATCCCCACAGGAAATCGTCAAAATTTCAGAGGTTTTATCTGCCACGTGTTTCATTCTATGCTGTGCCCTTCAGGTGCTGTTTAGCGAACTCACCTACTCCATCTAATCTCTCCCTCACCTTGCATACATAATCCGAGTGTGAGATCTCTGACTTCGGTTCTGTCAATTTATATTCAATTAATTCCAAAGGACTTCTCAAATCAAATATTAACTCAATGGAAGTAAATTGAGTAGATTTATTTGGGGCAAATAATTTTTGTCCAATGGCAAACAATTCAATGAGACACCTTCATTCCAATCATTCCGGTAATCCTGATAGTACACTGTTAATATGGTCTTCAGCGTCTGATGATAACTTTCCAAGGCTCCCTGGGATTCAGGATGGGACGACCTTGATTTAAACTGCTGGATGCCGAAACTATCAATGACTTCCTTAAACAGCTGATTGGTAAAATGAGACCTTGGTCTGACTGAATCTCTCTGCGGAACCCACAGTGAGTAAAGAAAGCTACCAACTCCTCCACCTCCCTTTTAACTTAACATTCCATAATCGAATTGCTTCTGGAAATCTGGTAGACACATCCATTATGGCGAGCAAATATTAGTTTCCACTTTTATTTTAGATCGGGGAGCTACACAAGCCATCATAACTTACGTGAAATGTTCTTTGAATGCAGGAATTGGTAACAAAGGTTCTGGTTTTATTACTGCCTGTGACGTGCCTACCATTTAGAATGTTTGACATGTACGTCAAAAAATAACCACGTTCGTGTGCATTACAGGCCACTAGAAATGCCTCTGTACCTTAACCTGATTCTTCTGGACACCGAGGTGACCCCCTGCAGTTAGTTTATGTGCTACCCGTAACACTGTACGCTACCTCTAAAACAATCTGGTGCACTTCGGCCCATTTCCCTTCTGCACTCACCTATCGGGGTCTCCATTTTAATTTTAGCATTCTATCTTTAAGTTAATAACGTTCGACAATATATTTTGATTCCTTTTCTGTGTGTGCGCATGTGCATGTGTGTGTGAATGTGTGTGTATATATCTGTTGTAAGTCCATTAGCCTTTCTGGACTAAACACCTCTGCCTGATCCTCTGCCTGTTCAGGTTTTCCCTGCACCGTGACATCAAACAGGGAGTCAGTTCACTGCAGATCAACTCCTTTGGCTTTTTATTACGGTTTTCCTTCCTGCTCTAACTTATGACAGTGGAATCTTGTTACTATACAGTCTGGAAAAATCCTGGGTATTTTTCTTTTAACTCCCCAATTCCCTAGTTTTCCTTTTGCCTTCTCCAATACAAGGGGTGCCACTCCCACCTTGGATCCTGTTAAATCGTTCACAAGAATAAACTATATTCCTGGAAATGACACACTGTTACTCACTGTCACTGTTACTTCCCCAACCTTGATTTGGCATTCCATCCTGATGTTACACAAGGGAATACTTAATTTCTAACCCCATTCCACAAATTGTTACGATCTTGATTAATATGTCAGAAAGAGTGAAAATACTTTCATCTCTCACTATTAGAGGCCGAGAGAAAGTGAGGGCTGCAGATGCTGGAGATGAGAGTTGAAAGGTGTGGGGATGGAAAAGCATAGCCAACCAGGCAGCATCCGAGGGGCAGAAGAGTTGACGTTTCAGGCATAAATTCTTCATCAGGAAAGTGGGAGGTGGGGTAAGGGAGGGGGAAGGGGGCCGAGAAATAAATAGGAGAGTGGGAGTGGAGCTGGGTGTAAGATAGCTTGGAAGGCGATAGGTAGACGCAGGTGGGGTGTGATGGTGATAGGTCGGAGAGGAGGGTGTTGTGGATAGGTGGTAGGACAACTAGAACCCTCAAACTAGAACCATCATCAACGTTGACTTCACCAAACTCCAAATCTCCCCTCCCCCAACCTCTACCAGATTGAACCATTCAATCTAGCACTGCCCTCTTGAACTGCCCTAACTGGCCAGCTTCCTTCCCACCTACCGACTCTACCCTCCAAACCGACATATCACTATTACTCCCACCTACATCTTCTTATTGCCTTCCCAGTGACCCTCCCACCAGCCCAGCTACTACCCTCATATTTAACTTTCAGCCCCATTGTCCCCCCACCATGGTTCCTGACGATGGGTTACTGCCTGATATCCGATTGTCCTGCTGTTTGGATGCTGCCAGATCTTTTGTGCTTTTCCAGAGCCTCACTTCTCAACTATTAGAGACTGAGCAGATCCCATATCTCACAAAATTATAACTTCTTGTCCTTCTCCTCCTGATCTTTCTGAGTAAACTTTATCTACTGAGGTGAATTCTTTCAGAGATCAGGTGCTGACTCCATACCCAGACCCTGCCTCGGCTGTGCACTCTCCTGCAGCTCCTCGGCTCTACTTGGGGTCTCCTTTACCAGTTTCACTAATGCCACTGGCTTAGCCTCTTCTACCGCATCTTTCCCCAAAGTGCCTTCCTTCAACGCCCATCACAGTGTGTCCCAGCTTACTTCAATGAAAACACCTTTTCCCAGTACCCATCTTAAACCATCGGCACTGTCATTTTATGTGTTCCACTCCCTTATACTGAGAACACCTGAGACCTTTCACCTCCTTTCAACCCCTTTGGGCTTCTTTTTTCACCTGTGGTAAGCTATTGTGCGCTACTGTTTGCTTTGTAATGTGTGAACTTCCCTTCTCACAATTTCTATCCCTCATAGCATGAAAATTCTCCTGGAAGCTAAATTTCATCTCATGCACCAATTCATATTTACCTGCCATTTCTGCCGCGCTTCTTGCTTCTTGAACTTTCTGTTCGTGCACATGAATTTTTACCATCTCTGGAAGTGAGTTTTTCAACTTCTCCAGCAGAATAACCTCCCTTCCAGCCTCACAGGTCTTATCTATTTTTATGTCCAGCACCCATCTATCAAAATGACTGTATTTTATTCTTTCAAACTTAACATAAGTCTGACCTGGTTCCGTCTCTATTTTTATGAACCTCTGTCTATATGCTTCTGGTACCAATTCATAACCAATCAAAATAGCCAATTTAACATCTTGATAATCTCTTGATCCCTCATCTGACAGCGCTGCACATGCCTCACCAGCTGTGCCCACCAGCTTAGTCTGAACGAGCATTACCCACAAGTTCAATGGACACGTCATCTGCCGAGTCATTTTTTTCAAATGAAATAAAAAAGGTTTTGACATTTTTCTTACCGAAATATGGCAAGGCGCTAACATAGTTGTATACATCCCGACGTTTTCCCTTCATCTCCATCCTGTTAATTTAACTTTCTTGTCGAATTCCCAACTTCTGAATCTCAAATTCTCTCTATCTTTCTTTTTCCTCTCCGTCACTTTTTTCTCTCTCTGTTTCCGTCTCTTTCTTTATCTTCTAACTTCAGTTGCCATATTTGCAATTTACGTTTTATCTAACTCGACTGCACTTGTCTGTTTCTCTGATACATCAAAGTGCTTGACCAACTCCATTACAATTTCAGCTTTCCTTTTGTCCCTAGTTAAACCCAATTCCAACCTATTTGCTAATTCTAAAAAATGTCCTCCTTTTGTCTTTCTAAACTTTCTTGGCAAATTTGGGAACCTCTTTAGTAATGTTAAAAGCCTTTTCCCTCACTTTTAATTTAAACCACCACCAGTAAACGAAATTAAAAAGATTTTCCGACCGGTTTTATTTGAAGATCTCGGTCACTAATTGCAACGTGTTGGAATTTGCTGGGACATTTTGTACCTGAAATCTGTTCAAATCTGTCCAATCCCATACGGCAGGGCCCCAAACTGTGAAGACATCTATGTCGAGGACTTCTGTTAATTACAACCACAAACCTAAAACGCTCAGCTCACCTCGTAATCTGTTAATACATGAGTGACAAATAACTCCCAAGTTCCACTAATGCAAGTAAAATAGCAATTTGTATGTATGCAAGTTAGCTCGCTGTGCTTGAAGGTTTGTTTTCTGACGATTCGACACGATGACTTAGTAACATCATCAGTGAGAGTCTCTGCTGAAGTGCTGGTGGTATGTCGCGCCTCTCTATTTATAGGTCTTGGGTTCTTAAGATGGGTGATGTCATTTCCAGTTCTTTTGTTTTACAAGAAAATGTAGATAGGATCTAAATTGATGTGTTTATTGACAGACTTCTGGTCAGAATGGCATTCCTCTAAGAACGTCCTTGAGTGTCTTAGTATGTGTGTGCGTTGTCCCAATTAAAGTGGTGCCCTTCTTTGTCTGTATGTTTGGAACATAGTGATAATGGGTCATGTCTTTTGGTGGCCAGCTGGTGTTCATGTATCCTGGTAACACAACAACAGGACCAATTCAATGGCAGAAGAATGATTTTATTTACACTGTTTAAATAATGTGTGTGTGCAGATAAGTAACATTTTTCATATGTGCACATCACATTCTAAATGAACAACGGAGACACAGTTAACAAAAAGTGATGCATATGATGTATAAAATTTATAAAACATTAAAACATCATTTGATTCTCATCTAAAATGATATGTTCCCCTTCCTTCAACGTTCCCTGTTTTTCTGGAATTCTCCACTCCAAGCTCTCATTCTTATCAGGATGTGTTATAAATTCTTGCTTCTGGTGTCCCAACTTATTCCAGTTAATCCCCTTTCTACCAGAATTCAATATATTGGCCTGTTGGATACTTTCCAAAGCTAGTGTCTGTCATATTATTGGAGATAAAAATTCTGGCATCAGAGCCAGCATTTGAACACATTGCTCTGTTGTCCATGCACTAGACAAAGGACCACAGCACACAGGAATTGCCAAAACATTGAGGGATGTGCATCTACTTCTTTCGATGATCTAGTTTTCTCATTTTTCATATTTCCTCATCTATGTTGTCTCGCTCTTTCTCTTTGTATCTAGTTAAGAAATTTACCAATTATTCTTTGCGTCTCCTCTCTCAAAACTCCTTCTTTTGGTTTATATCTATTGGTCTCTTCTGGATGTAATGTGATTATAATTGAACAATGTAACTACAATGACATGTGGGAGGAGCTGGCCAGAGTTAATTGGAAGGGGAGCCGAGCTGGGCAGACCATGGAACAGCAAACGCAGGAATTTCTGGGGATATTTCGGAGGATATCAGAAATTCTCCCAAAGGTGATGAAACTTACTCATGGCAGGACAAGGCAACCATAAGGCATCAAACCAAAAGAGGAAACATACAATGTGGTGAAGATGATTGGGAATCCAGAGAATTCATTTGCTCGGAAACTACATAAGTCTGGCATCACTGACACGACAGAGCTCTTAATCATGGTCAGGGAGAGAAACAGAGGAAACACATTCACTTTAAACACAGAAAATGGTATTAATCAAGGAAAAAGATTCAGATGAATTAAACAATTGAATTAAAAACAGTTACTTGGTTTTGCAGAATGTGTCAGATTGAAAGCATGACCCGGGAAGAGACCCTCAGCAGAATGAGAATATGAAAATGGAAGTGTTACCACATCAGAAACCAGAGTAGGTCACTGAGTACATGACTGATGGGTGAATGTGTCTCGATGTGAACTAAGGGACAGACAGCAGAATTGCATTGCAGATATTGCAGCTCATAACTGCGTATTTATGTAGTGCTATAGACTACAGCAGCAGAAGCAAAACAGCATTCAACCACAACCTGTAACTTTTAGCCTCGAATAATTTCCTCAGTCTGCCATTGCCATCAATATGATCTATGTTTCAGTAATGACTGTGAGTGAACATGACAGGGTCAGAACCACGTGAACCTAAACCTGACGTGAACCCATTAAAGCTACCACATTTGACCAACAGATCTGATCGAAGCTCCGCAATCCTGTCACATTCTGACATAACTGGTGATGGATGATGAAACAAATGACTGGAGCAAAGGACTCCACAAATATCCCCATCCTCAGTAATCGAACAGTCCTGCACATCAGTGTAAAAGACCAGGATGTGGAAGCTGCACCACCCTCAACCAGAAGTGTGGAGTTGATGATCCACCTCACCCTCGCCATGATACCCACAGAATCACAGATGCCCGTCTTCAACCAATTCAATTTGCTGTACATGACATGAAAAAACAGCTGAACACAGTTCGTACGAAAAAGGCAATGGTCCCTGACACCATTCCTGTATTAGGACTGAAGACTTGGGCGGCACAGTGGCACAGTGGTTAGCACTGCTGCCTCACAGCGCCAGAGACCTGGGTTCAATTCCCGCCTCAGGCAACTGACTGTGTGGAGTTTGCACATTCTCCCCGTGTCTGCGTGGGTTTCCTCCGGGTGCTCCGGTTTCCTCCCACAGTCCAAAGATATGCAGGTCAGGTGAATTGGCCATGCTAAATTGCCCGTAGTGTTTGTTAAGGTGTAAATGTAGGGGTATGGGTGGGTTGCGCTTCGGCGGGGCGGTGTGGACTTGTTGGGCTGAAGGGCCTGTTTCCACACTGTAAGTAATCTCATCTAATCTACTTGCGCTGCACAACAAGCCGTGTCCCTGCGTAACCTGTTTCATTCCAGCTCCAACTCTGACATCGCCCTGGTAATGTGGAAAATTACTCAACTATGTCCAGTTCCTAAGAGGATTATAATTACAATCTGGCCAGTTACCTCCCCCTCAGACCCACCACGACAGTCAAATTGGTGGGCGTTCTTTTTGACAGAGTTATCAAGCAGCACAGAAATAACCTGCTCAGTATGATTTCAGATAGGTCCCCATGAAGAGATGGTGCTGCTGTGGAAAGGTCACTGGATTACTAATCCAGACCAGGCTAATGCTCTGGCAGCTGGTGTAAGTTAAACACAATTGACAAAATATTAGGATGCAAAATCTGGTGTCCGTAAATAGTGACCTTCAAGCCAATGTCGATTGTACACACCAATTTGCTTCACAAATGTACTTTCAGGAAGTGAATCTCCCGTGCTTTCCTGGTCTGGCCTAAACGTGACTGCAGACACACAGACATGTGATAAACTTTGCAATGGTCTCTGAATCCGCCAAACCAGACATTCTATTGCATCAAACTGTTCCGAGGTTTAAAGGATAAAACCAGACAGAACACCCGGCCCCAGCCTCAGTATCGGAAAAAGGGAATGAGAAACAAAGTCCTGTTGACCCTGCAGAGACCTCCTTTCTAACATCTGAGAGCTTGTGACATTACAGACTACATAGAAACATCGGGAATGGAGTAGGTCATACAACACATTGAGCCTTCCCCATTGCAGTTCATGTTCAAAATCTCCTCAATGCACTTTTACCACACACTGTACACATCCCTTAATGTGAATTACTGTGGGAAGCTATAATGTAGGAAGTGCCCTAGTCCCTATGGTCTGTCGAGTTTGCTACCCAATTCAATATAATGATACCTGACCCTTTATTTCCATATCGTTCTCCTTCTCTCCCACCATTCCTTTACTGTCTCTACATCCGTATTTATATTCAGTGTCTTGGCCTCCAGGTTCCAGCGCATTCCTGAGGTTCACCAGTCGCTGAGTGCAGACATTTATTGTCATCTTATTGCAGAATGGTCTGTCTGTACATAATATTGTGGACCCTTGTTTGAGACACCACAGCCAGGGGAATTATTATCCCGGCTTCCAATCCGTCTCACCCTGTCAGAGCTTTATATATCTCACTGAGATCTCCACCCATTTTCTTATACCCCATGGAATGCAGGACCAGTCGCCCCAAACTCTGCTCCCACAACAAGCCTGTCATCACAAAGATCGGTCTGGTCATCCTTCACTGTACTCCCTCAATGTCAGGTTTGTCGTTAATTAGGTACGGAGACCAAACCTGCACACAATACTGCACAGTGTTTGAAATGGGGTCTCACCAACGCTCTGTACAGCTGCAGTAACCAATTCAGTTTGCTTACTCCTGGACTGAAATCCCCCTGAAATGAAGGTCAGCACATCATTGATCTTCCTATCTGGTTCTTGCTCCTGCAATATTGCTTTCAGTGACTGGTTTACAGGGAGATCCAGATCTTTGCAATGTTAAAGCTCCCCAGTTGGTAGGCCTATGTACACTGGGCAGCGTGTGTATGCCATTCCCAGTATGGCCTTGTGGGTTCAGACCTCACTGCGCTGCAGGGACCTTGGAGGGCTGTGCAGAAAGAAACAACAAAAAGGCCCATACGTCACTTTTCAGATCAACATGTTTTAAACAATCCCTTTTCAAATGAAAAGCTGCCAATCTCTTGTTCCCACCAAAGGGCACACTGTCACCTCTACCCACCTTGCTCTCCATCTGCCACGTATTTGCCCATTCACTCCACTTGTCCTAGTCACATTGACGCTTTTTTACAACCTCCTCACCCACTTGCAATCCAACATCCTTTAGTTCTATCAGCAGGTTGGGATATATTGTATTTGCTTCCCGCAACCAAATGTTTAATGGTTATTGTGAACAGCTGGGACCCGAGCACCGATCCCTGTGATAACTCAGCAACCGTCCTCTGTTAAAAAAAATCTGGTTTTTCAATTTATTTATTTCGTGAATCTGGGTGTTATTGGCTGGGTCAGCATTTATTGCCTGTCCCTGGTTGCCCCTTGAGAAGGTGGTGGTGAGCTGCCTTGTTGAACCGCTGCAGTCCACTATGGATTCAGTGATAGTAACACCATTAAATGCCAAGGGGCAGTGGTTAGATTGTATTTTAGTGGTGATGGTCACGGTCTGGCATTTGTGTGATGTGAATATTACTTGCCACTTGTCAGCCTGGATACTGTCCAGATCTTGTTGCATTTGGACATGGACTGCTTCAGTATCTGAGGAGCCACAAATGTTGCTGAACGTTGTACAATCATTGGCGAACATCCACACTTATGACCTTAGAATAGAGGCAAGTTCATTGATCAAGCAGCCCTGAAGATGTTTGGGCTGAGGCCACTGCCCGAGGGACTCCTACAGACTTGTCCTGGAGCTGAGTTGACTGGCCATTATCAACCATGACCAGCTTCCTACTTGTCAGGTATGATTCTAACCAGCGGGGAGTTTGCCTCTGATACCCATTGATTCCAGTTTTGCTAAGGCCCCTTGATAACACACAGGGTCGAAGGCAGCCTTGATTTAAAGGGCTATCGCTCTCACCCCACCTCTGGAATTCAGTTCTTTTGTCAATGTTTGAACCAAGGTAATGAAATCAGGAGCTGAGTGGCCCTGGAGGAGCCCAAACTGGGCGTCATTGACCAGGGTATTGCTGGGCAGGTGCTGCTTGAAAGCACTGAGACCTTTCACCACTTTACTGATGATCGAGAGTAGACTGATGGGGCGGTAACTGGCCGGATTGGATTTGGTCTGCTTTTTATATGCAGGAGATACTTGGGGTAATTTTCCAAGTAATCAGGGAAATGTAATTGTTGTAACGGTATTGGAACAGCTTGGTGAGGGCAGTGACAAGGTCTGGAGAACAACTTTTCAGTACTATTGACAGAATGTTGTCAGAGTATGTACCCTCTGGGGTATCCAGTATCTCCAACTAAATCTGGATATCGCATGGAGTGAATCAAATTGGCTGATAGCTGGTAACTGAATTGCTGAGGACCACTGGAGGAGGCCGAGATGGATCATCCACTCAGCACTTCTGACTGAAAATTATTGTGAATGCATCAGTCTTACCTTATACACTGAAGGGGTGGGCTTTTCCATCAATCAGGGTGGGGATACTCATGGAATCTCCTCCTCTGATGAGTTGTTCAATTGTCCATAACTATTCTCAACGAGAAGTAGAAGGACTGCAGAGCTGAGATCCGATCCGTTGCTTCTGGGATCACTTAGCTCTGTATATCACTTACTGCTTATGCTGTTTGGTGCACACATAGTCCTTTTTGGAGACTTCATCAGGCTGACACCTCATTGTCAGGTATGGCTGGTGCTGCTCCTGCCCTCCTGCACACTCCATTGAACCAAGGTTGATCCTCTGGTTTGATGGTAATTGTTGTGAGGAGGATATGCCAGGCCATGAGGTTGTGCTGGAGTACAATTCTGCTGCTATTGATGAGCCGCAACATGTTATGGAAACCCAGATAGATCTGTTGGAAGTCTGTCCAAGTTAGCACGGTGATAGTGCCACCCAAAATGGTGGAGGTTATTCTCAATGTGCAGGTGTGACTTTATCTCCTCAATCAGATTGCAGTGGTCATTCTTACCGATCATGTCATGGACAGATACTTCTGCAACTGGCAGATTAGTAAGGCTGTGGTCAAATATGGCTTTTCCCTCTTGTGGATTCCTTCACTACCTGCCGTAGACCCAGTCTATCAGTTATATCCTTTAGGATACGGCCAGCTCAATCAGTAATGCTGCTGCTGAACCACTCTTTTTGTGGACATTGACATTCCCCACCAGAGTACATTTTGTGCCTTTGTCACCCTCAGAGCTTCCTCCAAGTGTTGTTCAGCTTGGAGGAGTACTGACTCATGAGTTGGGAGAGGCTGGTACATGGTAATCAGCAGGAGGTTTCCTTTCCCATGTGTAAACTAACGCCATGAGACTTCATGGGATAAAGAGTCACTGTTGAGGACTCCCACAGCAATTCCCTTCCAACTGTATCCCACGGTGCCACCACTTCTGCTTTGTCTGTCCTGCTGGTGAGACAGGAGTTATCCGGGGAAAGTGATGGGGTGTCAGGGATATAGTCATACTCACAGAATCAGACCTTAAATACAATGTCAGGCTGTTGCTTCACGTGTCTGTTTATTTCAATTCACTGTTTCCTGCCAGTCGTCTCCTTCTAGGAACATGGCCATATATTTGCCCCAATCCACTAAGATTTGATTTTGCAAATTAGGCTGGGAGCTTTATCAACATTTTTCTGAAAATCCACGTGTTTTACATCCATTGTTTCTCTTTCATTTGTCTCCCAGTCTGTTTCTCAAACATAATTCCCATTTCATAAATCTATGTTAGTGTTGTCTATGACCATTACTTTCAGTCCCAATGATTTCTCCCAAACCATTTATTTACTATGTTCTGTGTTCCATGTATTATTTCGTTTTCCACACCAGACTTGGTTTTCCTGGTATTGTCAGAAAGTTCTGTAAAGACAGAACTGAAGTAGTGGATTCATAGTTTTGCCATTTCCCTGTTTCCCATTCTCCATTCTCTGGTTTCAAACTGGAAAAAACCTGCACTGTTTTTTCATACTTCTCACATTGACATAATTTGACAAGCTATAACAGTTCACTCTTATAACCTTGTGAACATTATCTTCACAAACCCATCAATTCCTGTCTTAAGCTGCTCAGCTCCACATCAGACACACACAGGAGCATAGTCTCAGTACAAACAGAAATACAGCACGATCTATATTAGTCCCACTTTCCAACACCAGGCCCATAGCCTGGAATGTTATGAAACTTCCAAGTGCTCATCCAAGTACTCTTAATGGTTGAGAGGTTAGCCGTGATAATTCCCCTCTCAGGAAGTACATTCCAGAACTCAACACCCTCTGGGTGAACAAAAGTCATCTTTAAATCCTCTCTGAACCTCAAACCCTTTACTTTAAAAGTGATGTCCCTTGTTCTTGACCCTCTGTCTAAAAGGAACAGTTGCTGTCTATCCACCCTGTCGATGCCCCTTGTTAACTTATCCTTCTGAATCACATCCCCCTCAGCCTCTCTGTCCAAAGTAAACAACCCGAGCTTATCCAGCCTCTCTCCATAGCTAATATGCTCCATCCCAGGGATTATCCTGGTGAATCTCCTCTGCAACCCCCTCCAGTACAATCACATCCTTCTTGTAATGTGGCTCCCAGAACGACATACAGTACTCCATAATGGACTAAACCAAGCCCTGTATAGCACTTATAATATACTCCCTGATTAAAAAACGCTCCACCCAATGTTCAATTCTTAACTAGTCCATTACCCTGTTCAGTCACATTCAGGGATCTGTGGAGAAATACCCTCTGAGCTTCCTAGTGTGCAGCCAATCATTGTGTACACCCCATGTCTGGTTCCTCCTTCCAAAGTACATCACCTCATATTTATCAGGATCACATTCCATCTGCCATTGATCTGCCCATCTGATCATTCCACTTGTATTTTCCTGTAAAATCAGAACTTCCTCCTCACTGCCAACCATCCGGCCAATCTTTGTGTCAAACATAAACTTACTTATCACATCTCCCACCCCTCCACCCACTCCCCCTCCAGATTCACATCTATACCATTTATGAATGCTACAAACAATAAGGGACACAGCACTGATCCCTGTGGTACACCAGGGGACACTGGTCTCCAGTCACACAAACAGCCTTCTCCCACCATCCTCTGACTCCTGACACTGAGACAATTTTCGTTGTAACGTTTCAAGTTATCCTCGATACTCTGAGATTTTACTTTATTTTTTCAGTTTCACCTTTGGAACTTTGTCAAAGGCCTTGTTGCAAAACTAAATAAGCGACCTCCTCAAACTAATTCAATCAAATTCATGAGATGTGACTTCACTCTGAAAAAGTCATGATGATGATCCCTGATCAAACCTTGCGACTCTGATTGGAGTTCGATTTTCTCCTTCTCTATTTTCTCCAGTAGTTTCCTGAACAGTAATCTAATACTCGCTCGTCCATAGTTTCCTTGGCAAATCTCTACCACCCTTACTGTGAAGTGGAATCATATTAGCTGTTCTCAAGTCCTCTGGCACCTCCCCTGTGGTCAGATTCCAATTAGAATTTCCTCCCTTGACTCCAACAGTATCCAGACCTGCGGATTTGTCGAATTTTATACCAGACACAGCCTCAAACCCCTGCTCGTATTTTACATCAATCTCTTCAAGAGCTTTCCAGTCCATCTTCTCGAATTCTGTACCTGCATCCTCCTTCTCCCAAGTAAAACAGCTGTGATGTTGACATGTAACAATCTATCAATGTTCTCCTGGTTGACGCACTGATTGCCCCTTTGGTTTCTAATGGACACTAACTGTTTGCTGATTATTCTGTTCTACTTGTTCGTGTAGAATACCGTGGGATTCTCCCTAATGTCGCCTGCTTGCACTTCTCCATGTCCCTCTGTTATTCAGTCCCCTCTATGTTCCTAAGTTTCTAAGTTTCACTACAATCACCTCTCAGCTTTTGAAATTAGAGATCACAGGCTGCGTTTCCCCATCAGACAATCTTGCCATTTTATGGATTAATCTGGAGAATACCTTTCGCAGTTCCTCTGTAGTCAGTATATTCTATCTTAGATTGGGACTCCAATCGGTATGCAATACTCTAAGTTTAGTCTCAGCAACACTATATGCAGCTGGTGCACGACATCTTCTATATTCCAATTACATTCACATGAATGTAAACCTAATTTTTAGTTTCCTATTTGCATGCATTCTTCCCAATTCCTTTCACTTTAACTTTTCTTATGATGTTAGTGGGAGAGTTCTTAAAGAAAAATCCTCCTGTATATCTAACGATTCGTTATCCATTAGCTCCTTGTTGCCTACGCCCACAAGAATCATCTTCAAACCATTCCAAAAAATGTTTGTCACTTATGGTTTTCGTTGCATCGATGCATTATCATCCTCCCCAGATTTCTGATTACCTTCTATATATCCAGTAACACGTTCTTTGTAATTCAGCCCAAGAGACACCCGACCGCGGATTAAAAGTTAACTGATAGGTAGTTCACCACTCTCCATCTTCATCCTTTCTTAAACTGTTGGATAATATCTATAACTTTTGCCATATCCAGTTTGGCTAAACATCTTTCCGGAATGTATTGGAAAATAACGTGATAATCTGCGATGCAATCAATATGCCGTTTGCTGCTTCCTCTGAAATTCGTGTATGAAGTACATCTGATCTGTCAGATTTATAAATACTCAATCCAGCTTTCTTTTCAAAGATGACCTCAACACTGATAAGAATGATCTTAGATTTTACTTACACAAGTCCCATGGTCACTTGGTATTTCTGGGAGAATTTCTGGATATTCTGCCTTGAAGATAGACCCAAAGAAACTGTTTCTTTCCCCTGTGATTTCTCTGTTCTCTACACTAAATTACCCTGTCCGCACACCTACTGTTCCACATTTGACCTTGTTTTTAGTTTTGTTTCATACACTGATGTACGTTTTTTTAAAGCAGTCTTTATGTTTTTTTTTAAGCAGTCTTTATGTTTCTCTTTTGCAGTCTTTATGGTTTTCTTCAGCAGTCTTTATGTTTTTCTTTTGTTTGCATGCTGTTTCGCTTTTTGATTTCCTTCAAAGTTTCTTGGTCATCCGTTGCTGGGTCCTACATTTCTCCGAATCCACTGGCTTACTACAACACATGGCATTTTTCTAAGCTGCTTCCATTGACCAAATAGGTAGTTAAAGGTGAGGCTGAAAGGGTGAGGTCGGAGAGGAGGGTGGACCAGATTGATGGGAAGGAAGATGAACACATTGGAACATTCAAAAGGGGGAGTGTGCTGAGTTGGAATATTGGACAGGGATAAGGGTGGAGTTAGGGGAAATGGGGAAACTGGTGAAATCTACATTAATCCCCTGTGGTTGGAGGGTCCCAAGGCAGAAGAGGAACCTTTCTTTATCCATGCTTCGGGTGGTTAGAGTTTGGCGATGGAGGAGGCCCAGGACTCTCATGTCCTTGCCAGAGTGGAAAGGAGAGTTAAAGTGTTTAGCCACAAGGTGGTGGAGTTGGTCAATGTGGCTGTTCCAGCGATGTTCTCTGAAATGATCCACGTATGTCTCGCCAATGTAGAGAAGACCACACTGAGTTTAAAGGATGCAGTAGATGAGGCGTTCTGTCTCCCTTCATCACCGATCACTTTCAACACCACCTTCATCTACCTATCGCATTCCTAGCTACCTGCCTCCTGCCACACCCCCTTCTCATTTATCCCTCAGCTCCCTTGACCCAGAAGCCTCATTCCTGATAAAGGGTTGTGCCCGAAACGTCAATGCACCTGCTCCTAGTACGATGCCTGACTGTGCTTTTCCAGCGCCACTGATCTCCAGCATCTGCAGTGCCCACTTTCTCCTCACACCTTCAGGGCTTGCATGATTCAGATTTATAACAGTTACTTCAAATAAAACAAAAACTACCGTGTACCCAAACAGCATAAAAGAAAAACAATGCATTGTGTTCACTGTTCCCAAAAGGCCCTTTACAGCAAAGTTTTCAATTAGCTTTTCTGATCATCCAACAGCAATTTCGAAATAACCTGATCTCTAGCTCAGTGCTCGACAAAATGTTAATGCCAGCTATCTAACACATGCTCATGAAATCCATTTTTCCCAGCATTAGCATTCAGTTGGGTTAACACAGTTTAGATATAATGTAAACAGGACATTACTACTGCAGTACCTACAAATGTGTATATCTCATTTTCCTGTTTTATAACCTGCCCAACATTTGTATTGCAGCATTCACTTTGATATATAACTC
The DNA here is from genome assembly GCF_047496795.1 of Chiloscyllium punctatum. Lineage (NCBI taxonomy): Eukaryota > Metazoa > Chordata > Chondrichthyes > Orectolobiformes > Hemiscylliidae > Chiloscyllium > Chiloscyllium punctatum. The sequence continues at coordinate 5,200,061 of NC_092761.1, read as the reverse complement.
CCATCAATGTTTCCTACTGCTTGCTGTTTTTACGCTCCACCTTAGAAGATTCTGGAGAATCTGAGCGATGTGGGATTTGGGGAGATTAATGTGGGAGATCATCTCGCCACATCATTTATGATCTTCTTAAGCATCATTGTGACATTTTCTCCAGATCGCCCGTTATGCTGATGGAGTAGAGAAGGAGAATGATCGTTCATAAATGCTCTGTATTTCCCCCAGAGAGCTGAGACTGCCACAACCTGGGTGGGAACCTTACAGCAGGCTGGTAAAGCATTGCTGCTGCTGTACAGGGTCTTAGTGAGATCACATCTGGAGTAGTGTGTGCAGATTTGGTCTCTTCAATGAAGAAAGGATGTTGTTATATTGGAAACAGCTCAGAGATGGTTTCCTCAACTGATTTCTGCAATGAAGGTGCTAGCTTATGACAAAAGGATGATCAGGTTGATCCAAGAACCATTGGAGTTTACAAAAATGAAGGAAGATCTTATTTAAACATAGATGACAGGAAGGAGTCAACAACTGAAGAGAATTACACAGATAGTGGGGGAATCCATTCCGTTCTTCAGCCTGTTGCACACGAACAACAGAAGGATATTCAGGCCTTTGACCCTGTTACACCAGAATAGGACGAGGCTGTTCAGCCCCTGGAGCCGAATGTATATTTAAAGGAGAAGGCCAATCAGCCCATCGAATCTATAACACTGGCCCCCGAGTAGGCCATGCAGCACCTGTATCCTATTACACAGCAACAGGATCAGCCCATTCAGTCACCTCAAGTCCGTAACATCGGAACTGAAAGCGGTCACACAGTGATTGGTGGTTTGTTACACTGGGATAACAGGAGGCCATTCAGACCCACCGAGTCTGTTGCAAGAGAATTGGATAAGGATAAAAACTATCTGAGACTTATTTCATGAGAAAGGAGGAGATAATTCAGACACGTGTCTGTTGTATGGGAACAAGAGAAGACCAATCACTCCCTTGGTCCCATCTCTGGGATACATGAGGAGACCGTTCAGTATCTCCACCGATTATGGAGGAATATGAGAAGACCCATCAGCCCCTCAAAATGTTACACAGTAACGGGAAGATTCCATAATCCCCCACCCCTCTAACGCATCAACAGGAGGTGGTCATTCTGGCCTTGGAGATGACAACATGGGAACACCAGAAAGACTTCATCCCATCGATTTTGTACACCAGCAGGATGTTGAGTCCAGTCACCCACACATACCCCTTATGCAGCAATTAGAGCACATCTCTTAAAACCCTTTTGCCCATCAAACAGGAATTCAAAGAAAACATAAAGGTTTTAGAAAGGGAAGAACTTATAATAACTGAATACATTAGGGAGTAAAATGGAACAAGAAAGTGTTGGAATTTAAGGCAAATTATTCTAATCCATTGTTGTGGACATTTGCAAACGTAAACCACAATCCATCGGAGTCAACATGGTTTTACAAAGGATAAACCATGATTGAAGTGTTTTCTTGATTTATTTACAGATGTGACAAACAAGGTGGATAGTGGGAATCCTGGAGATGGAATAGATCTGGTCTTCGTGAAGGATTCAGATACGTCCCTTCTCCAAAGAGTGAGTGGTAAGATCAGACAGCATGGGTTTAGGAGTAATTTATGAGCTTGGATGGAGGCATGGTTAACTAACAAAATGCAGGCAGATGAATTAACTGTGTCATTTTCTATTGGAAAATGCAATTTGTTGGGTGCCATAGATTTCAGTTCTCATGCTTCAACCATTTGTGATCGATATTATTACTCGGTTGATGGGATAGAAAATACTATAGCTACATTTTCAGATGACACTAACATTGGTGGGAAATTACTTCGGAATGATGATGCAAGAGATTTAAAAACTATATGAATAGTTTGGGTGAATGGGCAAACATTTGGCAACGAAAATTAAAGTGGATAAATATGGGGTTATTCAAGTTGGCCAGCCTAATAAAAAGGCAAATTATTATCTAAATGGAGAGAAACTTCAAAGTGCTTAAGTGCAGAGGGATCTGGGGGCCTGCTTGCATATCACAGAAAACTTGGTTGCGGGTACTTGAAGTAATGAGGAATGCAAGTATAACTTCAGCGTTTATTTGTAAAAGGATAGAGTAGAAAGGTTGCTGTAGCTATGCAAGGCATTAGTGAGGCTGCAACTGGAGTACAGTTTGGGTGTCCTGCAGAATGAGGTATTTCCATTGAAGGCAATTCCGAAGAGCTTCAATAGATTATTTCCATATTTGAAGTGTTCGTCTTATGAAGAGAAATTGAGCCGTTTAGGCCTATACTCTCGAGTTTATATGAATGAAAGGAGAGCTCATTGAGGTGTGTAAAATGCTAAACGTAATTGAAAGTGTAGCTGTGGAGTGGCTATGTTTTCATGTGGCGCAATCTACAATAAGAGACTAGAGTTTGAGGATCGAGAGATGGAAGGAAAGTGGAACAGGGGCCGCGATTACATCAGCCATGATTGTATTCCATGGCGGAGCAGATTCGAAGGGTTGGATTCCTGACTGATGCTTCTTGTTTATATTCAGCTTTACGACTGTGTTACACAGTAATGGGGGAGTACTGTGTATCAAACAGGAAGCAGGCACTCCGGAAAAATCAGTTCAAATCAGTTTGACAGAACGTCACCAGTGGAGTCACACAGTGACCAGTGCTGGGTCCTCCACTATTTACAATCTATATCAATGATCAGGAGGATGGAACAGATATAGAGATACTGAGTTTGGTCATGTTGCTGTGATAAGCAAGAGATTAAATATCAAAAGAGGGTGGAGGGTCTACAGATAGATACAGCGAGGTAAAGGCAATGGATAATAATTTGGCAGCTGCAATATAACATGATATAGTCTGTCATTTCATTTACAGGAATAATGGAAGGCAGTATGTTACTGAAATGGAGAGCGATTACAGGGATTAATGATACTGTGTACTGGGGGGGTTCACTCAGACCCGTTCAGACATGGGAGGTTTTGCTCCATCCCTGATCGTCTGATCCTTGATGCTCCAAGTGACCCCATTGCTCTCCGTACACATGGAATGTGTTGAAGTGTTTGGTTGGTGATGGGGGATGCTGTTATCAAACGTGCATCAAGGGGATGGCCTTTATCCAAGATACATTCATTCCTTTCTACATGGAGATCTGAAAACGATGGGAATGGCTGCCTGCTTGTGAATGAAGAGGCTGTGGCTGCAGTGAGGACAGGGGTATTCACTAACATGATGTACTGTGATGGGCACGCTGCAAGATTAATACAGAGAGTGCTCCTTCAGTTCCTCTACCTCTCCCCATTGACACGGCTACTCCATGTACACCATCAGGAATCCCATTATACTGGATACACCCGGCAGTTCCCTGCTGAGGGTGAAACAATGTATTTACCTCATCCACCATATATATCCTCCATCAATGAATGGTTACATTGATGGCAACATACTGGGGGATGATGGATATGTCACCCAGTCCTGTTTGAAAAGTTCCAGAACATAGAAACTGAATGAAACTGTGATCCTAACAGCCACTGGCAGCACCATCCGCCCCCTGGTGTGAAGCTGCAGGACATGTTAAAGAAGGTGACACCGCTCTGTGACCAGGTCCTTGTTCAGTCAGGGTCCTCTCACACTCTGGTCCTGGGTTAAGTGGAGCTTGGGAAGCTGTTCCTGGAAAATCCGGGGTGGACACAGCAGATCCCTTTCCCCACACACACTCACTGCGTGGACTCAGAGCTTCCCCTCTCTGCAGCCTCTGCTCCATTTGTTGTTCATGTTGCAGACCCAGATGTTGTAACTACAGTCCCCAGGCTCCATCAAATGTTGGGTCACCAAATCCTAAGGTCTCCCTGAATGTCTGAGGCAGCTTACAGCACAACCTCCAGCAAACCATCCGCAGCTGCTGCACTAACTTTTCAATAACAGGAGTCAGTCAGAAACCCTTCGTCTATAAGTGTTATGAACCAGACAAGATTCTCGCTAAATATTTCAAGAAGGCCGCTTAGACCAAAACCTTTCCTTATTTTGAATATAGATGTGAAGTGTGCTTTCTAGATATGTTGTGACTGGTCAAACCACTCGACATTAATCAAAATATAATCTATTTAAATGCTTTAGTTAAAATACAATCAAAGAAAAGAACACTTCAGGATGGCTTATATGTGGAACACTAACACAAACAATAGATACAGTACCTTCTTGGTATACACTGCTTGGCACAAAGATATATTCAAATACAGATTCTTACATGCAATTTTCTGATTCAGGAGAAATCAACATCAACAGAGATCTCAGAGAGAAAGGCAGCGAGGAATCATGTATTGAGACTTCCAACCATTCTGGGACCCTGAAGAGCTTCTGGATGCTGCAGCTAAAAACAAAACGAGGAAACCTGGTCTGGGAGAGCTGGCCGCTGCCCTTCCATTGTTACCACCGTTTTAATAAAACCTAAAGGCTTTCTCAGTGATTTACTTAAACTGTTTTCAGACACAGTTCTGCACCTCTGCCTTTAAAACGTCTCTTCAAAAAAAAAATCCAAGAGAAAATAACCTTTTTACAGTGATAGTATCCTCCCGACTCCATCGGTAATAAAATAATCCATCAATATACAACGGTGGATTCATTTCAGACCTCCTAAACTTCCTCTGTTAGTAGACTGGAATGAATATATATTACATTGACTCTGAGCATACAAATGTTCACAACTAGATTCGATGTCAGTCATTTTACTCCAGCCACAGAATGCCTTTTGTTTTTCTTCATCCAAGTCTCAACACTGTGTCAAAACTTACTTTTTCTCGCCCTGTCAACTTTATAATTTCAAATTGAATGGCAGCAAGAATAAGCTCAGTCGAAACAGACTGGTATTTTTCTCCCTAAATTTCTCCAAAAACTTTAAGAGGTCACGATCAGTGATAAAGATTTGTCTCAGGTCTGTTATTCGCAATGTAAATGCTGAAATATTGTAACACCAACACCAAAATCAAGGCCTCCTTCCTCATTGTGGAATAAATCTGTTGATGTTTCCACTGGACACTCTGACCACATGTTACATAATGGAGAACTTCTCATCTCTCCAATAGTCCCTCTGAATGACAGAGCTCCTCATTCTGGATTAGTGGTGCTGGAAGAGCACAGCAGTTCCGGCAGCATCCAAGTAGCTTCGAAATCGACGTTTCGGGCAAGAGCCCTTCATCAGGAATAAAGGCAGTGAGCCTGAAGAGTGGAGAGATAAGCTAGAAGAGGATCGGGGTGGGGAGAAAGTAGCATAGAGTAAAATGGGTGAGTGGGGGAGGGGATGAAGGTGATAGGTCAAGGAGGAGAGGGTGGAGTGGTTAGGTGGAAAAGGAGATAGGCAGGTAGGACAAGTCCGGACAAGTCATGGGGACAGTGCTGAGCTGGAAGTTTAGAACTAGGGTGAGGTGGTGGAAGGGGAAATGAGGAAACTGTTGAAGTCCATATTGATGCCCTGGGGTTGAAGTGTTCCGAGGCGGAAGATGAGGCGTTCTTCCTCCAGGCGTCTGGTGGTGAGGGAGTGGCGGTGAAGGAGGCCCACGACCTCCATGTCCTCGGCAGATTGGGAGGGGGAGTTGAAATGTTGGGCCACGGGGCGGTGTGGTTGATTGGTGCGGGTGTCCCGGAGATGTTCCCTAAAGCGCTCTGCTAGGAGGCGCCCAGTCTCCCCAATGTAGAGGAGACCACATCGGGAGCAACGGATACGATAAATAATATTAGTGGATGTGCAAGTAAAACTTTAATGGATGTGGAAGGCTCCTTTAGGGCCTTGGATAGAGGTAAGGGAGGAGGTGTGGGCGCAGGTTTTACAGTTCCTGCGGTGGCAGGGGCAAATGCCAGGATTGGAGGGTGGGTTGTTTGGGGGCATGGACCTGACCAGGTAGTCGCGGAGGGAACGGTCTTTGCGGAAGCCGGAAAGGGGTGGGGAGGGAAATATATCCCTGGTGGTGGGGTCTGTTTGGAGGTGGCGGAAATGTCGGCGGATGATTTGGTTTATGCGAAGGTTGGTAGGGTGGAAGGTGAGCACCAGGGGCGTTCTATCCTTGTTACGGTTGGAGGGGTGGGGTCTGAGGGCGGAGGTGCGGGATGTGGACGAGATGCGTTGGAGGGCATCCTTAACCACGTGGGAAGGGAAATTGCGGTCTCTAAAGAAGGAGGCCATCTGGTGTGTTCTGTGGTGGAACTGGTCCTCCTGGGAGCAGATCCGGAGGAGGCGGAGGAATTGGGAATATGGGATGACATTTTGGCGAGAGGTAAGGTGGGAAGAGGTGTAATCCAGGTAGCTGTGGGAGTCGGTGGGTTTGTAAAAAATGTCAGTGTCAAGTTGGTCGTCATTAATGGAGATGGAGAGGTCCCTGGAAGCGGAGGGAGGTGTCAGAGATGGTCCAGATAAATTTAAATTCAGGGTGGAATGTGTTGGTGAAGGTGATGAATTGCTCAACCTCCTCGCGGGAGCATGAGGTGGCGCCCATGCAGTCATCAATGTAGCGGAGGAAGAGGTGGGGAGTGGTGCCGGTGTAATTACGGAAGATCAACTGCTCTACGTAGTCAGCAAAGAGACAGGCATAGCTGGGGCCCATACGTGTGCCCATGGCTACCCCTTTGGTCTGGAGGAAGTGGGAGGATTCAATGGAGAAATTGTTAAGGGTGAAGACCAGTTCAGCCAAACGAATGAGAGTGTCGGTGGAAGGGTACTATTGGGGATGATTGGTCAGGAGAAAACAGAGGGCTTGGAGACCCTGATCATGGCGGATGGAGGTGTAGAGGGATTGGATATCCATGTTGAAGATGAGGCGTTGGGGGCCGGGGAAATGGAAGTCTTGGAGGAGGTGGAGGGCGCGGGTGGTGTCTCGAACAGATGTGAGGAGTTCCTGGACTAGGGGGGATAGGACAGTGTCGAGGTAGGTAGAGATGAGTTCAGTGGGGCAGGAGCATGCTGAGACAATCGGTCGGCCAGGGTGGTCAGGCTTGTGGATCTTGGAAAGGAGGTAGAAACGGGCAGTGCGGGGTTCCCGGACTATGAGGTTGGAAGCTGTGGGTGGGAGATCTCCTGAGGTGATGAGGTTCTGTATGGTCTGGGAGATGATGGTTTGGTGATGGGGGGTGGGGTCATGGTCGAGGTTTCTGTATGGTCTGGGAGATGATGGTTTGGTGATGGGGTTTCCGTATGGTCTGGGAGATGATGGTTTGGTGATGGAGTTTCTGTATGGTCTGGGAGATGATGGTTTGGTGATGGGGTTTCTGTATGGTCTGGGAGATGATTGTTTGGTGATGGGGTTTCTGTATGGTCTGGGAGATGATGGTTTGGTGATGGGGTTTCTGTATGGTCTGGGAGATGATGGTTTGGTGATGGGGTTTCTGTATGGTCTGGGAGATGATGGTTTGGTGATGGGGTTTCTGTATGGTCTGGGAGATGATGGTTTATTGATGGGGTTTCTGTATGGTCTGGGAGATGATGGTTTGGTGATGGGGTTTCTGTATGGTCTGGGAGATGATGGTTTGGTGATGGGGTTTCTGTATGGTCTGGGAGATGATGGTTTGGTGATGGGGTTTCTGTATGGTCTGGGAGATGATGGTTTATTGATGGGGTTTCCTTATGGTCTGGGAGATGATGGTTTGGTGATGGGGTTTCTGTATGGTCTGGGAGATGATGGTTTGGTGATGGGGTTTCTGTATGGTCTGGGAGATGATGGTTTGGTGATGGGGTTTCTGTATGGTCTGGGAGATGATGGTTTATTGATGGGGTTTCCTTATGGTCTGGGAGATGATGGTTTGGTGATGGGGTTTCCGTATGGTCTGGGAGATGATGGTTTGGTGATGGGGTTTCCGTATGGTCTGGGAGATGATGGTTTGGTGATGGGGTTTCTGTATGGTCTGGGAGATGATGGTTTGGTGATGGGGTTTCTGTATGGTCTGGGAGATGATGGTTTGGTGATGGGGTTTCTGTATGGTCTGGGAGATGATGGTTTGGGGATGGGGTTTCTGTATGGTCTGCGAGATGATGGTTTGGTGATGGGGTTTCTGTATGGTCTGGGAGATGATTGTTTGGTGATGGGGTTTCTGTATGGTCTGGGAGATGATGGTTTGGTGATGGGGTTTCTGTATGGTCTGGGAGATGATGGTTTGGTGATGGGGTTTCTGTATGGTCTGGGAGATGATGGTTTGGTGATGGGGTTTCTGTATGGTCTGGGAGATGATGGTTTGGTGATGAGGTTTCTGTATGGTCTGGGAGATGATGGTTTGGTGATGGGGCCTCATGTCTGAGCATAAAAATATTACATCCTTCTGTACCACTTAATGCTGTAACCACTTCACCTGCTATTCCTGGCCTATGCCAGTAAACCTTACTCTCACAGGCATATGTTTTAAGAGGATCTCACACATTCTTCTCAATCCTTCACAGAAACCAAACTTTGATTTCAGAACAAAATCATCATCATCCATTTCAGCTTCTAATCGTGCCATTGCAACTCTGTGCTCTTCCACACGAGTTCTCATGACTGCAGGAAGTGAATTGTTGAACTTCTCCAAAATTAGAGTCTCTCTCAGAGTGTCAGAGGTTTGCTCTGTTTTTATTACCCTTCCCCACCTTTCAAAATTACTTTGTTTGGTTCTTTCAAACACAACGGGCGTTTAACCAGGGACACTATTTTAGATTCCTGAAACACTGTCGGCTTCTGGCACAAGCTCAAATGCACTTCAGATGGCTTTCTTCACCTCCTCCAATAGGGATGCAAATACCTATCAGCTTTGTTTGGATAAACTAAATCCACATGTTTCTGGCCACTGCACTTGTTAGCCACTTTCTGAAATGATATTAAAAAGGCTCCCCCATCATTGTCATCAAATTTAGATAATGCCTGGATGTATTTAAACAGATCCTGATCAGGCCTTTGGCTACCATAGGGTTGCTACTACCTCAGTATCCTCTAATGGAAATCCATACAAAATGAAGAGGAATTTAGAATAACTTAACTATTGGAAACCTTAACCGAATAATGGATACAGTACGCTCTACAAATCAACTGTTCAATCTATTAACATCAATTAAACATACCCCTTGGCAAAAAGGAACATTCATTCATGCATTCTTTAATACAGTTCTCCAATCTAGGAGGAAACACCATCAAGTGAGGCTTTGGAGAGAGTAGCAGCTAGGGATAATTTACTAAAACTTCCAACCCCTCTGGGAACCCAAGCACCCGGTGATTGTTACAGCTACAAGAAAATACAAACTAGAAAGCCTGGTCTGTGTGAGCTGGCCATTGTTACTACTATTTATTAAAAACCCTAAACGCCCGTAAGTTATTTACTTGAGCTGTTTTCAGTCGGCAGTTTGGCCTTTAAGACCGCTTACTAAAAAAAATGAGAAACTAACGTTTTATTTTTAAAAAGTGACAGCATTGTCAGGCAATAGATGCCTGGCCCTTCACTCATTGGGCTTCCTCGTGTTACTTATCGCAAGGTCACCTGAGAGGGACAACCACAGGTACAGACCAAGTTACAAGGATGTATCTCATATCTTCTGAAACACCCCTGTCCATGGACCATCACATGGGACATACCAGGAAGTGAACAACAGCTTGATACACACCATTTCAGTATTTCTGAGCTACACAATGCCAGCAAACGATACACTAGGGAGCCAAAACCCAAGGCCAGGGAAAGATACAAAGGGACAGAGAGATTCACTTTAAAGACAGAAACAGTCAGTTAATTAACTGAAAAGATGTTGTGGAAATATGTGGAAAAAGATAGGACAGTGGGACTAACTGGAGAAGTGAGATCTTCGTGAGTAAAATGACAAGAATGAGAACATTGAATAAAGGCATTGTCAGATCAGCTGGAATGGTTAGTTACATCAAATTCTGATTCTGCTTGACAGAACACCACAAACAACATAAACTGGGACAAGATGACAGGCCAGCATGGAGAGCTGTGCAGACCATGCTAGTGTGTTGCTCAGTAAACTGCACTATCTGCCCAGAATAGAGAGTATTGCAAACTTTACTATCATATGCAAACTATCTTCGCATCAGATTACTGCCTACAATGGGAAGGCTTGCTGTGTGTGTGTGTGTGTGTGTGTGGTTGAATGCGAAACTCATTGTTTGAGAAGGAACGCACATGGAGGAAACTATTTTAAATAAGAACAACTGGCAGGCTTTTTTGTTAATCAACAGAGAGAACGAGGGAAGTTTCATGTACAGATGATATAAAGTGTTTGAGAATGTTAAAATAAAGTCATTGCCAGACACAACAGCAATATACATCGGCATGCACATGAATGACAGGTGGATGGGAGTTTGGTGTGAGGTCGAATCAGATTTGTTTCGGCACGTCTGAAGCCGGGACCATCAGCAGCAGATTATTGGCTTCATTAAGCCTGTACTTCATAGCTCAAGGTTCAAACAGCAGATGGAATAAACCAGTGAGATACATTCTGGAGTGGGGTGTATTTCAAGTTAGAAATGTTTAAGGCATGGTGTCAGGAATCAGCTCATAGTCAAAGAGATATCCCACAGTTGTGACTTGTCTGCTTCAGCTGCAGATATTGGCCAGGGATGGGATAGAAAGAGTGGAAGGAAGTGGAGTTTGTAACCAGAGCAGTAGACGGTGACCTCCATGCTCTTAACAGCAAAGGCAATGATACAATGCATTGTGATCCTCCCCTGAAACTGAATAGATCAACATAGAGACCCGTGATTAACACTGCCAGAGCAGAGAGGGAGGCAGGAATTGAACACGTTCATTAAGTAGTTAGTAGTGGTCTGTAGAGTGAATATCTGGATTGAGAGATTCAACAGGAACAATAATAGTGACAAGATGTGTAGACTATATGAAATAACAATAATAAATTCATAATTGGTTTATAGAAAACAAAATCTGGACAGTGACGCTCACCAGGAACACCAACGATAGCCAGGAAGGGATAATAAAAATATTTAATAATGAGAAGAACGTAATAGATCTGTGATGATAATGAAAACCAATAATATGCAGAAAGACGCCAAACATAATTGGATAAGCTCCTGTATATTGTTGGAATATTCCAGTCTAATGTTCTCACATTCTGATCCATTGTTGGTATATTCCAGTCTAATGTTCTCACATTCTGATCCATTGTTGGTATATTCCAGTCTAATGTTCGCAAATTTTGTTCCATTGTTGGCACATTCCAGTCTAATGTTCTCAGATTCTGATCTCTCCTCCCCCTCTCTCTGGATCCGCTGTTCCCTGTCAGTGCTGTTGGTGATGCTCCCGCTCATGTTATAGGATAACACATTGAACGGAGTCCATTTATCATTAAAAGATGGAAACCCTCCACTGGGATAATTAGAATCCATGGAGATTGGCATTAATCACAGTCACTGAACAAATAGGCTCAGTTAACCAGTTCCGTACATCACTTTTCATTTACTGGTTTTGGATGGAATGGATGAGGGTTGCTGAGGGATGGATCATAAATCTTTAAATCTTTTAATTAACCTATATATGAGAGTATTAACAGGACACTGCAGGCGTCTATATATGTTCCACTCTGTTTATGAAAGGAGGCAGTTATAAAATAACAGATCGGCTGCATAAAAGAAAATCAGGTGGGCAATTTCCTAGATGCCTGAACCCAGAGTACGGTGCTTATTGACCAGTGTGCGGCCACTCCTGGTTTTGATGCCCTGTTATCAAATCCTTCCATAACGTTGAGACAGAGCATTGAGACTGCTGCTCAGGAACAGGCCGAAGCAATTCTGTCCCTATGGGCCTCTTGCAGAGGGATAAGAGAAGGCCATACAGCACATATTAGCCTGTTGCTACCTGAAAAGGTGGAAAGCTGGGATATTGGCACATTTTGGCGAAAGAATAATTCAAAACGACGAGATGCATCGCTGCAGCTGTATGAAGTGTTACTGTGAGTGCACCTGGAGTAAATAGTGTTGTTTGTGTTTCTGAAACTGAGAAGGGATAGACCCCCATTAGATACAGTTTACCAGCTGCTCATAATCCACGGGTTGTTGTCTCATTTAATGTCTCGGATCTGTTACACAGGGACAGGAGGAGGCCATGCAGCCTCATGAGTCTATTTCAGAGGGACATGAGGAGGCCATGAAGCCTCTCCAGTCTATTACAGAGGGACAGGAGGAGCCTATTCAGCCTCTCGAGCCTGTTACAGAGGGGCAAGAAATGTTTATATCACATTCAAGTCTGTTACACATAAATACTAGTTTTAAACTAGCTGAGGAATAGGAAAGACCTGATGTAAACATTAAAGATCGAACTTTGAACAAGGCCAATTTTGAAAGTGTTAGGCGAGCCCTGTGAAAGGCATATTGGAATACCCTATTCACAGATAAAGGGATGGTTGGTAAATGCAAGGCCATCAAAACCTGGTTTCAGAGAGTCCAGAGTCATCGTGTTCCTTTTAGTGAGATGGATAAGGCTGGTGGGTGCAGGGAGTGCTGGATGGCTAGATATATTGATGCTCTGGTCAAGGTAAGGAAGGAGGGATATGTCAGGTAAACAGAGCTGAGATCAAGTGAATCCCGAGAGGAGCATAAGGGCAATAAGTGTATAGTCAATGGGGAAATCAGGCCAGAAAAATGTGGACAGGAGATGGCTTTAGAAATAGGGTTAACGAGGCATTGAAGCAACTCTACACATCCTTTAATTGCAAAATATTAACTAGGGAGAGAATAGGGCACATTAAAGATCAGTAAGGCTACGTATGTGTGGAACCATAGGAGATGGAAGGGATACTAAACAAGTATTTTTCCTAGTATTTAAAATAGAAGAGGTTACAAGAGGGAGAGAATGAAGAAATACATAGTGATATCTTGAAAAGTATCTATATTACAAGGAGATGTTTGACATTTTAAAACACATAAAGGTGAACAAATCCCTGGGACCTGATCAGTTGTATCCCAGAATATTGTGGGAAGCTAGGAAAGAAATTGCTCAGCCTTTTGCTGATATATCTGTAACATTGAGGTCCACAGGTGAGGTGGCAGAAGACTGGAGGGTTGCTAACAGAGTGTCATTGTTTCAGAAACTAAGGAAAGCGCAGTTAACTATAGATTGGTGAGCCTGATGTCAATGGTGACTAAATTGTTGGAGGGGATTTTGAGGGAAACGATGTATATGCATTTGGAAAGACAAGGACTGAAGAGGGCTTTGTACATTGGAGATCACGTATCACTGAATGGGTGGAAATTTTTGAGGAAGTGAAGATGGTGTTTGAGAAGGCAGGAGAGTGGATGTTGTCTTCATGGAGTTCAGTAAGAAAACCAAAATGTTCTACAAGGTTAGCAAAGTTAGGCTGCCTAGGATCCAGGGAGAACTCACCATTTAGGTCCAAACTTTTCTTGAATATCGGAGACAGGGTGTGACAGTTGGCATTTGTTCATTAAACTTGGAGACCTGTGACCAGTGGCGCTGCTCGTAAAGATCAATTGTGGGTCCACTGCATTTTGTTACTTATACAAATCATTTGCACTTCAGTATATGAAGTATTGTCAGTAAGTTTGTAGATAATTCCAAATTTGGTGGCGTAGTCGACAGTGAAGAATGATCTCTCAGAATATAATGGGAACTTAATTAGGTGAGCTGAGGTGTGGCAGATGGAGTTTATTTTAGATAAATGTGAGGTGTTGCATTTTGGCAAGAAAAATCAGGGCCAGGCATATAGGTAGGATCCTGTTGAAAGCTGCCAATCAAGGAGAACTCCATAGAAATTATAGAATCCCTACAGTTAGGAAACAGGATTTTTGGCCCATCGAGGCCACACCGTCCCTCTAAACAGTATCCCACTGGACAAACCCCAACCCTATCCCTCTCAGCCTGCATTTCCCATGGCTCATGCACCTTGCCCTCACATCCAAGGATACTATGCACAATTTAGGATGGCCAACCTACCCTTATCTGTATATCGTTATACTGTCGGAGGGAAACAAAGCATCCGGAGGAAACTTACACAGACACGGGTAGAATGTGCAAACTCCACACGGCCAGTCATTCAAGGATAGAATTAAACCCCGATCGCTGCCCTGTGAGGCACCTTGTGGTGCAGGTTCTCCATTCGTTGAAATACCCGTCACAGGTAAACAGTGTAGTGAAGAAGGCACTCGGTGTTCTTCCCTTTATTGGTGCGTGCTTTGAGTCTAAGCATTTGCATGATGCCTTGCATCTGTACAGCACATTGGTTTGGCCACCTTTGTAATATTGCCTTTAATTCTGGTCAACCTGCTGTCGGAAAGATGTGAGGGACAACATTTTCACACAGAGTCTGCTGCGTGTATGGATTGAACAGCCGAAACAGGTGGTGGAGGCAGGTACAGTTACACCATTTAAAAGGCATTTGGATGGGTATGTGCATGGGAAGGGTTTAGAGGGAGATGGGACAACTGCTGGCTAGGGGGACGAGATTAATTTAGGATATTTGGTTGGTATAGATGACCAGACCCAAGGATCTTTTTCCATGCTATACATCTCTGAGAGTCTATTGACTCTTGAGTGTTTCACATGGGAGCAGGAGGAGGCTATGCAGCTTCTGAAGTCTATCAGTCAGCTTGTTTGCTCAATTACTGACAGGAAAATACAAAAGTAAATCATTCAGATTTTGATGGTGTTTTACAGAAACAGGAGAAAGGCTTTTAGTCAAGAAAAGCTGTAAACAATGTGAAGAGGCCATTCAGTCCCTCAACTTCATTCCACAGGAGCAGCAGGTGAGCACAGAACCTTTGGATCCTGTTACTCAGGAGCAGGAGGAGGACATCTACTTTTACAAAACTTCGATTAGGAGGCAGTCACTCAACTGCTCGAGACTGGAAGACAGGAACAGAAGGGCGTCATTCAACTGCTCGAGACTGGGACACAGGAACAGGAAGGAGTCATTCAACTGCTCGAGACTGGGACTCAGGAACAGGAGAGAGTCATTCAACTGCTTGAGACTGGGACACAGGAACAGGAGGGAGTCACTCAACTGCTTGAGACTGGGTCACAGGAACAGAAGGCGGTCATTCAACTGCACGAAACTGGGACACAGGGAAATCTAGAGGCTTGTGAGGCCCGAGGATCCTGTTATGCAGGAACAGGAGGAGGAGACTCACTCCCCACCAGTATGGGACACTGGGAGAGAAGGGGAGTTTGCTTGGAACAAAAAAAAATATGAATAAGTTGCATTCGTGGTCCACTCAATCCTGCCTTAACATTCACTAAGACCACGGCTGATCTGATGGTGATTCCCTCATTCCATTTTACAGAGATTCCCGTCTCTGCAGCCTCTGCTCCATTTGTTGGTCATGTTACAGACCCAGATTCTGCAACAACAGTCACCATCACTCATCCAGAGGGTTGGGTCTAATCAGATGAGTCAGGATTTGAAGGGTCCATTAACAAGAATGAAAACACAAAATGAAGGTATTGCCAGATGTTTAGTTCTCTCACATTCGCAATCCGACTCACATAACCAGCCCATCCATTATATTTTCAGGCTGGAGCACTGTTTAGATCCGGCTACCGTACTGCTGAATACAGCACAGCAATATCCAGAATGGAACTCTGTGCAGCCCACACCAATGCTTGATCAATAATCCTGGGCTAAATATCCAGCGTGGGGAGCTGTGCAGACCGCACTGGTTCATTCATATATAAACCCAGGCTGTTGCATTGTTCGGTAACACTGTGTTAGATCACTGCCCAGTGTGGGGAAACTTGCAGCCAATGTTGGAAGTGACAGGATGTGCTGCTCCCATCCATTTACAGCTCCATATCTCCACTGTGCCTTGACAAGGGTTGCCATGGATGTGAAAATCCCTGCGATGCAGAGATGTAAATGGAAACAGTTCAAACACCAACTACTCGAGACTGGGACACAGGAACAGGAGAGAGTCATTCAACTGCATGAGACTGGGATACAGGGACAGTAGGGAGTATTAAGGCGAGTATCACACCAGTATTTAAAGTTGAAATACCTGAGATAATATCCAAAGAGGTTTCGTGAATGGTGCAAAGTAGTTAGAGAGGGGTGGTAATGTTATAGTGGTTGCACTATAATCAACAATGTGAATTAGAGGAAGAAATATGCAGGGGGACTGGGGAGACTTGCAGGAACAATAGGGTTGTTATAATAGGTGATTTTAATTTTCCTAACATAGACTTCCATATGGTTAAGAACTTAGATGGAACGCAATTTGTTAAGTGTGTTCAGGAAAGATTCCACAATCAATATATAGAGTATTGTATTCGGGAAGGGACATACACGACCTACTATTGGGAAATTGGGCAGGATAGGTGAAGGAGATAAAGTGGGGGGAGCATTTTGGGAAAAGTGATCAGAGTTGTATCAATTTTAAAATAGTTATGGGAGGGACAAAATTGGTCCACAGTTTCAAGTTCTAAATTGGGACAAGGCGTATGTTGTTGGAGTTAGACAGGGGATTGCAGGGGATGATTGGAGTTGTTTGTTTCCTGGTAAAAGAATCCCGGGCAAGTGGGAGGGCTTTAAAAGTGAGATAGCTCGAGTTCAAGGTTTCCATTTTCCTGTGAGGGTGAAGGTTATGTGAGACTGGAAGAGAGAACTCTGGATGGCAAGAGATATTGAGGCTTTGACCAGAAAAAAGGAGGCGTGGCTCATGTTCAGGCAGCTCATACCAAGGGAATCCCTGGAGGTATATACAGGGGATAGAGGAGTTTACTGAAGAAGGATATCAGCAAGGCCATAAGGGGGTATGAGGTTGTCTTGGCTGAGAAGATTAGAATGAGTCCAAATTCAGTATAGTAAAGATAAAGAGCAACTAGAGAGAGAATAGGATGCTTTAAAATCCAAAACCGGCATGCATATGTAAAACCTCAAGAGATGGGCGAGGTCCTCAATTTCCCCTCTGTGTTTACCATGAAGAAAGACATGAAGACCTGTGACCTTTGGGAGGTTAGTTGTCATATGTTGGCACTGTCCATATCACAGTAGAGATGCTGTTGGACATATTAGAACGCACAAAGTTAGAAAAATCTCTTGGTCCTGACCAGATAAATCTGAGAGCACTGTAAGAGGCGAGAGAAAAAGCTTAGGGACCAAGATCCCGGAAGATTGGGCGGTAGCAAATGTTGTGCCCTTATTCAGTAAGGGCTGCAAAGAAAAGCCTAGGAAATATAGACCAGTAAGCTTCACACCTGTTTTCGGTAAACCACTTGAGAAGGTTCTGAGAGATAAGATGTGCATGCATTTGGAAAGACAGAGTTTGGCTTGGAGCAGTCAGCATGGCTTTGTACGTGGCGGATCATGCCTTACAAATTTGGTTAGAGATTTTTGAGCAAGTGACCAGGAAGGTTGATGAGAGCAGGGTTGTAGACATATTCTATATGGAGTTCAGCAAGGCCTTTATAAGGTTCCACATAGTAGGCCGCTCTAGAAGGTTAGACCGCATGGAATCCAAGGTGAACTGGCAAATTAGACTGAGCTGCCAGTGGAAGTGGTTGAAGTGGATACACTAACAATATTGAAAAGGCATTTGGACAAATACAGATAGGAAAGGATTAGATGCATACAGAGCCAAGGCAGAGAAATAGCAGATTGGTAGATAGGGGGCAATTACACCATGGTTTGTTGAAGGAGCACGGTGGGCGTATTGTATGGGTGAATACAGAGGGGGAACATTCCCATCCCAGAGGGTGCCACGCCACCAGATCCACCGAGCATGGTCTGGGCTCACTACCGAGTTCAGTGCAGTATTTGAGGTCTGAGGAAATGTCCAGCAATACAGGACAAACATCAATAACCTTCCCCGCTCTGTCAGGATAAGGGTCAGCGTATTCTGTCTGCTCCCTCACACTCACTGTATATCTGTGATTGCAACTACTCCCGAACAAGGCTCATGGTCCCCCACTCTCACTACTGCATGCAATACCTCTCTCTCTCTCTCTCTGTCTCTCTCTTTCCTTTGCAATACCTCCCACACAATCATAGAATATTCTGGAGAATGCCGATTATAGAATGTTCCAGATAATGTTCCAAATATTTCCCAGTTTCAGGAAAATGGTAGTGTCCCAGTGTGTAACACATAAGAGTTCACTTGACTCACGTTAATGATATTAAACCAAAAACAACTTCTAAACACGTCTTGTTATAAATACAATTTCGAGCAGAGAACATTTTTACCCTCAGACGTGAAATTGACCGTTATCTGAACTGTAACACTTTCCTTATTATAAATGTTTCTCTTACCCTTTGTCTGTGACTGTTTCTGTCTTTAACAGTTACACAGTCTCCCACTCAGTTGGCTGGATGGCTGGTTTGTGATGTAGAGGCAGGGCAACAGCGCAGGTTCAGTTCCTCACATTGACAGAGATTACCATGAAGGGGACACTCTCTCAGCCTCACCCCATCAGCCGAGATGTGGTGATCCTCAGGATAAACCACCATGAATGGTCTCTCTAATGAGAGTTTTTTGGGACTGTATTCTATCAATGTTAGCGTTATAATTTTTAAAAATATTTTAAAAGAAATTTTTAATATTATAATAAACCAATAACAACACAACTCAAATATCTGAAAAAAATTACATCCAATTGCAAGTACATACAAAACAAGTTAAAACGCTACACAGACAGAAGGAAAACCAAAACTAAACAATAAATATGAATAAATAATACAGCTCAGCATAACAAAAGGACAGCTCTCGTTCATCAAGAGCATTAACTGATACACATTTTTATGTTCATAGTTCTTCCTCTCTGGGGGTGGGGGAGTTCAGACATCCAACACAACAGAATATTTTTCCTAGCACAGAAAGTACGGATTGTAAGGATATTTATTTTTTTTCCCATATTCATCTGTGGAAAGTACCTTTGGCAGGCCCAGGAAAACAGAAACCAAGTCCATCTCCAATTCAGTCCCCTGGACCCACTCTATCACATCTGACACAGTGCTCCAATATAGATGAAGTCTGCAGCAGAACCACAAACAATGAGTAAGAGTGCCTGTAGTCATTCTGCATTTAGGACATGCTGAAGATAATCCCACTTTGAATTTTGAGGGACAATTTGGGGTCAGATAGACCCTACGAAGAATTTTCAACTGCATGGAATGGGTCCTATTACAGATCAAAATCCTTTGAGCATTTTCACAAATATCCTCCCATGTCTCCGAAGTGTTCTGAACCCCCAACTCTCTAGCAGACATTACAAAGCTGCACAGTCTCGTCTGAGGGGACACTCTCCAACTAATGATAAAGGGTACTGACAGAAAGTGTATTCTAAGCAAGAAGCGCCCTCTTCCCTTTATCAGATCTGGAATTGTGTGGCAAAAGTATGTTTTTTTTTTAATCAAATCTCTGATTGGGAAAAAATGCAGAAGAGGTCTCTACTAGATAGTCCATACGTACGAGTTATTTGATCAAATGACATCATTGTTTCTCCATCAAATAACACGTGGTGGCTCAGTGGTGAGCATTGCTGCCTCACAGCACCAGGGTCTCGGCTTTGGTTCTGGCCTTGGGTGACTGGGTGTGTGGAGTTAACATATTCTCGCCGTGTCTGTGTCTGTGTGAGTTTCCTCCCACAGTACAAGGTTAAATGAATTGGTCATTGATAAATCACCCATAGTGTTCAGGGATGTGTAGGTTTGGGCATTAGACGGGTAAATATGGGATGGTAGGGGAATGGGTCTGGGTGGGTTACTCTTCAGAGGGTCGAAGTGGACTTGCTGGGCACAAGGGCTTGTATCCACACTGTAGGGATTCTACTAATTCTAAATCACTCAAGCAAGGTACGCTCCTGGCTGCCCACAGTTTAATACTGGATTAGTGGTGCCGGAAGAGCACAACAGTTCAGGCAGCAACCAACGAGCAGCGAAATCGACATTTCGGGCAAAAACGTCGATTTTGCTGCAAAAACGTCGATTTTGCCCGAAACGTCGATTTCGCTGCTCGTTGGATGCTGCCTGAACTGCTGTGCTCTTCCGACACCACTAATCCAGTATTTGCTTTCCAGCATCTGCAGTCATTGTTTTTGCCCACAATTTAAACCTGGAAACCATTATCCTCGGATGACAACGCGGTATACCAATTACAGGGGTAAGAAACATGATTTTGGCTGTATTACCATCGATCTGACGCATTGTCATTCATGCTTTAACAATATTGATAATTATTGGGTTATGACAATACTTCATAAATGTTGTCAATTTAGCTAAGAAAAACAGACTAATAAAGGTTCACTTTATCTGATAGGGTTCAATATCTCACAGTATTGACACGGAGTCCTCAGCAGCCCAGGCACTAACATAGAATAAAAAAGAGCTTAATTGATAGCTTTTATCTGGCGATCTACTACCCACAATCTGGGGGTAGTTGCAATTTGGTTAGCTTGATAAAGAGTTGCTTATGATTTCAAATAAAAGAGCTAAACCAGCCATTATGTCTCCTCAATTTCAACCAATGACCTCTAGGTTTGGACGCCCAATCTGCGGAAAAACCTGACTACTCACCCTATCCATAACCATTTTTCCCCAGATTGGGCGTCCAAACCTCGAGTGCATTGGTTGAAATTGAGAGGGGAAAGCTTTTGACGAGCCCACGAGCACCATTTAACGCAGAGGGTGGTGTGCATGTGGAATGAGCTGCCAGAGGAATTGGTGGAGGCTGGTACAAATACAGCATGTAAAAGGTATTTGGAGGCTGACAGACCTGCCGAGCTTTTCCAGCAATTTCTGTAATTGTTGCAAAATGCATTCATTATAACACAATATTCTGAATACATTAAACATTTTATTTTTTAATGATGCAGCGACATATAAACATATCTTCAAATCGACCGAGACCATTTTCTGCTAAGGATATGGCTCTGTGTATGACAGCAGCAATGATGCACCTACATGGAACAGGGAATGTGATGGAGACATAGTTTGGACAATGTACAAGGAGACATCACATGTTTGGGAGAGGATGACATTACTGTGTGATTCAGCTCAGAGAGAGAGAAAATGTAATCTGCCTGAGAAGAAACGGCTGATTACACTCTCTTTCCTTCATTGTTCCTCAGGACAGCAATGTGTGCGAGCTAAAACAAAAAATCTACAGTCATCGTTATCATTCTTATTTTTATAGAATCCCTACAGTGTTCAAACAGGCCCTTCAGCACAAAACGTCCATACCAACCTTCCCAGGCTCGCTCCCTTACATTTACCCCGACCGATGCACCTAACTTAGAAACCCCTGAACACTTCGGACAAATTATAATGGCCAATCCACCTAACCACACAGCTTTGGACTGTGGAAGGAAACTGGAGCAACCATTAGAAGGGGAGAATGTGCAACCTTGACACAAATAGTCACCCGAGTCTGGAATTGAATGCAAGGCCCTGGTGCTGTGAGGCAGCGGTGCTAACCTCTGAGCCACTGTGATACCCTTGGGCGATCCCAGGCCAGAATTCATTGGAATCTCTTCACTGCCTAATGCAAAGGGAATTCAGCCAAATCCAACTGTTCCAGGATGAAGTCCCATTGCTAGCAGCTTGTGTGATGAGAATGTCTTCAGAAGCAGAATAATGTTTTGAACAATCTCTCAATTTTTCCTTTTGTCATGAGTTACAATAATATATGGACAAAGCGCATTCAACTTGAAATTGCAGAGATTTTGTTTATCTGCGTGTCAGTGTGTGTGTGTGTGTGTGTGTGTGTGAATGTATGTGTGTGCGTGTATGTGTGTGTGTCTGTCTGTCTGTCTGCCTGTCAGTGTTTTTAGAAAGGGAAATATCGATTCTTTATTTGCAATATCCAAACAGTTTGCCATGCATCTTTCCATCATAGTTTGAGTAACATTGCTCTGGATCATAAAGGTGATATTTGAGCAGATTTTAAAAACTAGCCTGACTTGTTCCTAAAACTGACATTGACCCAGTCTGAGACCGATATCATCGGCCATATCACCAACCTGGTTACAGTTGACATGCATTGTGAGCAGTGGAGCATTGGGAATGGAAAAGGAAGCAGTGACCCCAAAAGTCGGGGAACTATAGACTGGTGAGCCTGATGTCAGTGGTGGGTAAGTTGTTGGAGGGGATTCTGAGGGATAGGATTTACATACATGTTTATGCCGAAACTTTGATTCTCCTGCTCCTTGAATGCTGCCTGACCTGCTGTGTTTTTCCAGCAACACATTTTTCAGCTCATACATTTGGGAAGGCAAGGGCTGATCGGGGTTGTCAACGTGGCTTTCTGCATGGGAAATCATGTCTCATTAATTTGATTGAGTTTTATGAAGTGGTGACAAAGAAGATTGATGAAGGCAGTTTGGAAGACATTGTATATATGGACCTCAGTAAGGTGTTCACAACATTCCGATTGGTAGGCAGATGAGTAAGGTTCGGTCACACGAGATACAGAGGAAGCTAGTCACAATTGGCTTGAAGGAAGAGGGATATTTTTCAGACTGGAGGCTTGTGAGCAGCAGTGTACTGTAAGAATCGGTACTGACTTCACTGCATTTTATCATTTATGTAAAGGATTTAGATGTGAATATTGGGGCCATAGTTAGTAAGGTTGCAGATTACATCAGAAAGGTGGTGTAGTAGATTATCTCAGAGTACAATGAGACCACAAATAGATGGTACAAAGGGACAAGGAGTAACAGATATAGTTAAATTTAGATAAATACGAAGTTTTGCATTTTGGGAAGGCAAATCAGGGCAGAATTCATACACTTAATTGTAAGGTCCTGGGGCGTGTTGTGGATCAAGGGGACATAGGGCTGCAGGTACATAGTTCCTTGAGAGTGGAGTTGCAGGTAGACAGAGTGGTGCTGAACACATTTGGCACATTTGCCTGAATCAGTCAGAGCATTGAGTATAGGAGTTGTGGTGGCATGTTGCCTCTGAACAGGAAGTTGGTGAGGCCACTTTAAGAAAACTGCGTACAACTCACTTGCAGAACTGGAGGTTTGAACTTCAGGGAAAGGTTGATTAGGTTGAGATGTTTCCCCCTGGAGTGTCAGAGGCTGAAGGGTGACATTATAGAAGTTTATAGAATAATCAGAAGCATGGATATTCTGAACAGCCATGTTCTGCTCCCCAAGATAGGGGAGTCCAGAACAAGAGGGCATAGTTTGAAACTGAGAGGGCGAATAATTTAGAATGGACCTGAAGGTAAATGTTTCACACAGAGAGTGGTGTGTGTACAGAAAGTGCTGTCAGAGGAAGTGGTGAAGGTGGCTACAATCGCACATTTAAAATGTATCTGAAAGAGGAGGGATATTGGCCAAATGCTGGCAAATGGGACAAGGTCAGATTTGATATCTGATCAGAGTGAACAGATTGGACTAACGGGTCTGTTTCCATTCTGCATGACTGTCAGATTCGAAAAGAGGGATGGCGAAATATTCTGAAAGGATCTTTCAAGTGTGAATTCTCTTCACTGGAAGTTTATCGTGCCTCTATGCTCACATGGATTGAAAGCTGTTTAGTTAAATATTTGACAGGGAAGTGAGTCACGGGTAATAGTATACAGGCAGGAAAGTGGGGCTGAGTCCATTATCATAGTGCCTGGTGGAGAAGGCTCAAATGATCTAATGTTCCACTCCTGCTCCTCTTTCCAATGCTTCTGTGTTCCATCCAGCCCCGCATACCTGCTAGATAGGAGAGGTTGGAGGCCACGTACTCCTATAACCTGTTGCACAGAAACAGAGGAGACCATTCAGCCTCTCAAGACTATCACACACATTTTGAAGTGATTTGGGAAATGCAATTGGAAAATCCGGGCACGGGTATGAAAGAGGCCCCTCATCTCTCTTTACAGAGCTTCTCCTCTCTGCAGCTTGTGCTCCATAAGATCAGAAGTGGGGATGTTCACTGAAGATTCCACAATGTTCAGAATATTTTGTACCCCTGTCATCTCCTGAACTAATCTGTGTCCACGTGCAGCAAGACCCAGACTCCACTGAGACTTGTGCTGTTAAATAGTCCGTAACATTTATGTAACAGCACTGCCTGACACTGCACATAGCCACAGAAAAACAAGAGTTCATTCGGCACCTCACGCTGGTTTCACAGGAATATGAGGAAGCCATTCAGCACATTGACTCTATTGGAGAAGAACAGGGACAGCCCATTCAGTGCCTCCAGCCTCTTACTCAGGAAGAGAAGGAGTCTCGTGTGATGGGCCACACCAGAGCGCCTGTAAAATATTTGAAGGCGGTAACCTAGACTCTAATTTTTTTTTATTATTTGGAAGTGACTGTTCCAGATGCAATGGACTGGTCAAACTACTTGGTGTGAAGATAAACACGATTTATTGAAACACGAAAGATAAAATGAAAGCAAAGAAAGAGGAATTTAGAATAACGTAATTCTATTAGACAAGTTAACAGTATAACAAATCTAGGAACTATTACTAATGAACTGTTACAATATAGGAAAATCCCATAAACACAGCCCCTGGCAGAAAGGAAAATTCAGACACAGATTGTCACAAACATTTCTCTAATCCAGGAATTAAAAACAGCACCAAGAGAAAATTCAGAGAGTAGCAGACAGGAGATAGTCACTGAAGCTTCCAACTCTGTGGAGATCCCAACAGTTTCTGATGCTACTTGGAAACCAAAACCCAGAGATCGTAACCTGTGAGAGCTGGCCACACCCATTTAGGCTGCATTAAAATTAACCCAAGGCCTCCCTAGCTGTTTACTCAGTGGCCTTAACTAACCAGTTTGGTAACGATCATTCAATCTCTCTCTGAAAAGGAACCAGGACAAAATAACCTCTCAAAGCCTGCAGCATCATCACACTTGTCAGTACATTGAGCTGTCAAACAGGAACCGGGGTAACCCAATCAGGCCCTTGGTCCTGTCCAATCGGAAGAGGAAGAAGCCATTCAGACCCTTGAGTCTCTTACACAGGAACAGGAGGAGGCCATTCAGCCCCTGGAGTCTCTTACACAGGAACAGGAGGAGGCCATTCGGCCCCTAAAGCCACTTCCACAGCAACACGATGAGGCCATTCAGCTCCTTCAGTCTCTTACACAGGAAGAGAAGGAGGCTATTCAGCCCCTAAAGTCACTTATACAGGAACAGGAGGAGGCCATTCAGCCCCTTGAGTCATTTACACAGGAACAGTACGAGGCCATTCCTCCCTCAACGCACTTGCAAAGGGACAGATGAGGTAATTGATGCTGATTCCTGGAAGGGCTTCTGCCCAAAATGTGGATTATTCTGCTGCTCCGAGCTGCCTGACCATCTGTGCTTTTCCAGCAATCTACTCTCGACGACAATCTCCAGCATCGGCAGTCCTCATTGTCTCCAGATTGATGCGCTAACATGATGAACAAGTGGAGCAGAGGCTGCACAGACAGACTGCTCCACGTTGTTCCTCCTGGCTCCGTTGCTCATGATACACATGTAGGACTTTAACATGGTGAGGAGGGAAGCCATATGTCTTGTGTGAAGTCTCAAGAAGGCACCTTCCATCTCCGAGAATCCAGCCTGGTGTTCTCTATGTAGGGTGGAAGCTGGTGGGAATGGCTACCTGTTTCAGATCGAAGGTATTATGGCTGCTGTTGGGGATTGTGAACAACATGGCGTTCAGTACGGGTTCACATGCCAACTGCACAATAACATGGGGAGAGTTAATTTCGGCATAGAAACAATTCGGAAAGCCATGTTAGACTCTCTACGTTCAAATAATGCTGATCTTGCTCATGTTGATCTTGTCGAGTGCTTGTCTTGTGCAGTGTATCCTGTATGCCTTACTCTGTCCAAGTCTATTTCCAACCTATGATCTGTCTGGCCATGCTTACTATGATCTGACTCCACTGCTCATAACTAAAGTGTTTCCCTGTACTGAGGTACACGTGACAATACATCAAACCAATCAATCCTGGGTAAAGTATGGAATTTCTCACCCTATCAATGTGTCTTTTGGAAATACACTTGCTACACCTCATGTTTCAGCACCACCATTTCTTCGTATTTCACAGCTCTGCAGATGAAACTCTCAGGTTCTTCACTCTACCCTCATGATACAGCCATCTGTATCTGTGTGAAGGATATCATTCCTTACAAAGGAGATCAAATCTGTAGAGAGTGTCCCAAAAGCTCTCTCAGCAAGTCTTTACAAAAGCAGGAAGATGGCTTTACTTATGTACTCGAATCATCTTACAATGAAGGACAGCATACCATTGACTGCACCAATTACTTACACAGGGTTTGATTCAGAGCAGTCAGCATAGTTTTGTGAGTGGGAGATCATGCTTCCCAAATTTGTTAGAGTTCTTTGATGAAGTGACCAAGAAGGTTTACGAGGACAGAGCTGTAAATTTCGTCTCTATGGATTTCAGTAAGGCCTTTGATAAGGTTCCACATGGCAGGCTGCTCTGGAAGGTTCCATCACATGGAATCCTGCGGGAACTGGCCAATCGGATGCGCAGTTGGGTTGATGGTCGGAAGCAGAGGGTTTAGTGGAAGGATACTTGTCAGACCGGAGGCTGGGTCCATTGCTGTTTGTTATCTATGATTTGGTTGAGAATGTACAAGGTATGATTAATAAGTTTGCAGATGACACTAAAATAAGTGGTAGCGTGATCAATGAGAAGTTTTATCAGAAATTGCAGCAGGAACTTAATCAGGTGGGGAAGTGGGCCGAAAAATGGCAAATGGAATTTAATATAGATGTGTGAGGTCGTGCATATTGGAAACTCAAATCAAGGTAGGAGTTACACTGTGAATGGGAGGGTCTTAAGGGGTGCAGTGGGCAGAGAGACCTTGGTTTTCACAAGCACGGTTCTCTAAGAGTAGAGTCACAGTTAGACAGGGCAGTGAAGAAGGCTTTTGGCACATTGGCCTTCATCAGGCAGGGCATTGAGTACAGAAGTTGGGAATTTATGTTGCAGTTACACCAGACTTTGTAAGGCCGCACTTGGAGTATTGTATTCAGTTTTTGTAACCTTGTTAACTGGAGGATGTTATTAAATTAGAAAGAGTGCAGAAGAAATTTGCAAAGACGTTGCCAGGACCCAATGGTCTGAGTTATAGGGAGAGGTTGGACAAGCTAGGACCTTTTCTTTAGCGTGTAAGAGACTGAGGGAGTCCTTATAGAGCTGTATAAAATCACGAGGGGTATGGATAGGGTTAATGCTCTCAGTCCTTTTCCAAGGTGTAGAAAATCGAGGATTAGAGGGGATCAGTTTAAGGTTAGAGGGGAAGGAATAATAGGGAACCTGAGGGGCCACTTCTTTACACAGAGGGCTGGTACATGGATGAGCTGCCAGCAGATGTAGTTGAGGGTGGTCCATTAACAACATTTCAAAAGCATTTGGATAAATATTTCGATAGGAAAGGACTGGAAGGATATGGGCCAACTGCAGGGAAATGGGGCGAACGTGGATGGACATTTACAAGGTGAAGATGAACCCCTCTGTTAATTAAAACCAAACACCCAGAAAAGCTCGCCTCACCTCGTAATCTGTTGAAATATGAGTGACACAGATCTCCTATATTCCACTATTGAAACAAAAATTAACAAGTTTGCTCTTAACTTTAATAGTGTACACTAAACAACAACTATTGACAAATGCAAGCCCGTCTTTTCTTAGCTACTTACTATCTGACTCCAACTCTGTAAAGATATGCTGTTTCAACAGCGCACATATTAAACATTACAATCTTGAGAGCACACAGTCTCCATCTTCCCCGCTGTGCTCACTCTTCCAGCTGCTGATCTCCCCGAGTAATTTTTTTTATTGCATGTAGGTTTAGATGAACATGTATCTTTGATAGAGAGTGTTTGAGATGGCCAGTTAGCACTCCTGCTCTACAGCAGTTGCTCTGCTGTTGGATGGCAGTAGCTCTCCCACCAGTGTTCAAGATGCTGGGTTTGTATACTCCCAATGATATAATAATTCTCATAATTTGGTTGCTTACCAGGTGTCCAAACAATAATATTCAAGTTCCATTGGCTTCTGGTTTCCTGAGCGTTTTTAAACTATTTGGTTGCATTTGAATGGCTGTCAAAACAGCAACCAAAACTCAGGTATCCATTTCTCAGCCAACGGTGACATGTGGAACAGTTTGACCTTTAGCTGGCATCTGTGGCTTTAATTTCTATTCGGCAAAACCCGTTCTGTTTTAAAGTACTCTACATGTTTTTGGCTTCACAACATCTCCCCGCTTCAGAAAAGAAAGTGAACCAGCAGAATGAAAAGATGACTACATTTCTTCTCCTCTAATTCTTAATCCCAATTTTATGAAATACAGAAGTATTAATCTCAGTTATATCATTCATATTAATTCTGCACACCAATACAACACTGGAATAAGTCAAATCTTATCTCCACTGCTTTCCTTTAAATCCGCGAAAACCCATCTGCTATCACATTATTGGAGCCACAGCATGTACATTTTGTGAGTTTAAAGTCAGTAAGGTAAGACTCCAATGAAATAGTCTCATATTCTGGTCTTTAAATATTCCAAAAAATACAAGAGATTTGTCGTTGTCCACAACCATCTCCGACAATTTGTTTGTCATATACACATTAAAATATTGTCAGGCCAGTGCGAAACATAATCATTCTTGTTCAATAATGGAGATTTTGTATTTTTTTTCTGGTGGATATTGAGTGTTTTCGACAAGTAGCCAATTAGCCATTCAATTCCATCATCCTCTTTCTGTATCAATACATCTCCGACCCTATATCCCGAGCATCAAACACAATTTTCAAAATGTTTAAAAATATTTGGTGTATCTAAAACTGGTACGGTGATTAATCCTGATTTAAAATTCTCAAATGCCTCCTGGCATTGTTCTGTCCACCACAATTCTGTTTCCTTCTTTACTAAGTCCATCAGTGGTGCCAATACGTTGCTGAAGTTTGGGACAAACTTCTGATAGAATCCACTCAGTTCCAAAAATCGAATCATCTCTTTCTTCGAGGATGGTTGTGGAAATTCCTCAAAGTCCTTCGTTTTTATGTTCCATGGGATCAACCTTCCATGTCCAATGTAATGTCCCAACAAGTCACCTCTGCCTTCGTGAATTCTGTTTTCTTTAAGTTTATTACCAAGTTTGCTTCTTGTAATCGTTCAACATGCTCAGGCAACTGTTACATGTGAGCTTTTAATCACTTCCTAAAGATCACCACATCATACAGATAAACTACACAATTTGTTCATCTGGCCACAGCCTTGTTCCTGAGTCTTAAATGTGGCTGGAGCAGTATTCATCATTATAAAATACTCGATTTTTTTTGTCATCTCCAGTGTCTTTACTAGATAGTTTAACTGACTCCACATTTTTTTTACTTTGAAAGGGGCCACTAAACCTGGCTTTGAAGGGATTACCTACCACTGGTGGTGATACTAATACGTCATCCCCACGGGATATCCTCAAAGTTTCAGTGTTTTTATCTGCCACCTGCTTCACTCTATGTTGTGCTCTTCAGATACTATTCAGATATAGTATTTAGCAAACTCACCTTCTCCATCTACTCTCTCCTTCACCTCACACACAGAATCCAAGTGTGAGATTTCCGACTTCGGTCCTGTCAATTTATATTTAATTAATTTCAAAGGACCTCTCACTTCATGTACGAATATTAACTCAGAGGATGTAAAGCGAGTAGATTTATTTGGGGCATCTCTAATGGCAAACAATATAATGGGACACCTTTATTGCAATCATTCGGGTAATCATATCAGTACGCTGATAACATAGTCTTCAGCGTCTGATACTAACTTTCCAAGGCTCCCTGGGATTCAGGGTCCGATGCACTTGATTTAAACTGCTGCATGCTGAACCTATCCATGACTTCCTTAAACAGCTGAGCGGTAAAATGAGATCTTTCGTCTGACTCAATCTTACTGCCTACCCCACAGCGAGTAAAGAAAACTACCAACCCCTCCACCTCCCGTTTTATCTTAACATAAAGTAATGGAATTGCCTCTGGAGATCTGGTGGACACATTCATTATGGTCAGCAAATATAATTTTCCACTTCTATTTTAGGAAGGGGAGCTACACAATTAATCATAACCCACGTGAAATGTTCTTCGAATGCAGTAATTGGTAATAAAGGTGCTGGTTTTATTCCTGCCTGTTACTTACCTACCATTTGGTATGTATGTCATGTACAAAACAAAACACGTCCTTGTGCATTCCAGGCCAGTGGAAATGCTTCTGTACCTTAACCTGAGTCTTCTGTACACCGAGGTGATCGCCTGCAATTAGTTTATGTGCTAGCCATAACATTGTACGCTACAGGTAACACAATGTGGTGTTCTTCAGCCCATTTCCCTTCTGCAGTAACCTATCGGGCTCTCCATTTTAATTTTAGGATTCTATCTTCAAGTTAATAACGTTCAACAATATATTCTGATTCCTTTTCTGTGTGTGTGCATGTGTATGTGTGTGTGAATGTGTGTGTATATATCTGTTGTAAGTCCATGAGCCTTCCGGGCCTAAACCCCTCTGCCTGATCCTCTGCCTGTTCAGGTTTTTCCTGCACCGTTACATCAAACAGGGGGTCAGTTCACTGAGCATCAATTCATTTGGCTTTTTCTTTCGTTTATCATTCCTGCTGTAACTTATGACAGTGGTATCTTGTTACTACACACTCTGGAAAAATTCCTCGGTATTTTTCTTTTCACACCTCAATTTCCTAGACTTCTGTTGGCTTCTTCACCACAAGGGGTACGTCTCCCACCTCGCCTCCTGCGAAATTGTTCCCAAGAACAAACTGTATTCCTGGAACTGACACTCTGTTATTCACTGTCACTGTTACTTCCCCAACCTTGATTTGGCACTGCATCCTGATGTTACACAAGGGAATGCTTAATTTCTGTCCCCATTCTACAAATTAACACGCTCTTGATTAAAATGCCAGAAAGAGTGAAAATACTTTCATCTCTTCCTATTAGAGGGTGAGAGAAATTGAGGGCTGCAGATGCTGGAGATGAGATTTGAAAAGTGTGGTGCTGGAAAAGCACAGCACGTCGGCAGCATCCGAGGGGCAGGAGCGTTGACGTTTCAGGCATAAATGCTTCATCAGGAAAGTGGGAGGTAAGGGAGGGGGAAGGAGGTTGAGAAATAAATGGGAGGGTGGGGATGGAGCTGGGTGGAAGGGAGCATGGAAGGCGACAGGTAGATGCAGGTGAGGTGTGATGGTGATAGGTCGGACAGGAGGGTGATAGGACACCTATTGGTGGTAGGACAGCTGGAACCCTCAAACTGAATAGCATCAACGACGACTTCACCAAATTCCAAATCTCCTCTCCACCAACCTCTCCCAGATTCAACCTAGCACTGCCCTCTTGAACCGCCCTAACTGGCCATCTTCCTTCCCACCTATCGACTCCACCCTCCCTTCCGACAAAGCACTGTCACTCCCACCTACATCTTCTTATTGTCTTCCCAGTGACCCTCCCACCAGCCCAACTACTGCCCTCGTATTTATCTTTCAGCCCCCTTGTCCCCCCACCATGTTCCTGACAATGGGTTTCTGCCTGATATTCGATTGTCCTGCTGTTCGGATGCTGCCTGATCTGTTGTTCTTTTCCAGCGCCTCACTTCTCAACTATTACAGACTGAGCAGATCCCATATCTCACAAAATGATAACTTCTTGTCCTTCTCCCCCTGTTCTTTCTGAGTAAATCTTATCTACAGAGGCGAATTCTTTCAGAGATCAGGAACTAACTCCATACCCAGCCCCTGCCTCGGCTGTGCACTCTCCTGCAGCTCCTCAGCTCTACTTGGAGTCTCCTTTACCAGTTTCACTAATTCCACTGGGCTTAGCCTCTTCTACCACATCTTTCCCCAAAGCGCCTTCATTCAACGCCCATCACTGTGTGTCCCAACTTACTGCAGTGAAACCACCTTTTCACAATGCCCTTCTTAAACCACCAGCACTGTAATTTTATCTGTTCCACTCCCTTATAGTGAGAACACCTGATGCCTTTCACCACCTTTCAACCCCCTTGGGCTTCTTTCTTCACCTGTGGTAAAGTATTGTGCGCTACTGTTCGCTTTGTAATGTGGGATCTTCCCTTCTCCCAATTTCTATCCCTCACAGGATGAAATTCCTGCCAGAAGCTAAATATCATCTCATGCCCCAATGCATATTTACCTGCCATTTCTGCTGTGCTTCTCACTTCTTGAAATTTCTGTACATTAACATGAATTATTACTATCTCTGGAAGTGAGACTTTTAACTTCTCCAGCAGATTCATCTCCCTTCAAGCCTCACAGGTCTTATCCATTTTTAAGGCCAGCACCCACCTGTCAAAATGACTGTGGTCAATTCGTTCAAACTCAGCATAAGTCTGACGTGGTTACATCTCTATTTTTCTGAACCTCTGTCTATATGCTTCTAGTACCAATTCATAACCAATCAAAATAGCCAATTTAACATCTCGATAACCTCTTGACCCCACATCTGACAGCGCTGCACATGCCACACCAGCTGTGCCCACCAGCTTAGTCTGAACTAGCATTACCCACAACTTCATTGGACACGTCATCTGCCTTGCCATTTTTCCAAATGAAATAAAAAAGGTTTTGACATTTTTCTCACCGAAATATGGCAAGTTATTAGCATAGTTTTATACATCCAGACGTTCTCCCTTCATCTCCATCCTGTTAATTTAACTTTCTTGTCTAATTTCCAACTTCGGAATTTCAAATCCTCTTTTTCTTTCTTTTTCCTCTCTTTCTCTTTCTTCTCTCTCTGTTTCCTTCCTTTTATTTATCTTCTATCTCCAGTTTCCACATTTGCAATTTAAGGTTTTTCTAACTCTACTGCAGATACATCAAAGTGCTTGACCAACTCCATTGCAATTTCAGCTTCCCTTTTCTCTCTGGTTAAACCCAATTCCAACCTATTTGCTAATTCTAAAAAATGTCCTCCTTTTGTCCTTCTAAACTTCCTTGGAAATTTGGGAACCTCTTTAGTAATGTTAAAAGCCATTTCCCTCACTTTTGATTTAATCAACCACAAGTAACAAAATTAAATGAATTTTCCCACTAGTTTTATTTGAAGATCAAAATCACTAATTGCAAAGAGTTGAAATTTGCTGGGACCTTTTGTACCCTAAATCTGTTCAAATCTGTCCAAATCCCATACGGCAAGGCCCCAAGCTGTTATGACATCAATGTCGAATCTCTCTGTTAATTAAAACCACACACCCAGAAAAACTCACCTCACATCATAATCTGTTAAAACGTGAGTTACAGAGAACTCCTAAATTCCACTAATAAGCAAAAAAAAATAATTTATATGTGTGCAAGTTAGCTTGAAGGTTTGTTTTCAGAGGTTTCGACACCATGACTAGGTGACATCATCAGTGAGAGTCTCCGCTGAAGCTCTGGTGGCATGTCCCACCTCTATATTTATAGATCTTGGTTTCGTAAGATGGGTGATGTCATTTCTGGTTATTTTAACAAGACAATGTAGACAGGATCTAAATTGATCCGTTTATTGATGGACTTCTGGTTAGAACGCCATTCCTCTTAGAAGGTCCTTGCGAGTCTTCGTATGTGTGTGTGCTTTGTCCCAGTCAAAGTGGTGCCTTTCTTTGTCTTTATGTATGGAGCATAGTGATAGTGCGTCATGTCTTTTGGTGGCTAGTTGGTGTATCCTCCGAACACAACAACAGGATAGTTTCAATGGTGGAACAATGATTATATATACACTGTTTAATCAATGTTTGTGTGCAGTTAAGTCACATTTTTCACATGTGCACAAAACATTGTAAATGAACAACAGAGACACAGTTAAAGTAAAATGATGCATATGATGTATAACATTGATAAAACATGAAAACATGATTTGATCCTCTCAACGTTCCCTCCTTTTCTGGAAATTCCCTACTCTACTCTCTCATTCTTACCAGGATGTGTGCTCCAAATTCTTGATTCTAGTGTCCCAAATTATTCCAATTAATCTCCTTCAATATATTGGCCTGTTGGGTTCTTTCCAAAGCTAGTGTCTGTCATAATCGGAGATAAATATTCTGGCATCAGACTCAGCATTCGAACATACTACTCTGTTGTACATGCACTGTACCAAGGACCACAGCACACAGGCATTGCCAAACCATTGGGGAATGTTCATCTACTTCTTTCGATAATGTCGTTTTCTCATTTTCCACATCTCCAGATCTATATCCTCTCTCTCGTTCTCCCTTTGTATCTAGTTAAGAAATCCAACAATTATTCTTCGTGTCCCATCTCCCAAAACTCTTTTTTTCAGTTTATATCGAATGCTCTCTTCAAGATGTAATGTGGTTATAATTAAGCAATGCAACCGCAAAGACATGCGGGCGAAGCTGTCCAGAATTAATTGGAAGGGGAGCTGAACAGGAAAGAAAACAGAGCAGCAATGGGAGGAGGTTCTGGGGATAATTCGGAAGATAATACCAGAAATGCAACCCCAAGAAGATGAAACATACTCATGGGAGAACAAGGCAGCCATGAGTGACAAGGCATCAAACCAAAAGAGAATACATACAATGTGGTGAAGATGATTGGGAATCCAGAGAATTAATTGGCTCTGCAACTACATAAAGCTGGCATTACTGACACTGCAGAGCTCGAAATCATGGTCAGGGAGAGAAACAGAGGAAACTCATTCACTTTAAACACAGAAGATGGTATTACTCAAGGAAAGAATTTCAGTTGAATTAAATATTTGAATTAAGATCAGTTAAATGCTTTTGCGGAATGTATCAGATTGGAAGCAAGACCCGGGGAGACAGACCCTCAGCAGAATGAGAGTTTGAAAATGGAAGTATTTCCACATCAGAAACCAGGTTAGGTCACTGAGTGCAGTGCTGATGGGTGAATGGGTCTCAGTGAGAATTGGGGAACAGACAGCAGAATTGTATTGCAGATATTGCAGCTCGAAACTGCGTATTCATGTAGCTGTAGACCACAGCAGCAGGAGAGGCAGACCTGCATTCAACCACAACCTGTAACTTTTTGCCAGGGTAACACATCAGTCTGTCATTACCATCAACACCATCTATGGCTCAGTGACAAGTGTGGGTGAAGATGTCAGGGTCAGAATTACATGAACCTGATGCTAACTCATTAAAGTGACCGGATTTGACCAACAGATCTGAACGAAGCCCTAAAGTCCTGTCACGTTCAGTTATAAATGATGATGGACGATTAAACAAATGACTGGAGGCGAAGGTTCAACAAACATCCCCATCCTAAATAATGGAACAGACCTGCACATCAGTGTAAAAGAGAAGGATGTTTCATCTGCACCATCCTCTGCCAGAAGTATTGAGTCGATGATACAACTCACCCTCATCAAGATGCCCACAGAACCACAGATGTCAGTCTTCAACCAATTTCAATTGCTGCACGTGACATGAAGAAACAGCTGAACAGAGTAGATATGACACAAGCAATGAGCCCTGACAGCATTTCTGCAATAGGACTGAAGACTTGTGCTGGACAACAAACGGTGTCCCTGGGGAAACTGTTTCATTCCAGCTCCAACTCCGACATCTCCCTGGCAATGTGGAAAATTACTCAGCTATATCCCGCTCCCTAAAACGGGAATAATTACAATCTGACCAATTACCACCTCCTCAGTCCCATCACAACAGTCAAATTGGTTGGAGTTCTTTTTGACAGAGCTGGCAAACAGCAGAGAAATAAACAGCTCAGTGTGGTTTCCAATAGGTCCCCACGTGGAGATGGTGCTGTTGTGGAAATGTCACTGGATTACTAATCCAGACCAGGCTAATGCTCTAGCAGCGGGTGGAAGTTAAAGACAATTCATAAAATATCAAGATCTAAAATCTGGGGTCAGTAACAGTGACCTTGAAGCCAATATCGATTGTGAACAGAATTTCCTTCTCCAATGTACTTTTAGGAAGTGAATCCCCCATGATTTCCTTGGCTGGCCTAAAACTGACTCCAAAGACCCTGACATGTGATAAACATTTCAATGGTCTCTGAAATTGCCAAGCAAAGTACTCATTTGTATCTAAATACTCCGAGTTCTGAAAGGATGAAACCGGACAGAACACCCGGCCTCAGCATCAGTGTCGGAAAAGGAAATGGGAACACAGTCCTGTCGACTCTGCAGAAAACTCCTTCCTAACATCTGAGAGCTTGTGACAATATTTACAGAGCTTTCCCACAGACTGCACAGAAACAGCGGGAAAGGAGAAGGTCATACAACACATTGAGCCTCCCGCATTCTAGTTCATGGATAAAATCTCCTCAATGCACTTATCCCACACGATATACATTACCGTTCATGTGAGTAACTTTGGGAAGCTATAAAATAGGAAGTGCAGTAGTCCGTTTGGTCCATCGAGTTTGCTACCCAATTCAATGTAATGATGGTTGGCCCTTCATTTCAACACCGTACTCCTGCTCTCCCACCATCCCTTTACTGTCTCTAAATCCTTATCTAAAATCAATGTCTCGGTTTCCAGGTGCGAGCGAATTCCCCAGGTTCACCAGTCTGTGAGTGCAGACATTTATTCTCATCTCAGTGCAGAGTGACCTGCTTCCATTCTGACTCACCCTGTCAGAGTTTTGTATATTTCACTGAGATCTCCACTCATTTTCCTAAACCCCGTGGAATACTGGCCCAGTCTCCCCAATCTCTGCTCCAACAACAAGCCCGTAATCCCAGAGATCAGTCTGGTCATTCTTCACTGCTCTCCATCAATGTCAGGTTTGCCCTTTATTAGGTAAGGAGACCAAAACTACACACAATACTGCACAATGTTCGGGATGATATCTCACCAGGCCCTGTACAGCTGCAGTAAGACACCCTTTCTCCTGGACTCACATCCCCCTGAAATGAAGGTTAACACACCATTTATCTTCCTCACTGCTTTCTGTTTCTGCAATATTGCTTTCAGCGTCTGGTGTACAGGGAGATGCAGATCCTTTTTAATGTTGCAGCTCCCCACTTGGTGGGTCTGTGTACACTGGGCAGCGTGCCAATGCCATGCCCAGTATTGACTTCTGATTACAGAACTCACCGCCCTGCAGGGGCCTCAGAGGTTTATGCAGAAGGAAACAACAAAAATGTGCATACGTCCCTTTGTAGATCAACATGTTTCAACCAAACCCTTTCAAATGGTAGGCTGCCAATTTATCGTTTCCACCAAAGGGCACACCGTCACCTCTATTCACATTGTTCTCCATCTGTCACGTATTTACCCATTCACTCCACTTGTCTTAGTCATCTCGGTGCTTTTTTACATCCTCCTCACCCACTCACAATCCCACATCCGTTAGTGCTGTCAGCAGGCTGGGATATATTGGATCTGATTCCAGCAATCAAATATTTAAAGGGCATTGTGAACAGCTGGGCCCCAAGCACTGATCCCTGCGACACCTCAGCAACCGTCCTCTGTTAATTTCTATTTATTTATTTCTCGGAGTCACTGGCTGGGCCAGCATTGTCCTGTCCCTAATTGCGAAGGTGGTGGTGATCTGCCTTGTTGAACCGCTGCAGTCCACCTGCTGCTGTTGACCTCCAATGCCATTAGAATGGGAATTCCAGGCCTCTGACCCAGTGACTGTGAAGGAGCAGTGATATATTTCCAACTCAGGATGGTGAATGGCTTGGCGTGGACCTGAAGATGACAGCATTTCCATACATCTGTAGCCCTTGTCCTTCTAGATAGACGTGGTCATGAGTTGGGATAATGATCTCTGAGGATCTTTGGTGAATCATTTCATTGCAGCATGTAGATAGTAAAACACTGCTGCTGCTGCTGAGCATTGATGGTGGAGCATTGTGGATGAAGGGACAGTCAAACTGGCTGCTTTGTCCTGGATGGTGTAAAGCTTCTTGAGTGTTGTTGGGGCTTCACTCATCAAGACAAATTGGGAGTCTTCTATCACACGTCTGATTTATGCATTGTAGATGATGGACAGACGTTTGGAAGTCAGGATGTGAGTTATTCGCCGCAGTATTCTTAGATTCTAATCTGCTGTTATAGTTACTGTGTTTATGTGGCGAGACCAGTGAGTTTCGGAGCAATGATTACCCACCAGGACTTTGATACTGAGGGATTAAGTGATAGTAACACCATTGAAGACCAAGGGGCAGGTTAGATTGTAATTTGCTGGTGATGGTCATGGTCTGGCATTTGCGTGGCCTGAATATTACTTGCCACTTGTTAGCCTGGATACTCTCCAGATCTTGTCACATTTGAACATGGACTGCTTCAGTATCTGAGGAACCACAAATGTTGCAGAACATTGTACAATCATTGGCGAACATCCCCACTGCTGACCTTAAAAGGAAGCAGCCTTGAAGAAGTTTCCGGTCACTGCCCGAGGGACTCCTATAGACTTGTCCTGGAGCTGAGTTGACAGACCTTCATCAACCATGACCACCTTCCTACGTGTCAGGTATTATTCTAAGCAGCCCCTGATACCCATTGATTCCAGTGTTGCTAAGGCCCCTTGATACTACACTTGGTCGAAGACAGCCTTGATTTCAAGGGCTATCACTCTCACCCCACCTCTGGAATTCAGCTCTGTTGTCCATGTTTGAACCACGGTAATGAGGTCAGGAGCTGAGTGGCCCTGGTGGAGCCCAAACCGGACGTCATTGACCAGGGTATTGCTGAGCAGGTGCTGATTAAAAGCACTGACACCTTGATGCACTTTACTGATGATCGAGAGTAGACTGATGGGGTGGAAATTGGCCGGATAGGATTTGTTCTGCTTTTTATATACAGGAGATACTTGGGGTAATTTTCCACATAACCAGGGAAATGTCATTGTTGTAACTGTATTGAAACAGTTTGGCGACGGGAGTGGCAAGTTATGGAGCACATGTTTTCAGTACTGTTGCCAGAATGTTGTCAGAGTATGGACCCTTTGGAGTATCCAGTACCTCAGACCATTTCTGGATATCGCGTGGACTGAATCAAATTGGTTGATGACTGGTAACTGGATCGTTGTGGACCACTGGAGGAGGCTGAGATGGATCATCCACTCAGCATTTCTGACTGAAGATTGTTGCGAATTCATCAGCCTTATCTTATACACTGAAGTGCTCGGCTTTACCATCATGGTGGAAGGGGTTATTTGTGGAATCTCTTCCTCCAGTGAATTGTTTAATTGTCTCCAACGTTTCTTGACTAAATGTGGAAGGACTTATACCTTACAGAATCATAACTTACAGACAATGTCAGGCTGTTGCTTGACGAGTCTGTTTATTTCTATTCATTGTTTCATGCCAGCTGTCCCAGTCTAGAAACATGGCCATACATTAGCCCCAATCCATGAAGATTTGATTTTGTAAACTGGGCTTGGAGCTTAACAAAAATTTTTCTGAAAATCCACGTGTTTTACATCCATTGGTTCTATATCATTTGTCTGCCAGTCTGTTTCTCAAACATAATTCCCATTTCATAAATCTATGTTAGTGTTGTCTATGACCATTACTTTCAGTCC
This sequence comes from Chiloscyllium punctatum, assembly GCF_047496795.1. Taxonomy (NCBI): domain Eukaryota; kingdom Metazoa; phylum Chordata; class Chondrichthyes; order Orectolobiformes; family Hemiscylliidae; genus Chiloscyllium; species Chiloscyllium punctatum. The sequence continues at coordinate 5,160,613 of NC_092761.1, read as the reverse complement.
CAATAATTTATCCTAAACCATTTCCTTACTATGTTCTATGTTCCATGTACTCTATCATTTTCCCACACCAGACATGGTTTTCCTTGTATTGTTAGAAAGTTCTATGAAGACAGAACGGAAGTAGTGGCTTCACAGTTTTGCCATTTCCTTGTTCCCCATTCTCCATTCTCTGGTTTCAAACAGTAAGGAAACTGCACTTGTTTTCTCATCTTTCTCACATTGACATAATTTAACAAGTTGTCACCGTTCACTCTGATCACCCTTGTGAATATACTCTTCAGAAACTCATCAATTCCTGCCTTAAACTGCTCAATAATTGACCTTCCACACCATACATTCACAGGAGCATAGACTCTGTGCCAACAGCAGTACAGCACGATTTATATTAGTTCCATTTCCCTACTGCAGGCCCATAGCCTAAAATGTTATTACACTTCCAAATGCTCATCTAAGTACTTTTTAATGATTGTGAGGTTACTCGTGATAATTCCCCTCTCAGGAAGTAATCCCAAAACACAATACCCTCGAGGTGAAAATAAGTTTAAATCCTCTCTGAACCTCAAACTCTTCACTTTAAAAGTGTACTGGCTTGAGCTACTGACTAAAAGGAACAGCGGCTCTCTATCCACCTTGCCCGTGTCGCTCATAATCTTATCCTTCTGAATCACATCCCCCTCAGCTATCTCTGCTCCAAAGTAAACAACCTGAGCCTATCCAGCTCCTCTCCATAGCTGATATGCTCCATCCCAGGGAACATCCTGGTGAATCACCTCTGCACCCTCTCCAGTACAATCACATCCTTCCTGGAATGTGGCTCCCAGAGCGACATACAGTACTCCATTTTGGCCGAACCAAAGCCCTGTATTGTTCTTATAATCTACGCCCTGATTAGGGAAACACAATACACAAGGACGAATTCTTAACTAGCCCATTAACCTGTCCAGTCACATTCAGGGATGTGTGGAGAAGCACAACCTGAACTTCCCAGTGTGCTGCCATTCATTGAGTCCTCCCCTGTCTGGTTCCTTCTTCCAAAGTGCATCACCTCATATTTATCAGGGTTACATTCTATCTGCCATTGATTTGCCCATCTGACCATTCTATCTGAATCTTCCTGTAACTTAAGGCCTTCCTCCTCACTGCTAACCACCCAGCCAATCTTTATGTCAAACATACACTTACTTATCACATCTCTCCCACTCTCCACCAAACCCCCTCCACGTTCAAATCTATAGATTTTTTTTATGAATGGCACAAACAATAAGGGACACAGCACTGATCCCTGGGGTACACCAGGGGACACTGGTCTCCAGTCACACAAACAGCCTTCTCCCACCACTCTCTGCCTCCTGACACTAAGACAATTTTCATCATAACTTGTCAAGTTATCATTCATATTGTGAGATTTTACTTTATTTTTCAGTTTCCCAGGTGGAGATTTGTCAAAGGCCTTCTTAAAAAACTAAACAATCGATCTCCTCAAACTAATTCAATCAAATCCATTGGATGTGACTTCGTTCTGATAAAGTCATGATAATTTTCCCTGATCAAACCTTGTGACTCTGATTGGAGTTCGATATTCTCCTTCCCTATTTTCTCCTATAGTTTCCTTAACAGTGATCTAATACTCGCTCGTCTATATTTCCCTGGACTATCTCTCCCATCCTTACTGTGAAGTGGAATCATATTAACAGTTCTCCAGTTCTCTGGCACGTCCCCTATGGTCAGATTCTAATTAAAATATTCAGTCAGGGTCTTTCCTCCCTTGACCCCAACACCCTCCTGTGATACAACTCATTCAGACATGGAGATTGGTCCAAATTTATAGAGAACAAAGCCTCAAATTCTTTCGCAAAATTACATGAATGTGTTCAAGATCTTCCCCATCCATCTTCTTGAATTCTGTACTTGCCTCCTCCTTCTTCCTAGTAAAATAGATGTGAAGGTCTCATGTTACAATCCATCAATGTTCTCCAGCTTGACACACAGACTGCCCCTTTGGTTTCTAATGGACACTAACTGTTTGCTGATTATTCTATTCTACTTTTCCGTGTAGAATATCGTAGGATTCTCCTTGATCTCGCCGACTTCCACTTTTCCATGTTCTTTAAAAAAAGCTCATGAATATCAAACTACACGTTATCCATTGGTTCTTCATTGCGTATGTCTCCAAGAATAATCTTGAAACCATTTTAAAACGATGTTTTCCACTTCTGGTTTTTCTTTTATTGTTACCTTACCACACTCCCCAGTTATGTTGTTACCGTCTATATATCTACTAGCATGTTCTTTGTAATCGATTCCAATAGACACCCGACTGCGGATGACAAGTTACTGGTCTGTAGTTCACCACTCTCTATCTTCATCCTTTCTTAACTGTTGGACAATATTTATAACCTTTGCCTTATCCAGATTGGCTAAATGCCTTTCGGGAATGTGTCAGAAAATAAAGTGAAAATCCGCGATGCAATCAACATGTCTATTGCTGCTTCCTCTGAAATTCTTATATGAAGTACATCTCGTCTGTCAGATTTATAAATATTCAATCCAGCTTTCTTTTCAAAGATAATCCCAACACTGATAAGAATGACCTTAGACTTTACTTACACAAGTCCCATGGTCACTTGGTATTTCTGGGAGAATTTCTGGACGTTCTTCCATGAAGATAGAAACAAAGACACTGTTTCTTTTCCCTGCGAATTCTCTGTTCTCTGCAATAAATTATCCTGAACGCACACCAACTGTTCCACATTTGACCTTGTTTTTATTATTTTTTCCATACATTGATAGACGCTTTTTAGCAGTCTTCATGTTTTTCTTTCATTTGCACGCTTTTTCTCTTTCTGATTTTCTTCTCAGTTTCTTGGTCATCCTTTGCTGGGTCCTACATTTCTCTGAATCCACTGGCATACTGCAACACTTGGCATTTTTCTAAGCTGCCTCCGTTCATCTATTAGGGAGATGAAGGTGGGGTTGAAAGTGATAGTCGGAGAGGAGGGTGGACCAGATTGATAGGGAGGAAGGTGGACACATAGGAACGTTCAAAAGGGCAGTGCTGACTTGGAATTTTGGAGTGGGATAAAGTGGGATTAGGGGAAATGGGGAAATGGGGAACCCCACTATGATCCCTTGTGGTTGGAGGTTCCCAAGGCAGAAGATGAGGCTTTATTCCTCCAGGCTTCGTAAGACCATAAGACATAGGAGTGGAAGTGAGGCCATTCGGCCCATCGAGTCCACTCCGCCATTCAATCATGGCTGATGCGCATTTCAGCTCCACTTACCAGCGTCTCCCCGTAGCCCTTAATTCCTCTAGACAACAAGAATCTATCAATCTCGGCCTTGAAGACATTTAGCGTCCCGGCTTCCACTGCACTCTGTGGCAATGAATTCCACTACAGCTTCTGGTGGCTCGGGTTTGGCAGTGGAGCAGGCCCAGGACCCTCATGTCCTGGGCAGAGTGGGAAGGGGAGTTAAAGTGCTCAGCTACAAGGCGATGGAGTTGTTCAATGTGGCTGTCCCAGAGATGTTCTCTGAAATGATCCACAAATTGACCTCCTGCTTCGCCAATGTAGAGAAGACCACATTGGGTTTAATGGATGCAGTAGATGAGGCGTTCTGTCTCCCTTCGTCACCTATTACTTTCAACACCACCTTCATCTACCTATCGCATTCCCAGCTACCTCCCCCCTGCCGCACCCCCTTCTCATTTATCTCTCAGCCCCCTAGGCCCATAAGCTTAATTCCTGATGATGGGTTTATGCCCGAAACATCGATTTATCTGGTCTCAGTATGCTGCCTGACTGTGCTTTTGCAGTTTCACATTCTTCGACTCTGATCTCCAGTATCTGTCGTCCCCATTATCTCCTCACACCTTCATGGCTTGCATGATTCTGATTTATAACGGCTACTTCAAATAAAAATGAAACTATCGTGTACTCCAACAGCATAAAAGAAAACCAATACATTGTGGTCACTGTTCCCAAAAGGTCCTTTACAGCAAAATTTTTAATTAGCTCTTCTGATCACCCAACACCAATTCCTAAATAACCTGACCTCGAGCTCAGTGCTCGACATAGTGTTCATGTAAACCATCTCGCACGTGATCATGAAATCCATTTTCCCCAGCATTAGCATTCAATTGGATTAACACGGTTTAGATATAACTTAAACAGTACACTATTACTGCAGTACACACAAATGTGAATATCCATTTCCTGTTTTATAACATGTCCAGCATTTGTATTGCAGCTTTCACTTTGATATATAACTCCCATCAATGTTTGCTCCTCCTTGCTGTTTTTGCGCTCCACCTTAAGAGATTCTGTGGAATCTGAGCGACGTGGGCTCTGGGGAGATTAATGGTAGAGATCATCTCGCCACATCATTTATGATCTTCTCAAACTTTAATTTCTCCAGATCTCCCATTATGCTGATGGAGTAGAGAAGGACAATGATTTTCCAACAATGCTCTGTATTTCCCCAGCGAGCTGAGACAGCTCTAACCTGGGTGGGAACCTTATAGCAGGCTGGTAAAATGTTGCTGCTGCTGTACAGGGTCTTAGTGAGATCACATCTGGAGAAGTGTGTACAGATTTAATCTCTTCAATGAAGAAAGGATGATGTTATATTTGAAGTAGCTCAGAGTTGGTTCCCTCAACTGATTCCTGCAATGAAGGTGCGAGTTTATAACTAAAGGATGGTCAGGTTCACCCAGTAGCCATTGGAGTTTACATAAGTTAAAGAGTGTCCTATTTTAACAAAGATGACAGAAGGAATCAACAAGTGAAGCAAATTACACAGATAGTGAAGGAATCATTCCGTTCTCCAGCCTGTTACACAGGAACAACAGGAGGATATTCAGGCGTTCGAGCCTGTTTCGCCAAAACAGGATGAGGCTATTCAGCCCCTAGAGCCTGATATACATTTACAGGAGGCCAATCAGCCACTCAAGCCTATAACAGTAGGCCATGCTGCACCAGTATCCTGTTAAACAGCAACAGAATCAGTTCATTCAGCCACCTCAAGTCTGTAAAAACTGTAACAACTGGATGAGGTCACACAGTGACTGGAGATTGTTACACTGGGATAACAGGCGGCCATTTAGACCAACCGAGCCAATTTCAACAAGTGGAGCAAATTACACAGATAGTGGAGGAATCCATTCTGGATAAGGATAAAAACTGACACTTCTTTCATGAGAAAGGAAAAGGTAATTCAGACGCATGTCTGTTGTATGGGAACAACTCCCTCGGTCCCATCTCCGGGATACATGCGGAGACTGTTCAGCATTTCCACCTGTTTTGGGGAAGTATGAAAAGACCCATCAGCCCCTCAAAATGTTACCCAGCAACAGGAGGATTCCATAATCCCCCAACCCCCTAATGCATCAACGGGAGAAAGTCATTCTGGCCTTGGAGAAGTCAGCATGGGAACACCAGAAAGACGCCAGCCCAGCGAGGTTGTACACCAGCAGGATGATGAGTCCAGCCAGCCACACATGCCTCAAACAGCAATTGGAGTAGACCTCTTAAAACGTTTTGCCCATTAAACAGGAATTCAAAGAAAACGTAAAGGTTTTCGAAAGGGAAGAAATTATAATAACTGTATACATTTGAGACTAAAGCGTAATGATAAGCTATTTTAATTTAAGACAATTATTAGAATCCATTGTTGAGGATACTTGCAAAGTTAAACCACAATCCATCGGAGTCAACATGGTTGTAGAAAGAATAAATCTAGTTTGAAGTGTTTGCTTGAGTTACTTAAAGATGTGACAAGCAAGGTGGATAGTAGGATTCCTGGAGATGGAATGTATCTGGTCTTCCTAGTAGGATTCCTGGAGATGGAATGTATCTGGTCTTCCTGAAGGCATCAGATATATCGCTTCTCCACAGAGTAAGTGGTAAGATCAGACAACATGGGTTTAGGAGTATTTTATTAGTTTGGATGGAGGATTGGTTAACCAACAAAATGCAGTCAGATGGACTAAATCGTCATTTATTTTGGGAAATGCAATTTGTGGTGTGCTATTGATTTTAGTTCTCATTTGCGATCATTAGTATTACTATACTTGGTTGACTGGATAGAAAATACGACATCACATTTTCAGATGACACTAACATTGGTGGGAAATTACGTCGGAATGATAATGCAAGAGATTTAAAAACTATATGGATAGGTTGGGTGAACGGGCCAACATTTGGCAAGGAAAATTAAAGCGAGTAAATGTGGGGCTATTCAAATTGGCCAGCACAATAGAAAGACAAATTATTATCTAAATGGAGAGAAAGTTCAAAGTGCTTAAGTGCAGAGGGATCTGGGTGTCTGCTTGCATATCACAGAAATCCTGCCTGTGGGTACTGCAACTAATGAGAAATGCAAGCATAGTTTCAGTGTTTATTTATAAAAGGATAGAGTAGAAAGGTAGGGAGTGTTGGTGTAGCTATGCAAGGCGTTAGTGAAGCTACAAATGGAGTACAGTGTCCTGCAGACTGAGGTATTTCCATTAGAGGCAATTCAGAAGAGCTTCATTAGATTGATTCCATATTTGAAGTGTTTGTCTTATGAAGAGAAATTGAGCAGTTTAGGCCTATAATCTCGAGTTTATAAAAATGAAAGGAGATCCCATTGAGGTCTGTAAAATGCTAAAAGTAAATGAAAGTGTCGATGTGGAGTGGATTTTTTTAATGTGGCGCAATCTACAAAAGAGACTAGAGAGATGGAGAGATGGCAGGAAAGTGGTACAGAGGCCGTGTTGACATCAGCCTCATCGAGCGGTTGGATTCTTCACAGATGCTCCTTGTTCTTATCCAACTCTTCAACTGTGTTGCACAGGAATGGGGAAGGACTGGGTATCATACAGGAAGCAGGCACTCAGGATAAACCAGTCTCAATCAGTTAGACAGAACGTAAACAGTAGGGTCACAGAGTAACCAGTACTTCGCTCTCAACTATTTACAGTCTAAATTAATGATCAGGAGGATGGAACAGATATACAGATGCTGAGTTTGGTGATGTCGCTGTGGTAAGCAAGAGAATAAATTATCAAGAGAGGGTGAAGAGTCTGCAGATAGATTCAGAGAGGTAAATGCAATTGATAATAGTTTAGCAAGTGGAATTTAACATGATATAACCTTTCATTTCATTTACAGAATAATGGAAGGCAATAGGTTACTGAAATTGAGAGGGAATGCAGGACTTAATGGTACTGTGTACTGGGGGGTTCACTCAGACGTGTTCAGACTTGGGAGATTTTGCTCCATCCCTGATCGTCAGCTCCCAAAACACTCCAGTGACCCCAATGCTCTCCGTACACATGGACTACTTTGATGTGGTTGATTGGTGGTGGGGATGGTATTTTGAAACGTGCATCAAGGGGGGTACCTTTATCCAAGATATATTCATTTCTTTCTTAGTGGAGACCCGATGACGATGGGAATGGCTTACTGCTTCTGAATGAAGAGGCCGTGACTGCTGCTAGGAGAGTGGGTATTCACCAACATGATATACTGTGATGGGCACACTGTAACATTAATAGAGACAGAACTCCTTCAGTTCCTCTACCTCTCCCCATTAACATGGATACTCTGCAGATGCCATGTACACCATCGGGAATCCCACTGTACTGGATACACTCGGCAGCTCCCTGCTGAGGGAGAAGCGACCTATTTACCTCATCCACCATATATATCCTCCATCACCGAATGTGACATTGATGTTGAGAAACTGGGAGATGATGGATATGTCACCTAGTCCCGCCTGGAAAGTTCATAGAAGCTGAATGAAACTGTGACCTGAACAGCCCCTGGCAGCACCATCCTCCCCCTGGGGTGAAGCTGTGGGTCGTGTTGAAGGAGGTGACACCGCTCTGTGACCAGCTCCTTGTTCAGTCAGTGTCCCTTCACACTCTGATCCTGGGTTAAGTGGAGCTTGGAAAGCTGTTCCAGGAAAACCCGGGGTGGGTACAGCAGATCCCTTTCCTCACACACACTCACTCCGTGGTTTCAGAGCTTGCCCCTCTGCAGCCTCTGCTCCATTTCTTGTTCATGTTACAGACACTGATGCTGTAACTACAGTCCCCAGGCTCCATCCAAAGTTCGGTCACCAAATCCTCAGGTCTCCCTGAATGTCTGAGGCAGCTCAAAGCACATCCTCCAGCAAACCATCCCCAGCCCCTCCACTAACTTTTCAGTAACAGGAGACAGTCAGAATCCCCTCGGCGACAGATCCCCGCAAAATGATTTAAGAAGGCCGTTTAGACCCAAACCTTTCCTTATTTTAAAGATAGATTGGAAGTATGCGTTCCAGATATGTTGTGACTGGTCAAACCACTCGTCATTTAGCAAAATATAATTTATTCAAATGCTTTAGTTAAAATCCAATCAAAGAGAAGAACATTTTGGGATAGCTTATATGTTGGAACACTTACACAACAATAGATACCGTTCCTTCTTGGTATACACTGCTTGGCACAAAGATATATTCAAATACAGATTTTTACAGCAATTTTCCGATCCAGGAGATATCAACATCAACAAAGATCTCAGAGAGAAAAGCAGCTATTGAATCTCCTAACCCTTCTTCTGAATGCTGCAGCTAAAAACAAAACGAGAAAACCTGATCTGTGAAAGCAGGCCACCGCCCTTCCATTGTTATCACCATTTAATGAAACCTAAAGGCCTCCTCAGTTATTTACTTAAACTGTGTTCAGACAGCAGTTCTTCACCTCTGCCTTTAGAACCTGTCTTCAAAAACAACCTGAGGGAAAATAACCTTTTTGCGGTGATAGTATTCTCACAACTGCACCTTTAATAAAATGATCCATCAATATACAAATATGAATTAATTTTAGACTTCCTAATCGTCATCTATTAGTACACTGAAATGCATATATAGGCAAAAACAATGACTGCAGATGCTGGAAAACAGAGTCTGGATTAGTGGTGCTGGAAGAGCAAAGCAGTTTAGGCAGCATACGAGGAGCAGCAAAATCGACGTTTTGGGCAAAAGCCCTTGATCAGGAATTCCGGCAGAGAGCCTGAAGGGTGGAAAGATAAATGAGAGGAGGGTGAGGGTGGGGAGAAAGTAGCATAGAGTACAATAGGTGAATGGGGAAGGGGATGAAGGTGATAGGTTGGGGGGAAGGTGGATTGGATCGGTCGAAAAGAAGATAGGTAGGTGGGACAAGTCATGGGGACAGTGCTGAGCTGGAAGTTTTGAAGTGGAGTGAGGTGGGGGAAGGGGAAATGAGGAAACTGTTGAAGTCCACATTGATGCCCTGGGGTTGAAGTGTTCCGAGTCGATAGATGAGGCGTTCTTCCTCCAGGCGTCTGGTGGTGAGGGAGCGGCGGTGAAGGAGGCCCAGGACCTCCATGACCTCGGCAGAGTGGGAGGGGGAGTTGAAATGTTGGGCCACAGGGCGATATGGTTGTTTGGTGCGGGTGTCCCGGAGATGTTCCCTAAAGTGTTCTGCTAGGAGACATCCAGACTCCGCAATGTAGAAGAGATCGCATCGGGAGCAATGGATACAATAAATGATATTAGTGGATGTGCAGGTAAAATTTTGATGGATGTGGAAGGCTCCTTTAGGGCCTTGGATGGAATGACGGAGGAGGTGTGGGCGCAGGTTTTGCAATTCCTGCAGTGGCAGGGCAAGGTGCCAGGATGGGAGGGTGGGTTGTAGTGGGGCGTGGACCTGACCAGGTAGTCACGGAGGGAACGGTCAATGCGGAAGGCGGAGAGGGGTTGGGAGGGAAATATATCCCTGGTGGTGGGGTCTGTTTGGAGGTGGTGGAAATGTCGGCGGATGATTTTCTTTATGCGAAGGTTGGTAGGGTGGAAGGTGAGCACCAAGGGGCGTTCTGTCCTTGTTACGGTTGGAGGGTTGGGGTCTGAGGGCAGAGGTGCGGGATGTGGATGGTATACGTTGGATGGCATCTTTAACCACGTGGGAAGGAAAATTGCAGTCTCTAAAGAAGGAGGCCATCTGGTTTGTTCTGTGGTGGAACTGGTCCTCCCTGGAGCAGATCCGGTGGAGGCAGAGTAATTGGGAATACGGTTTGGCATTTTTGCAAGCGTTAGGGTGGGAAGATGTTTAATTCAGGTAGCTTTGGGGATCGATAGGTTTGTAAAAAATGTCAGTGTCAAGTTGGTCGTCATTAATGGAGATGGAGAGGTCCACAAAGGGGAGGGAGGCGTCAGAGATGGTCCAGGTAAAGTTAAGGTCAGGGTGGAATGTGTTGGTGAAGTTGATGAATTGCTCAACCTCCTCGCGGGAGCACAAGGTGGCGCCAATGCAGTCATCAATGTAGCGGAGGAAGAGGTGCATATATATATATATATATTACATTGACTCTGAGCATACAAATGTTCACAACTCGATTCGATTTCAGTCATTTTGCTCCTGCCACAGAATGCCTTTGTCTTTCTTCTTCCAAGTCTCCACAACGTATCAAAACTTAGATTTTCTCGCCCTGTCACCTGTATAATTTCAAATTTAATGGCAGTAGTAATAAGCTCAATCGAAACAGACTGATATTCTTCTCCCTAAACTTCTCCAAAAACTTTAAGGGGTCACAATCAGTGATAAAGATTTGTCTCAGGTATGTTATTCGCAATTGAAATGCTGAAATATTGTAACGCCAACACCAAGCTCAAGGCCTCCTTCCCCATTGTGGACTAAATCTGTTGATGTTTCCACTGGACACTCCAACCACACGTTACATAATGGAGCACTTCTCATCTCTCCAATATTCCCTCTGAATGACATAACTCCTCATGTCTCAGCATAAAAGAGTTACATCCTTCTGTACCTCTTAATGCTGCAACCTCTTTACCTTACTCTCACAGGGATATGTTTTAAGAAGATCTCACACATTCTTCTCAGTTCCTCACAGAAACCAAACCTTGATTTCTGAACTCAATCATTCTCATCATCAGCCATTTCAGCTTCTGATCTTGCCGTTGTAACTCTCTGCTCTTCCACACCTGAGTTCTCACGACTGCAGGAAGTGAATTGTTGAACTTCTCCAAAATAAGAATCTCTCTAAGAGTGCCATAGGTTTGCTCTGATTTAATATCCTTACCCAGCTTTCAAAATCATTTTGATTGATCCTTTCAAACTCAAAGTGCGTTTACCCACGGACGCTATTTTAGATCCCTGAAACTCTGTCTGTCAGTTTCTGGCACAAGCTCATGTGCACTTCAAATAGCTTTCACCACCTCCTCCCCCTCCCCAGACACCGCCTCTGATAGGGATGCAAATACCTATCAGCTTTGTTTGAATCAACTAAATCCACATGGTCACTGGGCACTGCATTTGTTGAGCCACTTTCTCAAATTAAATTAAGAAGGCTCCCCCATCATTCTCATCAAATTTAGATAATGTCTGGATGTATTTAAACAGATCTCCATCAAGCCTTTGGCCACTATAGGGTTGCTCATCCTCACTATCCTCCTCATGCAGCCTACCGTCTACCTTCATCACCACCTTCTATGTCAACTTTCCTCTCTAATTACTATATTTTGAAGTTAAATCCCACTGCTTTTCTTCTTTCTTTTTCTCTCCTCTTCTTCATTTTATTTCTACTTTTCATCATAATTCAAACTGTTTCAATTCCTTCTCATGTTCAAGGCGCATCATTTGAAATTGAATTCTCGCCATTTCCAAAGACTCTGATGGCGTTTCCACCAAATGTAATTGCCGAGCTATAGCTGTAATTATCTCTAATTTTCTCACAGACAAAAACAACCCCAACTCCAGCTCGTCTGCCAATTCCTAAAGCTTTGACTTCATTACCTTTTGTAAAACCCCCAACTTCACTTCTTCCACACCCAGAGAACTCTCAGTGACTGAAAGAATCTTTATACACAAAACACTGTTTAAACCAACCGAATTCAACATCCGGAACGAAAGACACTAACAGCTACCATACGCGACCTTTGAACCCAATAGCCTCCTGGTGCATGCTCTCTTGTGTCTGCATGAGCTTATTCTGGATTCGCTGGTTTCCTCCCACAATCCAAAGGTGTGCATGTCATGTGAATTGGTCATGCTAAATTTCTTATAGTTTTCAGGGATGTGTGGGTTATGAGTCTTTGTCGGGGTAAATGTGTAATAACAGGGTCGAGGAATTGGTCTGGGTCGGTTACTCCTCGGAGGGTCGGTGTGGACTTGTTGGGTCGAATGGCCTGTTTGCACACTGTAGGGATTGTAATTCTAAACCCAATTTGGTGATACCAGACAAGAGTTCTCAGTTTGCTATAGATGAACCAGACTGCCTCAAACAATTTTAAGGAGGTAGCTTCGATGCGAACCTTTTCGTATTTTAAAGGTAGATGTGAAGTGGGTGTTTCAGATGTGATGCTACTCGTCAAACCACTCACGATTAATTAAAATACAATATATTTAAACACTCTAATGAAAAGCCATACAAAATGAAGAGGAATTTAGAATAACTTAACTATTGGAAACCTTAACCGAATAATGGATACAGTACGTTCTACAAATGAACTGTTCAATCTATTAACATCACCTAAACACACCCCTTGGCAAAAAGGAACATTCAGACATGCATTCTTGCATACAGTTCTCCAATCCAGGAGGAAACACCATCAAGTGAGGCTTTAGAGAGAGTAGCAGCTAGGGATAATTTTCTAAAACTTCTAAAACTTTGGGACCCCAAGCACCCGGTGATTGTTACAGCTACAAGAAAAACCAATCTAGAAAGCCTGGTCTGTGCGAGCTGGCCATTGTTGCTACTATTTATTAAAAACCCTAAAAGTCTTGGAAGTTATTTATTTGAGCCATTTTCAGTCGGCAGTTTGGCCTTTATGACCTCTTGTTAAAAAAAAAGAGAAAATAACATTTTAAAAAAAAACAATGACAGCATTGTCACACAATTTAGATGCCTGGTCCTTTACTCAATGGGCTTCTTCGTGTTACTGATCACAAGGTCACCTGAGTGGGGCAAACACAGGTACAGTCCAAGTTACAAAGATGTGTCTCATAACTTCTGAAACATGCCTGTCCATGGCCATCACATGGGACATACCGGGGAGTGAAAAACAGCCTGACATACACCATTTCAGTATTCTTGAGCTACACAATGCCAGCATTCGATACACTAGGGAGACAAAACCCAAGGCCAGGGAACGATACAGAGAGACTGAGAGATTCACATTAAAGACATAAACAGGCAGTTAATTAACTGGGAGGAGGTTGTGGAAATATGGGGAAAAAAGACAGAGCAGTGGGATTGACTGGACAAGTGAGATCTTCGAGAGTAAAATTACAAGAATGAGAACATTGAATAAAGGCATTGTCAGATCAGCTGAAATGGTTTGTTACATCAAATTCTGAATCTGCTTCACCGACCACCACAAACAACATAAACTGGGACAAGATGACAGCCCAGCATGGAGAGCTGTGCAGACCATGCTAGTGTGTTGCTCAGTAAACTGCACTATCTGCCCAGCATGGAGCGCATTGCAAACTTTACGATCATATGCTAACTATACTCGCATCAGATTACTATCTCCAATTGCAAGGTTTGCTCTCTCTGCGTGTGTGTATGTGTGTGTTCGTCAGAGAATGAGAGAGTGCGTGTGCGTGCGCGATTGGCATGGTTGAATGCGAAACTCATTGTTTGAGAAGGAACACACGTGAAGGAAACAATATTAAATATGAACAACTGGCAGGCTTTTGGATAATCGACAGAGAGAGAACGAGGGAAGTTTCATGGACAGATGAGGTAAAGTGTTTGAGAATGTCAAAATAAAGGTATTGCCATACACAACAGCAATATACTCGGCGTGGACATGAATGACAGATGGATGGGAGTTTGGTGTGAATTCGAATCAGATTTGTTTTGGCAGGTTTGAAGCCGGGAGCGTTAGCAGCAGATTATGAACTTCATTAAGACTGATTTTCATAACTCAAGGTTCAAACAGCAGATGGATTAAGCCAGTGAGATACATTGTGGAGTGGTGAGTATTTCAAGTTAGAAATGGTCACGGTAAGGTGTCAGGAATCAGCTCATGGTCAAAGGGATCACCCACAGTTATGACTCGTCTGCTTCAGCCGCAGATATTGGCCAGGGATGGGATGAAAACACTGGGAAAAGGTGGAGTTTGTAACTAGAACAGTAGACAGTGACCTGCATGCTCTTAATATTTAAATAACAAAGGCAAAGATGCAATACATCGTGGTTCTCCGCTGAAACTGAGTAGGCCAACATAGCAACCCATGAGTAACACTGTCAGAGCAGAGGGAGACAGTAATTGAACACCTTCATTGATGCAGTTAGTAGTGGTCTGTAGAGTAAATATCTGGATTCAGAGTTTCAACAGGAACACTAATCGTGGCCAGAAGTGTAGACAATATGAAAGAACAGTAGTATACAGTCATAACTGGCTTATAGAAACAAAAACTGGACAGTGACACTCACCAGGAACACCAACGATAGCCAGAAAGGGATAATAAAAATATTGAATAATGCGAAGAGCATAATAGATCTGCAATGATAAGGACAACTAATAAAATGCAAGAATATACCAAATATAATCGGATAAACTCCTATCTATTGTTGGAATATTCCAGTCGACTGTTCTGAGATTCTGATCCATTGTTGGAATATTTCAGTCTAATGTTCTCAAATTCTGATCCATTGTTGGAACTTTCCAGTCTAATGTTCTCAGATTCTGATCTCTCCTCCCCCTCTCTTTGGATCTGCTGATCCCTGTCAGTGCTGTTGGTGATGCTCCCGCTCATGTTATGGGATAACACATTGAACGGAGTCCACTTATCATTAAAAGATGGAAACCCTCCACTGGGATAATTAGAATCCATGGAGATTGGCATTAATCGCACTTACTGAACAAATAGGCTCAGTTAACCAGTTCCGTACATCACTTTTCATATCAGAATATAAGAGAAGATTTACTGGTTTTGGATGGAATGGATAAGGGTTACTGAGGGATGAACAATAAATCTTTCAATGTTTTAATCATTTTTTCCTTGCATACGAGAGTATTAACAGGACACTGAAGGGCTCTATATATGTTCCACTCTGTTTATGAAAGGAAGCAGTTATAAAATAACAGATCGGGTACATAAAACAAGTCAGGTGGGCATGTTTCTAGATACCTTAACACAAAGTATGATACTTATTAGCTGGTGTGAGGCCACTCCTAGTTTTAATACCCTGTTTTCAAATCCTTTCATAACCATGAGACAGAGCACTGAGACTGCTGCTCAGGAAGAGGCCAAAGCAATTCAGTCCCTATGGGCCTCGTACTGAAGGAAAGGAGAAGGACATTTAGTCCATATTAGCCTGTTGCTACTTGAAAAGGTGGAACGCTGGAACATTAGCACATTTTGCAAACAAAATCAATAAAAATATAAAGGATTTGTCGCTGCAGCTGTATGAAGTGTCACTGAGAGGACACCTGGAGTACATTGTGTTATTTGTGTTTCGGTAACTGAGAAGGGATGGACCTCCATCAGATACAGTTTAATGGCTGCTCATAATCCAGGGGTTGCTGTGTCATTCAATGTCTGGTGGCTGTTATACAGGGACAGGACGAGCCTATTCAGCCTCTCGAGCCTGTTACAGAGGGACAGGAAATGTTTATTTAACATTCAAGTCTGTTACACATAAATATTAGTTTGAAATTAGTTGTGGAATAGGAAAGACCTGATGTAAATATTAAAGTTCTAACTTTGAACAAGGCCAATTTTGAAAGTGTTAGGCTGAAAGGCTGATTGGAATACCCTATTCACATGTAAAGGATGGTCAGAAAATGCAAGGCCATCAAACTTGGATCCACAGAGTCCAGAGCCAACTTGTTCCTATTAGTGAGATGGGCAAGGCTGGTGGGTGCAGGGAGTGCTGAATGGTTAGATATATTGATGCTCTGGTCAAGGTAATGAAGGAGGCATATGTCAGGTAAACAGAGCTGAAATCAAGTGAATCCCGAGAGGTATATAAGGGCAATAAGTGTATAGTCAACAGTGAAATCGGGCCGGAAAAATGTGAACGCGGGTTGGCTTTAGAAATAGGCATTTCTTTAATGAGGTATTGACGAAACTCTACAAATCTTTTAGTGGCAAAAGATTAACTAGGGAGAAAATAGGGCACCTTAAAGATCAGTAAGGCTACCTATATGTGGAACCACAAGAGATGGGAAAGATATAACACAAGCATTTCTCCTCAGTATTGAATTTGGAGGAAGTTACAAGAGTGAGAAAGTGAAGAAATGCAAAGTGAGATCTTGAAAAGTATCTATATTTCAAGCAGGTGTTGGACATTGTAAAACACATAAAGGTGAATAAATCCCTGGGACCTGATCAGTTGTATCCCAGAATATTGTGGGAAGCTAGGAAAGGGATTGCTCAGCCTTTTGCTGATATATCTGTATCATTGATTTCCACAGGTGAGGTGCCAATAGACTGGAGGGCTGCTGACATAGTGTCATTATTTAAGAAAGGAACGAAAAACCAGGTAACTATAGACTGGTGAGCCTGACCTCAATGGTGACTAAATTGTTGGAGGGGACTTTGAGGGAAAGGATGTATATGCATTTGGAAGGACAAGGACTGCTGAGGGCTTTATACATTGGAGATCGCGTCTAACTGACTCGGTGGAATTTTTTGACGAAGTGATGAAGATGATTGATGAAGGCAGGAGAGTGGATGTTGTCTTTATGGAATTCAGTAAGAAAACCAAAATGTTCTACATGATAGACTGGTTAGCAAGGTTAGACTGCCTGGGATCCAGGGAGAGCTCACCTGTTAGATCCAAAATTTTCTTGAATATTGGAGACAGGGCGCGACAGTGGACATTTGTTCATTAAACTTGGAGACCTGTGACCAATGGTGTGCCACAAAAGTCAATAATGACTCCACTGCCTCTTGTCACTTATACAAATAATTTGCATTTGAGTATATGAAGTATGATCAGTAAGGTTGTAGATAATTCCAAATTTGGTGGTGTAGTCGACAGTGAAAAATGATATCTCAGAACAAAGTGGAAACTTGATTAGATGAGCCGAGGGGCGGCACATGGAGTTAAATTTAGTTAAATGTGAGGTGTTGCATTTTGGCAAGACAAATCAGGGCAAGACAGGTAGGTAGGGTCCTGTCGAAAGTTGCCAATCAAAGAGAATGCCGTTGAAATTATAGAATCCCTACAGTGAGGAAACAGGATTTTCGGCCCATCGAGGCCACACCAACCCTCTAAACAGTATCCGACTGGACAAACTCCTACCCTATCCCTCTGAGCCTGCATTTCCCATGGCTAATCCACCTCGCCTACACATCCCAGGGTACTTGGAGTAATTTAGCATGGCCAATCTCCACTTGCCTGTCTATCTTTGTACCGTGGGAGAAAAATGTATCACACAGAAGAAACTCAGGCACGGGGAGAATTTGCAAACTCCACACAGGCAGTCATTCAAGAATAGAATTAAACCCAGATCGTTGTGCTCTGAGGTAGCAAAGCTAGTCACCTGGTGGTGCAGGTTCTCCGTTCCTTGAAAGTGCCGTCACAGGTAGACAGCCCAGTGAAGAAGACACTTCGTGACCTTCCCTTTTTTGGTGCGTGCTTTGAGTCTGTGCGTTTGCATGACATGTTGCATCTGTACAGGACATTGGTTTGGCCACTTTAGTAATACTGCCTTTAATTCTGGTCACCCTGCTGTCAGAAAGATGTTGTCAAACTTGAAAGGATGCAGAAGAGATTTAAAAGTATAATGCAGGTGTTGGAGGGTTTGAGCTACAGGGAGAGTTTGATTTGGCTGGGAGTATTTTCAAGTCTTGAGGCTGAGGGGTGATCTGAAAGAAGTTTATAAAATCATGAGGGGCATAGATAAGGTAAACAGTCAACGTCTTTTCCCCAGCATAGGCAAGTCAAAAATTACAGGACAAAGGTTTAAGGTGAGAGGAGAAAGATTCATAAAGGGAAATGAGATGCAACACTTTCAAAGAGAGACTGCTGTGTGTATGGATTGAGCACCCAAAAGAGGTGGTGGAGGCAGACACAGTTACACCATTTAAAAGGCATTTGAATAATTACATGCATGGGAAGGGTTTAGAGGGATATGGGTTAAGTGCTGGCAAGGGGGACGAGATAAATTTAGGATATTTAGTCAGAATGGACAACTGGATCGAAGGGTCTTTAACCGAGCTGTACATCATTGAGATCCTGTTGACTCTTGAGTGTATAACACAGGAACAGGAAGAGGATATTCAGGTTCTGAATTCTGTCAGTCAGCTTGTTTGGTCAATTACTGAGAGTCAAATACAAAAATACATCATTCAGATTTTGGTGGTGTTTTACAGAAACAGGAGAAAGGCTTTTAGTCAAGAGAAGCTGTAAGGAATGTGAAGTGGCTATTCAGTCCCTCAACTTCATTCCACAGGAGCAGCAGGTGAGCACAGAACCTTTGGAGCCTTACTCAGTAGCAAGAGGAGGACATCTACTTTCACAAACTTGGGATCAGGAGGCATCACTCAGTTTCTCAAGACTGAGACGCAGGAACAGGAGGCAGTCACTCAACTGCTCGAGACTGGGACACAGGAACAGGAGGGAGTCACTCAACTTCTCGAGAGTGGAACAAAGGAACAGGAGGGAGTCACTCAACTGCTCGAGACTGGGACACAGGAACAGGAGGGTGTCATTCAATTGATCAAAACTAGGGCACAGGGATATCTGGAGGCTCGTGAGGCCCGGGGATCCTGTTACGCAGGAACAGGAGGAGGTGACAAACTCCCCACCAGTAGGGGACACTGGGAGAGAAGTGGAGTTTGCCTGTTACAAACAGAAATAGGTGAATAAATTGCATTCGTGGTCCACACAATCCTGCCCCACCATTCACTAAGACCATGGCTGATCTGATTTGATTCCCTCATTCCATTTCACGGAGACTGCCCTATCTGCAGCTACTGCTCCATTTGTTGGTCATGTTACAGACCCAGATTCTGCAACAACAGTCACCATCACTCATCCAGAGGGTCGGGTCAAACCGGATGAGTCAGGATTTGAAGGGTCCAATAACAAGAATGAAAACACAAAATAAAGGCATTGCCAGATGTTTTGTTCTCTCACATTCGCAATCCAACTCACCTAACCAGCCAATCCATTGTACGTTCAGGATGGAGCACTGTGTAGATCCGGCTAACGTACTGCTGAATACAACCCAGCAATGTCTAGAGTGGAACTCCGTGCAGCCCACACCAATACTTGATCTATAATCCTGGGCTAAATGTCCAGCGTGAGGAACTGTGCAGTCCGCACTGGTTGCCTGTTACAAACAGAAATAAGTGAATAAATTGCACTCGTGGTCCACACAATCCTGCCCCACCTGGCACAGTGGTTAGCACTGCTGCCGCACAGCGCCAGAGACCTGGGTTCAATTCCTGCCTCAGGCGACTGACTGTGTGGAGTTTGCACATTCTCCCCGTGTCTGCGTGGGTTTCCTCCGGGTGCTCCGGTTTCCTCCCACAGTCCAAAGATGTGCAGGTCAGGTGAATTGGCCATGCTAAATTGCCCGTAGTGTTCGGTTAGGGGTATGGGTGGGTTGCGCTTCGGCGGGACGGTGTGGACTTGTTGGGCCGAAGGGCCTGTTTCCACACTGTAAGTAATCTAATCTAAAACAAAATCTAATCTAATCTAATCTAATCATATAAACCCAGGGTTTTGCATTGTTTGGTAACACTGTGTTAGATCAAAGCTCAGTGTGGGGAAACTGGCAGCCGATGCTGGCAGTGACAGGATGTGCATCTCCCATCCATTTACAGTTCCCTATCTCCACTGTGCCTTAACAAAGGGCGCTGTGGGTGTCAAAATCATTGCAAAGGAGAGATGTAAATGGAAACAGTTTAAAGACCAATAGTTCTGATTCAGGTGCATACCACTCCAGTATTTAAAGATAAAATAACTGAGATAATGTCCAGTGAGGTTTTGTGGATGGTGCAAAGAAGATAGAGGTGGATGGTGATGTTACAGTTGTTGCACTATAAGCCTCCAAATAATCAATGCGAATTGGAGGAACATATATGCAGGGAGACTGGGGAGACTTGCAGGAACAATAGGATTGTCAGAATAGGTGATTTTAATTATACTAACGTAGACTGGGACATCCAGATTGTTAAGAACTTCGCTGGAACGTAATATCTTAAGTGTGTTCAGGAAAGTTTCCATAAGCAGCATATAGAGGGTCTTACTCGGAAAGAGACAAACTCACATACTGTTGGGGCATAGCGCAGGATAGGTGACGGAGGTAAAGTGGGGGAGCATTTTGGGACCGGTGACTAGAATTATATGAATTTTAAAATAGTTATAGGAGGGACAGAATTGGTCCACAAATTAAAGTTCTCAATTGGGGCGAGGCATATTTTGTTGGAATTAGACAGGGACTTGCAAAGGTTGATTGGAGTAGCTTGTTTCCAGGCAAAAGGATCTCTGGTAAGTGGGAGGCCTTTAAAAGTCAAGGTCTATATGTTCCTGTGAGGGTGAAGGGAAAGTGAGGCAGGAAGAGAGAACCCTGGATGACAAGAGATAATCAGGCTCTGACCAGCAAAAAAGGAGGCGTGGCTCAGGTTCAGGCAGCTGAATCAATACAATCTCTGGAGAGACACAAGGGATACAGGAGTTTACTGAAGAAGGAAATCAGGAGGGCGAAAAGGGGGTATGAGATAGCCATGGCTGAGAAAATGAGGGTGGATCCAAAGATGTGTTTTCAGTATAGTAAAGAAAAAGAAGGACGAGAGAGAAAATAGGATTCCTTAAAATCCAAAGTGGGCATTCATGTGTCAAACCACAAGAGATGGGCGAGGTCCTCAAATTCCCCTCTGTGTTTACCATGAAGAAAGGCATGAAGATCTGTGAGCTTTTGGTGGGGTGGGGGGGGGGCGGGTTAGTTGTCATATCTTGGTACCGTTCATATCACAGTGGAGGTGCTGTTGGATATAGTTGAATGCATAAAGCCAAATAAATACAAATAAATGTCTTGGTCCTGACCAGATATATCCAAGAGCACTGCAAGAGGCTAGAGAAGACAGGTCAGGGGCGAAAGTCCCGGAAGACTGGGCAGTAGCAAATGTTATGCTCTTATTCGAGAAGGGCTGCAAAGAAAAACCTGGGAAATATAGACCAGTAAGCTTCACTTCTGTTTTCGGTAAACCACTTGAGAAGGTTCTGAGAGATAAGATATGCATGCATTTGGAAAGACAGAGTTTGACTTTAACAGTCAGCATACCTATGTGCATGACAGATCATGCCTTACAAATTTTGTTCGAGTTTTTTGAGGAAGTGACCAGGAAGGTTGACGAGGGCAGTGTGGTGGACATACTCTATATGGATTTCAGTAAAGCCTTTCATAAGGTTCCACATGGTCGGCTGCTCGGGCAGGTTAGATCGCATGGACTCCAAGATAATCTGGCAAATTGGCGACACAATTGGCTTGGCGTTAGGAAGCAAATGGCTATGGTGGAGGTATGCTTGTCGGACTGGAGGCCTGTGACGAGTGGAGTGCCTCAGGGGTCGGTATTGGGCCCATTGCTGCTCGTTATCTATATCAATGATTTGGACCAGAGTGCACAACGCAAGGTTAGTAAGTTTGCAGATGACACTAAAATAGGAGACATCATTTACAGTGAGGAACATGAAAAGAAATTGCAACAGTACCTTGATCAGCTGGGAAAGTGGGCTGAGAAATAGCATGTGAATTTTAATATAGTTTAAGTGTGACGTCTTGCATTTTGGAAAGTCAAATTCAGGTTGGAGTTTAATGATGAATGAGAGTGCCTTAAGGAGTGTAGTGGAACAAAAGGACATTAGAGATCAGGTGCACGGTTGTCTGAAATTTGAGTCACAGAGACACAGGACAGTGAAGAACGTTGTTGGCACGCTGGCCTTCATTAGCGCATTGAGTATAGAGGTTGGGACATTATGTTGGAATTGTACAGGATGTTGGTAAGGCTGCAGTTGGAGTATTGGGTTCAGTTTTGTTCTCCTTGCTGGAGAAAGGATATTATTGAATTAGAAAGAGTGTAATAGAAATTTCAGAGATGTTTCCTGGGCTAAAGGGTTTAAGTTACAGGAAGATTATGGACAGGTCAGAACTTATTTCTTTCCAGCCTCGGAAACCGAAGGGGTTCTTATAGAAGTGTAGATCTTATCAAATTATGAGAGACGTGCATAGGGGTGAATACTTCAAGTTTTTTTTTTGCAATGTTGGGGAATCGAGGACTAGAGGACATCCGTTCATACTTCGAGAGGAATAAAATAAAAATTAACCCGTAGGGGCAGCTATTTCACACAGATAATGGTACACATATGGACTGAGCTGTCAGTGGAAGTGGTTGAGGTTGGTACAATAACAACATTGAAAAGGCACTTGGACAAATACAGATAGGAAAGGATTAGAGGATACAAAGCAAGGGCAGAGAAATTGGATGAGTGTGGATGGACATTTTGTTCGGCATGGAACATCTGGACCGAAGGGGCCTGTTTCCGTCTGTAGAACCGTATGACTGTAAATACGTGTGTTTTGGGATAGAGACAGGGAGGGGAAGACCGTGAAAAAAATGTCATGGAAAGATATGTTCACTAGTTTCAGAATGCTGAAATGAAGACATTTCGACAGTATCATGAAACACGGGTCAGTGTTATGAAGAATTATCAGTGAACGGTATATTAGTGTGAGTTCAGGCGATGGAGATTTTTGAATGAGCATCTGTCCTGTAGCTTTGCAACTGGGAGGGAGAACTGCAGAGTCTTCGACACATTGAGCTGTATAAAACAGTAATTTGTCTCAATTTCATTTTTATTGAGTGTGAGAGAGGGATTGTCTGGACGAACCTGAGCTGGTTTCCTGGTGCTATCTTATCGAACTCACCTCATTAGCTACCTACCCCACCCCATGGTGTCCCTCTCATTCAATACCAGCCCGAATCTCCCACCCATCATGACTGCAGGTACACACAGTTGCCCGGGTGCCCCTGGATATTCCGTGATCCCTGGCACTGGTGCCATCTTTAAAAGGTCAAGGGGCACAGGGTTGAGCTTTCTCAGGTTGGTGCTGTACTGCACAGATTACCCCGAGCATGGCATATAAGGGGAAATTACACCACGGTTTGTTGACAGAACACGGCGGGCATAGTGGATGGGCTAGTATAGAGGGGGACCATTCCCTTCCCAGAGGGGGCCATACCACCAGACCCACCGAGCATGGTCTGTGCTCACCACCCAGCTCAGTGAAGCATCTGCGGTCTGAAGAAATGTCCAGCAATACAGGACATGGATCAATAACCTTCCCCGCTCTGTCAGGATAAGGGTCAACGTATTCTCTCTGTTCCCCCACAGTCACTGCATATCTGTAACAGCACCGACCCCCAAACAAGGCTCATGCTCCAACACGCTCACTGCAGCGCCTTCTCTCTCTCTCTCTATCTCTCGTTTGCAATACCCACCCCCACCCACCCACCCCCCACAAACACACAATTCAAATCACACACAATTCAAACCACGCTGAGGTGATTTTTCCCTGCAAACCTGCTCTAGCATTTAATAAGGTTCGGCTGATCTGATGGTTTTCTCAGCTCCATGTTACAGGAATTTTTAGTCCTTCAACTCCCTGGGTTCCTGTCACTGACCAGACGGCACTCAGGCACTTTTACCCCAGTTTTCTTCAAGCGCCTGTTCGAGGGCATTTCCCAAGGAATGCACTCTCCTAACAATATATTCCATCAGCTATATACTTTCATGCAACGGTCAGCATGCTTTACACAGACCAAACAAAAATCTACACTTTTTTTTGTTATAGAATGTCCAATCACACTTAGTAATTCTTTTTATTTCATTTGACTCACCTTAATAATATTAAATCAAAGTCAGCTTCTAAGCACGTCTTGTTATAAAATACAATTTCGAGCCGAGAACGTTTTAACCCTCAGCCGTTATCTTGACCATTATCTGAATTGTCCCCTTTTCATTGTTATGAAAGTTTCTCTTGCCCTTTGTCTGTGACTGCTTCTGTCTGTAACAGTTGCTCTGTCGCCCCTCAGTTGGCTGGACGGCAGGTTTGTGAAGTAGAGGGAGGCCAACTGCGCAGGTTCAGTTCCTCACACTGACTGAGGTTACCATGAAGGGGATGCTCTCTCAACGTCACCCCATCACCCGAAATGTGGTGACCCTTACGGTAAACCAGTATGAGTGGTCTCTCTAATAAAAGTTCTTTGGGATTCTAGTCTATCAATGTTAGCATTTTAATTTTTAAAAATAGTAATTTTATTGAAAAAGAGATTTTTAATATTATAATAACCCAACTTAAATAGCTGATCAAAATTACACTCATGTGCATGTACATACAAAACAAGTTAAAAACACTAAATAGGCAGAGAAAAAAACAAAAATAAACAATAAATAATGAATAAATAATACAGGTCAGCATAACAAAACAATAGCTCTCGTTCTTCAAGAGCATTAACTGATACAAATTTTTAAGTTCATAATTCTTCCTCGCTGGATCTTAGATTCATTAGACCATAACGTCATGGCTATATACAAGCCCTTCTTAATGTGACAGATAAACCTGTATCGTGGTAATTCAAAAAGGGCTGCCATGTCTTATATAAATCTCTGTTTTTTGATGCACCACACTGGTGAGAAAGTCCAAAGGGATATTCTCCATGAAGAACCTCGGACGACCCAACAGACCCGGAGATGTCAGACATCCAACACAACAGAACATTTTTCCTAGCACAGAAAGTAAGGATATACTTTTTCCTCATGTGCATCTCTGTAAAGTACATTGGGCTTTACCCAGGAAAAGAAAAACCGGGTCCATCTCCAATTCAGTCGCCTCGACCCACACTATCACAACTAACACAGTGCTCCAATATAGATGAAGCCTGAAGCAGGACAAGAAGCAATGAGTAAGAGTGCCTGTAGTCATTCTGCATTTAGTACATGCTGAAGATAATCCCACTTTGCATTTTGAGAGACAATCTGGGGTCAGATAGACCCTATGAAGAATTTTCAACTGCATAGAATGGGTCCTATGAGAGATCAAAATACTTCGAACATTTTCACAAATATCCTCCCATGTCTCCGAGGTGTTCTGAATCCCCAACTCTCTCTCGCAGACATCACAAAGCTGCCCAGTCTCGTCTGAGGGCACACTCTCCAACTAATGATAAAGGGGACTGACAGAGAGTGTATTCTGAGCACTAAGCACCCGCTTATCTCTATCGGATCTGTAAGAGTCTGTTAAAAGTGTGTTTTCTTTAAAATCAAATCTCTGATCTGAAAACAAAAACAAACTGAAGAGGTCTTACTAGGCAGTCCACACGAACGAGTTATTTGATCAAATGATGTCATTCTTTCTCCCTGAAAAAAAATGTCGTGGCTCAGTAGATAGCACTGCAGCCTCACAGCACCAGGATCCAAAGATGTGCAGGTTAGATGAATTGGCTATTGATAAATTACCCACAGTCTTCAGGGATGTGTAGGTTGGGGCATTAGTCAGGGTAAATATAGGATGGTAGGGGACTGGGTCTGGGTGGGTTGAAGTAAGTTGTTGGGCCCAACGACCTGTTTCCACACTGTAAGGATTCTATTAATTCTAAATCACTGAAGCAAGGTACACCCCTGGCTTCCCACTGTTTAAACATGGAATCCATTATCCCCGGTTGCCAACTAGGTATACCAATTATAGGGGTAAGAAACAAGATTTTGGCTGTATTGCTCTCGATCTGACCCATTGTCGTTCATACTTTAACTTTATTGATAATTATTGGGTTAGGACAATACTCCATAAATGTTGTCATTTTGTCTAAGAACAACAGACTAATAAGGGTTCACATTGTCTGACAGAGTTCAATATCTAACCGTATTGACGCCGAGTCCTCAGTGGCCCAGACACTAACATAGGATAATAAAGAGCTTAATTGATAGCTTTTAATCTGGGAGATCTACTCCCCACAATCTGTGGGGTAGTTGCAAATTTGGTTAGCTTGATAAAGAGTCGGTTATGGTGCCAAATAAAAGAGCTAAACCAGCCATAAAGTCTCCTAAGTGTCTGTCTCGGAAACATCAAAGGAAGCATTGACACAGGGTATAGTAAATGAGGAACGACATTCATTTTAAGAACAGCTATCCGACCTAGCCAGGATATTGGAAGTGCCTCACATCTTTGAAGGTCTTTTTTAATTTTGTCAAACACATGGACATAGTTCACGTTAAATAAATGATCAAAGACAGATACAATGAATATACTAAAATAGGGAAACCACGCCAGTGACCATTTAAAAGGAAACCAGGATTTGCTTTCAACATCAGGTATTTTCCTGAGACCTCCCATAGGCATGGCCACAAACTTTGTAAAATTAATCTTATAGCCCGAAAAGGCGATAAGCGAATTAATGCATTGCATCATGTGAGCTGCCGAAACTGTGGGATTTGACAAAAACATGAGACCCTCATCTGCATACAACATAATCTTATGTGATTTCTATCTTAATTCTGGGGCAGGAATGTTGGGGTAATATTCCCAATTGTGCAGGATGTCACCGTGTCTAAGATTGTTGCAGGGATGAGGAAGAAATCAACCCTCGTGTGGCATTTGTGCGGGTTAAAGAAGAAAATAAAATCCCTACTTGTGAGGTAGATCTGCCTCCAGGTATCCACCAGCTCTAACCCACTAATTGCTTACATTATAACGAGGGTAATTGGGGACCTTTGGACATTCTGTCCACCGTGGGGCCATAAGACAGTCGAAATCTCCTTCTACAATAATGTGCCATGATGCAAGATAACTTACTTTGCATAATGTATCTTTCAGGATTTTAAGACAGTGCGCCAGGGAGCAATAAACATTCAAAATATTGTATTATTCCCCATATTTCAAGACTTTGGGAATGATGATTCTTCCGTGAGTGTCTAATACAATCTAGTCATTTAAATGGAAGATTCTTCTTCACTAGTATGGCTTCTCCCCTACTCCTAGTGTTAAAAGATGTGAAATAAACTCGATCAAACCCACCCTGCTATAACGTCAAATGTTCCTTGTCATCAAGGTGCATATCCGACAATAGGACAACATCCACCCTCTCTGTTTTAAGACGAGAAAGTACATTTTTCCACTTGACTGGCAGATGGCTCCCCTTAATGTTCCAGGTACAACATTTAAGCACATCATTATCCATGGGCGGCACAGTGGCACAGTGGTTAGCACTGCTGCCTCACAGCGCCAGAGATCTGGGTTCAATTCCCGCCTCAAGCGACTAACTGTGTGGAGTTTGCACGTTCTCCCCGTATCTGCGTGGGTTTCCTCCGGGTGCTCCGGTTCCCTCCCACAGTCCAAAGATGTGCAGTTCAGGTGAATTGGCCATGCTAAATTCCCATAGTGTTAGGTAAGGGGTAAATGTAGAGGTATGGGTGGGTTGCGCTTCGGCGGGGCGGTGTGGACTTGTTGGGCCGAAGGGCCTGTTTCCACACTGTAAGTAATCTAATCTAAACACACTGTAGCAACATTTCAACTCTAGAGTTGAATTACACAACGCTGATCATTAATGAAAAAAAGACTCATTGGGCCTAAAGACTGTACAAACTAATACTACTACAACTAACAAGCTCTCAAAACTTTCCAAAGCTAAACACATAAAAATCCAAAGAACGAAATAAAATCCAAAATACCAATGACACTCGGTTGGGGAATTTAACCCCCATCGCCCACTGGGGATGCTTACATAACCTCAAAACTTTATCTTCTGCCCGCTACCAATATGGAATCCAGGGCAGTTAACAACAAAAATCAGGCTTGAACTGCCCTTCGGTCGGCTCTTAGTCATCACAACTACCTTTGTAACTCCCTCCAGCTTGAGCTGCACCCCAGACACAAGCAAAGAAAGAAAAAAAGAGTCGTAATACTAATGAAGAAGTTAAAAATGAGTACTCTACCCATTCCTGGCTATAATTTAACGCTGGTTAATAGCAGAAAAATCCAACAAAATTTCTTTAAGGGAGAAACATGATTATCTAAATATCCAGCTTACTTTAAAATGTCCACACAGTTTTCGCTTTCTCTGGAGAGTCAGACGAGTTTTCGTGGATCCATTGAAAGCAATACGGAGCACCACTGAGTACCGTAACGAATATTGAATCCCGAGTTCCCTTACTCTTCTCTTGATATCATCAAAAGATTTTCTTTCAAGAATCACCGCCGTTGAAAAGTACTAAAAGAACATAATACTGGAGCCCTCGTGAATTAAAGCCATCAGATCTTTCCCCTGGGTTCTGGAAGATTCCATTAGTCTTTGTTTGTCCCCACAACTGTGTAATCGAACAAGGACAGGATGAAAACGTTGGTCTGAGTCTGACTTCCGCGCCGTAACCCAATGAACTGTCTCACTTTTCACCTGTCTCTCCTCAGTTTTTAAGTGAAGGAATCGCTGCAGCCAGTTCTTGAAAAAACTCAGCGGCTGACCACCTTCTGTCCACTCCAGCAAACCGACGATGTGAATATCCTTCATCCTACCCCTGTTCTCGAGGTCGTCATCTTGTTCAGTTAAGGTGCAGACCTGCTTTTCAATGGCGACGATCCTCTCCCAAGAGGAATCGATGACGGTCTCTGCCCTTGCAGTTCGGCGCTTGACATCGTCTGTTTTGTTTCCAAGGCTGTCAAGTTGCTGCTCATGTTTTTGGAGCACGGCTGAGAGCGGCTGTAGCCACTGCAGTGGCTTCATCCCTTCTTCAATCATGGCTTCAATCAGTTTGCATAACTTGGTGAACTCAGTGACTAAAGCCTGGTGAGTAACTGGGTCCATGGAACGAGCAGAGTGGGTTGCAGTTACAGCCTCAGGCATGTTCGATGCTTCTGATGGGTGCACCATGTGTTGGGACTTAATCAATCCTTTCCCATGTTTTGTCATTTCCACTTGATAAAACGGGATTAATAAAGATTCCATCACTCTCTTAGTGTTCAATTTTAATTAAATGCCAGGGATGGGGTGGGTTAGAGAACGACTTTGCCCGTGTGTTGATGCAGAGCCCAGCAAACCAGACCTTCTGAATCGCCGCCATCTTGTATTCCCTCTTAACATTTTATCGATATTATCATTTCATTTTACATTATATTCCTGGAGATTCGGAAGCCGTGTTATTTGATACCACTGTCTACATTTTCCCCCTCACTGCACATTGCTGCCCATTCCTCGATAATCCTTGACTCTGTTGTTATTTATGAACCTTCCATCTGTGCCTCAAAAATATTCAAT
The DNA here is from genome assembly GCF_047496795.1 of Chiloscyllium punctatum. Taxonomy (NCBI): domain Eukaryota; kingdom Metazoa; phylum Chordata; class Chondrichthyes; order Orectolobiformes; family Hemiscylliidae; genus Chiloscyllium; species Chiloscyllium punctatum. The sequence continues at coordinate 5,131,335 of NC_092761.1, read as the reverse complement.
ATTTCTGCCTCCAATGGTCTGTGGGGAAGAGTGTTCCAATGACTCACAGCATTTTGAGAAAACAATTATAAAAATTATGATCTGAGTGTGACAATAGTTTTTTTTGTGTCTCCTTATGTGAGAAAGGATATAATTACATTGAAAACAGTTCAGAGATATTTCATTTCACGCCATCCTGGGGTGAAGGGCTTATATTATGAAGGCCTTAACAGGTTACTGTTGGAATGAGAATGAAACATACAAGACCTTGATAAGAGTGGATTAGGTATGTACCCACTGGGTGTTTGAAAAGGCCAAATTTATTGTCATTGTCGTAGAACCTCTACAGTGTGGAGGCAGGACATCCGTCCATTAAGTCCACAATGACCCAACAAACGGCATCCCACCTGGACGTGTCCCCCAATCGTATCGATGTTACTCGGCATTGCTCATAACTAACCCTCCTAACCTGCACATCCCTGGGCACTATGGGCAATCCACTTTAAACTGCACATCTTTGGACTGTGGCAGGAAACTGGAGCACTGGGAGGAAACCCACACAGCCATGGGGAGAATGTTCAAACTCCACATAGGGAGTCGCCCGAGGTTGGAATTGAACCCAGTTCCTTGGTGATGTGAGGCAGCAGTGCTACCAACAGATCCACCATACTCCTCCGTTAGTTCTGTTAGTAACTTGTGGCTGACTAATGAAATCTGCCTGACTTGTTCTAATCACTGAACCTGACCCAGTCTGAGACCTTTATCATCGGCCATATCACCAACCAGCTTACATTTTTAATTTGTTGTGAGCAGTGGAAGAGTGGGACGAGAAAAGGAAAGAGTGACACCCTCCATCCTCAGTCACAACTGGAGTGAGAAAAAAATCACAAAGTGGGAATTCATTCAAGTGGGAATTCTGTTTCCCAGAAGTTTGTGATGGCTGAATCTTTATATTGTATCGAGGCTGGCTTCGTCTGATTTTCCATAGACAGGTGAATCAGGGAAAATGGTGCAAGGAGAGAAAATTGCTACTTGGACCACAATGAGATGAGCCACGACTTTATTTACTGGTTGAGTAGTTTCAAAGGGCCGAATGGCCCACACGTGTCCCTCAGCCCTATGTTCTCATGTTCCAATCAGCCGTTCGGACCTGCTACATAGGGGCAGATCAGGGCCACTCCGATGGTTAGGTGTAGTTTTGGAAATGTACTTGGAAAATCCAGGCTGGGTCGGGAAGTGACACTCACCCCCAATCTCTGTTTCCAGGCTTCCCCTCTCCGCAACGTCTGCTCCAGATGTGGGTCGTGTTACAGACCCAGGTTTGCTGTGAATACAGCCCACATACCCCACCCAGCGCTAACTTAAACAAATCCTCTGCTCACCCAAATATAGCATTACACAACACAACTTCCGGGAAAATAACCAGTTACTTAGAACATAGAACATAGAACATAGAACAATACAGCACAGAACAGGCCCTTCGGCCCACGATGTTGTGCTGAACTTCTATCCTAGATTAAGCACCCATCCATGTACCTATCCAAATGCCGCTTAAAGGTCGCCAATGAACGCATAACAAGTGAAATTAATAAATTGGAACAAGAGTAGGCTATTTGGCCCCTCAAGATTGCCCTGTCATTTATTACGAACATGGCTGATCTACTCCAGGTCTAACTCCACTTTCTTGCCAACTCCTTGCATCCCTCCACAACTCTCTGGGTTAGGGAATCCCAGACATTCGCTACCTTCTCAGGGAAGACATCACTTTCATCTCAGATAGAAATCGATATTCCATATTCGGAATCTATATCATCGAGTTCGAGACTCCACTCAGGAATGGTAACAACTTCCCAACATCTACATTCTCAAGTCCCTTCTGTGTCTTGTATTTTTCAGCAGTATCACTCCTCATTCATTTAAACCCCAATGAATAATCGCCTCTCCATTTTACAGATTCTCAATAACACAACCCTTTCATCCCTGGAAACCGGCTAATGAACCAACCTAGTTACTTGCTGCACCAGCATGCTGACTTTATGTTTCATACACAGGAACACTCCAATCTCTTTGTACTTTTCTGGAAGTCCTCTCCATTAAATAACAGCCTGCCTTTTGCTTCTCAGTGTCATCCTCGAACTCGGATGTATACTCAGCTCCCTTCTTCAGACTCTCAGTATAGAGTGTAAATAACTGATGCCATCGGACTGATAGCTGTGGTTCTCCAGCAGATATACCTTTATCATGAAGATCCATTAATCCTGACTCTCCGATTTCTATATGTTAAGCAATCATCATCCCATGTTAATACATTCTGCATCATCCTAGGAGCTTCTGTCTTGTGTAAGAACTTTTATTTTGTAATACCTTGTGGAAAAACTCTGAAAAGCCTGGTGTCTAACAGATCCCCTTTATCAAGTTCACTTGTTACATTCTCAGGCATCTCCAGAAATACTTTGCATGATTTTACAGAGCAAAATATAACTTCCCTTTCACAAAACCACTCTGAACCTGCATGTCCATGTGAGCCAGGTTTTCCAAATTAAGCTAGTCCCATCTGCTTTCATTTGGCCCATATGCCTCTAAATGTTTCCCATCCATATGTTTGTCCAAATGTGTTTTAAATGTTTTAGCTGTACATGCATCTACCACTCTTCCTCTGGCAGCTCATTCCATACCCACACCACCCTCTGTGTAAAAACACTGCCCCTGTGTCCCTTGTAAATTTTCCCACTTTCACCTTTAACCTATGCCTTCTACGGCTGGACTCCCCCATCCTGTGGAAAAGACCTTGGCCTTTACCCTATCCATACCTTTCATGATTTTAGAAACTTCCATAATGTCATCCCTCAACCTTTTGCACTCCATCCAATACTAACTTCAAGAACAAGCATTTGAAGATAAATACTGCAAATTTGAAACGATAGTAAACATGACAGGTAAACAATACTCAGCCCAAACTTCATACCGTGATTTGTTTTTTCTCCCTATTACAATGCGAAGTGAGCATGAAACGCTTACTCGTGCCAATAAGAAGTCAAGCACCTGATATCCTTTGTCTAAAGAGGGCGATGCTCTCGACAGTGAAAACGTATTTATGGCCAGACCTTTAAAATGCCACATAGTCAACATTCTCTCTCCTGGCCTCCCTATGAACTTGTGTGATTGTGTCCTCTTTATCTTGCACTCAATAGAGAGAAACCCTTTCTCCATTCACACCTTAATTTAAACCCATTTTATATCATCTTCTCATTCACCACTGCTAAAAGCCGGTTTATCTTTGCCACCCTTTCTTTTCCCTGTCACCTATCTCCCACGTCTGGAAAGCTATTAAAAATCCAAGTTTTCAATCCTTTTCAGTTGTGAAGAAGTGTCACACTGGGCTTGAAATGCGAACGCGGTTTCTCTGTCTCTGCAGATGCTGACAGACCTGCTGAATTTCTCCAGAAATGAATAGGCATGGAACAAATTCTCACAAAACAAATAACTATGGATACTGGCAATAAAAATACTAAAATTGGTTGAGAAACTGGGAGCTTTGTCGAGGGTCACTGTACCTGAAAGATAAATATTGCATTCATTCCAGAAGATGTTGCAATTTCTTCAGCAATTTCTGTTTTTGGGCAATTTCCAAAGAAGTATGTCAAAGATGCTCAAACATCCTGTCCAAAATGGAGTGTCGTACATTGGGACCTGAACAATAACGCATGGTGACAAGTTCCTTGACTCTGAAACTACATAAGACTGATATCACTGACACTACAGAGCTCTTAATCATGGTCAGGGAGAAAAACAGAGGGAGACACATTCACTTCAAATCCAGAAGTTGACATTGTGGAAGAGAAGCGATTTAGATCATTATTTTAAATGGATTGAGTTAAAGGAACAAATTAGAGGTGTGACACCAGGGAGAGGCCTTCAGCAAAATGAGAATATGAACATGCAAGTGTTACCGCATCAGAAACCAGGTTAGGTACAGAATACAGGGCTGATGGGTGAAAGGGTCTCGGTGTGAACTGGGGGACAGACAGTAGAATTGAATTGGAGATATTGCAACTCAAACTGGGTTATCATTTGATGCTGCAGCAGCAGCAGAAGCAGAACTGTATTCAACAACAATCTGTAACATTTTCCCGACGATAATTCATCAGTCTACCATTACCAACATGGTTCAGTGATGAGTGTGGGTGAACATGCCAGGGTCTAAATCACGTGGACCTAAACCTGTTGAAAACCCATTAAAGCTACCACACTTAACTGGTTAAATTCCGACCAGCAGAACTAATGTCTGATGGAGAGTGGAAATGATCCCAAGACTAACAGATCAGATCTAAGCTCTGTCGTCCTGCCAAATCCAAACGTAAATGTCGATGGACTATTAAACAATTTACTGGAGGAGAGGACTCCACAAACATCCTCATCCTAAATATCGGAACAGCCCTGCACGTCAGTGAAAAAAGTCAAGGATGTGGTGTCTGCACTACCCTCAGCCAGACGGGTTGAATGGATGATCCACCTCACACTCATCATGATTCCCACAGAATCACAGATACCAGTCTTCAAGCAATTCGATTTGCTGTATAGTCATAAAGAAACAGCTGAACACAGTAGATACGACAAAGGCAATGGGTCCTGACACCATTCCTGCAATAGGACTGAAGACTTGTGCTGCACAACAAGCCGTGTCCCTGGGAAGCTCTTTTATTCCAGCTCCAACTCTGACATCTCCAACTCTGACATCTCCCTGGCAATGTGGAAAATGACTCAGCTATGTCCAGTCCCTGAATAGGAGAATAATTACAATCTGACCAATTACCATAACCTCAGTCCCATCACGACAGTCAAATTGGTGCGAATACTTTTTGATAGAGCTCTCAAGTAGCACCGAAATAATCAGGTCAGTGTGGTTTCTGATAGGTCCCTATGTGGAGATGGTGCTGTAGTGGACATATCATTGGATTACAAATCCAGACCAGGCCAATGCTCTGGCAGCTGGTGGAAGGTAAATATAATTAATAAAGTATCGAGACCTAAAATCTGGTGTCAGTAACAGTGATCCAGTGTCCAATGTTGATTGTAAACATCCATCTCCTTCACCAATATACTTTCAGGAAGTGAATCTCCCGTGCATTCCTGATCTGGCCTAAAAGTGACTCCAGACGCACAGACATAGTCTCTGAATTGGCCACGTGAAACACTCAATTGTATCAAACTACTGTGAGGTCTTAAATGATAAAACCTGACAGAACACCCGGCATCAACCTCGTTATCAGAAAACGGAATGGGAAGTACTATCCTGTTGTCCCTGCATAGACATCTTTCCTAACATCTGAGAGCTTGTGACAACATTTACAGAGCTTTCCCACAGACTGCACAGAAACATCGGGAGAGGAGGAGGTCATTCAGCACATTGAGCTTTCCCCATAGTATTTCATGGCCGAACATCTCCTCAATGCAGTTTTCCCCACACAATGTTCATATCCCAAAATATGTTTAAACATTATGAAATATAGTGCCTTCGGCCCATCAATATATCGGGAGTTCTCTGATAATTCTTGTTTATGGAGCGCGATTTGACTGCAATGCGATTCGTGAACCATTTTCTATAAAGTGAAATATCATCTCTTGCTTCCAATCTGTCACACCCTGTCAGAGTGTTATATATCTCACTGAGATCTCCACCCATTTTCCTAAAGCCCATGGAATACAGGCCGAGTCACCCCAAACCCTGCTCCCACAACTAACCTGTCATCCCAGAGATCAGTCTGGTCATCCTTCACTGCACTCCCTCAATGTCAGATTTGCCCTTTATTAGGTAAGGACACCAAAACTGCACACAACACTGCACAATGTTCGAGATGGAGTCACACCAAGGCCCTGCACAGTTGCAGTAAATGACCCTTACTCTTGTATTCTAAATCCCCCTGAAATGAAGGTGAATAACTATTTATCTTCCTACCTGCTTTCTGCTCCTGCAATATTGCTTTCAGTGACTGGTATACAGGGAGATCCAGATTCTTTTCAATGTTACAGCTCCCTACTTGCTGGGTCTGTATACACTGTATACAGCTTGCCAATTCCATTCCCAGTATTGACTTCCGTGTTAAGAACTCACTTCTCTACATGGACTCGGAAGGCTGCGCAGAAATAAACAAAAATGCAGCTTAAGTTCATTTATTGATCACATTTTTTCAACCAATCACTTTTCAAATGATAGTCTGCCATTCAATTGATCCCATCAAAGTACACAACCTCTCATCTCTGCCATTGCTCTCCATCTGCCAGGTATTTGCCCAGTCACTCCACTTGTCCCAATCACTTTGGAATCATTTTTTACATCCTCCTCATTCACTCACAAGCTGACATCGTTTAGTGGTGTCAGCAGTCTTGGGAATATTGCAGTTGAGCCCCTCCACCAAAAAATATGATGTGTAACAGGAGTAGCTGGGTGCCAAATCTCGATCCTTGTTATATCCTCCAAGTCTTCCATTCAAAAAACAGGTTTTGTTCCTACTCACTGTTTCCTGCCAGCTCTTCCATTGTAAAACCATTACCATATATTAGCCCCAGTCCCATAGGATTCGAATTTGCACAATAGGCTTGGGGATTTATCAAAAAATCTTTCTTGATTCCAATCGTATTGCGTTGATACCTTCTCCATAATTTTGCTCAAATATAATTCCTATTTCATAAACCTCTGTTGACTTTTTCTATGTCTATTAATTGCAGTCCAATATTTTCTCTAAAACCTGTTAGTTGCTAATTTCATTTTATTCCCTTATTCTCACCAGACTAAAGTTCCCTAGTATTGCGAGGAAACTTTATTCATTTTTTTTAATTCCGTGAATGCATAACCGAAGTATTTGCTCCATTGATCTGCTATTTCCCTGTCCTCAATTATCTGGTATCAGACTGTAAGGAAGCTGTACCTTTTTCTCTTAATTTTGCCATTGAGGTATTTTCAAAAGATATTACAAGTTCACTCATATACACTTTGATAAGACATTCTTCAGAAACCCAACAATTCCTATCTTAAGCTATTGAATGATTGATCCTCCACAGCCATACAATACAGAAGCACAGACTCTGTACTATCAGAAATAAAGCACGGTCTAAAGTAGCCCCACTTTCCAACAGAAAACCCGTCGCTGTGAATCTTATGGCATTTCAAAAGCATAACCATGTATTTTCTAATGTTTTTGAGGTTACCATGACAATTCCCCTCTCACGAAGTGCTTCCCAGACCCCAGCACACTTTGGGTGAAAAACAGTCCTCAAGTCCTCACTAAGCCTCAAACCCTTCACTTGAAAAGTGTGTCCCTTTGATTAAAAGGACGATCTGTTATCTATCCACCCCGTCCATGGCCCTCGTAATCTTATCCTCCTGAATCACATCCCCCTCAGCCTTCTCTGCTCCAAACTATACAACCCGAGCTTATCCAGCCTCTCTCCATAGCTGAAATGCTCCATCACAGGGAACATCCTGCTGAATCTCCTCTGCACCCCCTCCAGTGCAATCACATCCTTCCTGTAATGTAGCTCCCAGAATGACACACAGTAGTCCATCTTGGCTAACAAAAGTTCCGCATAGCTCTTATAATCTATGCTTCGAGATGTGAAGCTGTGTTTATGCTCCCGAACGCTTTCTCAAATTGTGTGTTACCCTATGCAGCCACATTCATGGATGTGTGGAGAAACACCCTCTGACCTTCCTAGTGTGCTGCCATTCATTGAGTCCTCCCCTGCCTGTTCATTCTTCCAAAATGCAGGACCTCATATTTATCAGGGTTACATTCCATCTGCCATTGATCCACCCATCTGACCATTCTATCTGTATCTTCCTGTAAAATAAGGCCTTCCTCCTCACAGCCAACCACCCGGCCAATCTTTGTATCAAACACAAACTTACTTATGTCACCCCCAACCTTTCGTCCATATTCACAGCTGCAACCTGTATGATAATGCGTAAAATAACAAAACATCAGCTTATTTATTTAGAGACTAGTGTCCAATGGTGTACCACGGGGATCAGTGCTGTGTCTCATAATATTTGTGATTCGGAGGTGTTGGTGTTGGACTGGGATGGACAAAGTTAAAAATTGCATCACACCAGTTTATTCGGTGGCACGAGCTTTTGAAGTGCTTCACCAAAGCGCACAACCACCTGATGAAGAAGCAGCACTTCGAAAGCTCGTGCCTCTGAATAAACCTTTTGGAGTATAACCTGGTGTTATGCAATTTTTAATTTGTCCACCCCAGTCCAACACCAACACCTCCGATTCACAAATATTAAGAGACACAGCAATGATCCCCGTGGTACACCACTGGGCACTAGCCTCCAAACACAAACAGCCTTCTACGACAACCTTCTGTCTCCTCCCACTAAAGTTGATTTGGTTGCAACTTGGCAAATCACTAATGAGTCCTACCTGTTCCCTGGTTATTCTGTTCTGCTGGACACTCTTATAGAATATCTGGAGATTCTCACTGATCTTGCCTGCCAGTAGGCTTCCGTGCCCCTGTGTCAATTAGTCCCCTCCAAATGATGAATTTCATCCTTATTGCAGATTTAAATGGCCTGTCCCAGATCCTGCTATTAATTGCCTTTAATGTGGATTAGAAAGCGAGGGAAGAGTTCTGTTCATTTCCAACTTGTCATATGTTTTGTGAATTTTCAAAATTTCACTGTGACCCAGCTCTCATTCTTTGAAACTTTAGAGAACACAGGCCGAGTTTCCTCATCAGGTAATCTCACCGTCTGTGGGATTAATCTGGAGAATGTCCATTGAACTTCCTCTGTGGTCAGTATGTTCTTTCTGAGATTCGGTCACCAAAACTGTGCACAATACTCCAAGTATAGTCCTATCAACACGCTGTGAAACTGCTTCAACATGTCTTTACATCAATGTTCTGACTCTCTTAAATGAAGGCAAACCAAACTTTAACTTTCCACTTACATATCTTCCTCCAAATACCCTTCACATTCATTGCATTTACGGACTCACTGAGAAATCCTTGCGAAAACCCAATATCTGCAACTTCTACTGGTTCCCCATTATCTATGTTGTAAGAAACAACTTCAAACAATTCCGAAGTTTATCAAGTATGATTTCTATATCAGAAATGCATGCTGATTCTCTCCACTGTTGATGTTAATTTCTAAATATCAAAAATGTCATCCTGTGTAATAGATTTCAACAGTTTCCCTACAGATGTTGATTAATTGGTCTGCAGTTCTCCACATTATGTCTTCTTCCGTTTGTAGCTGTTTGGATCCCTTCCATTCATTTACAGTGCTTGGTTCACGTTTATCCACAATAGTTTCTGGCCTCTGCAGAATGTACAGGAAAACAAAACACAGTCATCGACAGTGCAATTAATACTACTGTTGGGGATTTATTTCTGACGTTTTGATGAGAGGTACATCTGTTTCGTTAGAGTTAGCAATGCTCAATCCAGCTACATCTTCAAGTCCTACCTCGTTACTGATTTGAATTGACTTTTTGTCTTTAGCTTCAGAAGGCCAATATGGTCACTTGGAATTACTGGGTGATTTCCTGGATATTACTCCATGGAAACAGATGCAAAGTAACTGGTTATTTTCTTGGCCATTTCCCTGTTGTCCACAATGAACTCTACTCTCCCAATTACAAATTTACATACTTGACCTTGCTTTTATTTTGTTTCGTTTGAAATATAGATCGTTGATTTATGCAGTCTTTGTGTTCCTGTGTGTTAGCAGGTATGCTCTCTTTTTGGTTTCCTTATCAGTTTCATGGCCTTCCTTTTCTAGATCGTAAACTTCTGAGAATTCACAGGTTTCCACAATATCTGGAATTCTTCTGAAGTCACTTCCTATGATTAATAAATTTTCTAATTTGTGATGTTAACCATCATTGGGTCACTTTCTCACTTTTTGGTGTTTGTACCGGAAATAAATTGACGTATTTTTCAGACTTTGCAGTATTTCTAAAACCTCCTGGTCCTGACCAGATATATTCAGGAACATTGCAGGAGGATAGATAAGAAATTGCGGGAGCCCTGGTTGGGTCTTTTCCATCATCGCTGGTCAGGTCCCAGACGACCGGAGGGTAGCGAATACTGTGTCCTTATTCAAGGAAGGCGACAAAGGTAAACCTGGGAACTAAAGACCAGAAAACCTTAAATCTAGTGGGTAAGTTACTTGAGAAGATTCGGAGAGATTGGATATACATGCATTTGAAAAGACAGGATGTGATTCGGTGTATGATTAGAATGGTGCTGGAAAAGCAGAGGAGGTGAGGCAGCATCCAAGGAGCAGGAAAATGGATGTTTCGGGCAAATGCCCTTCATGAAATTCAGCACGTCTTTGTGCATGGGAGATCATGACTCGTAAATTGATTGGAGTTCTTTGATGAAGTGACCAGCAATGTTGAGGAGGGCAGGGTGGTATCCATAGTCTATATGGATTCCAGTAAGGCCTCAATAAGGTTCCACATGTTCTGCTGCTCTGAAAGGTGAGATCACATGGAATTGAGCGGGAGCTGGCAAATTAGGTACAAAATTGGCTTGGTGGTAGGAAGCAGAGGGTAATACTGGAAGAATGCTGGTCAGACTGGAGGGCTGTGATTAGTGGAATACCTCAGGGGTTGGTGCTGGGACCACTGCATATTACATATGTCTATGATTTAGATGAGAATGTACAGGCATGATTTGTAATTTTGAAGATGACATTATAATAGGTAGCATCATGCCGAGTGAGGAAGGTTATCATAAATTTCAGAAATTACAGCAATACTTTGATCAACTGGGGAAGTGGACTGAGAAATGGCAAATGGATTTTAATAAAGTGTAAGTTCTTGCATTTTAGAAATTCAAATCAAGGTTGGAGTTTCATGGTGAATGGTTGGGTCCTTAGGAATGAAGTGGAACAGAGGGACCTCGGAATTCAGGTGGATGGTTCTCTGGAAGTTGATTCAGAGGTCGACAGTGCAGTGAAGAACGTTTTTGGCACATTGGCCTTAATCAGTGTATTTCATTGAGTATCAAAATTAGGGAGGTATGTTGCAGTTATACAGGACGCTGCTGAGGCCATATTGGTAGCGTTATGTTCAGTTTTGTTCACTTTGCTATAGGACGGATGTTATTAAACTGGAAAGAATGCAGAAAAAAATAAGGATGTTGCCAAGGACTCAATGAACTGAGTTATAGGGACAGGTTGGACAAGCTCGGACATTTTAATTTTGTGTGTGTGTGAGACTGAGGGAGGATCATATTGAAGTATTGGATAGAGCGAATGTAGCCAGTCTTTTTTTCCCCGAGGTTGGGCAATCACAGATCAGTTTAAAGTCAGAGGAGAAAGAATAAAAGGGAATCTAAGGAACAACCTTTTTGCAAACATATGGAATGAGCTACCAGGGAAAGTGATTGATTCACAACATTTAAAGGCATTTGGACAAATATTCTGATAGGAAAGGATTAGAAGTATACGGGGCAATGGCAGCGAAATGGGGTTAGCGTGGATGGACATTTTGTTCAGAATGGACAGTTTGGGCTGAAGGGCCTGTCTCAGTGCTTTCGGACTCTTTGACACTAACAACCATTGCTTGTCTCGCACTGAATGTTATATTTTACTTTTCAAATTCACTGGAGCTATCTTGACCCTCTAGCCTCCAGTCTTCCATGATGTTTAATTCGAAAGTTCAAGCATTCTCTATTGTGCGCAGATGCCTTGTAAAATGCACTTTATTAATGTCGTTATTCCTTAAAATCTGCTTCATTACAAGGTTATTAATTCATCATTCGGACCAGACAATACCAAATACAATGTAACCTGCTCTCTCGTTTTCTTCACAACATACTCTTCAACCCACCTCATATAAACTTACGGAATTTATTTTTCACAACATGAGCAGTCACTTAATTAACGCAGTCCAGATGCAATTTAAGACCATCCAATAAGATTGCAGAATCCACAATACTTACATATCTAATTTCCAGAGCATATGTTGCTCAGGTTTTCTGCGAGCGTTTTGGTTTGGTATATAACACACCAATATTTGCTTCTCCTTTCTATCTGTAAGCTCTACCTAAACTGATTCTGTGGAAGCTGAGGGACAGGTCTGTGTTGTTTTTAGTGACGGACTTGGACAAGACATTCGGGGAGCCTCACCTCGACACTGAGATGATCTGAAGAAATGTCCTGCAATAAAGGATAAGCATTGATATCCTCCCCGCTCTGTCAGCATAAGAGGTACTGTATACTCTCTGCTCGCTCCTACTCACTGTATGTCTGTTATAGCACCTACCCCCGAAGAAGGTTCACGCCCTATCTCCAAATAAGGCTCAGGCACGACCACTCTCACTATTGAATTCAGTAACTTTCTTCTTCACTTTCTCTCTCACCTACGCAATATCCCCCACACTAATAATACTATATGAATTAAAAACTGTTGACTGACTAATTCCAGACACCTCACAATTCCCCCCAACTACACCAGCACTAACAGCAGAGTCACCCATTCCCACTCTCCCTCCAAACCTCCCTTTCTCCCATTCCAGGAGGAAGAGCCTGGAATAGGGCAGAAAGGCAAAGCCGTGTGTTGGAGTGCCCGATATCCACTCCCTCACCCCCTCCCCTTGCCAAGTGGGTAGGACACTGGTACGAGCCAGAGCGGGCAGGGACGCCTCATGTGGAGATTCTGAAACATCCATAACCCACCGACCGATTAAGGGTTAGTGCTCAGTGAAAGACAATTCTCACTTTAAACCCACTGACAGTTCCAATGACAGTCCTTTCACTTCCAAAAAAAAAGGACACAGATACCTCACTGCACAGAAGTTGCAGACACACAAACACACAGAACTATTAGGAAACAACCCAATATGCGAACGCGCACAATACTTACAAGGAGATAGGCATACATACAGGTAGAAATGCACAGAGATATATACAGTCACATACAAATGGACACAAAGACAGTTAAGAAACACACAGGCTGATACACAGACAGACAGACAGACATAGACACACAAACACACAGATAACAAGCACATGGACACGCACATATATACACACACACACGCATAGACATGCACACACATACGCATACGTACACACACATACACACATGCAGACGCAAACACACAAACACACGCAGTCCCAGAGGAACAGAAACTAGTGTCATTAAGACGCAAATCGATATGCTTTGGATTTGTGAGGATATCAAGGATTCTAGGGAGAAGGCAGAAAAATAAGATTGAGGTGCATATAAAAATAATTTAACGCAATTTTAGACTCGATGGGTCGAATGGCCTCATTATGCTCCTTGCTTTAATGTTCTTGTGGTGTAATGCTATCAGGTATTCTCTATCTGAGACAGCAGCACAGGCTGGGTTTGATACATATTTGATTGGAAATGGTCAGCGGGAATGTGGGACAGGTTTGAAGTCCAGAATGCTTTATGTTTATTCTTAATTATTGTGTCCTTATGTCTGAAAAGAAGTGGTGATTTGATGTAAGGTTAACACGGTTTAAAACAAAGAGTCCCACAATGAAATAAGGACGTCCCTTTCACTTTAGTGTTGTGCTGTCTGTGGTGTACTCATCCTCAGGGAGCAGTGAATACTCGGTTATAAAGATGTTCAAAGCTGAGCTTGACTGATCTTTGCTGGACTGCAGAGTCAATGATTATTGGGAACAGACCAGATAAGGATAGTCAGACACAATCGGATTAGTTTTGAGCATTCTGAATGGTGCAGCCAAAAGGACAACTGCTGCCCCACCCCATGCACTGTGCCCTCAATCCACACTTGAGTCTGTTACAGAGATGTACTGCTGCCCCGACCCCATGTGCTGTTCCTCTATCCACCCTTCAAGGTTATCACAAAGACATACTGCTGCTCCTTCCCCTTGTGTTGTTCCCTCAATCCACCCCTCGCAGCTGTTATAGAGATATACTGCTGCCCCTACCCAATGTGTGTTCGCTCAATCCACCCCTCGATACTGTTACAAAGTAGTGGACCACCCCTTTCAGTCAGGCAGGATCATTACAATGAGACGGGAGGAGACCATTCTGCCCCTCGAAGAAGTTACACAGGAATAGAGAATGAAGTAATTCAGTTCGTTGAGTACATTACACAGCCCAGGAGGAGACTATTCAACCCACCTTAGGTGCTACACAGGAACGGGGAAGCTGTCACTAACAGGAAATAGAGAGTAGAGGTAAATATTTATTTTCAGGTTGCAAAACTGTAACTAATGCAGTTCTCTAGAGATCACTGTAGGATCATCAATGACAAATAATCTGTATCAAAGATCTGGTGGAAGGGAACTGAATGGCGCAAAGCTCAATTAGCGCATCACTGAGATGATCATTCAAGATGTCGTCAAATGGAGGCACTGAGTCTGCAATGTGATACAGACAGGGAAGGTTAGTGAGCAAACCTTCACCAGAAAGAACATAAGGTGAGTTGTCTACTGTGGCAGGAAGGATAAAACAATGGTGAACAATTTAAATGGGGAGAGATTGCAGAACACTGTGATACTGGCCGTTTTCATGTTCCTGGGACATGAATCATATGAAATCATTCTGCAGATGCAGCAAGTGATTTGGAAGGTAAGTGGAATGATGCTGTTTCTGGCAAAGGTTATCACGTTTAATGAGGAATGTTTTACTACATCTGTACAGGGCACTGCTGAGACCACATCGGACACACTGTGTGCAGTTTTGATCGCCTAAACTTAAGAAAAGCGATATAATCCTTTCAAAAGATTTTCATAGATGTTTCCCTTCACTCATTCCTGGGAGGAAGGTCTTTTGTTATGGGGGATTATAATTTTGATCTGAGATGAGAAATCTTCTTGAACCATACATGACTTTCTGAAATGTGTTTCAGCTGGATGCATATTTCCTCTTGTTATGGAGTTTAAAACTAGAGAACAAATTTAAGAATAAGATGTATTGATATCAACACACGTATTATATAGACATCGACCGACAGTTACAAATTACACAGACGCATATAAACATGTCATCAGCTGTTAAAGCAGGGACTTTTTTTTTTCTAATGAAAGGCACTGTGTACAACAACAGCGATGATGCACCTTCATATTGACCATTATCATCCGTTCCAAAGAATGCTCCAGGAGAGCACACATGGCCCAGATTGATGTTCAGTTGACATTATTGTATGGTTCAACACAGAGAGGGAGAAAAAAATATTCCCTGCCTGAGAAGCAGAGCTGATTGATCCCTCTCTCTTACTTTGTCCACCAAATAGCAAAATGTGAGACCTGAAAACCCCTGAGTTATCTTCACCACTTGTGAAGGATTCCTGGTGAGGATTCATTGGAATCTATTCACTACTGGAAGCAAAGGTAGTTCAGCCAAATCCAACTGTTCCACAAATAAATCCCAATACCAGCAGCTTGTGTGAGCAGAATAATTTCAAAGGCAGAAGGACATTTTGGACACTATGGTTTACTATTTGTTGTGAGTTCAACTTCCTGAATTTCTCATTTTTCTCAAGAATGACCTATACAATTGGTCATAACACTAAACTGGCTACTTTTAAAAGTTTTTGTAACCAGTGGAGGAGTGGGACTGGAAAAGGATACAGTGAACCTCTAACATTTGTCGGAACACGAATTAGAAATTATTATTGGACTGTTTATGTGGGAATTCCCTTTATCAAACATTTGTGGTGCCTGGATGATTGCATTTGGTCAAAGTTGTGCTGTATTCAAACATTTGACAGACAGGTTCATGCAGGAAAATTGTTTACAGGCAGAAAAGTGCTGCTGAAACCACAATCAGAGCAGCTATGATCTTAGTGTCTTGTGGAACAGTGACAACGTGTCTAATGACCCACTGCTCCTCAGTCCTATGTTCCTATGTTCAATTCAGCCCCTCAAAACTCCTGCACTGGTACTGACGGGGGCATCTTGCTCCAAATACCAGGTCCACAGTAACACAGGATCTAATTCATTCCCTCCAAGCTGTCACACATCGTTTGGTATGGATTGGAAAATGTTACTTCAAAACCCAGGCTGGGTTCGAAAGACAACTTTGGTCTCTTTACAGAGTGTCTCCTCTCTGCATGTTGTGCTTCATTTGTTGGTCATGGTATAGATCCAGATTCACTGTGAATTCAGCTCCAAGACCTCACTAAGAGATGACTCATAAAGTACATAGCTCTCTCTGATTGCAACGTTCAATAGCAGAACGTGCAGGAAAATTACAACCATTAACCTTATAATTAAAGAATATGCAACAGGATCAGGTCGTTCGGATAATCAAGCCATTGTATACGATCATGGCCGATCTACTGTTCGTATTAACTTATCTTTAATGTCCAATTCTTCACATCCTCTCAGCTCTCTTACAGGTCAAAAAATCATCCACCTCCTTTTTAAAATACTTTCAGTGATGTAGCTTCCCTAGCTCTCGAGAAAAGATAATTCCTGACATTCACTACCCTCTGTGAGAGGAAAACACTCCCCACACAGACATTGTCACCTGTTGATATGAACAAGAGGGGAACACAGGGGCTCAGCAAAGAGTGAAGAGCCTTGATATCAAGGCAGTATTTGACTGAGAATGTCATCGGAAGCGCCATCTTCTTTGAGCTGAATGGGAATCAGGTGTCCCCTCCCCACTGGCTGGGGTCTATCAGAGCACAAAGGAAGATGCCTGTTTGGGGGCCGAAAATCTCAGTCCCAGGACATCTCTTCAGGAGATCATCAGGGTAGTTTCCTCAGCATAAACATCTTCAGCTGCTTCATCAATGTCTTTCGCCAACATAAGACCGGAGGTGGGGATGGTCACTGAGGGTTATACAATGTTCAGAACATTTTGACTCCCATCAGCTCCTGATGCAGCCTGTGTCCGTATTCAGTAAGACCTGGACAGCATTCAGGCTTGTGCTGTTAAAGTGTCGGTAACATTCATGTAACAGTGCTGTCAGACACAGTTAAAAGAGGAGCTCATTCAACATCTCAAGTTGGTTACATACCGAAATGTGGAAGCCATTCAGCCCATCGAAACTACTGAACAAGAAGAGGGGCAGCCCATTCAATACTCCTGCTTGTTCCACAGGAAGATAAAGGGTCTGGTCAGTACATGGAGCTATTAAACAGGATCAGGTAGAGTCCAATCAGACGCTTGAACCTGTTTCATGGGACGTGGAGGAGGCCATTCAGACCCACGAGATTGTTATACATGAACAGGAGGGTGTCACTAATGCTCCAATACAACAAACCAATGGAGCACAGACTGCACTCATGAATGGTTGTACGAGGTTCCTCGTGGGTCCATCGCCAGTGGAACGTCTGCTACTTTAACGTGGTTTGCTAGCAGTGAGGAGGGAAGCCAGATGTATTGTATCAAGTCTCAAAGAGGCATCTTCCATCTCTGAGTAGACAGATCTATATTTTCCATGGAGGTCAGAAGATGATGGGAATAGTTAACTGTTTTAGAGTGAAGGCATTGTGGCTGCTGTCAGGATTTCGGATAACGTGATGTTTAATGTAGGAGCACACACCAAATGCACTATATTCAAAGTCTGACTCTCTCTCTCTCTCTCGCTCTCTCTCTATCGATATAGGGAGTGGGGGTGGGGTGAGGGGAACGTCCTCAGAGGCTCTTGTAACCCGAGTAAAAACAAGCCATTGATTTTATCACCGTATCAATATCTGTTTAGAACATCATGAGAGACTGTGCATTACCCTTTAGTTTCAATGCAATCATCTTTTATTCTCTCACAGCGCTAAAGATTAATCGTCGTTCACCCCTCATTTTACCACCATCCCAGGGATTAGTCTGGTGAAAAACATTTGCGCTCTATCAGTGGCAGGACGATTATTTCTTATAAGGGAAAGAAAATCTGTCCACAATTTCCCAATACTGCCTCAACAACACTCTCAGGTTTTATCACAATAATTCCTTTTCCTCACTGAGACATCTCCTTTTCTTTCTTGTGGCATAAGAAGCCTTTCCTTCTCGCTACACTGCGCCTGACCTGGAATTTAAAATTTCCTTACATCTATACGTGAGCATCAATACAGCCAACACCAGAGGTGCTACGGGAGATGGACATCACACTCAGGGAATAGGCTAAGAAAGAATGCACTTGAAATAAGGAATGGTCACCCACCTGAATGGAAATGAGCTGTAGGAATATGGGAAACTATTCTTCCCTCACAGGTCAGGCCAACATGTTATGCCTATCTTCAAACGAGTGGCTGGTTCAGCTGTTCCACAGGACAGTAAAGAGTAAAACACATTGCTGTGGGCTTGCAGTCACACAGAGACCTGATCAGGGAAGGATGACCCATTGCCTTCACTAAAGGACATGAGGCAAGCAGATGGGCTTTTTATACTTAATGATGGTGGTTTCACTTCAATGCCACCAATTTCATTCATATTAACAGATTATTATGCTGTGGCTCTAGATCATGATTCAATGACTTGAGCACCATGAATAATCTTCCCGTCAGACAGTTTCCATGAAGAGAACAAGTTAAACATTTCAAGTGTAATTATTTTGTGATTGATATGTGGTTAGAAGGGGCTTGAAACAGGTGATTCGGGATTTAACAGAGGCTGAAATGATGGTTTACTCAGAAGGTGCCCTGTGGCTGAGGAGGAGACGGGGATATCACGAAGGTGATACTGGACAGAATAAGCGGATGGGGAGGATATGGAGATATCGATCTGTGCAGGGCTAGAAGGATTATGAAGTTTTAGAGTTTCTCCTTGCATACTGGTGAGTCATTTGAAAGTAGTAATCTGCTCATTATAATTTCTAAGGAATGGGATTTTTTTCATTGGAGCTGAAAACGATGACTTCCACCTTTCCCAATTTCAATAACGTGAACAACAGTTCAGTTTAACCTGCTTTAATAGACAGTTAGAATGACTTACCAGGAACACCAACTATAGCGAGGATGGGATAGTAACCACCTTGAATAACCATCAGTACATCATAGATCAACCATACTAATGATACCCAAGGTTTGGAAAGCCAGGAAAGACTAGATGAAAAACTCCTGTCCATTGTTGGATCATTCCAGTCTAATGTTCTCAGATTCTGATATCTCCTCCCTGTCTCTCTGGCGCTGCTGATCCCTGTACGGTCGGCAATGTTCCCACTCATACTATGGGATAACACATTGAACTGAATCCTTAATTAATAAAAGAGGCAAGCCCTCCAGTGACACATTTAGGATCCACGGAGACTGACATTATTTCCAGTCACAGAACAAATAGCTGCAGCCAACGCCTTTCAATTCAATATTGTTTAATTCAAATTCAAAATAATGATTAACATTTACACAGTCTGGATTGGATATGCGATGGTGAATGAGGGAGTCTGGTAGATTAATTGTGTGTAACCATTCAGTCTGCATTGGATATGAAAGTAATGCCAGAGGTTTATCGGAACACCAACATGTTTCTCTGCTTATAAATGGAAACATAGACCCTGTAACTACTGTTGAGGCATCACAATATCAGTACGAGATTGAGAGAACTTTTATAGGCCATGATCTGGAGACAATATGTACCTAAGACAGTGTGGGGTTACAACAGACAGACAGCATAGATATGTTAACAGAGAATTGTACTTAAGTGACGATGGGGACTCCAGATGATGGAGAATTAAGTGTAGATAAAGCATGATAGTGGAGAAGGCACAGAAGGTCAGGCAGCAACCGAGGAGCAAGAGAGTAAACGTTTCAGGCAGGGTACTTCTTCAGAACTGCGAAGGAGTCAATGGGCTGAGAGATAAATGGGTGGTGGGGTGAGGCTGGGGGAAAGGTTAGTGATAGGTGGGCGAAGCTAGGAGGTGATAGTGAGAGGTCGGTGGGGAGTTGGAGCGGATAGGTGGAAGGAAGATGGACAGGTAGGTTCCCACGAGTGGGCGGATCTGAGTTGGAGGGTCGGATCTGGGATCTGGGTCGTCGAGGGGAGATTTGCAAATTAGTCAGTTCAAGGTTCATGCCATGTCTTTGTCGGCTCCCGTGGCAGAAGATGAGGTGTTCCTGGCGACATCCTAGTATATCTCTTCTGAAGCCTCTTCAGCTTAATAATCTCATTCCATTAACAGAACTGAACACAGTACTGCAAAAGAGGCTTCATCAATGTCCTGCACTATCTCAGCATTACTTCTCAATTTCTAACCCCAAATGTCTGAGCAATGAAGTAGCCTTAAACAGCTTGTCTATACGTGCCACAAACTTCTGTGAATTCGATCGGCACCTGTGGGTCCCTCTTTTCTACAACACTACCAACGCACTACTATTAATTGCATGAGCCCCCGCTTTATATTTGATAAAAATGCAATACCTCGCATTTATCCATATTAAAGTTGAACTGCCACACCTCAGCACAGTGAGTGATATTACTGCCCCCTCACCCTCCTGCTTCAGGTTTAAAAGACCCTCCCCTCTCCAGAAGGCCTATATCTCCGGCCTTGAGTTTTCCAAAGATCAAAGCTTGATTTGCTTTGTGCAAGCAGAGGGAGGAAAGGGTAAGGAGAGGCTGGGAAGTAAACCGATGCCTTGTATCCCTTAATCATTTCAGGAAGAGGGAAGCCACATGTCAGAGGGTGGAAACAGTGGCCAGTGTTTTTGGCCAGAAATCGTGCTCTTTCCTATTCTCTGGTGTTCAGTTTTGATATCTATTCGAGATCCCTCACATTGCAGAGTGTTTCTGCAATATTTCTTGCCCTAATATTTCTGATTACAGATAATAGCCATTTAAGCTGGAAATCATAGCCAAGCAATTAAAGAAGTTGCTTGGCAGAGCACGTACACTCATCATCTTATAGTTGAGGCTAATACATTTTATTTATTTAACAATGAAAACTGTTGCCTGTCTTTTTCAGTAATGTTAATCAGAATGTAATAAATCCATATAAAGCTGAAAACTGACACTTAAAATTCTGGGCATGGTTTAATCTTGTGTGGTGGATAGCACCCCTGCCCCGGGGCAGAGCTCTGGATTCGATTCCCTTCCATGAACTGTGGTAGTGTCACTTTCTCTGGAGCAGATGGTCTCGATTATGTTGTGGGGGTGTGTCACAGTATGTTCAAAGAAAGCTGATGAACAAACACACAGGAGAATCATGTTGCAGCTTTAGGGGCTATTGTTGAGCGGTGGTAGTGTCCTGACCTCTGACCTAAAGGTTCACATCCCACAGAGATTTTTCATTATATGTCTGAGCACGTGGATTAAAATGATTTTTGAAACGTGACTTGATGGAGTCCATGCAAGGACTGCACAAAACACTACATAGGACAAACAGGAAGACAGCTAAAGATCCACATCCATGGACACCAACAAGCCACGAAACGACACGATCAGCTATCCTTAGTAGCCACACACACAGATGACAAGCAACATGAGTTCGACTGGAACAACACTACTATTATAGGACAAGCCAAACAGAGACCAGCCAGGGAAATCCTAAATGCATGGCACTCATCCACAGATTCTATCAACAAACACATCAGCTTGGACCCAATATACCGGCCACTGCAGCGGACAGCTGGAACTAACAACCAGAAGCGGCAGAGATAAACCACTATAAATGCTGGAGGAAACATTACAGAAGTGCTTTACAGGAGGCACCCAAGCACTGAGGATGTCACCTAGAGAGGGTACGAAACGTCTGCAACATAAATTCCCAGCTCGGTGAACAGAACCACAACAGATATACACAGAAGCACAGACAAACCAACCTGCACCACCACGTAGTCTTTTATCAGTAAACCAGTGTACACAGAAACACACACACACAACCCTTCACCACCAAGTTGTTTCCTGCTATTGATCAGATATATACAGAAACACACACACACACAATCCCCCTCTACAACTCTGTCTCCTGCCATTTAACAGAAATATACAGCAATGGACACACACAACCGTCTAACAATACGCTGTCTCCTGCAATTCAACTTATATATAAATAAAACACACATGTACACAGCTATCCATCGCCACTCTGTCTCAAATTATTAAACAGGGATGCACAGAAACACATCCACACCAACCCGCAACAATATCTGTCTCTTGTTTTTAAACAGTTATTGACAGAAACACAAGCACACAACCTTCACCACTAGCCAGTCTCCTGCCATTAAACAGATGTATGCAGAAAAACACACACAACCCTCCATCATCACGCTGTCTCCTTCAATTAAATAGATATATACAGAAACACACACGCACAACCCTCCACCAAAACTCTGTTTCCTGCCATTAATCAAATATCCAATGAAACACACAACACAACCCTCCTCCACCACGTTGTCTCCCGTTATTAAGCAGTTTTTACAGAGAAGCACACACACGCATACACACACACATAACCCTCCTCTAACACCCTAACTGCAGTCAATAAACAGATATACACAGAAAAACACACAAAACTCTAAATCACCTTCCTGTCTCCTGCCATGAAACAAATATAACAGAAATACACACACAAAACACTCCATGTCTGCTTTGTGTTCTGTGATTAAACAGAAATACACAGGAACACACACACACACACACACACAATCATCCACGACCACACTCTCTCCTGCCATTAAACAGATATAAACAGAAACACATACATACAACCCTCCACGACCATTCGTTCTCCTGCCATTACACAGAAACACACACACACACACACACAATGGTCCACCATCACACACTGTCCGGCAATTAAACAGGAATAAACAGAAACATACACACATCTCGACACCACCCCCCGTCTCCTGCCATTAACCTGACATACACAGAAACACAAACACAACCCTTCACCACCACAGTGTTTTCTGCCATTAAACAGATATGCATGGAAACACACACACATGCACACACAACCCTTGTCACCCAATTTATTCCCTGCCATTAAACAGACATACACAGAAACACACACACACAAAACCCTTCACCAAAACATTGTTTTCTGCCAGTAAACAGATATACACATAAACACACACACACACACACAACCCTCCATCGCTGCCCTGCCTCCCACCATTAAACAGAGATATGCAGAAATACATACACACCAACCTGCACCAAAATCTGTCTCCTGTTATTAAACAGATATAGACAGAAACACAAGCACACAACCTCCCACCACCACCCTGTCTCCTGCCATAAAACAAATATATGCAGAAACACACACACAAAACCCTCCACCACACCCTGTTTCCTGCCATTAATCAGATATACACAGAAACACACAAACACTATCCTCCACTAACACCCTGCCACCTGTCAATAACAGATAAACACAGAAATACACACAAAACTAAACGACCTCTGTCTCCTTCCATTAAACAGATATACACAGGAACACGCACACACAAGCCTCCACGATCATCCTGTCTGCTGCCATTACACAGATATACACAGAACCAAACACACACACATACACGCACATTCTCTCTCTCCAGCGATTAAGCAGGTATAACTAGAAACGCACACACATCTCGACACCATCACCCTGTCCCCTGCCATTAAACAGACATACACAGGAACACACACACACACACAACCCTTGACACCCAATTTCTTTCCCGTCATTAAACAGATATACACAGAAAGAAACACACGACCCTCCATGACCACCCTGTCTCCTGCAATTAAACAGATACATACAGAAATCCACACACAAAACTCGAGCAACACCCTGTCTCTGGCAGAAACACTCACTCACCATCATCCATCACCACACTGTCTCCTGCTATTTAACAGGAATTTACAGAAAAATGCAGACAACCCTTCACCACCACCCTGTCTCCTGTCATTAAACAGATATACACAGGAACATACACACACCACCCTGTTCCCGTCATTAAACAGATATGCACTGAAACACACACACATACCCAACCCTCCACCACCACCCTGTCTCCGGTCATTAAACTGATATACACAGAAACACAGACCCATACATCGCTCTACCACCACCTTGTCTCCTGTAATTAAACAGATATGCAATGAAACACACACATATCTCTCCACCACCACCCTGTCCTCAGCACTTAAATAGATATACACAGAAACACACACACGCACAACCCTTCCAAGACCACCCTGTCCCCAGCACTTAAACAGCCATACACAGAAACACACACGCAACCTTCCATCACCACCCTGTCTCCTGCCACTGAGCAGATATACACAGAAATGCACACACACATCCCTCGAGCACCACCCTGTCTCCTGGCATTAAACAGATATACACAGAAACACACAAACCTTCCAAGAACATCCTGTCTACTGCCAGTAAGCACATAGACACAGAAACACAGACACACTACATTCCACCACCACACTGTCCCTTGCCATTAAATAGATTTACGCCGAAACACACACACATCAGCCTCCTCCACCACCGTGTCCTGCAATTAAACCGATATATACAGAAACATACACACATATTTCAAGTACCACCCTGTCTCCTGTCATTAAACAGATATAGACAGAAACACACACACATCCCTCCTCCACCACACTATCTCCTGTCATTAAACAGTTATACACAGAAACACGCACACACACTATCCTCCACCACCAACCTGTCTCCATCCCTTAAATAGATGTATACAGAAACACACTCACACAACAATCCACGAGAACCCTGTCTCCTGCTATGAAACAGGTACACACAGAAATACACACACAATCCTCCATCACCACCCTGTCTCCTGCTATTAAACAGGTACACACGGAAATACACACACATGCAGAACCCTCCACCACCAGTCTGTTTGCTGCCATTAATCAGATAGACACATAAACACACACACACCTCCCCAATCACACACTCTCCGGTGATTAAACAGATCTAAACAGAACCCACACATCTCGACACCAACACCCTGACTCGTGCCATTAAACAGACATACACAGAAACACACACACAACCCTCCACCACCACATTGTTTTCTGCCATTAAACAGACATACACAGACACACACACACACACACACACGTAGACACACACACACACACGTACACACACACACACACACACACGACACACAACCCTTCAACAGCAATTTGTTTCCTGTCATTAAGCAATTAAACAGATATTTACAGAAACATATAGACAACCCTCCACCACCACCTGGTCTCTTGTCATTAAACAGATATACACAGAAACACGCACACCCATTCTTCCAACACCACCCTGTCTCCTGTCATTAAACAGAAATGCACTGAAACACACACATCGCTCCACCATCACCGTGTTTCCTGCCTTTAATCAGATATACACAGGAACATACACTCAAGACACTACACCACCACCAATCTGTCTCTAGCCCTTAAATAGATATTAACAGAAACACACACTCACACAACCCTTCAAGACCACCATGTCTACTGCCATTGAGCAGATATACACAGAAATGCAGACATGCATTACACTCGACCACCTCCCTGTCTCCTGCCATTAAACAGATATACACAGAAACACACATACAACCTTCCACGAACATCCTACCTACGCACAAACCTCCAACACCACCTTGTTCTCTTGCCATTGATCAGGTATATGCAGAAATACACACACACCCAACCCTCGACCACCACACTTTCTCCTGCCAATATCCAGATATGCACAGAAACACACACACAATCCTCCAACACCACCTTGTTCTCCTGCCATTGAGCAGAGATATACAGAAATACACACATACACACAACCCTCCACCACTACCCTGTCTCCAGCTCTTAAACAGATCTACCAGATACACACACACACAGAAACCTCCACGACCACCCTGTCTCCTTCCCATAAACAGATACACACAACAACACAGACACACATCCCTCCACCACCATCCTGTCTCCTGCAATTAAATATATATACACAGAAACGCACACACCATCCTCCTTCACCATCCTGTCCCCTGCAAATAAACAGATATAGACAGAAATATGCACGCATACCTTCAGCACCACCCTGTTCTCCTGCCGTTGAGTATATATAAACAGAAATACATGCACACAAAGCCTCGACCTCTACCCTGTCTACTGCCATTAAACAGATATACACCAAAACACGTGCACCCAATTCCTCCAACACCACCTTGTCTCCTGCATTTAAACATATATTCACACAAACACACAGACACACCACCCTCCTCCACCACCCTGTCTCCAGCAATTAAACAGATATATACAGAAACATAAATGCATATCTTCAGCACCACCCTGTCTCCTGCCATTAAACATTCATACACAGAAACACACACGCACACACACGCACACACAACCATTGCCCACCAATTTGTTTCCTGTCATTAAGCAGAAACACAACCTCCACAACCATCCTGTCTACATTCATTACACAGTTATATACAGAAACACACACTCACCAAACTCCAAAACCACCCTGTCTCCTGCAATTAAACAGATATTTACAGAAACATGCAAGCAATCCTCCACCACACTGTCTCCTCTCATTGAACAGATATACACAAAAACACACACACACCACCACGACCACTATCTCGCCTATCATTAAACAGATATACGCAGAAACACACACACGCCACCTTCCACCACAACCCTGTCTCCTGCCATTAAACAGATATAGATAGAAATACACACACAGCGGCACGAAGGCACATTGTTTTCTGCCATTAAGCAGATATGTGCAGGTAAACATGCACAACCATCAACCGCCATCATGTCTCCTGCCATGAAACAGATGTACTCAGAAACAAACACATACCAGCCTCCACCACCAGCCTGTCTCCTGCAATTAAACAGATAAAAACAGAAACACACACATAGAGAACCCTCCACCACCACCCTGTTTGCTTCCATAAATCAATTATACACAGAAACACACACACAACCTTCCACTACCATCCTGTCTCCTGCAATTAAACAGATATACACAGAAACACGCACACACATTACACCACCAAGTTGTTTTCTACCATCGATCAGATGTACCCAGAAACACACACAACCCTCCACTACCACCCTGTCACCCGCTATTAAACCGATGTATGCAGAAACACACATACACAACCATCCACCACCACCTTATTTCCTGCCATTAAGCAGATTTTCACACAAACACACATACTATACTCCAGCACCACCCTGTATCCTGCAATTTAACAGGTATACACAGAAAAACACACATAAACCTCCACCACCAGCCTGTCTCCAGCCAGTAAACAGATATACACAGAAACACATATACAACCTTCCACGAACACCCTGCCTCCTGACCTTAAACAGATATACGCAGAAACACACATACATACACAACCCTCCACCCCACCCTGACTCCTGCCAGTAAGCACATAGATATAGAAACAAGTACAGTCTACCCTCCACCACCACCCTGTCTCCTACCAGTAAGCACATAGACACAGAAACTCAGAAAATATACTCTCCACGACCACCCTGCCCCCTGCCATGAAACAGATATACGCAGAAACTGACAAACGCACACAAGCACACGCAACACTCCATGAACACCCTGCCTCCAGCCATTGGTCAGATATACACAACCACACACACACACACCAAACTGTCTCGTGTCATTAACCACATATACACAGAAACACACACACACACAAACAGTTATACACTTCCACGAAATTTACAGCTGGGGGAAACGGCAGTTACGATGCGATTCGGCAAGATTTAGGAAGCGTAGGATGGGGAAGGAATCTGCAGGGGATGGGCATATCAGGAATGTGGAGCTTATTCAAGGGAAACCTCCTGAGTGTCCTAGATAAGTATGTACCTGTCAACAGGCTCTCCCTGTAGAGCACGGGAGCCGTGGTTTACGAAGGACGTGGAATCTCTGGTCAAGAGGAAGAGGGAGGCTTATGTTAGGATGAGATGTGAAAACTCAGAGACAGGAGGAGACATGAGAATCTGTTGGCGGATAGGATCAGGGTAAACCCTCAGGCTTTCTATAGGTATTTAAGGAATAAAAGAATGACAAGAGCAAGATAAGGTCCAATCAAGGATATTAATGGGAAGTTGTGTGTGGAGTCAGAGGAGATAGGGGAAGCACTAAATTAATATTTGTCGACGGTATTCACTCTAGAAACGATAATTTTGCCGAGGAGAATACTGAGATCCAGGGAACTAGACTAGATGGGATTATACTCGATACTCTGACCAATAAAGGAAAGCATACCAAACGCCTTCTTCACTATATTATCTACCTGCGACTCCACTATCAAGGAACTATGAACCTGCACTCCAAGGTCTCTTTGTTCAGCAACACTCCCTAGGACCTTACCATTAAGTGTATAAGTCCTGTGAGGATTTGCTTTTCCAAAATGAAGCACCTCACATTTATCTAAATTAATCTCCATCTGCCATTCCTCACTGCATTGACCCATCTGATAAACAGAAGACATTGAGGTCTGCAGCTTCTGGCGATTAGAGTTGAGTGTGTAGTGCTGGAAAAGCACAGCAGGTAAGGCAGCATCCGACAAGCAGGAAAGTGACGTTTCGGGCAGGAGCCCTGCATCAGGAATGAGGCTGGGAGACTTGGGGGTGGAGAGATAAATGGGAAGGGGGTGAGATTTGGGTGAAGGTAGCTGAGAGTGCAATAGGTGTTTGGAGATGGGGTAAGAGTTCTAGGTCAAAGAGGAGGGTGGAGCAGATTGGTGGGAAGGAAGATTGACAGGTGGGACAGGTCATGAGGGTGGTGCTGAGCTGGAAGGTTGGAACTGCGGTAAGTGGGGAAGGGGAGATGAGAAAACTGGTGAAGTCCACACTGATGCCATGGGGTTGAAGGGTCCCAAGGCAAAAGAAAAGGCGTTCTTCCTACAGGCGTCGGGTGGTGAGGGAATGGCGGTTGGAGGAGGCCCAGGACCTGCATGTTTTCGGCAGAGTGGGTGGGGGAGTTGAAATATTTGGCAACAAGTCGTTGGGTTGGTTTTCAGGTATCCTGGAGACTTTTTGTGAAGTGCGCTGTGAGAAGGTGCCCAGTCTCCTCATCTCCCGAACATTGAGGACATGGGACAACTTCTCACAGAGCAGGTTAGAGAACACCTCCGGTCACTGGCATCACTCAACCCGACTGCCCTATTGGGCAGGGTTCGAACGTGTGTGGGCAAGCCCCAATGGATTTCTAACCCACCGCCTAAACCACACGGCTACAACTACATGCTTACAGAGGTTACAGAGCTAAGGAGGATTGTAGGGACTGGAAGAGGTTTCACAGTTTATGAGTGCAGTCGGGACTGGAGGAAAATACCAAAATAGGGAGGGTTTACGTTTGAAGGATTCTGCAGAAAGATTTTACAGGGTTACTGCAGGATTCTTGACAGTGAGGAGTAGCAGAAAAATCTTGGGTCAATGTCCAGAGATCCTTCACAGTTGCGAACCACGTTGTTAGGGTTGTTAAGAAAGCCAATGATGTGTCGGCTTTCGTTTGCAGGGGCCTTGAGTTTAAGAGCTGTGAGGTTATGTTGCAGCTCGATACATCCTGTGGTTAGACCACAATTAGAATATCGTGTTCAGTTCTGGTTGCCTCATTACAGGAAAAATGTGGATGTTTTGGAGAGGTTGTAGAGGAGATTTATCAGGATGTTGCCTGGTCTGGAGGGGAGGTCTAACGAAGAAAGGTTGAGGAATCCTGGGCTTTTAATTTTGGAATGAAAAAGGATGAGAAGTGACTTGATGGAGGTACGAGATTATGAGAGGCAGACATAAGGTGGGTGGCCTGAGATTTTTCCCAGTGCGAAAATGGCTATAACTAGGAGCCAAAATTGTAAGGTAATTGGAGGAAGGTTGAGGGGAGATGTCAGAGGTAGCTTCTTTACACAGAGTGTGGTGGGTGAGTGGAGTGTATTGCCAGTGTGGGTGGTAGAGTCAGATACATTAGGGACATTTAAGTAATTTTTAGATAGACACATGAATGATAGCAAAATGAATTTCTCAAAATGGAGACCTGTGACCAATGGTGTTCCACAGGGATCCGTGCTGGGACCACTGTTGCTTGTGATACATATCAATGATTTGGTGGAATGTATTGGTTCGTTGGTTAGCAGGTTGCAGATGACACTAAGATTGGTGGAGTAGCAGATAGAGAAGGGAACTGTCAGAGAACACAGCAGAATATAGATAGATTGGAGAGGCGGGCTGGGAAATGGCAGATGGAGTTCAATCTGGACAAATGCGAGGTGATGCATTTCGGATGATCTAATTGGAAAGTGAACTATACAGTAAATGGAAAAGTCCTGGGGAAAATTGATGTACAGAGAGATCTGGGTATTCAGGCCCAGTGTTCCTTAAATGTGGCAACGCACGACAGTAAATTGGTCACGGCAGCATATGGCATGCTTTCCTTATTTCGAAGGGGTATCGTGTACAAAAGTTGGCCGGTCACGTTACAGTTGTATATGACTTTGATTCGGTCACATTTAGAATATTACATACAGTTCTGGTCGCCACATTACCAAAAGGAGGTGCATGCTTTGGAGAGGGTGCAGAGGATGTTCACCAGGAAGTTGCCTGGTATAGAGGGCGCTAACAATGAGGAGAGATTGAATATATTCTGATTATTTTCGTAAGAAAGATGAAGGTTGACTGGGGACCTGATTGAGGTCTGCAAAATCATGGAAGGTATAGACAGGATGGATAGCAAGAAGCTTTTTTCCCCAGAGTGCGGAACGCAATTACTCGGGGTCATGAGTTCAAAGCGAGAGGGGGAAGGTTTAGGGCAGATAGGCTGGAAAGATCTTTATGCAGAGGGTGATGGGGACCTGGGACGCGTGGCCAGCAGAGGTAGTACAGGCGGGAATAATAATGTCACTTAAGATGTATCCAGACAGATGCATGATTGGGCAGGGAGCAAAGGGGTACAGATCCTCACAAAATAGGCGACAGGTTTCAACAGAGAATCTGGATTGGTGGAGGCTTAGAGGACTGAAGAGCCTGTTCCTGTGCTGTGATTTTCTTTGTTCCTTGAATGGTTTGCAGGTAAGATTGATCTTAGAGACGGGTAAAAGATGGACACAATATTGAGGGCTGAAGGGCCTGTACTATGCTGTACTGTTTTTTGTTCTAAATAGGGAGGGTTACAATGACAGGAAGAGGTTTTGAGAGGCTAGAAAGGATGGTATCTGAATGAATAGATACATTAGGGAGGTTTACTAGGATTGTCTGCGGTAACAGAGACAGCAATGGTCTGATCTGGTGCAGACGACCCAGACTGGGAGGATCGTGGGGACTGGAGGTGGTTTCACAGGGAGGGAAGACCATAGAGCCATAGGGTGCTACAGAAATGTGGAGAGCTGTAGGGCCTGCAGGAGTTTGTGGAGATGGGGAGGTTTGGAGGGATAGGCAGTTTACAGGGAGAAGGAAGTTGGTAGGATGGAGCGGTTTACACAGACAACGAGAGTTTTCGGTGAATGGAGCAGATGACAGAGATAAAGTGGGTTGTACAGACTGGAGGACCAATCAGAGATATGGAGGGTAGTCGTGACTGAAGATGTATATTCCTTCTGCAGATTATTTAGATATGAAGGGTGTGGACACTGACAGATATTCCAGAAGGGCAGTAACTTTGGTTGGAGACAGTTTCACAGATAAGGGAGCATTAGTAACCTTCTCCAGTTTGGTCAAAGTGGGAAGGGTTGTATGGGAGGGTGACATTTACACAGATAAGGGGTGTAAGAGCTGGAGAAGGTTATGGAGATGAGTAACTGGATGGAGATGCAGGAGGAGTTCACATTGATAGGTTGTGTGTTAGCGATGGGATGACGTTACACAGATAGTGAGTCTTGTCAGAACTGTATCGAGAGAATCATAGGCTTTCAGTGGATTCTCCATATGGGGAGTGCTGAAGGGACCTGTGAGGATTGTAAAGTCTCCACCGAGTAATCGTGTCTTTAGGATTGGAAGAGATTACGTAGATACAGACACATTGAAGACAATATGTGCCTTCTTCTTTTTATTGATCAGAGCTTCAATATCCCCGATCAGACAGGGATCCCTAAACCTGCCAGCTTTTCCCTTCACTCAATCAGAGACATATTGGATTCTTGAGATCACACTTTTCAAAGCCTCCCATTTGCCAGTCATTCTTTTTCATTCACACAGACTCACCCAGTTGATGGGAGCATGATGTGATGGAGCCGGTGTTGGACTGGGATGAACAACCTTAAAAATCTCACAAAACCAGCTTACACTCCAAAAGGTTTATTTGGAAGCTCTAGATGTCAGAGCACTGCTTTATCAGGTGGAGCACAATCGTAAGGCACAGGATTTATAACAACAGGATAGCAGCGTCATGGAATGTAATATCAAACACATTTAGTTTAAGTTTTCATCTTTAAGAATGATTACCTTCACTTCAAAAGCTGGTGCTTCGAAATAAACCTGTTGGACTATAACTGGTGTTGTGTGATTTTTAATTCACCCAATCAACCTCTGCTCGATCCTGCCAAATGGCCCCAAAAGTGGCCCTACTCCAGTTTAAGACCTTAACATATGGACCTGCCTGATTTTTGTCAATAACTATGTTAAACTAAGACAACTGTGGTCACTGGACATAAAGTGCTCTCCGACTGCCACTTCAGTCACTTGCCCGACCCCGTTTTCTGAGGGGAGATCTCGTTTGAAGCTGTCTGAGTAGAGTGCAGCCCTCTACATATTGATCTCGGAATCTTTCTTGGACACATTTGACAAATTACACCCCATACGGGCCTTTTACACACTGGGTGGTCCAGTCAATACAGGGGAAGTTAAAATCTCCAACCAATACTGACCTATTATTTCGTTCGGTAGCTGCAATCTAACTTCACATCTGCTCCTCTAGTACCCGCTGGCTATTTGGGGGTCCAGAACAATATCCCAGCAGACTGACCATCCTTTTTTTGTTTGTAATTTCTTAACATATGGCCTCATTTGATCACCCCGAAAGAGTATCCTCTCTAAGCACTGATGTTATGTCCTCCCTTATCAAAAGGACAACTCCCCTCCTCACTTACTTGTCCGTCTGTCCCGCCTGTCGCTTCTGTAACCTGGAACACTGAGCTGCCAGTCCTGCCCTTCTCTCAGCCATGTTTCTTTTATGTCATAATATCCAAGTACCCAGAGCCAATCCATGCTCTGAGCGCATCTGCCTTACCAGTCAGGCCTTGTGCATTGAAATAAATGCGCGTTAAATCAAAAGTATTTTCCCTCCCTTGACTGTGCCCCTCGATATCCTGGATAGAAAAGTTGCTCTCGAAGGTTGATGCATTTTTCACTTGGCTAGTCAATGTGCCTTCCTTACTCAGAGTCCAAAACCCTGCCAAACTAGCTTAAACCCTCTGCAATAAGACAAGTAAATCTCCCCCAGGGATACTGATGTCCCTCTGGTTCAAGTCAAACCCGCCCCCCTTGTTCTGGTGAAGGAGGAGACTGCTGGAACCCTCGTGGATATATATTTAATAATTTGCTGGGTACGGGTGAAGTGCAGAATGACTGGAGGATAACTAACGTGGTTCCTTTATTCAGAAAGGGAAGCAGGGATAGGCCAGATAATTACAGAGCAGATAGTCTGACAGCAGGGAGAGGGAAATTATTGGACACAATTCTGAGGGACAGAACGAATCAACATTTGGGAAGGTAGAGATCGATTATGGATACTCATCACGGATTTGGTAGAGTAAGATCCTCTCCCAAATTCAGCTGAGATTTTTGTTTGAAATTATGATTGAAGATTTTGATGAGGGCAGTGCAGAAGATGTGGGTTACATGGAGTTTATTAAGGCATTTGACAAGGTCCCACATGGAACGCTGGTCCAACAGACCAATGGGATCCAAGGCAATTTGGCAACCTGGATGCACAACGGTGGAGGGTAAGTTTTGTGTTTGAAATTCTTTCACCAGCGGGTGTACCACAGGGATCTGGGCAGCAACCATTGCTGGTTATTATAGAACATAGAACATAGAAAAGTACAGCACAGAACAGGCCCTTAGGCCCACGAAGTTGTGCCTAGTCTTAATCCTATTGTAAAATATAGTAACTTAACCCATGCACCGCCAACTTTTTCCTATCCATGTGCTTGTCCAGCAGTCGCGAAAGTGTCCCCAATGACTCTCCTTCCACCACCTCAGCTGGCAACACATTCCATGCATTCACAACTCTCTGCGTAAAGAACCTACCTCTGATGTCTCCATTATACCTTCCTCCTAATATCTTCAAACTATAACTTCTCGTACCAGTCAATCCTGCCCTGGGGAAAAGTCTCTGGCTATTGACTCTATCTATTACTCTAATTATTTTGAACAGCATTATGTACATTAATAACTCGATGTGAATGCACAAGGTATCATTTGTAAGTTTGCAGATGACATAAAAGGTGAGGCTGTTGTCCACCGTGAGAGGGATGGTCTCAGGCTACAATCTGAAGGTTGAGGCCAGAACAGGTGGTGAGAGAGGAGGGGTAGTGGAGTTTCTGATCAGTGAAAATATTACAGCATTAATTAGACAGGATATTCCTGGGGATCACCCAGTGAAGATATAATGGTGCAACGGAGAAATGAGAATGGGTTATCAGTTTGATATGACTGTACTACAGGCCCCCAACAGTCAGTGAGAATTTGAGCAGCAAATATGACGGGAGATCTCAGAGATCTGTAAGAATGATAGGGCTGTAATGGTCAGGGATTTTAACTTTCCAAACCTAGACTCGGACTGCGAGAGTGTTCAGAGCTTG
The DNA here is from genome assembly GCF_047496795.1 of Chiloscyllium punctatum. Lineage (NCBI taxonomy): Eukaryota > Metazoa > Chordata > Chondrichthyes > Orectolobiformes > Hemiscylliidae > Chiloscyllium > Chiloscyllium punctatum. The sequence goes on along the minus strand of NC_092761.1, from coordinate 5,096,660 downwards.
GATGTGAGGAATTTGTTCGGCATGTACAAGAAAGCTGTCCCAGTCAAAATGCAAATGGTCGGACTGCAGGAAGAGGTAAAACCTGACCTCGCCTTGGGAAACAAAGTAATGAAAGGGACGGAGTGGTTAGTGGGGCTACAAATTGACAAAATGATCACAATCGTAATGGTTGGAAAATAGCGATGGAAAAGGACAAACCTGGTCCACAAGTTAAAGATCAAAACTGGCCTTTCCTCAATCCAGATGTTATTACTCAAGAGCTTTTAACAATTGATTGTGGAAGCTATGTGCAGGTAAAGGGACGTCAGGAAGGTGGGAAGCTTTTAAAAGGGAGTTAAAATGAGAGTTCAGAGCCATCATATTCCTGTTGGTGTGAATGACAATGCTGACACGAGTAGGAAACTCTGGATGACCGGGGTATTGAGGTTCTGATCAACAAAAAGGGGACACATGTCACACATAGCCAGCTGGATTAAGTGGAATCCATCGAAGAACATTGTGGGTGGAGTAATTCACTTAAGAGCGAAATCGGGAGGGCACAAAGGGTACCACAAAAAGCGTTGGCAGATCAGGCTGAGGAAAATCCAAAGAGATTCTACAAGTATTTTAACAATAGAAGATTAACTAGGGGCAGAGTATGGCTCCTTGAAGATGAATGGGGCAATCCAAGTGTGGAAACACAGGAGATGGGTGAGATCCTAACCAAACATATCATGTTTGAACTTACTGTGGAGAAGGACAGGGGATGTCAGGGAAATAAATAGTGAGGTCTTCACAAGGCCCCACATAACAGGAGGTACTGGAGGTTTTTAAATGCACATAAGGGAGACAATTCCATGGGAACTAATCAAGCACATCCCAGGATATTGTGCGAAGCTCAGGAAGAAATTGTGTGTCCCATAAAGAGATGTTTCTATCACTGACAGCCACGGGTGATGAGCAGGGAGCCTGGAGGGCCTAATGTTGTGCCAGTGTTTAGGAAAGGCTGCGAGGGAAAGCCAGGGAGATCAACACCAATTAGCTTAATGTCAGTGGCGCGTATATTGTTGGATATGATTCTGCGGGACAGGAGTTACATGCATTTGCAAAGGCAAGGATTGATTATGGATAGTCAGCACAGCTTTGGAGTACTGCATAGAATTCTGATCATCCGGATTGAAGAAGCATTTCCTGAAATTATAAATGGAGCAAATATTGAAGAAGATGTTACTGATACTGGAGGGTTTGACAGAATCGGAGAGGCTGGATATGCTGGAAAGCAACATGGGGGGATGAGATAGATTTGGCAGAAAATGCTAAGGAGAATGCAAATAATTTTCTACAGCATACAACTACACAAAAACAACTGGACAGACACTAGGGCTCCTCAAAGATCAGTGAGGCCATCCAAGTGTAGACACAGAGGAAATGGGCGAGGGCCTAAATGAGCATTTCATGTCAGAACGTACTGTGGACAAAGACTAGGAAACAAAGGGAAGAAACAGTGATGGTTTGTAAAGAGTCCCCATTACAGAAGAGGTGGCGATGGAGGTCTTAGAACACAAAGGGAGAGAAATCCCTAGATCCTGAACAAATGTATCCCAGAACATTGTGGCAAAGTAGTGGCAGGGACACGAGCAGAGATATTTATATCATTGTCTTTCGCATTTCCATTGGGTGTAGGTGGCTGAGGTGTGACCTTGTAAAGGTTTAGAAAACCATAAGCGTTACAGGTAAGTTGATTAGCCAACGTCTTTACCCCAGGGTAGTGGAGTCCATAACTAGATGGGATTGAACTGCAGAAAGAGAAGGTGTTAGCAATTCTGGAAATTGTAAAAATCGGTAAGTCCACTGGGCCAGATGGGATTTATCCTTGGATTCTCTGGGAAGCCAGGAAGGAGATTGCTGAGACTTTGGCTTTATTCTTTGTGTCATCGTTGTCTACGGGAATAGTGCCAGAAGCCTGGAGGACAACCAATTTTGTCACCTTGTCCAAGAAAGGGAATAGAGACAACCCTGGTAATTATAGACCTGTGAGCCGTATTTTGATTCTGGGTAAAGTGTTGGGAAGGTGTGTAAAAGCTAGCATTTATAACCATCTGGAGATGAATAAGTTGATGAGGGATAGTCAACACGCTTTTGTGAAGGGTCGGTCATGTCTCACAAACCTTATTGACTTCTTTGAGGTGACCAAACAGGTGGATGTGGGTAAAGCAGATCTTGGCAGTGCAGATGAGCAGAGAGATCACTGTGTCCATGCACATATATCCTTGAAAGTTGCCACCCAGGTTGATAGGGTTGTTAAGAAGGCATTCAGCATGTGAGCATTTATTGGTACAGGGATGGAGTTTCAGAACCATGAGATAATACTGCAGTTGTACAAAACTCTGGTGCAGCCACATCTGGAGAGTTGCCTCTGGTTCAGATCACCACATTAGATGAAAGATGTCAAAGATTTGGAAAGGGTTCCAAGGAGATTTACTAGGATGTTACCTGGTACGGAGGGAAGGAGTTCGTAACCTCCATTTATGAGGAAGGCTGAGGGACTTGAATCTGTTTTTGTTCGAGAGAAGACATGTGAGGCCAATTGATTGAAACATACAAGATAATCAGAGGGTGAGATGGGTTCGACAGTGAGAGCCTTTTCCCTCGGAAGGCGATGCCTAGCACGAGGGGAGATAGCTTTAAATTGAGGTAGATATTAATATTATTAATTAATAGATATGGGACAGATGCCAGTGGTACTCAGAATAGTCAAGGAATGGAATGCATTGCCTGCAACAGTAGTAGACTCACCAACCTTAAGGGCATTTAAATGGTCGTTGGATAGGCATGTGGTTGAGAATGGATTAGGGAAGGTTAGATGGACTTCAGATTGGTTCCACAGGTTGGCGCAACATTGAGGGCCAAAGGGCCTGTACCACGTTGCTATGTTCTATGTTCTGTGTTCTAGAGGGCATAATTATGAGATGGGAGAGAAAAAACTTAAAAGGGTTTGGAGGAAAAAAAATTCCAAACAGAGGATGGAGCAGTTACAGAATGAGCTTCCAGGGGACGTGGTAGAGAAAAGTACAATAAGAACGTGGGAAAGACATTTGGGCAGGTACATGGAGAGGAGAAGGTTTGAAGGGATATGGATCAATTGCAGGGAAATGCGACTCATTCAGGGACTCTGGACAGCATGGACTGAATGGACCAAAGAACCGTTTCTGTGCAGCATGGCTCTACCTCCACGTATTGGCATGTTATAGACACTGAAGAAAGTTACAGATACAGGGATTTTATTCTGGAATGCAGTACGTTTCAAATATGTGGAGGGACTATTGGGAAAGGAGGAGGTTACAGGGACAGGAAATGTTCTTGGAGTTAAAAAATATTGAAGACGCTGGTGCGCAAGTCTTGCCACTGATATAATGTTGCGGAGTAGTGAGTCTCAGAACACAATAACCGACAGTAGGGGCAGTGACTGAGCCTGGGGTGTGCCTGAACTATATTCCCCCTCCAGCACTGTATCGATGTCATCTTTTGTGAGCCGATGTTTGAAGCTCTCTCATTCCTCTCTTCTCTGTTCACTGTGAGTGATCTTACCTCACTGCAGGATTGATTGAAGACTCCAGGTCTCCCTGCGCTTTGTCTCTCTGGCTGACCAACGATATTCAATGTGGTGATGGACGAGACACCCAGTAGTTGGGAAGTCTACTGAGTCAGGAAATTCCTGAGTACGACAGGAGGCAGAGAAATAGACAGAATGGGAAATTAAACTGATGCAGTGAGGGTTACACAGGGAGAATAGCACCGAGTCCCAGAGAGATCTGGAAAATCCCAGTCTCCATCCATGGCCTGTGCTGTTGCGTCTCTCTGGATTGGAGGATTCTGTTAGCTCAGGATCTGAAGTAGCTGTAAAAGCGAGAGACGCTGACAGAGGCAGCAATTAGACCCTCACAATGAGGGATACCACATGGAGACAGTCTGAGTGATATCAGCAGAGTGCTGGAAGATTTCATAATGAAACAATTATGTCGGAAGAACAGGTTTAGGTTCCTGATGCACTGGTATCAGTGCTCAGCAATGAGCAACCTTTGAGCAGGTGAAGTAATGGCCCAGTGGTATTATTGTTCGAGCATGTATCTAAAACATCACCCAATGTTCACTGGAGACAGGTTTGAATCCCACCATCGGAAGTGCTGGAATTTGCAGTCAATACTTTTTTAAAAATTGCAATTAACAATCCATTAATAAGTATGAAACTATTACTGACGTCCAAAATAACATTGGTTCATCAAAAAGACACTTGGGGGACATCTGCCCATCCTCACGTGATCTGCACAACATACTCACAGCAAAGTGATTGCCTTTCGATTACCATCTGAAATGGCCGAGCAAGTTACTCAGCTCAAGGGCAGCTAGGGCTGGCCAAGAAAGGCTGGTCAGCCAGAGAAACCCACACCCCATACCTTATTTAAAATATAATCCATTATGGTGGTCCCACTGGAACTGGGCTGGAACCGGTGTCCTGGCCAATCATGTTAGTAGACTTATGGACAGGGCTTTAAACTGACAGAGAGGGTGCAGGGACAGGGTTCAGGGGAAAGGAGCTTTCCAAATCCAAAACGAAAAAGTGAAGCATCGGAAAAACATGGGGATGTGGCTGAAGACAAGCAGAAAGGAACAGGAAGGGACAGAGTTTAACTAAAACTCTACATCAGGGAATCGGTTTGTGACAGGAAATTGTAGGAAATGTATGTTTTTTTTGGAATGGACAAAGTTTCTGCAATAAGGTAGATGGATTTGTGACAGAGATAAAAGAGAGTTAGACATCAGGGTGACGTGGTTACAGGGTGAACAAAAGGTGGGCATAAATATTCAATGATTTGCAACCTTGCAGGAATTCAGGCAAAAATGGACATCACAATCAATAATGGATACCAAAGACATTACAGAGAAAGCATTTGGCCGCAGATCATGAAGTAGAGTCAGTCTGAATGTAAATTCAGGCTATTACTTGCCAAGGTCACAAGCAGCAGAACAGTTTTAGCCACCGAACAGCATTTCATTGCTCATCGCTGCATTAAACAGGAACTCATTGGAATTTTTAATAAAGTCACCATGACAATTTAGTGAAACTTCAAAATTCATATAATCTGGGACAATCACACTGACAACAGTGATATTGGAAGGGGAGTTCGGACAATTGTGATCAGTGTTTCTTTGAATAACATAGTTACAGCCCTAGCCAGTTGCACAATGTCAGATCGACCGTTGTGTGATGAAATTTAGTGAATGAGAAATGTCACCTGGAGAGATCCTCCGGGAAATTGTGATAAAGTGCAGTTTAAAGCAATATAAAATGTTAAAGTGAATCACAGAAAGGACAAGCTACAATTATAAACAAAAATAGCCTATTACATAAGTTTAAGAGGAGAACTGACCAAGGTAAATAGGCTAAAAGGACTGAAACGTGTGTGTAAATGAACAGTGGAAAACATTTGAAGGAACAGTGTAAAACACTCAAGAAAAGGACATTCCATTGAAACAGACAAAACCTCAACGAGAAACCCACACCTGTCCCTCACTCAGGACAAAATCGAGTATGAGGTTGAGAAAATCGCCAAAAAGTATTTAAAATCCGGAAGTGAGAGAGGGTTTTAGGAGTAAGAGTTAAAGGGATTGCAAAGGCTTTGCTAGCAGGAGGGGGGGTGGGGCAGTGGGAAGGGAAACATTGTCAGGGCTTAATGACACGTCAGGAACAGGGAAGGGGAAGGTGCTGGAGGTGGTGAGAGTGTTACAGAGAATGGTCAGGGCCTGAACAGTGTTACAAAGCCAGTACGGATTGCTGCAGTTGGAGGGGTTTGCAGAGGTAGGAAGGGACATATGTATTTTTATTTATTTATTCATGAGATGTGGTTGTCACTGCCTGGACTAACATTCTTTGACCCCACTGCTAATTACCCAGAGGGTACCTCAGAGTCAGCCATATTGCTGTGGGTCTGGAGTCAAGTGTTGGCCAGACCATGTTAGAATATTTGATGTCCTTGCCTAAAACAGGTAAGTTAACCATATGAGTTCTTCCTACTGATCAGCAATACTTTTATGGTGGCCTCACCAATGTCTTGTACAGATATAACATGACATTCCAACTCTTACTCTCAATGCTCTTCCCAATGAAGGTCAGCATTCCAAACACCAGCCTGTTTGCTTGTGACGCAACTTTCAAAGAACTGTGTCCCTGCGTCCCTACGTCACTGATTGACAACACTACCCAGGGCCCGAACATTAACTGTACAAACCCACCCTGGTTTGTTTCACCAAAATGGAACACTTCACATTTATCTAATTAAACTCCATCTGCTATTCTTCAGCCCACTATCCCAGCAGTACTGTTCATCTTGTTGTATCCCAGATAACCTTCATCACTGTCCACTTTGCCACCAATTTCAGTGTCACCCAAGAAGCTTACTTACCAGGAAACCAATATTCCCATCCAAATCATTTATCCAAATGACCAACAACAGTGGACCCACTTCACCGCTGGTCACGTGCGTCCAGTCAGAAAAACAACATGTCTCCCATCACCCTCTGTCTCCTACCATCAAGCCCAATTTTGTATCCAGGTGACTAGCTCCTCCCGAATGCCATATTCTTTTACATTGATCTGAGCTTATTACCCACTTTACCATGCAGAACGTAGAACACAAAACAGTACAGCACAGGACCCTTCGGCCATGAGGCCATGCCAACCTTTTTTCCAACTGTAAGATCAAACTAATCGACATACCAGTCATTTTACTATCATTCATGTGCCTACCGAAGAGTCTATTAAATGTCCCGAAAGTATCTAATTTTACTACCACCGTTGTCAATGCATTCCAACGACATACCATTCTATCCTTTCTCTATCCTACCATTCTCTATCCTTTTATCCATCCTCCATTGACCTTAAAATTATACCCTCTTATAACAGCCATTTATGCAACAGGAGAACAAGTCTCGCACTCTTCACTTTCTGTGCCTCTCATCATCTTGTTCACCTCTACTAAGTCGCCCCCGCACCCTTCTTCACTCAAAAGAGCAATGCCTCACAAACCTTCCCTCAACCTTTCTTCATAAGAAATGCCCTCCATTCCAGGCAGTATCCTGGTAAATCTCCTGTGTACGCTCTCAAAAACTTGCATATCCTTCCTGTAAAGAGGGGACCAGAACTGAACACAATAGTCCAAGTGTGGTCTCACCAGGCTGCTATAAAGATGCAGTAAAACCTCATGGCTCTTAAAATCAATCCCCTTGCTCAGGAAAGCCAACACAACATATGCCTTTTTAACAACTCTATCAATGTGCATGGCAACTTTGAAGGATCTATGCACATGGACCCCATGATCTCTCTGTTCTTCCACACTACCAAGTATTCTGCCTTTCACCTTGTATTCTGCATTCAAATGCAACCTTCCAGAATGAATCACTTCACACTTTTCCAGATTGAACGCCATGTGCCATTTCCAGCCCAGCTCTTCCTTCTGTCTATTCCATTACAACCTACAACAGCCCTCTACATTACCCACCACTTCACCAACCTTCATTGACAAACTTACTAACCCACTCTCAAACATCCACATGCACGTCATTTATGAAAAGTCACAAAGAGCAGGGTCCCAGAGCCGATTGTTACAGAACATCACTGGTCACTGAGCTTCAGGATCAATACTATACATCTGCTGCCATACTCTGTCTTCTCTAGGCCATCCAAGCCTGTATCCAGATGATAGATTTCCCTGTTTCCCATGCCTCCTCATTTTCTGAATGAGCCATCAACATATTCTGCCATATCCTCAAAGGATTCATTTTGAGGCATGACCTGCCCCTCACAAATCCATGCTGACTGTCTTTAATTTAACTATGGTTTTACAAGTAGTCATAAATCCTGTCTTTAGAGTCCTCTCCAATAATCTGCACATCACAAACACTAGACCAAATCTGTAATTCCCAGGATTCTACCTCCTTAACATGGCCAGGACTCCAGAAATCTTCCCTCCTCTGCCATGCTCCCCAGAGATAGGGACAAATATCAGAACAGGAGGATTTTGCAGACATTAGGAGGTTTGCAGTTTCAAAAGGAGGCTTTAGTAATTGTGAGGTTTCATGGTGATGAAGGCATTTGAGGAGGGAGGGAGGGAGGATTGTAGTGAATTAAGAGGTTTCACAGTTTAGGTGTTTTGTTAGGGCTGCAAGTGGTTACTGAGTGGGGGAAGGTGTAAGCACTGGTAGATATTACATAAACATGTGGTTTTGGTTGCAATGGCAGGAAGAGGATGCAGGAAGCTGGAGAGTATGGGGTCTGAACGAGGTTACACAAATGGGAAGAGTTGTCAGGAGTGGAGGTGTTTACAGAGATATCAATGGTCTGATCTGGAGCAGAGGACCCAGACTGGGAGGGATGTGGGTAGGAGAGGTGGTTTCACAGGGTGGGAGGACCTTTGAGCCACAGGAGGTTACAGAAATGTGGAGGGCTACAGGGATGACAGGGGTTCATGAAGTTTGGAAATTTGGGAGGGATGGAGACCTTTACAGGGATAAGGATGTTTGTAGGACAGGGCTGGGTCACAGACAGGGAGTGTTTTAGGGAGCTGAGCAGATTACAGAGATAAAGATATTTGTATCGACTGGACGAACAAGCAGAGATATGCAGGGTAGTCATGACTGAAGATGGTTATAGATATAGGAAGGCTTAGGGTCTGTAGGTTGTGTAGACATGGAGGATGTGGAATCTGGAATACTTTTCAGAGATTGGTGCAGAAAGTTTGGTTGGAGACAGTTTCACAGATATGGGAGCACAGCACTAACAGGAGGAGGTTGTAGAGGAGGGTGATGTTTACACAGATGGGGGTATAAGAGTTGGACAAGGTTATGGAGATGGATAAATGGTGGAGACAGTGGAGGAGCTAATATTGACGGGGGGGGGGGTGATAGTGACAGGAAGGTGTTAAATAGATAGTGAGTTTTGTAGAAACCTGATTGGGAGATTCACAGGCATGGAGTGAGTTCGACAGATCAGGATTACCGCAGAGACCTGAGAGGATTACACTGATAGGGATGGTGGTCGGGTCTCCCCAGACTGTTGGTGTTTAGGGACTGGAAGAGGTTTGGTCGATAGGGAGGGATGTAAGAGCTGCAGGAGCTTATGGAGAGTTGAAGAGTTGGAGCAATTTGCAGAGGGAGGTTTCTCAGATAGGAGTAGGTCACAGATAGTGAGGGTTGTGTGGCCTGAGAAAGTGAAAAAGAGGGAGAGTTTTCAGGTCTGGAAGAGATTACACTGAAAGGAACCGTTGAAGAGCGTGATGCAAAAATGCATGGAGAAGGTTACACAGATAGGGAGGTGAGTAGGGACTGAAGGTAAATACACGTACATGGAGGGTTATATTGTTAGATGGAGCTTAGAGGGATAGGGACTGGTGTAGGGATTTACACAGATAGGGAAGGTTGTGTTTTGGTGAAGGTTACACTGATTAAGAAAGTGTTAGGGAGTGTTTCATGGACTACAGAGGAGCTCAGAGAGAATGTATTATGGGGAGTGGAGGAGATTGCAGACACAGAGATGACTGTCCAGTTGAAAAGAGTTTCTACAGACCCTCAGTGTTGTAAGGCTGGAGGGAGGTTACAGTAATGAGAGAGACCAAGACTTAATTACTTCACTGATCTAGATCAAGTCTCAGCACATAACTGTCAAAGGGAAGTTGAGACAGTCCAAATGAGTTTCAGAGATCTGAATGTTCATGGGAGTTTCAGGAGGGAACAGTGATTGGGAGTGGTGTAACAAATGGCAATAGTTATAGGTAGGGTTCGAAGAACAGGAAGAGGTGACAGATATATCGACCTTTGTAAGGACTGGAGAAGCTTACATCGGAAAGGAGTGTCTTAGAGACTGGAGGAGATTACAGTGTTAAGAAGAATACTGGGGATGAGGCAAGGTTCAAGAGACAGGGATGGTTGGCAGGACAGGACAAAAATCTGAATAGAATCTCCACAACCTGGAACCAGGCCATTCGGCCCAACCAGTCCATTCCAAACGTCTGAAGAACATCTGACCCAGACCCACCCCGCTACCTATCCATTAAACCCTGGATTTCTAATGGTTAACTCATCTAAACCACACTTTGTGATCGTCAATCCACCGATCGTACAACGTTTGGATTGTGGGATGAAGCCAGAGCGCCCGGGAAAACCCACACAGTCGGAGGGAGAACATGCAAAGTCCACACAGACAGTCGCCCAAGGCTGGAATCGAAGCCAGGTCCCAGGCGCAGTGAGGCTGCAGTGTTAACCACTGAGCCATCCCTGTGTCTGATTATACAGAGCACTGCAGACATTAGACCAGGTTCCAAAGTTCACAAGGGTTTATTCGAAAAGGAGGAATATATAGTCAGGAATAGGACAAGGTTTCACAGATGGTGTCCATGAGAGGGACTGGAGGAGGTTGACGCAATAGGGAGGGCTGTGGAATCTCCAGGCAATAAGACGTACGGACGGTTGGGGAGACTGAATGAAGTTAGTTCTACTCAGAGATGTACACACTGAGTGAGGTTCCAGAGTTAGCAAAGATTCTATGGACTGGCTGAGGTTATAGACAGAGGCAGTTGTGTGAATGAAAGTTGTTACAACAATTGAGAGGAGGTTTCAGACACATGAATGGTTTTAGTGGCTGCAGGATGTTCGAGAGCGAGAAAGGCTAGTACTGACTGGAGGTGGTCAGAGGTAAGGAACATTGTAGAGAAGGGAGTTTGTTACAGAGACAGCGAGGCATGGAAAGAGAGGGCAAGGTTACAGATATTGGGACAGTTCAAGTGGCTTCAGAACGTTACACAAAGGGAGGGTTGGCTGGAAACGCTACAGAACTGAAGGACTCTGTACAGACAGGGAGGTGAAATGGATGGTGGAAGGTTAGAGGTAATGGGATGCTGTAGGACAGGATGGAGGAGTGCTGTGGGGACTGGAGAAGGTTAGAGTGACATCATGTGCTGGAGAGGGTGGAGGAAGGTACACAGATGGGGAGGTCAGTAAGGTCTAGATGTTACAGACAGAGTGGGCTGTAGGTGCTGGACAAGATGGCAAACAGAAGGATTTTTGTAATGTTTTGGCGATGGTGGTCATAACACTCGGTTTCAAAGTCATTTTGGAAAAAGAATAGTGCCGAAGTGAAGAGGCCAAATTTGGGGAAGCCCCGTAATCGTTCTAATCTCACTGTCGCTGGGCATTCTCACTATCAGGAGACAGTGTCTGGCAAACACAGACACGGAGGAATAATTTGCAGTTGCGTTCACATTCGGAAATAGGAAGTATGTTAAAGTGATACGGTGAGGATTCAGGGCCGGTGTGGTCCATGAACAGCAAATACTGGTCAAGCAATCCTGTCAGCTGGATAAAGGAGGTACACAACGATGGAAACAGGCGAAGCTCTTCAGAAGTATCAAGTGTGCAAGGGTGTCCTTAAAAATGAGTAGCAAAGAATGGCCATGAAATATCCTCATTAAAATACTGTTAAGGAAAGGTCACAAGGTATTTTATGAGTGTAGTTAGAGGAAGAGGATTCCCAGCTAAAGAGTGGGGCCTGTTAGAAACCAAAGTGACAATCTGTGCATGGAGCCAGAGGAAGTAGTTGAGGTCTTCAATGAATACTTCCCATCTGTATTCACACAGGAGAAAGACATTGTAGCTGCAGACTTTATTTTGGATGGTGAGGTTCTATAACGTGGTACGATCAATAATGAGGAGATATTAAATGTTTTATTTGGCGTAAAGTTGGAGATAATTCCCAGTGCCCAATGAAATGTATCCAAGGCTGCTATGGGAGGTAAGGGAGGAGGTTGCTGGGGCCCTAGTGGATATATTTAATACTTTGCTGGACACAGGTGAAGTGCCGAATGACTGGAGGATCGCTAATGTGGTTCCTTTATTCAGGAAGGAGGAGAAAGTGAGGACTGCAGATGCTGGAAGAAGGGCTGATGCCCGAAATGTCGATTCTCTTGCTCCTTTGATGCTGCCTGACCTGCTGCGCTTTTACAGCAACGCATTTTCACCTTTATTCAGGAAGGGCAACAGGGGTAGGCCAGGTAATTACAGAACAGGGAGTCTGACAGCAGGGGGAGGGACATTATTGGAAACAATTCTGAGGATGAATCAACACTTGAAAAGGCAGTGATCAACTCAGCTTAGTCATCACGGATTGAGTAGAGGAAGATATTGTCTGAGGAATTCAGATTTTGAAGTGGTGTCTAAGAATATTGATGAGGGCAGTGCAGATGATGTGGGTTACATGGACTTGAATAAGGCCTTTGACAAGGTCCGTCATGGAAGGCTGATCCAAAGGTAAAGAGCCATTGGGATCCAAGGCAGGTTGGCAAATTGAATGTAAAATTAGCGGATAGACGTCTTTGTGTTTGAAATTCTTTCACCAGCGGGTGTACCACAGGGATATGTGCAAGGAACCACTGTTGTTTATGATGTACATTAATGACTTGGATGTGAAAGTGGAAGGTGTCATTAGTCGGTTTGCAGATGCCATGAAAGGTGAGGGTGTTGTCCACATTGAGGGGGATGGTCTCAGGCTGCAGTCCGATGTCAATCAGATGATAATCTGAGCAGAGCTTATTTCTGATCAATGTGAGGTAATAACTTGTGGGAGGTATGATAAGCAACGGATAGACACAATGAATGGTCAGTCCTTGCGGCGTACTGAGGAACACAGGGAACTTGGTGGATAAATCCATTGATCCCTGAAGGGGTCAGCACAGGTAGACAGGGTGGGGAAGACACCTGAACTGGTAGCGGGAGCAAGACCCATATCTTGATGGGGTAAATTACTAGAGCTGCTTGAGAGGATATAAACTAGTCTGGCAGGGTATTGGACCTTAAACAGTTGTAAGGTCACAACGAAGATTGAGGCTGGTACACAAGTTAAAGAGAGTGATTTCAAAAGACAAGGCAGGCAAGAACATAACAGGGAATGGGGGAAACTGATGATTAAACTGCATTTATTTCAATACCAGGGGCCTGAAAGCTAAGGAAGATGAACTCAGGGCATGGATTGGAACATGGGACTGGGAGATTATAGTTATTACAGAAACAAAGCTGAGGGAGGGGCAGGACTGGCAGTTCATTGTTTCAAGGTGGAGATGCTACAGGAAGGGGAGGCAAGAGAGGACGTGTGGTGGTGGGTTTTGATTGCATGAATCATCAAAGCAGTACACAGAGAGGATATTCCTGTGGGATCGCCCAGTGAAGCTATGTGGAACTCAGAAATAAGAACGTGTCATCACTTTGATACAATTGTCCTACTAACCCCGATTAACCAGTGGCAGATTGAGGAACAAGTATGTCGGGAGATCTCAAATATCAATCAGAATAATAGGTCTGTAATTTTAGGGATTTTTTTAAACTTTCCAAACTTAGACTGGGACTGCCAGTGTTCAGCGTTTGCAAGGGAGGAATTTGGTAATTGCGTTCCAGAAAACTCCCAATCAATATGTAAACGGCCTAAAAAGAGAAAGAGACAAAACCTGACCAACTCCTTGGGAAACAAGATCAGGAAAGGGACTGAGGTGTTACTGGGAAGGCATTTTGCTAAAGTGACCACAGTTCGACTAGTTTACAAATCGCTCTGGAAAAGGACAGGCCTGATCCACAAGTTCAGTTTATAAAACGGGGCCAGCCCAATCTTGATAGCATTAGCCAGGAACTTTCAAAAGGTGACAGGGGAGTGTATTTGCAGGGAAAGGGAAGATTGGCAAGTGAGAATATTTTAAAAGTGCGATAATTTGAGAGTTCAGCGCCAACATATTCCTGTCTTTTGTGTAGGTCAATGCTGACTGCATTTGGAAATGCTGGCTGTCTATTGAGGGTCTGGTCACGGAAAAGAGGGCGAATGTCAGGTATAGCCAGCTGGATCAAGGGAATCCTTGAGAATCATAGGGACTTTGGGTAGAAATCAGTAATGCAGAAAAGATACATGAAAATGCCTCGGCAGAGAAGGATAAGGAGAATCCAAAAGTGATTGTATAAAATATTAAAAGTAAACGAGTACCTCAGGCCAAAATTGGGGCCCTTAAATATCAATGAGGCAATTCATGTGTGGAACTGCAGGATATTTCCCAAGACCCTAAACACATTTTTCACTCCAGAACATACTGTGGACAAAGACTGGGGAACTCAGGGAACAAGAGTAATAGGTTAGACCACAATTGGAGTTCTCTGCAATTCCAGTCTCCCTGCTATCGGAATGATGTTGTGAAACTAAAAAGAGCTCATAAAAGATTTACAAGATGTTGCCCGGGTTGCTGCTGAATAAGCTGGGGTTATTTTCAGTGGAGAATCGGAGACTGAGGGGTGACCTGACAGAGGTTTATATAAACATGACGGACATGGATTGGGTAAACATTCAAGGTCTTTTCCCAGGGTTTGGGGAGTCCAAAACTCGAGGGCATAGGTTTAAGGTTAGAGGGGAAAGGTTTAAAAGGGACTGAAGGGACAGCTTTTTCATGCACATGGTGATGCGTGTATGGAATGAGCTGAGAGAGAAAGTAACAGAGACTGATATTATGACAACATGTATAAGGTATCTGGCTGGGAACATGAATAACATGGGTTTTGAGGTACATGGGCCAAATGCTGATAAGTGGGAGGGATGTGTTTGATCTCCTGGTCAGCATAGATACGCTGGACCGAAGGCTCTGTTTCCATGGTATCCATCTCTGTGACTTGAAAAGAGTGCATTTATGGAAGAGGTGGTGCTGGAGGTTTTAAAACACAAAGGAATGGAAAGCCCTAGGACATCATTAAGTGTATCACAGGACATTGTGGGATGCTACGGAAGAAATGGTGGAGCCCCTAGCAAAGGTATTTATTGACAGCCAAGTGTGAGGTGCTGGAAGGCTGGAGGGTGGCATAGTGGACAGTGAAGGAGGTTTACTCAGATTACAAATGGACCTTGATAATATGGGTGAATGGGCTGAAAAACCGTAGATGGTATTCAATCTGAATAAATGCAACGAATACATTTCGTACAACAAACAAGGGTAGAACTTATACAATTAATGTTCGGGCCTCAGTTAGTGTTTTAATGCAGAGAGACCTCCAGGTTCAGTTACATATTTCTTGAAGTTTGTATCACAGGATGGATAAGACAGTGTTGGCATGTTTGACTATTGCTCAGTCCATTGAGTGTAGGATTTGGGACAACATGTTGAGATTGTATGGACACTGGTGAGGTCTCTTCTGCAATACTCCATCCAGTTGTGGCCGCCCAGTTAGAGGGAGGATATTATTAAGCTGCACGGGTTCAGACGAGATTAACCAGGATGTTGCTGGGTATGGAAGGCTTGAGATTGAAAAATGGCTGGATAGGCTGAGTCCTTTTTCTGAAAAAAATGAGATAAATAGATCAATTTAATGGTAGGTGCCTTTTCCTCAGGATGGGGGAGTCTCAAGAGGAGAGACCACATTTTTAAAGTTAGAAGAGAGAGATTTTAAAAAAAAGACATGGGGGAAAATTGTTACACAGAGGGTGGTTTGAGTGTGGAATGAACTTCCTGAGGAAGGGGTGCATGTGGGTACAATTACAACGTTTAAAAGACATTTGCATGAGTATATGAACAGGAATGTTTTGGAGGGATTTGGGCCAGCAACAGGCAGCTGGGATGAGTTTAGTTTGAGATTATGATGGGTATCAAGTGAAGGGTCAGTTTCCATTCTTTATGACTCTATGACAAGAATGTGGGTTAATTCCATTATTTAAGAAAGGCTGCAATAGAAAACCAGGGAACTAAAGACCAATTAGCCTAATGGTGGGTAAGTTGTAGAAGTGATTCTGCCAGACAGGAGTCACATTCATTTGGAAAATGCAAGGATTGATGAAACATAGTCAGCAAGGCTTTGTGTATACAAAGTCAGGTCTCATTAACTTGATACTTTTGTTGAAGTGGTGACCATACATTGTCTACACTAAAGTCAGCAGGGTCTTTGACAGGATTTATGAAGATATACTGGTTCGTAAGATTAGTTCACATGGGATCAGGGGGAACTAGCCAACTGGATACAAAATTGGCTTGACAATAGGAGACAGAGGGCGGTGGGAAAGGGTTGTTGTTCAGACTGGAGTCCTGTGACCAGCAGTGTGCCAGAAGGTTCAGGGCTGGGTCCATTGATATACATTACCTACACAAACAATTTGGTTGAGAATATAGGAGTCATTGTTAGTAAATTTGTAGATGATCAAATTAATGGTGTAGTGGCAGTGAGTACAGTTATCGTATACAGTGAATACACTGACCAACTGGGCCAGTGGACCAGGGAATGAAAGATGGAGTTTAATTCAGGTTTTGGATTTTGTTAAGACAAACGAGGGATTAGATTAGATTAGATTACTTACAGTGTGGAAACAGGCCCTTCGGCCCAACAAGTCCACACCGCCCCGCCGAAGCGTAACCCACCCATACCCCTACATCTACATCTACATCTACCCCTTACCTCACACTACGGGCAATTTAGCATGGCCAATTCACCTGACCTGCACATCTTTGGAGTGTGGGAGGAAACCGGAGCACCCGGAGGAAACCCACGCAGACACGGGGAGAACGTGCAAACTCCACACAGTCAGTCGCCTGAGGCGGGAATTGAACCCGGGTCTCAGGCGCTGTGAGGCAGCAGTGCTAACCACTGTGCCACCGTGCCGCCCACGGATGAATGACACAGTTAATGGGAGGGCCCTGGCCAGTGTTGTCGAACAGTGAGAGACCAAGGGGTACAGTTACAGAGGGACAGGGTGGCGAAAGTGGCATTTAGGACACGTGCCGTCATTGTCCAGCGCTTTGTTAGATACGTTGGAGATATTTGTAACATTGTCCTAAATAGTTCTCTTGGGCAGAGGAGGCTACGGAGTGACTTTATAAAGTTTTACAAAACCATACAGTTCCTAAGAATGGTGAATACCTAAGGGGAAGTGAGTCGAAAACTAGAGGCTATAAACGGGAGGTGAGAGAGCAAAGATTTAAAGAGGGAGCTGAGGGGCAACATTATCCACAGAGGATGGTGCATAGATGGAATGGACTGCCAGAGGCACATGGGAGAAACAAGAATAATTACAACATGGAAAAGACATTTGGGCAGGAACATGGAGAGCTTCATGGAGAGGAGAAGGTTAGAATAGAAAAGAGCCAAATGCAGGCAAATGAGACTCGTTCGGTATCGGAAAGCTGGGCAGCATTGAGGAGTTGGACCACAGGTTCTGTTTCCGTGCTGTATGACTCTGTATCCAGTTAAAGAGGATTAGAGTACCGAAATAAAGCATGTTATAGACACTGAAGCAATTTACAGCAATAGGGATGGTAATCTAGAATGCAGTACCTTTCAAATATGTGGAGGGAGTACAGGGAAGGGAGGTGGTTACAGGGACAGGAACTGTTATAGGAGTTACAAATTATTGAAGACACTGGTGCACAAGCCATGCCATAGACACAGTGTTACAGGTACTGAGTCTTCGTGCGGTGTTGGAGGGAGAACACAGAAGAGAAAGATCCCATGCAGCATTCCAAACGTCTTGTGGGAGGCCTGCTTTAACCTCTTTTGTACTGATGCTCACTAAGACAGCAGAGGCCTGGAATGATATCTCTGAACTCCCGATGCTGTCTCACAACGTACGTTAAAGTAGATGTGGTGATTGAGCCTGGGGTGTGTCTGTACAATGCTCCCCCTCCAGCACTGCATCTGTGTCATGTCTTGTTTGCCGGTGTTTGGAGCCCACTCATTGCTCCCTGCTCTGTGCACTGTGAGTGATCTCACCTCACTGCAGGATTTATTGAAGGCTCCAGATCTCTCTTCCCTTTGTCTCTCTGGCAGACCAACCATCTTCAATGTGGTGACAGACGAGACACCAAGCAGTTGGGAAGTCTATTGAGCCAGGAACTTCCCAAGTACCTACAGGAGACAGGGAAATAGACAGAATGGGACATTACACAGAATGGGACATTAGACTGATGCAGTGAGGGTTACACAAGAAGAATGGTACTAAGTCCCACAGAGATCTGGAAAATCCATCCTGATCTGTGTTGCTGTGTCTTTCTGGAGGTAGAAATCTGTTGACCCAGGATCTAGACTAACTGCAAGAGCGGGAAGCACTGACAGAGACTGCAATTATACCCACACAGTGAGGGATACCACATGGAGAGATACTGAGTGATATCACTAGAGTGGTGGAAGGTCTTGGGATCACAGAATCATGGGTTTAGCTTCATGATGCACTGGTTTCAGGGATGAGCAACCAGTGAGCAGGTGAAGTGATGCCCTAGTGGTATTATTGCTAGAGCATGTATCCCAAACCACAGCTAATGTTCAGGGGAGACAGATTTGAATCCCACCACAGAAATAGTGGAATTTCAAATGAATAATTTCAAACATAGTAAGTAAGAATCCATAAGTAAGTATGAAACCATTGCTGATGTACAAAAAACCCAAACACTTGTCCTTTAGATAAGGACATCTGCCCATCCTCACGTGGTCGGCACGACATATCCACAGCAAAGTGTTTGCCTCTCAATTACACTTTGAAATGGCCGAGCAAGTTACTCAGCTCAAGGGCAGCTCGGGCTGGGCAAGAAAGGCTGGGCAGCCAGAGACACCCACATACCATAACTGATTTAATAAATAGTCCATTAGGATGGTCCCACTGGAACTGTACTGGGAGCAGTATCATGGCCAATCATGTCGGTAGGTTTATGGACAGGACTTTAAACTGACAGAGAGGATGCAGGGACAGGTGAAAGGAGCTTTCCAAATCCAAAAAGAAAAGGTGAAGCATCGGAACAGCATGGGAATGTGGCTGAAGACAAGCAGAAAGGAGCAGGATGGGACAAAGTTTAACTGAAACTGTACATCAGTGAATCGGTTTGTGACAGGAAATTGTGGGAAAGAGTAAAATATGACTTTTTTTTGGAATGGACGAATTCTCATCAATAAGGTAGATGGATTTGTGATGCAGTGATAAGAAGAGATTTAGTCACCAGGGAGACGTGGTTACAGGGCGAACAAAAGGTGAAACATAAATATTCAGTGGTTCACAATCTTGTGGAAACTCAGGCAAAATCAGTAACGCTAACAATAATGGATAACAAAGGCATTACAGTGAAAGCATTTGGCCGCAGATCATGAAGTAGAGTCAGTCTGAATGTAAATTCTGGCTACTACTTGTCAAGGACACAAGCAGCAGAACAGTTTTTAGCCACCGAACAGTATTTCATTGCTCATCACTGCATTGAACAGGAACTCAATGAAATTTTTAACTAAGGCATTGTGATAATTTTGGGAAACTTCAATTTTCGCATAACCTGGGACAGTCAGTTGGACAACTGTGATATTGGAAGAGGAGTTCCAAGAATATTTTTTCAGTGTTGCTTTGAATAACACATTGGGCAACTGGCTAGGAATGTAACTATCTCAGATTGACCGTTGTGTGATGAAACTTAGTGAATGAGTCATATCACCTTAAGAGATCCTCTAGGAAATTGTGCTAAGTGCTGTTTTAAGCATTATAATGTTGTAAAGAGACTCACAGAAAGGACAAGTTACAACTAGAAATGAAAATAGCCAATTACTTGAGTTTGAGCAGACAAGTGACCAAGGTAAACAGGCTAAACAGACTGAAATATGTGTCTGTAAATGAACAGTGGAAAACATTTGAAGAACAGTGTAAAACACTCAACAAAAGGACATTCCATTGAAACAGACAAAACCTCAGCAAGAAATTCCCACTGGTCCCTCACTCAGGACAGAATGGATCATATTAGATTATCAGGCTGAGAAGATCACCAAATATTACTTAAAATTCTGCAGTAAGGGAGTGTTTAGGAGTACGTTTTAAAGGAATTACAAAGTGTATGCTAGCAGGAGGAGGTCAGATGGAAGGGGTACAATTGTCAGGGTTTATTGTCACAAAAGGAACAGGGAGAGATGAAGGGGATGGAGGTGGTGAGAGTGTTACAGAGAGTGGTCAGGCCCTGAACGTTGTTACAAAGTCAGTACGGATTGCTGCAGCTGGAGGGGTTTGCAGAGGTAGGGAGCGCCATGTGTATTTTTAGTTATTTATTCATGGGATGTGCGTGTCACTGCCTGGACTACATTCTTTGTCCCCACTGGTAATTACCCAGAGGGCAGTTCAGAGTCAGCCATATTGCTGTGGGTCTGGAGTCACATGTAGGCCAGACCAGGTTCGAATGTCAGTTGGCCTTCCCAAAAGCAGGTAAGTGAACCAGGTGAGATCTTCCTACTGATCAACAATGGTTTTATGGAGGCCTCACCGATGTTTTGTACAGATTCAACATGACATCCCAACTCCGACTCTCAATGCTCTAACCAATGAGGGTAACCATCCCAAACGCCCGCTTCACCAGCCTGTCTACCTGTGACACTACTTTCAAAGAACTGTGTACCTACATCCCTGGGTCTCTGATTGACCACATCACCCAGGGCCCAAGCATTAACTGTACAAGTCCCACCCTGACTTGTTTTACCAAAATGGCACACTTCACATTTATCTAATTAAACTCCATCTGCTATTCTTCAGCCCACTATCCCAGCAGTACTGTTCATCCTGTAGAATCACAGATAACCTTCTTCACTGTCCACTTTACCACCAATTTCAGTATAACTCAAAAACAAAATCTTACTTTCCAGGATACCAATATTCCCATCCAAACCATTAGTCCAAATGACAAACAACAGGGGACCCACTGCACCGCTGGTCACATGCATCCACTCAGAAAAACAATATGTCTCTCATCACCCTCTGTCTCCTACCATCAAGCCCAGTTTTGTATCCAGTTCCCTCACTCCTCCTGAATGCCATATCCTTTTACATTGATCTGAGCTCATTACCCACTTTACCATACGGAACAAAGAACACAGGACAGTGCAGCACCAGACCCTTCGGTCATGATGCCATGCCAATATTTTATCCAAACGTAAGATCAAACTAACCTACACACCCTTCATTTTTTTATCCATGTGCCTATCCAGAAATATATTTAATGTCCCTAATGCTTCTAACTTTACTGCCCCCTCTGGCAGTGCATTCCACTCGCCCACTACTCTGTATGTAATGAACCTACCTCTGAAATCTCCCCTTAACCACTCACTGATCACCTTAAAATTACACCCCCTTGTAATAGCTATTTATGTCAGGGTAAAAAAAAATGTCTCTCACTATTCACTCTTTCTGTGCCTCTCATCCTCTGGTTCACCTCTGCCAAGTCATCCTCACACGTCTTCACTCCAATAAGAAAAGCCTTAGCTCCCTCAACCTTTCTTCATAAGACATGCCCTCCAGTACAGGCAGCATCCTGGTAAATCTCCTCTTTACCCTCTCTAAAGCTTCCACATCCATCCTGTAATGAAGAGACCAGAACTGAACACAATATTACCAGTGGGGTCCAGACAGGACTCTATAGAGTTACAGCATAACGTCGCAGCTTTAAAACTCGATTCCCCAGCTAATGAAATCCAACACAATATGTTCCTTCTTAACAAGACTATCATCTTGGGTGGCAAACTTTGAGGGATCTCTGGACCTGTTACCCAAGATCCTTCTGTTCCTCCACAGTGCCAAAGATCCTGCCTTTAACATTGCATTCTGTATTCAAATTCAATCTTTCAAAATGAATGACTTCACACTTTTCCAGATTGACTTCCATCTGCCACTTGTCAGCCCAGCTCTGCATCCTGTCATTGCCCCGTTGCAAACAACA
Source organism: Chiloscyllium punctatum (assembly GCF_047496795.1). NCBI lineage: Eukaryota > Metazoa > Chordata > Chondrichthyes > Orectolobiformes > Hemiscylliidae > Chiloscyllium > Chiloscyllium punctatum. The sequence continues at coordinate 5,074,905 of NC_092761.1, read as the reverse complement.
ACAGTCCTCCACACTATTCACCACTCCATCAACGCTTGTGTCATTGGCAAACTTACTAACCTACTCTTCCACTCACACATCCAAGTCATTCATAAACTCACAAGGAGCAGAGGTCCTCGCACCTCTCCCTGCAGAAAAACACTGGTCACTGAGCTCGAGGATGAATGCTTTTCATCTGTCATCACCCTCTGTCTTCTGGGGGCCATTAATTCCATGTCCAGACAGAGAGGTTTCCCGGCAACCCATGTCTCTGTACTTTCGGAATTGAGCCTAAAAGGTATTTTGTCACATTCTCAAAAGTTTCAATAAGATTTATAAGGCATGATCAGCCCCTTACAAAGCCATGCTGACTATCTGTAATCAAACTATGGTTTGCCAAGGAATCATAAATCCTGTCTCGGAGTCCTCTTCAATAATCTGCACACCACAGACATAAGACTGACAGGTCTGTAATTCCCAGGATTCCATTTCCTCAACAAGGGAATAAAATTTGCAACTCTGCAATCATCTGGTCCGACTCCAGTGAACAGTGAGGGTGCAAAGGTCATCGCCAAAGTGCAACAATCACTTCCCTCGCTTCGTGCAGTAACTTTGGGCACATCAAATCTGGTTCAGCGGACTTATCTATCCTTATCTTTTACAAAATTCTCAGCATATCCTCATTCTTAACATCAATCTGTTCACGTATATCAGCCTGTTTCAGGCTGTCCTCACAAATGTCCCTCTCAGCAGTGAATACTGAGGCATAGGATTCATTAAGGTCCTTCCCTACCTCCTCCGACTTCAGGCACTAGTTCCCTCCATTTTCCCTGACAGGCCCTACTCTCACTCTGACCATCCTCTTGTTCCTCAGTTAAGTGGAGACTGCCTTACGGTTTTCCTTAATCTTTCCCAACAATGATTTTTCATGTCTCCTTCTAGCTGTCCTAAGTCCACTCCTAAGTTCCTTCCTGGTACTTTCAGAGAATCCCTACAGTATGGGAACAGGCCAGTTGACCCAACACCTCCATATCAACCCTGCAAACAGTATCCCACCCAGACTCATTCCCCCACCCTATTACTCCCCAATTGCCCTGACTAATGCGCCACACCTACACATCCGTGAACACTATGGGTAATTTATCTTGGCTGAGTCACCTGACATGCACATCCTTGGGATGTGGGGGGAAACCGGAGCACCTGGAGGAAACCCACGCAGACACGTGAAGAATGTGCAAACTCCACACAGACAGTCGCCTGAGGCTGGAATCAAAATGGAGTCCGTGGTGCTGTGAGGTAGCAGTGCTAACCACTGAGCCATCGTTCTGCTCTATGTTACCCTCGAAAAAGCTTTCTGACCCTTGCTTCCTCAACCTTAAATAAGCTTCCTTCTTCCTCTTGACTAGATGTTTGAAATCCCTTCAAACATTGTTAAATGCTTTGCTGTCCATGTGGACAATATTCACTGGTCTGCCTTCATCTCTCTCTTCGCCAACTCCTCGAAGAGTCAATCCGGTTTGTGAAATACTGTTTTCCACTCACAAAGCCATGCTGACTGTCTCTAATCAGCCCTTGCCTTTGTTCATATATGTGGTACCTTTTTCTCATAATCTCTTCCAACAACTTCCCCACCACTGGGCTCACTGGGCTGTAATTTCCTGGCTTTTCCCTGCAGCCCTTAAGTGATGGAACAGCATTATCCTCCCTCCAGTCTTCCGGCACCACACTGCATCTGTTGATAATATAAATATTTCTGCGAGTGGCAGTGCAATCTCTTCACTAGATTTCCACAATATTCTAGGATACACCTAATGAGCTACTGAGGATTGATCTAACTTTATTTGTTTTAAGATTCCAGGACTTTCTCTTCTCTGTTGAGGATTCTTTCTAAGACATCACTATTTACTTCCCCATTTTCCCGAGCTTCCATGTCTTTCTCCACAGTAAATACTGACAACACTATTTTGTCTAATATCTCACCTACCTCCTCTGGTTCTACACATAGGCGAACTTATTCATATTTCAGAGGCCCTATTCTCTACCAAGTTACTCATTAGCCCTTATTGAAATTTGTGTAAAGGCATCTGATAATTCAAAGACACAATATCCCCCATACCACTACACCCCTTCTATACCCACTCAATTCAGCCATTTATATTCACACAAACAAATTAAATCCAACAGGCTGAAAAACAAATTTTCTAACAATTTTAGTATGCTCCCGACTTAATGTCAGGCTAACACTATTTGGTTTCTGACTGGCAGGAGAAAGGGTTATGGGAGTTCTTGTTCATCAATCTAAAAAGGTTGGCTTCCAAGTTCAGCAGGTAATAGAGAAGTCAATCAAATGCTGGCAATTATTACAAAGGGAATGGAGTCTAAAAGTATGCAGATCTAGCTAAAATTAGGCAAGGTTCAAGTCAGACCACACCTAGAATATTATGAACAGCTTAAGTGCCCGAAGGAAAGATACTGTCGCATTGGAGGCAGGTCAGAGAAGGGTCACTCAGCTGATCCTGGGAATGGAGGGATTTTCTAGTGAGAAGAGGTGGAATAGATTGAGGTTGAACCCATTGAGGTTTAGATAATGAGAGAGAAATGGAATGAACCATCCAAGATTCTGAGGGGCTCTGATCGGGCAAATGCTGTGAAGTTTGAAAATAGAACTGTAGAGCACAGCAACGGCCCTTCGGCCCACCATGGCTGTGCTGTGCAAGATGCTGTTCTACCTCATATTTTCTGCCTGCACATTGTCCATATCCCGTATCCCTGTTCATGCTTCTGTCTAAATACCACTTTGAAACTTTATTCACATTCTATTGCTACGACCTCCCTCGGTAACCTCCACTCTGTATATTAAAAAAAATCTTATCACACACATCTCGTTTAAATGTCCTCTTTCTCACCTTTAACCTATGTATTTGAAACTTCCACATTGGAAAAGAGATTCCGACTATCCACATTATCTATCCCTCTCCGTATGTTATATTCTTGTACCTGGTCTCCTGTCAGCCTCTGATACTCTCGCAAAACAATCCAACTTTGTTTAATTTCCTCTTACACCTAACACATCATGAAAAACCTAACGCAGGCAACGTGCTGATAAATCCCTTTTGTACCCTCTCCAAAGTCTTCACATCCTTCCTATTGTGTGGAGATGAGAAGAGCACACAGTACTGCAAATGTGGCCAAACAGAAGTTTCATACAATTACAACATCAGATGCAAACCACTATACCCAATGTTGTGACCGATGAAGGCCAGTGTTCTATTTGTTTTATTTCCTGTCTGAAACACTTCTATTGCCATTTTCAGGGAGTTAATGTCTTGCACCAAAATCTTTCTGTTTATCAACTTCCCTCAGTATCCTAAATTTCCACTTGAATCTGACATGACCTCACACTTGCCCAGATTAAACTCAATTTGACATTTTTCTGAACATCTTTCCAACTGATCTGCAACCTTGGACATTCTTGTTCGTTAACCTCATCTCCACCAATTTCATTTCATCTCCAATCATTATCTTTGACATTTCCCTTCGTTTCAGTTGTGTGAGAATCTGTAACCAGAGGCCATAAAATCCAATCAAGAGCTCACCCATTTAAGATGGAGATGAGGAGGAATGTCTTCACTCAATGGGTAGTGACTCTGTGGGAATTCCTGACTGGAGGGGGCTGCCGAGGCTGGGTCATTAAGTATATTTACAGCAGAGATGGTCAGATGTTAATGAATCAGGGATACAAGAGCTTTGTGGAAAAGGCAGGAAAGTAGAGTTGAAGAGTATCAGGTCAGCCATGATCAGATTGAAGGGCAGAGCATCCTCCATGGGCCAAATGGTCTAATTTCACTCCTACTTCTCATGGTCTTAGCTCAAACTGAGCGTCTACATTATAACATTGTGGGTCTCTGCTCACAAAACTCCTTTAGATTAGGATTTTAAGGTATTTATTATTACACAGTATTTGATCTACAATAGACAATTTTGTTGATGGCTCCTTGATATGACGTCATGGAAAACCATCTCGTATACAATCCAGGATTCCATCCATTATAGCCCTGATATTCATTAGTTAACCAGTCGGGATGGAAACCACCGTCACACACAGTAACTGTACTGCCCTTGCTACAAGTATATTCAGTGTCCTGATCGTAACCATATTGACATTACCATCACTTTCTGGTGCCCATAAAATAATTCCTGCTAACGGTTGCTGCTGCTTGCTCCACCCAAACAGACTCCAACATTTGATCTTCAGATCCATATGACTGTCTCATTAATGCATTAACCTCATCCTTTCTTCACAACTTGTTGCCTTTTTGCATAGATCCCAACAATCCTTCAATATTCCCTTCCCTGTGATGGTCATTCTGCAGCGACATCTCCGGAATGTCGGTTCCATCATATCAATTCACTGTCTTTCCATCTACCTTTTGGCGAATGCAGGGAGTCATTCCTCAGTAGTGGGGGGCTGAACAGATGGATAGAGTTTACAGAGATAGGGAGGCTTACAGGGACACAAGGATGTTGGAGTTAAACAGAGTTACATCTGATCAAGAATGTCAGCGGGACAAAGGAGTTTGGGGATTGGAGGAATGAACAGAGATAGAGGGAGCTGGATTAGATTCTGGAGATAGGGATAGGGATGGGTGTAGAGTGGGGCAGGCAGACTGAGAGGGACGACGGGGTTTTTTCCAAGAAAAGAGTCCTAAGAGAGATATGGAAGGTTGTTGTGACTGAAGACTTTTACAAATATTCGAAGGCTTCTAGGTTCTGAAGGCTCATAGATAGGAAGGCAATGGAGAATGCCAAGTTACTGGGTTAGAGACAGTTACACAGATCGGGAGGGTTGTTCAAACTGAAAGAGGATCCTGTGGTTGGGAGGGTTGGGGGAGAACCAGGGTGAAGTTTAAATAGATTAATTTCTAAGAATTGGCGAAGAATAAGCAGATTATAGGTAGGTTATGAGACTAGATAAACTGGCATTGAAAGTGAGTCTTATCGGAATTGGACTGTCATAAAGATTGGGGAAACTGCTAAAATTGGGAAATCGCCAGGAACTTCAACAGATTACCCAACAAGGGAAGATTAAATGGGCTCCATAGATTGGGGTTTTGAAAGGACTGGAAGAGGTAATACAAATAGAGATGGATTCCGGGGTAGCAGGTGTTTATGGAGATAGTGAGGGGTTGGAGCAGTTTACATAGACATGCACGTTTTTAGGCAGTACGAAGATGCACAGGCTTTAGTTAATGCAAGAATGGGAAGCTTAATGGGACTGGAAGACCGAAAAAAGTTATGGACAGTAGTGGTGGCTGCAGATATTAACAGATTACAGAGAGACTTGCAGATTAGAGAGAGTGGGGGCATCAGATTCTCTCAGACATTGTAGGAACTGGAGTAGCCTTGGCAAACGGGCAGTTTGCAGTTATAGAAGGTGCTGAAGGGACTGGAAGCAGGAATAGGTGTGGGGAAGGTTGTGGAGGCAGCTTGTGGTTTGAGAGACGGATGGCTACAGAGACTGCAGGGGATCATACAGACAGGGAGTGTTCTAAGAGCAGCAGAAAGTAGCAGAAATAGAGAAAGTGCAGAGCCTGAAGTAGGTTCAGCAATCAGGAGGTTTCAAGGTGCAGGATAATGTTAAAAAAAACAGAGGCATTTGTCAGGATTGGAAGACCATACAAATATAGGGAGAGCTTTCGATATTGCAGGATATATTACAGACATGGGGAGAGTTTCACAACTAAAGGGAATTAGAAACACCAGGAGGCTTTGAGGTTATTGGAGCAGCTTTGACTGCTCCAGGGAGAGATGTGGAGGCTGGAACAGGAGACAAAGTTAGGGAGGGTCTTAAGAGTAAGGAGGACTTTTCAGAAAAACGGAGGGATGTAAGGATGGGACATGGTGAGAGTCAGTGAGAATTACGGAAGCTCATGAAGGTAACGGAAATAAATAGTGTAGTCACATGGGGAGGACATTAAATATATAAAGATATGTAGTGACTGAAGCAGATTACATGCGCAAGGAGGGGAGTAGTGACCAGCAGAGTTTACAGAGATTGAGTGCGCTTTAGAGAGGAAGAGTTTATCATCATCATTAGGATTATAGAGACTAAGTTCCATGATAGGGACGGTTGAACTGGAAGGTTTCTACAGACATGGAGGATGTTATCAGGTGGAGGGGGTTCCTAAAGTCAGGGGTTGCTTGGGAGATTGCACGGATAGTGAGATTCTCAGGTAGGAGCCTGACATAGTTTCAAAGACAGGGAGGTATTTAGATCTGGAAGGGATTACACGGATCGGAACAGCTCAATGGAGTGAATAATTTTTCACAGACAAGGAAGACTTGGAGGAGCTGGAGACGTTTACCCAGATAGGAAAGGATGGAGAGGTTAAAGGCAAATACATTTACATCGAGGGTAGTATTGGTAGGAGGGGCTTACAGGGATAAACAGGACTCTCGGGGTTAACCAGGATGAAGGAATTTAGTTTCTACTGGAGACGTATAGGGATTAGGTTGTTAGGGATTGGAGAACCTGACAGAGATAGAGAGCATTGTGGGGACTAGAAGAGATTCCAAACAGAGGAAAGATGATCGGGAATGAAGGATATTACAGGGATCACTAATACAACATGGGCCAGGATTGATACCTGGGACCACCTGGGTTGTCTCAGTGAGGACCATACATCAGAGGGGAAAGAAATGTCCTCACAAGATCGTGGGAATGAAGCCTCGAATATAGCTGTTCCTTGCCCAGCAGTGTCCCCACTCCCAGACCAAACAGAACCTCATCACCTCAGGAGATATCACACCCACAGCTTCCAACTTCATAGTCCGGGAACTCTGCACTGCCCGGTTCTACCTCCTTCCCAAGATCCACAAGCCTGACCACCCTGGCCGACCCATTGTCTCAGCATGCTCCTGCCCCACTGAACTCATCTCTACCTACCTCGACACTATCCTATCCCTCCAGTCCAGAAACTCCTCACATACGTTCGAGACACCACCCACGCCCTACAGCACCTCAAAGACTTCCGTTTTCCTGGCCCCCAACGCCTCATCTTAACCATGGATATCCAATCCGTCTGCACCTCCATCCGCCATTACTAGGGCCTCCAAGCCCTCCGTTTGTTCCTCTCCAGACGTCCCCAACAGTAACCTTCAACCGATACTCTCATTCGTTTGGATGAACTGGTCCACATCCTTAACAATTTCTCCTTTGAATCCTCCCACTTCCTCCAGACCAAAGGGGTAGCCATGGGCACACGTATGGGTTCCAGCTATGCCTCTCTCTTTGTTGGCTACGAAGAGCAGTTGATCTTCCGTAATTACACCGGCACCACTCTCCACCTCTTCCTCCGCTACATTGATCACTGCATTGGCGCCACCTCGTGCTCCCGCGAGGAGGTTGAGCAATTCATCAACTTCACCAACACATTCCACCCTGAAATTAAAGTTACCTGGACCATCTCTGACACCTCCCTCCCCTTCCTGGACCTCTCCATCTCCATTAATGACGACCGACTTGACACTGACATTTTTTACAAACCCACCGACTCCCACAGCTACCTGGATTACACCTCTTCCCACCCGACCTCTTGCAAAAATGCCATCCCGTATTCCCAATTCCTCCGCCTCCGCCGAATCTGTTCCCAGGAGGACCAGTTCCACCACAGAACACACCAGATTGCCTCCTTCTTTAGAGACCGCAATTTCCCTTCCCACGTGGTTAAAGATGCCCTCCAACGCATCGCATCCACGTCCCACACCTCTGCCCTCAGACCCCACCCCTCCAACCGTAACAAGGACAGAACGCCCCTGGTGCTCACCTTCCACCCTAACAACCTTCGCATAAACCAAATCATCCGCCGACATTTCTGCCACCTCCAAACAGACCCCACTACCAGGGACATATTTCCCTCCCCACCCCTTTCCACAAAAACCGTTCCCTCTGCAACTACCTCGTCAGGTCCACGCCCCCAAATAACCCACCCTCCAATCCTGGCACTTTCCCCTGCCACCGCAGGAACTGTAAAACCTGCGCCCACACCTCCTCCCTCACCTCTATCCAAGGCCCTAAAGGAACCTTCCACATCCATGAAAGTTTTACTTGCACATCCACTAATATCATTTATTGTATCCGTTGCTCCCGATGTGGTCTCCTCTACATTGGGGAGACTTGGCTCCTCCTAGCAGAGCAGTTTAGGGAACATCTCCAGGACACCCGCACCAATCAACCAAACCGCCCCGTGGCCCAACATTTCAACTCCCCCTCCCACTCTGCTCAGGACATGGAGGTCCTGGGCCTCCTTCACCGCCGCTCCCTCACCACCAGACGCCTGGAGGAAGAACGCCTCATCTTCCGCCTCGGAACACTTCAACCCCAGGGCATCAATGTGAACTTCAACAGTTTCCTCATTTCCCCTTCCCCCACCTCACTTTAGTTCTAAACTTCTAGCTCAGTAACTGTCCCCTTGACTTGCCCGGACTTGTCCTACCTGCCTATCTTCTTTTCCACCTAACCACTCCATCCTCTCCTCCTTGACCTATCACCTTCATCTCCTCTCCCACTCACCCATTGTACTCTGTGCTACTCTCTCCCCACCCCCACCCTACTCTAGTTTATCTCTCCACGCTTCAGGTTCACTGCCTTTATTCCCGATGAAGGGCTTTTGTCCGAAATGTCGATTTCGCTGCTCGTTGGATTCTGCCTGAACTGCCGTGCTCTTCCAGCACCTCTAATCTAGTATTTGGTTTTCAGCATCTGCAGTCATTGTTTTTACCTCGCAGTAATACCACTCGGCCATCAGCTCCCTCAGTATTTGTTGTTTTCAGTTCTCAAGAAATATGTTCTGCATTAATTTTGAACTCTGTAAAAGCATCCACAGTGAACACAAAAACCCACCTCCAGTTATGATGTTTGAGTCTGGATGACTCAGTCAGACTGGCTAATGAGGTGGAGTTACGCATTTTAATATCTGACAGTTTCTCCGCAGTTTCGGCTGGCGTTGGGCTGCTCTCATTCCTTCTGCGATGAAATGAAGAAATGACAGTCGATACTCCCCACTAAATCTCTAAATTCAATTGCACAGCAACCAAAGTAATTCATTTTAATTCAAAAATGTTTCAGTGAAAGACATTCCAGGAAGCTCACCACCACCTGTCTCAGTTTAATGGGAAATGGGATCAATTTTGCAGCGCCAACTGTCCCAGTGCAAAAGGCCACTGGTTTAAGCCCTTGAACAGGTTATCAGCTGATCTGAGTTTTCAATCTTGTTCTTTGACAGATTACAACATGTTTTGCACAAGGGTGCATGCAGACAGGGCAAACTTCAATTATATTCAACACAAGAAAAGGCAATTCCATTTAAATGAGGCAGATTAATTGAGATCAGGCCTCAGGTGAGGATACAAACCAGTCAAGTTTGGAATTTCCAGAGACCATCAAGATTATCCATTCAATTACTGAAGTTTGTCTCAGTATTGCTTTCCCAATCAACCTATTTCAATGCATTATGACACCTCTGGAGCAGGTGGGACAGTTCCAGGTCTTCTGGCTCAAAGTTGGAGACACTACCACAGCATCACAAGAGCACTGTGTTTTAGGCTGAGTAACTGGTGGGTTAATTTGCCCAATTATCTTACTAATCTGGAACATACTGTTACCATCCTAATGCTGGGAAATAAGCAAGGTATTAATGGGAGCAAAGATGTTACAACAGACTCTCTGACAAGGGACAAAATATCTCCCATCTGTTGTTTTGTTCATCCTTCGATAGTTTGAAATTTTTAAACTTTCTTGTCTACCATCATCTTGGCAGTTTTGTACATCTTTTCTTTCAATTTGATGTCACTCATAATTCCCTCAGCTATGCACCGCTGTTCATCGTGCATTTCTTTTGCAAGTTAATATATATTGTTGAGAATTATAAAATAACTGAATATATTCTTCTGCTTTGACATTCTAACTGGAGTCCCATTCCAGTTTAGCGAACGACTACCTTATCCCCTTGTCACTGCCTTTAAGTTTAGATACTAGTTGAAGAGCCAAATTCCTCACCCTAAAGCTAAATTCTATCATGCTGCATTGCATCTTACCAAAAAGGTCTTTTACTTTGAGCTCATTAATCAATCATATTATCAGGTCTAAAATAGCTGTTCCATGATTGGTTCCAGAGCATCTGTTCTGTAAAATTGCACGGTGCAGTCTACCTCAAACTGCTTCAGAAGGTAACATCAGCTGAGTGTACAATACTATTTTAACTAACAGAGAACCCTCTGAATACCAGGATTCTGTTAGATCCCCAAAATTACTCATTGCAAGGAATCCCTACGTTGTGGAAACACGCCCTTCAGTCCAACAAATCCACACCAACCCTGCAAAGAGTATCCCAACCAAACCTATTCCTCAATGTTTACCCCTGATTAATGCACTGAAACTGTGCATTGCTGGACTCTATGGTAATTTAGCATGACCAATTCACCTAACCTGCAGTTTTTCGGATTGTGGGTTTGCAGCCCTGGTTCGCAGTTGCTTCGTGAAGTCTGAATGTTGTTGCCTCTATTAGTCCAACAACACTGTCACTGACACAGGAGCTGTTCCCCCAAATCAATTTGTGGCAGTCAGAAATCCTGCTACAACCTGCGCACATGCCAACCCAGTCATCTCAATCAGAAAGAATGAGTACAGCACAGATTAGAAGACAAATTGGATCACATTGTGCTTTTGAAATCAGAGGCTTTTGAAATGTTACAGCAGTCTTTGTTACAAGGGACAAAGTATTGACCAACTAATAGGACTAAAAGCAGACAGGACCTAATGGCCTGGATCAAACATTTTTAAGGCAACTGACTGCAGAGATATTCAAGGCATCGATTGGAATATTCCAGAATCAGGGGATACAGGAAACATCCAGTGGATTGATGCACCGGTTCAAGAAGGGAAGGAAGACAGAAATCAGGAAACTATAGACTAGTTAGTTTAATATCTGTTTTTGTAATAAAGCAGAGTCGAATATTAAAATAATAAATAGCAGTACATTTCGAAAAGCTTATCATTAAACATGGTAGACTGGGTTTTGTGAAAGAGACACTATGACAAATTTGCGACAGTTCATTGAGGAGATAACAAGCAGGGCTGAGAAAGGGCAATCCAATGATGTTCTGTGTTTGGATTTTAGAAATGCAAATGATAAGGTGCTACAGAAAAGTTAATTGCATAACAAAGGAGCTCACTGTGTCAGGGGTGACGTATTTGCATGGAGTGAGGATTGGTTAACCACACTGGCTGTTGCTGAGACCTCACTTGGAGTACTGTACGCAATGTTAGCTCCCAAATTTAATAAGGAATAAACCAGTATTGGAGATCATTCAAAAAAAGATTCAGCTAGCTACTTCGATGACAAAAAGGTTGACCTATCAAGAATAGCTAAACAGGTTAGATCATTATACAATAGAATCTCAACAAACAGATTACATACAGTGTGGAAACAGGCCCTTGGCCCAACAAGCCCACACCGATCCGCCGAAGCACAACCCACCCAGACCCATTCCCCTACATTTACCCCTTCACCTAAAACTACAGGCAATTTAGCATTGCCAATTCACCTAACCTGCACTTTTTTTTGGATTGTGGGAGGATACCGGAGCACCCAGAGGAAAGCCACGCAGACAACGTGCAAACTCCACACAGAGAGTCACTTGAGGCAGGAATTAAACCCAGGTCTCTGGCACTGTGAGACATCAGTGCTAACCACTGTGCCACCCACAAAATATAAGGGGTGATCTTATGGAAACAAGATTCTGAGGAGCTTGACAGGGTAGATGTTGACGAGATCTTCTAGCACCAATGAAGTCTCAAACCAGGGGACATTACATAAGGGAACATTCATTTTGTAAAAAAATGTAAACATTTATTTTCTTTCAGTGAATGGCTAGAATTTTCTAGCCCAAAAAATTATGAAAGTTAAATGTGGTCGGGGAATGGATCTGGTTGGGTTACTCTTCAGAGGGTTGTGTGGCTTGTTGTGCCGAAGGGCCTCTTTCCACACAGTAGGGAATTTATGATTCTATCTCAAATTATTCTAAAAGAGGGCAGATAGATTTTTGAAGTATTGAGCAGTTGAGGGCTATGTAGATCAAGCATAAAAGATGTGTTGAGATCTGGGTTGGCCCAGCCATGATCTGATAGAATGGGGGAACAAGCTGAAGGGATGAATGCCCTACTCCTGCTCCGATTCCTTGAGGATCCAATTCATGCTTGTTTTATCTCCAAAGAAGAGTGTGAGACAATGTGCTGAACATCTCAGATGTTGTGAAAATGGGGTGTTTATGTACTGGTTCAGATGGGATTGACTCATCAATCACAGCTATATAGTCATGAGTAGGAAGGCAATTCCCTCCATTAATAAAGGAAATCTACTGCAGAGCTCACACAAAGGGATCCTTCCCCTCAGTAAACTCACCCATCACATTACCCAACATATCAGCAAAAGCAGGCCGCACTGCGCATGCTCTAGCCTACAAAGGGACCCCGGATCAATGAAAGGACGGTGAGCGGAGCTGGAGGACCGAGCGGGCGGTTGGTCCTCCAACCAATCAAAGTGAACGAGGGGCTGAACTAGACTAAACACGTGATCACCCTCGCGCGCGGCCGAGAGTAGCTGTAATGAATGCTCGGGAAGTTATGGAGCGAAAGGATACGGTCAGGAAAGATTAACAGAGGGAAACGGGAGAAAAACTGTTGCTATGAGCGGAGAGTTTTTACAAACATGTTGTGCACGTCGGAAAACACAAATTTGAACATCCCAGTCCCGTGTTTGGAGTAAACGGGGCTGCAGGCCTGAGTGAGTGCTGGCATCTTTATTTGGGGCAACGATTCAGTGGACACATGCGCAGCCGCCATCTTTGTAGGGGGCAAGGTGCAGCCAGGCGGATGTGCAGCCTTTCTCTGGTACAGAGTCATTGGGCAGGATTTACACAGAGCACATTCAAACTCAGATAATTGGATGTTTATTTCTGGATTTGTTTCGTCATTCATTTAAATGACTTGCGATCGTAACTGAGTTTGCATGTCATTCAAAATTGGAGGTATTGAGGTATAGTGAAGAAGGTTACTTCAGGTTCCAGTGAGATATTGATCAGATACGGATTAATTTAGATAAACGTGAGATGCTGCATTTTGGAAAAGCAAGTCAGGGCAGGACTTATACACTAGGGGAAAGTGAAGACTGCAGATGCTGGAGATCAGAGCTGAAAAATGTGTTGCTGGAAAATCACAGCAGGTCAAGCAGCATCAAGGGCTCATGTCCGAAACGTCTATTCTCCTGATCTTTGGATGCTGCCTGACCTGCTGTGCTTTTCCAGCAACACATTTTTCAGCCCAGGACTTATACACTGAATGGCAAGGCCCTGGAGACGCTTGCAGAACAAAGAGACCTTGGACTGCAGGATCATAGTCCTTGCAAGTCAAATTGCAGGTAGATAGGATGATGAAGAAGGTGTTCAGTGTATTTTCCTTTATTGGTTAGAGCATTGAGTATAGGATGTGGGAGGTCATGTTGCTGTACAGAACATTCGTTAGGTCACTTTTGGAATATTGTGTGCAATTCTGGCCTGCCTGCTATCGGAAGGGTGCTGTGAAAATTGAAAGGTTGCATAAAAGACTTACAAGGATGTTGTTAGGGTTGAAGGATTTGAGTTGTAGGGTGAGGCATAAAAGGCTGCGGCTGTTTTCCCTGTAGTGCCATAGGCTGAGTGGTGATGTTATGGAGGTGTATACAATCATGAAGAGCATGAACAGAGTAAATGAACAAGATGTTTTCCCTGGAGTAGTGGTGTCCAAAAGTAGAGGACATTGCTTTAGGGTGAACGGGGCAAACATTCAAAGGGGCCTAAAGGAAAACTCTTTCATGCAGTGGGTCGAATGAGCTGCCAGAGAAGTGGTGGAGGCTAGTACAATTAAAACTTGTTGAAGGCATCTAAATAGCCACATGATCTGATTAGGAAGCGTTTACAGGGATATGGGCCAAGTGCTGGCAAATGGGAATAGGTTAGGTTCAGATACCTGGTTGGCATGGATGAGTTAAACCGAAGGGTCTATGTCTGCTATACATGTCGATGACAGTGGGATCATAACAGCTTATACAGCTTTGCTTCATCTCTGGGCTCCGTTATGAGCACTTTGTCAATATCTAACTTGCTCGGTATCGAACAATGGGTGTATTTTTGGTCTGTTTAGTATTTTACGATTACTTTTACAGACATTTTTGTAAGTTAATTTTTCACTGCCGACCAGCTCCTGACCATGTGCTGCTTATTTTTTTTTTCAGGAAAATCTTTGACAGTCAAGAATTCTTTTTTCCAATAAGCAAGTGCATTTTCTTTCCATTTCTAACTATCAAATTCTGCACCATTTTCATTCCCTGTAATCCATTTTGCACTCCCTGAAACATCAACTGTGTTTCTCCTTCCACAGATACCAGTGATTAATGTCAAAGCCCTGCTGCCTGTGGAGAGGGAGATGTTTGACTTTCTTGTACAGCTGCAGTTTGTGTGGTGAAGGTACTCCTACAATGTGGTTGGGTAAGAGACATTACAGAGTATTCATTATAGCAACAGTGATGATTTGAAGATAATGTCCAAATCAAGAACAGTTTGTAGTTTTATTATCCTGCTTATAATTTCACAAAAATATTATTGGGAACTTTGGACATAAGGCCAGAGAAGGATGATATTCGGTCAAGTCACCAAAAGCATTGCCAAATAAGCAGGTTTTGAGGAATGTCTTAAAGGGGGAAAGCAGACCTGTGAGGTTTTAGCTGCGAATTTCAGACCTTGTTGCTTTGGCAACTGTAAAAGCAGCCACACAGATGCAGTAATGAATTAACAGGTCATTAAGAGTCTTGAACAGAATGGGTTGTCGAGGTCTCAAATGGTTGAGATGCAGCGAGCTAGGGATGATCACAACCACGAATTAAATCAAGAGTGAGAATTTTAAATTGAGGGATGTGGGCCGGATGCTGGCAGGTGAGACTAGATTGAGTTGGGATATCTGGTCGGCATGGACGGGTTGGATTGAAGGGTCTGTTTCCATGCTGTACATCTCTGTGGCTCTATCGTTGATTATGAATAGGAGCCTTTTGATGGATCAACAAGTTTTGGTACGAGGGAGTACTTGGGCAGCAGAGATTTAGTTTTTCTTGAGATTACAGGGAGGTTGAATGTGGGAAGCTGGCCAGGAGTATGTTTGGATAATGAAGTCTGGAGATAACACAAGATGGATGAGAGTATATGAGCTGAGACAAGGGTAGAATCAGCTAGAATTAGTGATCTTGGAGTGGGACTGGGCTGTCACCCTCACCTCACCTCTGGGATTCACCTGGTTGTCAGGTTGTGAATCAGGGCGGTAACACAATTGGGAGCTGAGTGTTCCTGGTGGAACCTAAAATGAGTGTCGCTCAGCTGGCTGTTGCGGAGCAGCTGCTGCTTGGTAGCCCTGTTGATGACATTTTCCATCACTTTACTGCTGATCGAGTGTGGACTGATGGAGGGAAATTGGCTGCGTTGGATTGCGCTGTGTTTTTGTGTTGAACATCCCTGGGCAATGTTCCACATTGTCGGTAGATGCCAGTGCAGGAGCGGTACGTGACTTGGTGGGTGGCAAGTTCTAGAGCACAAGCTATCAGTGTTATTGCCAGAATGTTAGCAGGACCCATAGCCTTTGCACTACTTAACCATTTCCTGATGTTATTCAAACTCAACCGAACTGGCTTCAAACTCACATCTGTGATGTTAGAAACCACTGGAGAAGGCGAAGATGGATCATTCCACTTTGCACTTCTGGCTGAAGATTGCAGCAAATGCTGTCATCTTATCTGGTGCATGGGTGTGAGGCTCCTCCATCAGTAAGGGTGGGGATATCTGTGATGCTTCCTGCAGTGAGTTGTTTAATTGTTCATCACCGTTCACAACTGGGTGTGGCAGAACTGCAGAGCTCCGATCTGTTCCATTGGATGTCGGATCCCTTAGCTCTGTTGCTTGCTGCTGATGCTGTTTGATATGCAGGTAGTTCTGTTTGGTAGCTTCACCAGGTTGGCACTTCATTTTTAGGTCTGCCTGGTGCTGCTCATGGCATGCCCTCCTTTACTGTCCATTGTGATGGGTGAGAGCAGGATTTACAAACCCATGAGATTACAGATTGTGTTGGAGTACAGTTCTGCTGCTGTTGATGTCCCACAGTCCCTCGGAGATATCCAGTTTGAGATCCTGCATCTCTTCAAAGTCTGTCCCAATTAGAACGATTATAGTATCACTCAACACAATGGAGGTTTTTCCCAACTTTAAGGCAAGACTTTGTCTCCAAAAGGAATGTGTGATGGTCGCTCTTACCGATACCGTCATAGACAGATGTATCTGCAGCTGGTCAATTCATAACAATGAGATCAAGTATGTTTTTCCCTCTTGTTGGTTCCCTCACCACCCGCTGCAGTCTCAGTTGAGCAGCAATATATATCCTTTGGGACCTGGCCAGCTCAGTTAGTAATTCTGTTGCCGAGCTAGTCTCGATTGTGGACATTGAAATCCTTTACCCAGAGTACATTTGACACCATTTTATTGCCTCAGTGCTTCCTCGAAATGTTGTTCAACATGAAGGAGAAGTGATTCATCAGCCAAGGGTGGATGGGACGTGGTAATCAGCAGGAGCCATGAGAATTCCTGGTCTCTGGAGTCAATGCTGTGTCCTCCCAGGATAAATCGTCCCTGTCTGTACACCACTGTGCCATCACCACTGCCTGGTCTGACCTGCCTGTGGGACAGGACATATCCAGAGATTTCAGGAGAAAGTGAAGACTGCAGATGCTGGAGATCAGAGACAAGAGTCTGGTGCTGGAAAAGCACAGCAGGTCAGGCTGATGAAGTGTTTATGCTCGAAACGTCGATTCACCTTCTCCTCGGATGCTGCCTGACCTGTTGCGCTTTTCCATCACCACACACTCAATATCTTGGGATGGTGATGGTGGTGTCTGGTCATTGTCTGTAAGGGTTGATTTCATGAGTATGAGTATGTCAGGCTGTTCCTTGATTGGTCTGTGAGACAGCTTTGCACATTTTGGCACCAAACTCCAGATGTTAGTGAGGAGGACGTTGCACCGTCGAGAGGGCTGATTCTGTGGTTGTATTAAATGGTGCCTTCTGAGATGCCGAGTGGTCCATCCAGTTTCTTTCCTTTGTTGAGACTTTGCAGTGATTAATACAGTGAGTAGTTTGCTGGGCCACTGTCAGGTTGGCAGGATTTTTTTCACCATTGACAATGGTTTCATGGAGATCAGGAGATTCCTAATTCCAGTTATTTTTTCTTGAATTCAGATTCCACCATCTGCCAAGATGGGATTCGAACCAGGACTTCAGTCGTTTGTTTTAATATTTTGGATAAAATTTAAATACATTAGGTTTGTTCACTCACTTTAAGTATCACTTACGCAGGTTTTGTTTCTTTGTGAAACACTGTTCATCATCCTGTCTCCTCCATCCTTCTCTCCAACAACAAGAGTTTGGAGCACATGGAGTTTCTCTGTCACTAAGACTGAGATAATCCGATCTGGAGCTTCCCTCCCTCCCACTAGCGCGCCAAGCCAAACTGCGTCACGAAGTGTTCCTAGTTTTTGTCCTAAACCTACATCTTCCTCCAGTCTCTTGTCAAGCCTTATCATAGCTCACCTTGACCCTTTACCCTAATCTCACTAAACTACAGACTTCTCAACTCTCTTTCCTCCTCCTCATCAGTCCCCCTCACCGATTCACAGATATTGTTCCTTGTTCTGTCTTTTCTGGTCATGTCCTTCTCTCCCAAAATCCTGCTACATCTCCACTCTCCCTTTCCTTTCTGAATTCCTTGCATTTGGTGTCCTTGGTCCCTTCTGTATCTCATGTACATACTGCCAGGAGGTGACATTGTGCAAAAGTGCCATGTTGGGTTTCACATGTACACTGACGATGCCCAGCTCTCCCTCCCCATCATCCCTCTCCACTACTCCACTGTTATTCAGTTATCAAACTGCTTACCATATTCCCACTACTCGATTAGGTGCAGTTTCCTCCAATGAAACATTGTAGTGGTTAAACCCATTGCCTGACAAATTCCTTCCCCTTACTGCTAAGCCTCTCCCTCTCAATGGGCACTATGCAGCAGAACGACACCCTTCACAGTATTGCAGTTATATCTGACCCCAAGCTAACCTTCTGATCAGACATCTACATAATCCCAAACACCAGGAATTCCAATCTCTTAAACGTTGCTTGTCTCCTCCTTACCCCAGCTCCATTGCGACTGAAACCCCTTACCCGTGTCTGTGTTGCCTTAAACGTGACGAATCCGAAACAGAACCCTTGATTCTGTGACTGACTCAGAATCTGGTTTCAAACTCCCCTCTCAGTATTTACCCTCAGACACATCAGTATTTATTCTGTCAAACCCCTTAAGAATCTGGTGGTGTGGTCTGATCGTAGGTGGTGGAAATGGCAGAGGATGATGTGTTGTATCTGGGTGGAAGGTAAGGACTGGGGGGGTGGGGAGGAGGGAGGTGTTCTATCCTTGTTGCAGTTGGAGGTGTGGGTTTCAAAGGCAGAGGTGCGGGAAGTGGAGGAGATATAGTGGATGGTGTTGACCACGTGGGAGGGAAAATTGCAGTCCTTGAAATACGGGGCCATTTGGTATGTTCTGGCCTCACTGGAACACTGCAGTAAGCATGAGACAGAGATGTTGGCCAGGGAACAAGCTCGTGTGTTAAAGTGGTTGGCAGCTGGAAGCTCGGGGTCTGTTTTTGCAGCAGAACGTAGATCATCAGTCGCCATTTCCGCCACCTCCACTGATATGCTGCCAGACACGGGTTACTGACCCCTCCATTAACAGATGTGCACACTCCCAGCCAGATGGTAATCCACTCCTTTGTCTTTCCAAATGTTCTGGTCTCTCTTTTGGTTCTGACCCTGCCTATTATTTACTCTTTAACCCCTATCTCCTGCAGTACAAAGATCTGCAGGTTAGTTGAATTGGCCAAGCTAAATTTCCCATAATGCTCAGGAATGTGTAGGTTAGGTTCATTAGTCAGGAGAAATATACAGTAATATGGCAGTGGAATGGGTCTGGGTGGGATACCATTCGGAGAGACGCTGTGGAGCCTTTGGGCCGAATGGTCTGTTTCCACACTGTCAGGATTCTAATTTTCCCAGCTCCCATCGGTTCTGAGGAAGGGCCACTGGACAGATTTCTGTTCCCAGATGCTGCCAGACCTGCTGAGCATTCCCACCAGCTTCTGCTTGTTGTTCATGATTGACACCATCCATACACCTTCTGCGTTTGATTCAGACAGGGGGAGGATCCCACCACGAACCTCACAATGGGGTCAAGCTGATTGGTGGAAGTTTCGGACCAATAGGAAAAGGTGGTGGGACTGGTGGACTAAGTGGAACCAGCTGGTCATCCAAACAATGGGAGTGAATGAGGGGCGTGGCCAGTGGTATGACACGTCACCAGAAACTCTGCCTGTGCAGCGCCACGTGACACGGCTGTTGCTGAATGTGGGAGACGCAAACAGGGAAGGGGAGAGTGGCCTCATAGACAGGGAGATAATGAGTCACTTTAGACTGGGAAGTTTTAATTACACACTGTGCGGTTCGTAAATCTGAATTAGAAACTCTTAATCCCGCATTTGCAGCAGATGGGAAAATGGCTGCCGCCCTCAGGCGGTGAAAGGTCCTGGGATATGGCCGCTATTTTTATTGGGGGTAAGGTACAGTGAGGCGCATGTGCATGTCCCCTTCCTAGGATTTCGGGGGGGGAGGGGGCATGCAACTTGAAGAGAAGCATTTACACATCAAGCACATACCAAGAAAAAAAATGTCTTTATATTCTTCCTGCACTGACTGAGAGTTTTGTTTTGTGAATTCATTGCATAGGATATTAAATCAGAATAATTGATCCTGGGATCTCAAAAGCAAGTTTTTACAGTCAATGGAGTCATCAGGATCTGAATACCATTGGCATTTAACTGTGGAAGGAGAAAGGTTTGTCTGTTCTGTTTGTGAGAAAATATCTCCAATATTTTTGTTAAGCAGAAAGATGTACAAATTCGTGGTTGGATCATCCTTTGGGTGTGTGCTCTGTTCTGGGCCCTGCAGCTGAGGAAGGAGGTATTGGCCTGAGAGGGAGCACAGATTTTTCCAAATTCTCTTTGTAAGTACTCTCAGATTTAGACCTAATCACCTATTTCATGATGTTACTCTGTAAACTTCATATTTTCAATTACCTGCCAACATCCCATTAAAAGTCCTTTTGGACTCAAATTCCAGTACCTTTTCAGGTGGAATGTTCCAGCTTCTGACAACTGACTGTTCATTCAGAAACTGCTGAGGTCCATGTTGACTCTGGGGTTACAAAGGGCTGAATTGAAAGATGAGGTGCTGTCCCTGAGCTCCCATTGAGATGCATTGGAACTGGACAGGAGGCTGAGGGCAGTGTCGGTGTGAGCAGACAATGAAAATGACAGGGCTGCACTGTGAGGGCTGCTTGGCTCTGGAGTTGTGTGTAAACAGAGTGAGGTGAGACAGGGAGAAGGTGAAGCTGAAACTCCGTTTTAGTTCAGGCCGTTCAGAAATTCACAGCCCCAATGGGAACAGCCAGTTTTTAAGTGATAGCTGCAGAATATTTGCTAAGAGATTTTAAAGTACTTTTCTTGAGGGCAGTTGAGAGTTAACCACATTGCTGTGGGTCTGGAGTCACATGTAGACCAGATCAGGTGAGGATGACCGTTTCGTTCCCTACAGGACATTAGTGAACCAGATGGGTTTTCTAACAATTGACGATAGTTACATGGTCATCATTCGCCTTTTCATTCTAGATTGTATTGAATTCCGATGCCACCATCAGCCATGTTGGGATTCTAACCCTAATCCTCGGAACACTGTACATATCACCCATCTGGCAGGAATACCATTAAGCCATTGCCTCCCTTTTTAGCAATGTTTAAAAGAAAGTTCCATCATTCTACGTGTACAATGTGAGATAAATTACTGCAACGTCCATGTGTCAGCCTCTCCAAAAGGTCAATCAACAGAAGTTTGTTTGGGGGCAAAATATTTGACTTTTTTTGGGGACGGCCTATTAAACATAAATGAATCTAAATAAAAATCTTATGCCACAGACATGTAATTTCTGAAGCCGGAGGGGGATTACAGAGACAGGGAGGGTGGTGAGGCTGGAGGGGGATTACAGAGACAGGGAGGGTTGTGGGGCCAGAGGGGGATTACAGAGACAGGGAGGGTTGTGGGGCTAGAGGGGGATTGTTGTCCAAACATTACTGTGGTGTACATGGACTGCAGCATTTCAGGGAGGCGGTTAACCACCACTTTCTCCAAGACAAGTAAAGGTGGCCAATAAAAACTGGTCTGGGCAGCAAAGGCAACCCCCAGTGAATAAAACCAAGCAGTGACCTCTCTGAGTTTGACTTGCTGTGAAGTTAAAAACCTCTGGAAATGGAGTGGGCAGAGAAGAGAACAGAGACATTTCACAGCTGCCCTCAGAGAGACCTCACCCTTGGAAGTACTCAAGAGCCGGGGATCAGCTCAGTGAGTTTCAATCTCTTCAAATATCAATCTTAGTCGGTTTTATTTTATTAAATCTACAACAGTGAGTAAGATGAGGATTTCTTTTAAATGTCTTACGGTCTCTTGATTAAATGTTTAAGATATGTAACGTAAGCATTAAGTTATTCTCGGGCAGTATTTTTCGAGCAGTAAGACTGTGCCTTTGTCTTGGTCTGTAGATTGTTAAGGCGGAGAGATGGCCTGTTGTAGAGTGGCGTGCTGTTCCTGTCAGATGTGGGAGATAACGGAGAGTTTCAATGATCCTGTGATTATGTCTGCAGCAAGTGTGATTGCATATCCTGTTGGAACGCATGGATTGGTTGGAGGAGTGATTAAAGGCAGTGAGGAATTGACAGGAGCCGGGGGGGTGGTGTGATAGGTGGCAGTGTCAGGAATGCAGGATACTGCGCATACAGTCAGGTAGATGGCTTACCTCCAGGAAAGCGAGGGGGGGTGGGGGTAGGTCGGTACTGCAGGAGTCTCCTGTGGCTATCCCCATCTCAGACAAGTATACTGTTTTGGAAAATGTAGGTGGTAATAGACTTTCAGGGGAATGTAGCGCTGACAGCCAAGTTACTGGTACTGAGACTGTCTTATAACATAATGTGAAGTATATCCAGTTTCACACGATCGATGGTGATAGGGGACTCTCTAGTCAGGGGCACAGTCTGCCGTTTCTGCAGCTGACAGTGAGACATCAGAATGGGGTGGTGTTGCCCTGGTGCCAGTGTCAAGGATGTCTCTCAAAGGGAGCAGAATATTCTCAAAAGGGAAAATAACCAGTGGGAGGTCATTGAACATTGGTACCAATGGCATAGGAAGGGGAAAGCATGAAGTCCTGAAGTGCCAGGAGATTTGCTCGTGCCACTCAGGAGGCATTAAACCAGTGAGGGAGTCGGGGTAATCCTAAAGAGATAGTGAGAAAAGAGGGGAGTCTGAGGCTGGTACTGTTCACCAGTCAGACTGTCAAGGGAGACAAGAACAAGTCACAGAATGAGGTGCAACGGACAAGTTGCACTGCATTTATTTCAGTGCAAGAGGCCTGATAGGGTCAGGCAGGTAGGCTCAGGGTATGGTTTTGAACATGGCACTGGGATATTACAGCAATTACAGAGGCATCACTCGGGGATGGATAGGACTAGCAGCTTAATGTTCCAGGATATAGATGCTATAGCAAGGATAGAAAGGGGCCAACAGAGCAAGGAGAGAGGTGGTTTTGATTAGGGATAACATTATGGCTGGGCTTCGGGAGGATATTCCTGGTAGGGGTATTAACTTTACCAACATGGCCTCCGAATGCTGTAGTGTTAAGGGCTTGGATGGAATGGTATTTGTTCAGTGTGTACGAGAACATTTCTGATTCAGCTTGTAGGATATACTTACTAGAGAAGGAACAAAACCTGACCTGTTTTTTTAATTCATTCACAGGATGAGGCTGTCACTGGCTCGGCCAGCATTTATTGCTGCATTTACCCAGAGGGCAGTTAAGAGTCAACCACGTTGCTATAGGTCTGGAGTCCCATGCAAACCAGACCAGGTAAGGATGGCATTTTCCTTCCCTAAAAGTCATGAGCGAACCACATTGGTTTTTCCAACAATTGACAATGGATTCCTTGTCGTCACTAGATTATTTTTTCCACATATTTATTGAATTCACGTTCCAAAATCTGCCATGAAGGGATTCAAACCCGGGTCCCCAGAACGTTATCTGGGTCTCTGGATTAACTACCTCGCGATAATTTCACTCCGTCATCACTGCCACTTAGGAAATGAGGCAGGGTGAGTGACTGAGGTACCAGTGGGGCAGCGCTATAACACCAAAGATCCCACAGTATTGTCGCTCAGTGGTTTGCGCTGCTTCCTCAGCACCAGGGACCTGGGTTTGTTTCCAGTCTCTGGCGACTGTGTTGGAGTTGGCACATTCTCCCCAGTGTCTGTAAGGGTTTCCTTCCGGTGTTCCAGTTTGCTCCCACAGTCCAAAGATGTATTGGTTAGTTGGATGAACTATGTTAAATTTCCCAGAGTGTCGAGATGCAGTATTTGAGGTTTTGGGATGTGCAGACAAATCTCTGCCTGATATGAAAAGATCTTTTTCGGGTTTTGGACAGAGGTCAGAGGGAGGTGTGGCCGCATGTTTTACATCTCCCACGGCGGCAAGGGAGGGTCAAGGGTGTGGAGGGTGGGTTGGTGGGAGGGTGTGGACCGAACAAGGAAGGCGCAGCGGGAATGGTCTCTGCAGAACACAGATAGGGGTGGGGAGGGAAATATGTCTCTGGTGGTGGGGTCTGACATTAGGTAGCAGAAATAACAGAGGTTAATGCACTGTATCTGGAGATAAGTGGGGTGGAAGGTGAAGGCCGCAGGGTTATATTCTTTATTGTGGTTGGAGGGGTGGGGTAAAGGCGGAGTTGCGGGAAGTGGAGGGTATGTGTTGGAGGGCATTGTTGATCAAGTCAGAGGAAAATTATGGTCCTTGAAGTCGGCCTTTCTGGAATGTCCTGGAGTAGGATCCAAAGAGATTAAAGAAATATATCACAGACAAAAGATTAACTGGACCAGAGAATAGGACCCCTTAAAGGTCAACAAGGCTGTCTATGGAACCACAAGGGGTGCGAAAGATATGCAAATATTTCACGTCATTTTTACTGGAGAAGTATATGGAAGCTCGAGAGTTTGGAGAAATAAAAAGTGATAACTTGAAAAGTGTCCATGTTACAGAGGAGGTGGTACTGGATGTCTTAAATCGCATCAAGGTGGATAAAGCCCTGGAAACTGATCAGGTGTATCCTGGAACTTTCTGGAAATCTAGGGAACTGATTATTGGGCCTCTCCTGAGGTATTTGTATCGTTGATAGCGACGGGTGAGGTGTCATTATTTTTAAAATGTGGGAAGGAGAGGCCATGGAACAAGAAAACAGTGAGCCTGAAGTCAGTGGCAGGCAAGTTGTTGGAAGGGGTTCTGAGGGACAGGATATCCATCTATTTGGAAAGGTATTTGAAAATGACAGGGAGAATCAATACGGATTTGTACATGCACAATTATGTCTGACTAACTTGAGTGAGTGTTTTGAAGTGACAAAGAAAATATTTAAGCCAGGTGGTGAATGTTGTTTATATGGACATTCAACAAGGTTCCACAAAGCAGACTGGTTAGCAGGGTTAGATAACATGGAATGCAGGGAGAGCAAACCATCACAAAACTGCCTTGAAGGTAGGAGACAGAGGTTGAAGGAGATTTGCTTTGCGTACTGGAGGCCTGTGCTGCAAGGATGGATATTGGGCCCTTAAATAAATGACTTGGATGTGAATATATGAGGTATGGTCGGTAGGTTTGCAGAAGACACCAAAATTGGAGGTGTAGAATGAAGAAGTATAGTTCAGAATACAACAGAATATTGATCAGATGAGCCATTGGAGCAATGAATGGCAGACGGAGTTCAATTTAGATAAATGCGAGCTGTTGTATTTTGGAAAGGCAAATCAGGGCAGGACTTATACACTTAATGGTAACGTCCTGGGGAACATTGCTGAACAAAGAGACCTTGGGGTGCAGGTTCCTAGTTCCTTGAAAGTAGAGTCACATGTAGGCAGGGGAGTGAATGCAGCGTTTGGTACGCTCCCCGTTATTGATCAATGCATTGAATGCAGCTGTTGTGATGTCATATTGTGGCTGTACAGGGCGCTGATTACAGCTCTTATGGAATTCTATTTTCAGTTCCAATCTCCCTGTTCTTGGAATAATGTTGAGAAACTTGAAAGGGTTTAGAAAATATTTGCAAGGATTTTGCCAGGGTTGGACGGTTTCAGCTATTGGGCAAGGCTGAATAGGCTGGGACTATTTTCCCTGGAGAGTTGGAGACTGAGAGGTGATCTCATAAAATCATGAAGGGCATAGATAAGGTGAGCAGTCAGGGACTTTTTCCCAAGTTCGATGGGTCCAGAACTGGAGGGTACAGGCTCAAGGTGAGAGGGAAAAGATTTATAAGGTATCTAAGGGGCATCTTATTCATGTTGAGGGCATTGCAAGTATGGAGTGAACTGCCCGAGGAAGGGGTGGAGGCTAGTACAATTGCAGCATTTAAAAGGCATTTGATTGGGTACTTGAAAAGGAAGGTTTTAGAGAGATAAGGGTGAACCGCTGGCAAATTGGACTCCATTAATGCTCTCCGTTATTGGTCAATGCATTGAATACAGAAGCTGGGATGTCATATTGTGGCTGGACAGGACGTTGATTAAGCCACTTCTGGAATTCTGTTTTCAGTTTGAATTACTCTGTTCTGGGAAGGATGTTGTGAAACTTGAAAAGGTTTGGACAAGATTTACAAAAACGTTGCCAGGACTGGAGGATTTGGGCTACAGGGAGAGGCTGAATAGGCTGGGGCTATTTTCTCTGGAGAGTCAAAGACTGAGAGGTGACTTCATGGAGATTTATAAAATCACGAGGGGTGTGAATAAGGTGAGCAGCCGGGGTACTATTTCCTCAGGTTAGGTGGGTCCAAAACTGGAGCACCTGGGTTTAGGTTGAGAGGGCAAACATTTAAAAGGGATCTAAATGGCAACGTTTTCAAGCTGAGTGTGGTGTGTGTATGGGAGGGGCTACCAGATGAAGTAGTAGAGGCTGATAAAATCACAACATTTAAAAGGCTTCCAATTGGGTACATGAATAGGAAGGGTTTTGATGGATACATTCCAATAGCTGGTAAATGGGAATCCATTAGTTTAGGATTCCTCGTTGGCACGGACGAATTGGACCGAAGGTCTGTTTCTTTGATCTAAATAAATTAAGATGCATTCCTCTCTTTTGTGGAGAGCTAGCTGAAGCACAGATAATTATCCTTGGAGCTGAGAAGGAGAAGCAGTGATTTCGATCTGGTGCAGATTTGGTTCCAAGGTCTTGAATTTGCAGAGAGAGAGAGGAATTGTTAACACTCACAATTTTTAGTAACTACTTTCAAGTAATTGGCAAATAATACAAGGTGAAAATGTGAACACTATTTTATTCAGTAAGTTCTGAGCATCTGGAACAGTCTGAACGACACAGATTCAGCAGGTGTTCTGAAACAGACTTAGAATTTTACTTTTTAAGGAAAGATTTGGCGGGCGAATGGGCACATGGGAGGGGACTTGGGACAGATTTGCAGCATCTCCAGCGGGAGAGAGTACAGCACCAATGGGCTGAATAACCCCCAGCCCCTGTGCTCTGTGATACTGCCCCATTCACTGTGAATGATGAAGCTCATCCCAGGGCAGAGAGAGGGATTAGCCCTCCACTCTCATCACAATGGGGCCCGGCTGAATGACGGCAGCTCCAGACCAATGGGAGGAGAATCTGTGTGGTCCTGCAACCAATGGGATTGAATGAGGGGTGTGGCCAGCAAGACGACACCTGTCCATGAGCTGTGCAGGTGCAGTGTCACTGTTTGGGGTTGGGAGAGACAGCAGAGACAGGGACAAAGGCTGTGGGGCCTGAATTACAAACTCCGGTCAATTGGAACCAAAAGAACTGCGGAAGATGTAAATCAGAAACAACAACCAGGAGGTTCTGGAAAAGCTCAGCAGGTCTGGCAGGACCTGTGATGAAAAATCAGAGTTAAAGTTTCAGACCCAGTGTCCCTTCCTCAGGACAGATGTTACTGAGAAAAAAAGTCAGTTTATGTGCAGAAGAAAGTGTGGGGGAAAGATAAAAGGAGTAAAGGATAGGTGTGGATAGAGTGAGAAGAACGGTTGGATAAAGGAGTGGATAAAGATCTGGCTGGAGGAGGTTCATTAGGTGTTCGTGGCTAACCATAGGTAGTGTGTAATGGCAGGCTGTGAGAACGAGGCCTGGTGTGTGGGGTAAGGGGCTACGACATGAGGTTGTTGACTTATGGTTAGCCACTAACTGTCTCCATTGTAAGCTGTTGCCCACCTTTCAGAAGATGGTTAGGGGGTTAGATAGGGTTGACAGTGAGAACCTTTTTCCATGTATGGAGTCAGCTATTATGAGGGGGCATAGCTTTTAATTAAGGGGTGGTAGGTATAGGACAGATGTTAGGGGTAGATTCTTTACTCAGCGAGTCGTGAGTTCATGGAATGCCCTGCCAGTAGCAGTGGTGGACTCTCCCTCTTTATGGGCATTTAAACGGGCATTGGATAGGCATATGGAGGATAGTGGGTTAGTGTAGGTTAGGTGGGCTTAGATCGGCGCAACATCAAGGGCCAAAGGGCCTGTACTGCGCTGTATTCTTCTATGTTCTATATCACTCCACGATTGGAGCTGCCGAGGACGCAAACCTTTGGAATATCTTCCCTAACCCCCTCTGTCTTAAAGATGTATCTAAAAATCGTTCTCTTTAATTAACGTTTCCATCATTAGTGAAGCATTTTAGGAGATTTGTCAGTGTGAAAGGCTCCATACAATGCAGGTAGTTGTTGTTATTGTCTGACATCAGGAGAAACAGGGATGAGCCCTCTCTCTCTGTGACCTGATGAACAACAGCAAAATCAGGAAGCACTGAGCATGCTCCAGCCCACAATGGGCCTCGGATTATTGATGTCAGCGCAGGACCAATAAGAGTGGGGGAACAGGGCGATAGGTGCTATTTGGTCCTTCAACCAATCGGAGTGAATGAGGGGCGGGACAATACTCAACCACGTGACAAACTTCACTGACAGCACAGGGATGTTGTGACCAAGGCAATGGGAATGTGTGAAGGTGAAGGGCAGGGGAAAGGAAAGACATATTGACCAGGAAGAGGAGGAAATGTTCATGGTATGTGATGAGAGGTTTTACAGAACTTAGTGCGCATTTAGTGAAACACAAATTTCAAAATCCCAAATTCTGCACCACTTTCCCTCCCTATAATGCATTTTGCACTCCCTGAAATATCAACTGTGTGTTTCTCCCTCCACAGATACCATTGATTAGTGCCAAAGCCCTTGCCTGTGGAGAAGGTGATGTTTGACTTCCTTGTACAGCTGCAGTTCGTGTGGTGAAGGTGCTCCCACAATATGGTTGGGTAAGAGCTGTTATAGATTGTCAACTCTTCAATGTTACTGAGTGAATGATGTATGTGCAAATCAACAACAGTTTGTTTTTTTATCATGTTTTTAATTCCACAGAAATACTATTGAGAACTTCTGACGTAAGGCCATAGATGGGGATATTAGGTCAGGTGATCAAAAGAATTGCCAAATAAGCAAGTTTTCAGGAATACCTTAAAGGAGGAAAGCAGGTCTGAGGGGGTTAGGGTAGGAATTCCAGACCGTGTTGCCTTGGCAACAGTAGAAACAGCCAGACAGGTGAAGCAATGATTAAAGACATCGTTGGGAGTCTGAAAGAAAATGAGTTGTCGGGGTCTCACAGGTTGTGTGGTGCAGGGAGACAGGGATGTTCACAGTCAGGAATTACATCAAGGGTGAGAATTTTAAATTGTTGCTTGTTACAAGGAGCCTTTTGATGGATCAACAAGTTTTGGTACAAGTGAGCACTTGGGCAGTAGGGTTTTAGATACTCTTGAGATTGCATGGAAGTTGAATGTGGGAGGCTGGCCAGGAGTGTGTTTGGATAATGAAGTCTGGAGATAACACAGGGATGGACGAGTATTTCAGTAAATGAGCTGAGTCTAGGGCGGAGTTGGGTGATGTCACTAATGTAGGAATAGTGCTTTGGAGTTGGGCTACTCCTCCTCTTCATTACTCCTCACCAAATCACAGGTATTGTTCCTTGTTCTATCTGTCTGTCTTTTCTGGTTATGTCCTTTTCTCCCATTCTGCTGCAAACTAATATTTGACCCCACCGTTGTTGGAAAAACCTGCTCCATCCTGACTCTCCCTTTCCTTTCTGAATTCCTTGTATTTGGTGTCCCTTAAGGATCTCTCCTTGGTCCCTCCTGTTTCTCACCTACATACTGCCAGGACGTGACATTGTCCAAAAGCACCGTGTTGGGTTTCACATGTACACTGACAATGCCCAGCCTGTTGTCCCCCCACCCCCATCGGCCTGTTCCTCCTCTTTTCCCCCTGGGATGTATTCCATCAGGGCAATGAGACTTGTTTACTTTTAGCTCCATGAGCTTGTCTCTTTCAATATAATGGTTATTATCTAGGTCTTCACCCTCCTTAGTCTCCTTATTAATTACTGGCATGTTCTTCATATCCTCCACTGTGAAGACTGACTGCTGTGTACTCATATTCCTGAACCCTGCTGGATAGGAATAACTAGGCACAGAACTCTGAGAGGTCTTCTTTGAGTCTTTATTGATGAGACATGGCAGTTACCTGGATAGTGTACAAACAGAACACCTCGAGGCAGCAGCAGGTAATTCCCCGCCTGTCCGATGTACAGCTCCCATTGTGGTTTGGGACTTTGAATGGAGACTGTCTCTCAGTATTATCTCCATGGCAACGGCAGTTAGAAAGTCTAGTTCAGTTCAGCACTTTGTGGTTAAACCACACACACCTCCCCCACGCCCCCGTGGCTCCCTCAAGTATCTGACAGGCGCTTCAGTTTCAGTGGGGTATCTATCAGGATTCTGATATGGAGGAGCCGGTGGTGGGGTGGACAAAGTTAAAAACCACACAACACCAGGTTAAAGTCCGACAGGTTTATTTGGAAGTACAAGCTTTTGGAGTGTGCTGTGATTTTTAACTTGATCAGGATTATCTCTGTGGTAACAGTTCAGTGCTTCAACAATTCCAGAGGCCATATGTTCCCAACACAATAGGTTCCCCTCTAGCAGTGCAAACTGCTATTCTGGCCCTGGGGATAGCTACTCATCACTTTTCTCCCCCAATCCCATCTCGCTTTCTGTTGATCTTTAATGTTTTTCTAAGCTCCTAGTTTCTCCTTGGTCTTTGCCAATCTGTGTGCATTCTATTTCAGTTTGATAGACTCCCTTATTTCCTGAGCCACCCACGGCAGATTATTCCTTTTCCTACAGTCCTTCCTTTTCCCTGATCGGTAATTTTGCTGAGCACTTCAAAAAATTGCTTTGATATTCTCGCACTGTCCGTCAACTTTCCCACCATAAAGTCTTTGTTTCCAGTCTCCATTAGCTAACTCCTACCTCATCCTATTGTAGTATCCTTTTGTTTAAGCACTGGATCTTGGGAGTGGATCTAATCTTCCAACTTTCCATCTGTGTTCTAAGTTCAACCAGACTTCTCAGAATTCTTTTATCCCATTACGAGGGGAGGCGATGTTTCCTGGGAGTTTTGGTTTTCATTGTCAGAGACCTTGGCTTTGTAATAAAGTACAGGATAGATATTCCCAACAGAGTATTCTGGACGGTGTGAATGTACTACACAGTCTAAAACCATAAATCACTGTCTCCCCTTAGTTTAAAATTGCAAAATTATGATCTCCTACACGCTTCCTCACTATCTAAGCTTGGAATGCTAATCCACCTGACTATCTGTCATTTTCTGAAAATCTCCTTTGTGAAAGTGGTGAGTTTTGGATTCAGCTTTTCAGTTATTACCGTAAGAAGATAAGCCCTGGGCACTGGAGAAGCAATGCAGCCCTTTGAACCAGCTCCACCATTTAATACTGTGATGCTTGAGCTCAGCTCGGTCTCAGCTGGATTTTCCCGCCTGCTCTCTCTCACCCTTCATCTCTATGCAAATTCAACATTTTTATCTCTTCATGAAATTGGCTCATTGTCCTGGAATCCACTGTATTTTGAACAGGGAATTCCACAGATTCACAACACATCGAGACAAGTACATTCTTCCACATGAGAATAGAATAGAGTCCCGATAGTGCAGAAACAGGGTATTCATCCATCGAGTCCACACCAACCCTACAATGAAATTCCCATTCAGACCCACTCGTTCCCTGTAACATTGTAATTCCCATGGCTAATTGTCTAACCGGCACGTGCATGGACACTGTCAGCAATTTAGCATGGGCAATCAACCTAACCTGCATATCTTTGGACTGTGTGAGGAAACTGGAGAACTGCACGAAACCATGCAAACATGGGGAGAATGTGTAAACTCCACACAGTCGCCTAAGGTCCCTGACGCTGTGAGGCAGCAGCGCTAACCACTGAGCCACCTCTGCTTAAAACCTACTGCACCTTATTAACCTCCCTATCCCCCAGTTGGCTGAATCGATGTTCCTTACGTCAGAAGTCAGGTTGCCTAAGCGGATGTCTAAGTAAATCCCAGTGACAACCCACATGTCCTGTGTGTCTGAATGGGTAGCCGATACAGAACATCCTCCATTCACACTTTTCATTCACGTTCCAGAGACAGGGCTCCAGTGGCTGCATGGGGACTGCAACTCCCAAATTCCGAGGCAGGGACCAC
The DNA here is from genome assembly GCF_047496795.1 of Chiloscyllium punctatum. Classification (NCBI taxonomy): domain Eukaryota; kingdom Metazoa; phylum Chordata; class Chondrichthyes; order Orectolobiformes; family Hemiscylliidae; genus Chiloscyllium; species Chiloscyllium punctatum. Next base: position 5,042,994 of record NC_092761.1, on the reverse strand, counting down.
ATGTCTGTGGGTAAGCCTGGCACTGCACAAGTGCAGAATGTGGGTGAGCTTTGGAGCATGTGCTTTGGGGTAACTAGTGGAAAGTATTTCACGCTGTGATTGTTTGGAGGAGGAACGCATTTGCTTGTAGTATTGATCTGTTGGAGGGTCAAAGTGTCACCACACCCACATGGGACCAAGTTACATTCCCAACTTGTCATAACACTGGAATCTACCAATGAGAAACAAAGAAGGATGTGACCCATTCTCCCAGACTGAAGGTTCCTCTTCTGTCCAGGATCTGCCACCTCCCTTTCTGTTTCCTTTTGTTTCATTCTGCTGTTACATTATTGACTTGCAGCAACTGAAGGGAAAGAAAGTGAACCCAGAAAGGGTGCAGAGTCGAACCAGGGACGGGAAGTGGTGGAATAGACCTGTTTATCAACAACTCCATGAGAATGGGGAGGGTTTACATTAGGGGTAGTAGAATCAGAATGGTGGGAGAGAGTAAATGGTCTATAGGATTACAGCTTTGGGGGAAGAAAGGGGTAAACGATATTCCAGAGAAACTAGAATTGTTTGTTCTGAATTTCTAATCTGTACATATTCCTTTACACAGGGTGCTAGATGAAGATTTGCAGACTGAAATCTCAACATCATTTGCCGATCATGATCAAGTTAACCAGAATTTGAAGAACCAAAGATGGAGAATCACTCGGCCAAAATCCTGCAACACTCTCCTCACTGCATTGTCGGTCTATCTGCGCCAAATGGACTGTGAATGGTACAAGACAGCAGCTCACTACCATCTTCTCAAGGCTAACGAGAGATGGGGAAGAAATGCTGCCTGAGCCAGTGATGCCCATATCCTGGAACCGGTTTCTATCTCTCGTTGCTGAAACCCAATTGATGTTACTGCAGAATGAAGAGGGTCGCTGAGTGCATCCTCCAGGAGGCAGCACCATCACATTACCCCTGCCTACACCCACACAGTAACACAGCAACATCACTGGAACAAAAGGCAGTGAAGCCAAAGGATGACTTAGCTATAGTTCTTCGAGGTAAAGTCATGAAAGGGGATTGGAACACAGCAGGAACATGAGACTGAGCTGGATGGTCAGCTGTTTCCCCTTGAATGGTGGAGCAGGATTGAAAGGCTGAATGGCCTCCTGCTGCTATCTACCAGGTATGTATATAGTCATGGAGCCCGGGTAGTAAGAAGTGGGCAGGGATTCTCCAGGAGATTGCACCTCCACATCAGTTTTCAGTGAGGGATGGTTTGATGGATTTTATTTAACATTTGTCTTTAACACAAGGTTTATGAATTTGGTTTTAAAATATTGTAGCTATTTATTCCACAATAAATAAAACTAAAAGAAATGAAACTATCTGAATATAACGGTGTTTAAAAATATTAAACGCCTTGTAAAACAAAATCCTGTCTATTCCCAGATGCCATCACTTTCCAGTTACTCAAGCTCCAGGGAAATATTCCCTCCCTGTCTGAACCTGTTGGTTTGATTTCACTGCTTTTCAGTTCTCCTTCTGTGAGCTGTGAAGTGTTCTTTTTCCCCCCATTTCTCCTACCCAGAAGTGTTATCTCACAAAGCTGAGCAACCTTCCCACGTTCATCATTACGCCATTTTGGTTTTTTGTTAATATATAATCACCAGCAGTAAACCACCCATGTAACCAATTGAATATTTACAAACAAAGCCCATTACGGGCAAAGTAAACCATTGCAAATGACAGAGTGGGAAGGGACCAAATCAAAGTAGAATTAGGGGTGAGGGGGCAGCAGTGGAGATAAAGCACTGTATCCCCTGCGATGCCCACCTCTATCAAAAGGCAACGAGAGCATTGATACATACCACATGCTCCTTCTCGAAGGACACCCTGCTTTATCCTCAATCTTAGAATCCGCCTTTATCCTCAATCATAGAATAGAATCCCAACAGTGTGGCATGAGAGAATTGGCCCATCAAACCCCACCAACCATCCAAAGACCATCCCACCTGGAGCACTCTACCCTTGTAACACTGTATTTTCCATGGCTGATCCATAGCAGTGCTACAGTCACAATTTAAATCAAAACAGATGATCCCTGCTCACTGTCACGTTGCTGTTTGTCGAGACTTATTGCCCAGAGAGACATCCTGAGATTCAGAAAGAGACAATATAAATTCAGTCAACTCCAGCCCAGTTAATGTGATTAACAACAACATCAATACTCCAACAGTGCCATCAGACCTCATATCTACTCTATCATTTACGATTTTTAACCCATCGGAAGTTTGTTACCAGCTTCGATAACAGCCATAATGCTCTGACCACTTTGACGGAGCCAGTGCAAGTCAGTTCTAATAGTTACCAATAGATTGAATCTAAACAGGATGCCCCACAACAGGAAGTGCTCTGACATTTAATGCCCGTAGGTCAAGGTCATTTTCCTAAAACCACTCACGTCTGCCAATACCATTGAAGATATTTTATACAGTAACCTTTCAGTCTCAATTTCCAGTTCCAGTCCATGAAGCAGCCAGTAACATGTACCAGTGAATTGAATTCTAACAGCAGCATTCCCCTGGCAGGAGAGATTGAGGAGCTTGAAGCTGTCTTCTCTGGAGTATCTAAACATGAACCACTTCAAAAGAACAAAAATCTTCAAGAGCTCGAGAGGATAGATACAGGAAGGATGTGCTCCTAGACTGGTGTGCCTGGAATAAAATAAACACTAACTACAATATCTTTACCCAGCATCCCCTTTAGCTGCATAAAAGTTTAATATTTATTTGCTGCTCTATTTACACTCCCGGTTTTAAATGCTGTAATGTTGATGACTATGCAAATGTATAAAATATAATTTAATCCATCCCAAAACCTCTCTGTCCCTGTGTCTCCCTTGTGTTCACTGAGACCCTCATTCAATCTGACCTCTTTACAAACCCTGCCCTGATATTTCATTAGAGGGCTCAGAATGAAATATTCACAGAATTGTTACTGTGCAAAAGGAGGCTGATTGGCTCATCAGCTCTCCAAAGGATCACCTCACTCAATGCTATTATTCTCCCTTAACCCCATAAACCTTCCCATTCATCCTCTTCCAATAACACCGGCGAGTTCACAAGTAACCACAGTGATCAGATTTGTTTTGTTTGTTCATGGGATCACGGCATCACTTGCTGGGGCAGCATTTGTCCATTCGAACTGCGCAAGAGATGGTTCAGAGTCAACCACGTTATTCAGTGTATGGATTCACATGTAGGCTGGATCAGGTCAGAATTAACAGTTTCTCAGACCCAATGACATGAAGAGTTGATTTCTGGCCTATTATCTTATTTCCGAAATGATAATGAATAATTTTTGCAGTTGAATTAAAGGTGAAAGACCAAAATGTGTTTTATTCTGATTGAGCACATCCTCATATTTTCTTAGTTGTTATTGACAGTCTCATTCCCCTCGCACCAGAACCTGTTCCAGAGAGTCTTACAGAAAAGGCAGAATGGTCAGCTGCAGCTGGTCACCTGACTGGTCGCTGGACCCAACGGTTCACTCTCCACAGGTGCTGCTGGATCTGCTGATTTTTTTCCAGCAATTTTTGTTTTTGTTCCTGATTTCCCAGCATTTGCAGATGTTTCGTTTTTTAATATTGATCTTGTCTGTTGCACAGGAGTTTATTGATGAGTTTGGAGAGTTTTCAACATTGCAACTTAGGCCACAAATCAGCCATGAAATATTGAATGGCAGAGCAGGGTCGAAGGTCTGAATGGCTTCCTCCTGTTCCAATGAAAGTTATCCATCTGCATCTGGTGGTAACATTTCCCCTCAATGCTCACTTCACATCCATGTCTAACACACTGTTCCTGACTGAACAAACCTGTTGTGTTTGAACTAAGCCTGCTCATGTTCAGTGGCTCCCTCCACTGCCACCCGGGTTTAACTCTCATCATGGAATGTTGTCTCGTGTTACTGCGGGAATGCCCACAAGGACTAATCCTGGAGTCTGTATCCCCTAGGATCCAAAGATCCTGTTTATTTCCTTCTTCCTCTTTCATTCTGGCATTGAACTCTGGGTTTCAATCCATTCTCCTGTCATGCTCTTCAACATGCCCAAGTTGTTGGACTAGAGGCAGCTGGCACCTGAGATTGTGGGGTGAGGCAGATTCAATCAGGGATTTGGGAAAACACTCAGATAATCACATATCCATCTGATTGTTAACTCAGACAGTTAGGCAGAAAGAAAGATGCACATTTAGATAACACCTTTGATGACCTGGGGCAATGAAACATGCTTCAACCCAATGATTTCAACCTCAAATCTTTGAAAACACAGACACAAAGCTTCCCTTTTGTACCAGGTTGTCTCTCAGCCTCCTCTTAAGAAAAGGGTTTTAAGATGTTAAGCCTTTCCTGGTGATTATAACCACTGTGTTTCTGTCAGATTTGTGACTGAACCGTTATTTTCCGGTTGTGAGTGATGCTAGTAGCAGAAACTGTTCCTGACCTACGTGGGTTTCGTTTGGATTATTTATACTTACACATTCATTCCCACCCTCACATACAGTGTGAAATTGATGTAAAACAGAAGGAAAGGATTGAGTGAGCACCCACAGAAACACAAAAGGCAGCATGTGTACCTGAGTTGAATGAACCTGGACTTAGGAAAATATGACAACAATCACAACTAGTTAGAATTACAGAATCCCTTAGGTGCACAAAGAGACGATTCAGTCCATTAAGTCTACAATGACTTGCTGTCCTACCTTACCTCCATAACCCCACATTTAGCATGGCTAAGCCAACCCATCTAACCTACACACTACAGGCCATGTTAGCACGGCCAATCCATCAAACCGGCACATCTGTGGGAGGGTCACATATTATGTCTAAGTGCTCAGGATTGTAGATGAAGGCTCGTGTTACAAATACTTGACTCTGACACAAATCCTCTTTTTTTTTCAAAATAAAATCTAGGGGAAATTGCAGCCAGAAAGTTTTCCAATTAGATCATGAGGAAGAGAATTCAAAACTTGTTCCACTGACCCAGGGGGCGCAGTGAAGTCACAGAGGTCGGGGAACCATCATAAATGTAACAGGTTGTGAGCAAGGTGGGAGTGAGACAAGGACGCAAACAATCTGTCACACGGGGGAAGGCAGGAGAAATTAAATTGCAGAAATGGTAGTCCCTCAAGGCCATGGGGAATGGAGTTAGGGCTGGGAAAGAAACCAGGAAACAAGGTGAGCAGGTGTCAAAGAAATACATTGAAAAAACAGATTAGAACAACATAGAGGGCAGAGTACGCAGTCTGAAATGGTTGCTCTCATTCGTGAGTACAGAACGCTTTAAAGCCTGGATCATTCGATTACAGCCAACACATGCAGGATAGGCCAAGTGGCCTCGATCTGTGCTGTAATTTTCTGATAAATTTATTCTGAAATTTGGAATTCAGGTCGGATGATGTTCATAAATTCTCAAATTGGACTTGAGTTTAATATTCTGGAGAAATGTTAAATAAATCACAATGATCCCATTCTGCAGACTTTGGTCAGCAGCCCTGCATGTTCCAGCATCTCAGTTACATCCATGTCCTTTTATTCTAATGTGATGCTGGTTACTCCCTCTGCCACCCCATCAGTGAGTTCCTGCTCCCCACCATCTCTGAGTGAAATGAATTCTCCCTTCCCTTTCTTTCTGGGAATTAGTTTCAATCTAAATCCTCCAGTTTCTGACCTCTCAGTTAATGAATAGCTCCTTCCTATCCACTCGATCTGGATTCCTCAGCATTTTATCACTTCAATTAAATCTCAGCTCATCCTCCTTGGAAATCATCCCCAGCCTATCCAACCTTTTCTCAGAGCAGAAATTTTCCAATTGTAGAAACATTCTGATCAATCTCCTGTGTACCCTCTCTGGTGTGATCACATCAACCCTGGAATGTGGGGATCAGAAGTGTGTGCAGTACTTTAACCGCAGTCAAACGAGTGTTCCGGACATTTCCCGTGTCACCTCCGTGTTCCTGTGGTTGTCACTCACACAAGAGTGTCCTGGGTTTTCCACATGGAACTGGATGTGCACTCCATGGGGCTGGGATTCCCTAACATGTGTTTATTTGTTAACTAATCCTAAATTAACTTCAGATTAAAACAACATTATCAGCTACCCACCAATCAACTTCTTCCATTATACTCAAGTCACCTTACTTTTCAAAATCTCTTTAAAATTATTACTATCTAAACACAACAGGCTTTATTTTGCTGATCAAGTATTCAGATGTCTCCACTGTTACAATCACTTGAAGATTATCTTTACCTTCAGTTAATTTTGGTGAATTGAACACTGATTGTAAATATATGAATATCAAAAGGACTTGAGTTTTATGATAATTAATCCAGTCTAACATTCTTAGAAACTTAAAGAGAACTGTCCTCAGAACTCCAGCTGTGCTCTGACTTCATTCACAACTGGATTTGGTTGGACTGCAGATCTTAGATCTGTTCTGTTGTTTCCTGGATTGCTTCACTCTGTCTATCACTTGCTGCTTATGCTGTTAGGCACACAAGTAGTCCTCTTTGGGAACTTAATCAGGGTAACAGCTCATTTTTAGGTATTCATGCTCCTGTTACTGACATGCCCTCCTGAATTCTCTCAGTTGAATAAGGATTGATACTCTGGTTTGATGGTAAGAGGTAAGTTGGGGGATATGCTTGGCCGTGATTCTGCAATTTTTGTTGGAGTACAATTCTACTGCTGTTGTTGGAAGGAAAGAGCTAAACTCTTACACTGTTGGCCCCATATACTACATGCAGTATCATGAACACTGATAGGCCAAGACATGAAATACGAGCAACACTGTACAATGATGCAGGACCACAACTGCAGGAAGGGGAGTTTAAGATCCAACTTGACATCGGAGTAGGGAAAGAAGCAGCTGATCAGATTGTCTCATTCATAATCATAAAGAGACTCTATGAGATTATTAGTCTGTTGGAGGTGAGGATGGAGGAGGTTGGGGAGATGGAGAGTCCTTCTACAAAAACGAATCTGCCTGAGAGTTGTGAGATAGAATCGATTGTCATGCATTTAACAGAAAGCTAATTGAAACTGTTTTTATTCCCAATAGATAACAAGACTGATGGTGCTTCCAATCATCACCAGAAACAAACCCCAGAATACATGGTTCGGACATGGATGTCAATTGCCAATCAACATCCAATTCCTGCAATCATTGAGCAAACGTATGTGTGATTACTCAGTTTTGATGAACCAGAAAATCGCTGTTCACTCTGTACAGATGGACAGCGATGGGGGGAAGTATTGGCCGAGTGGTATTGTCGCGAGACAGTTAATCTAAAACCCCAGATAGTGTTCTGGAGACCTGGGTACGAAGCCTGCTGCAGCAGATGGGGGAATTTGAATTCAATAAAAAAAATCTTGTGAATTTAGAGTATAATGATGACCATTAATCGATTGTCAGAAAAACCCATCTGGTTCAGTAATGCCCTTTCAGGAAGGAAGCTGCCATCCTTCCCTGGTCTGGCCTACATTGTGAACTCAGACCCACAGCAATGTGGTTGACTCTTACCTGCCCTCTGGGCAATTAGGGATGGGCAGTAAATGCTGCCGGGCCAGCGACATCATCATCCTGTGAATGAATAAAAGAAAATAAAAGTCTCTACCCAGTGTGAATCTGTACATGTTCAACAATGTTGTGAAAATTTCCAAAGCTAAGATCTCTATGTGCACAACGTTATGAGCTGCCAAAACCATTGTTCATTACTTGGCGTGAAAAAGAGAAAGAAAAGATCCTTCAACTGTGGCTATCAGTAAATTGACTGGTGTCTCAGCTGGATGGATGCCTGAGTGAATCCCATCCCCCTCCCACCCCCCCAACCCCCACAGACACACACACACAGCAGGTGAACAGCTCCCCAGTCTGACTGGTTTGGCCAGTTTCTCGGTGGGATGGGTAAAGAATTCCCTTCTGGCATTCCCCACATTTCCAGAGTCTGTCCCTCGTGTGGCTGCACGGTGTTTTGCCATTTCAGATAAATGCTGGCAGACTGTTACACACACCGTTAGACGCCCCCACCAGCCCCACACCCCCCCCACCACCCCCAAAGAACCCAGTATAAAACAGTAACCATTATCTCCTGCTGTGGAGGGACAGCCTGTGTTGGTCTGAGTAGCAACACTGAGCAGATTTACCGAAATGACAACTTAATCGGTGACCAGAGCAAGTTAAGCAAGTCCAAATAAAATGCATTATAGCACAGAAAGAGGCCTATCAAATCCAAGCTGGCTCTCTGTAGCAGAATCCAAATTCTCATTCCCTATACGTACCCCAAACTCTGCAAGTTTATTTCCCTCAGAACTGATCTAATTGTTTATATCAATCATTCATCTTCTCTAATTGCACCACCATAATAGGCATCATGTTCTGCATATTTCCAGCCAATATAGACAGCAGAAACACTTGCTCATCTCCCGCTGTCTCAAAACCTTACATCTGACATTAATTCTTGTGCCATCACCTATCGAATACAGATATTTTTGTCTGCTATTTCTAGGTCTGTTATAATCTTTTACGGCTCTATCAAAAATATATCCAACTTCTTAACTTCAAAGAAAATTCCAATTTCTTCGAATCAGTCCAGTGACTGCATTTTCTTCATCAGTGAACCACTCCAGTAAGTCTGTACGCCACAGTCTGAAGATCACTCATATCCTTCATTGTTGATGACTATTTTGTTCCACAAATCCAGACGATGCAAGTTTTCTGCACAACAGCAGAAGCTTTATTATTGGACAGCCGGCGAGAGTTTCAAAATGTCTCTAAAGTATTTGAGTGTCTACTTGTAGACACTCTTCTTCACGAATCTCTGCCTTACCCACAGAGACAGTATATTTAATAGGAATTAGACAAAGGCATATCAGTCACATGGGCGATTGTCATTACATAGTTTAAAGTAGGTAATTATGACCTTACAAAGATTGATGAATGGCGATGTCCTGTGATAACGTGTGATGGATTACAGAAACTGATGATCGTATTGTTCATGATTATGTGTTGATGGGAGAGATTAAGGCAGAAGGGTTCTTCCTTCAGTAAATAAGGGATTCACTTACCTATGCTCATATGGAGGGGAGTTAAGACAATGGGAGCGGGAGGCAGTTTAACAGGATTGTGCCCAGAGCTCTCAGTCTTATCTGGAAAGGGCAAATTCCTCTGTCTGGGGTTACGGGGCAAGAGGTTCTATTTTGAGATACTGTCAGCCTCCCCCATTCTGAGGTGTTCTGCCTGTAGTCTAAGAGTACAGGCATTCAGTTGATGAAATCAGGCCTTTTGCAAGGTAATGTTTAACCCTTGAGACCCCATGGTGTCCTGAAAGAGAAGCAAAAGGTATGGAACTGGTCCCTCTATGGTATTTTAACTTCCTCGTTCTGACCAGGAATCTGTCGATCAGAATTGAATGCAATGATTGACTATGACCTAACTCAAGCTTTTTCAAGGGTCAGTATCTTTTCCGTGAGTTTGCTATCATTCCCCCATTAACGGAGCCCAGTATCCCATTTGTTTTACTCAAAACACTTTCTGTTTTCTCTCCTTTAATGATTGGTACACATTGTCCCCTGTTCCTGCTGTCCTGCTCTCTATGTCACCATGTCTGTGCGGACCATGATGCCATTCCAAACTAATTCCATCTGCCTGTACATGGTCCATATCCCTGCCAACCCCTGCCGGCTTACGTGTCTGCCCAAATGCCTCTTAAACATTGTGATTGTTTCTGCTTTTCCCACCTCTCAGGAAAGTACATTCTAGTCACTGACCATCTCCAACATAAGAAACTTCTCTGACTCAACTCCCTTTCAACTTGCTCAGGTGTTGTTGGAAATGCTCAGCAGATCATGCAGCATCTGTGAAGAAAAATAAGTTAATGTTTCGGGTCTCGTCACCCCTCCTCAGAAACGTTAACTTTAATTTATCTTCATAGAAGCTGCTAGACCTGCTGACCTTTTCCCGAAAATGTTTTTGTTTCTGGTTTACAGCATCTTCAGTTGTTTCAGTTTTCATTTCCTTTAAACTTGCCGCCACTCCCCTTAAAACTCTGGCCTGTAGAATTTGCCATTTTCACCTTGGAAAAAGATTGAGATTATTCACTCTGTCTGACCCTTTCGGATCACCGCAGCCATTGACTTTCCCAACGCAAAAATCCAAGTTTTTCCAACCTCTCCCAATCCAGGCAACATCCTGGTAAACCTGTTTTCACGCTGTCCAAAGCTTCAACATCCTCCTTTTTATGTGGTGATCAAAACAGCACACAATACTCCAAAGGTGGCCTAATAACAGTTTTATATTCAGTCCCTGACAAAAGAAGGCAAGTATGCCATACAGATCCTTCACCACTTTCAGGGCGCTGTGAACTTGCCCCTGAAGATCCCTGTGTACATCATTGCTGTTGAGAGCCCTTCAGTTTAGTGAATACATTCCTCTTGCAAAGAGCCTCCCAAAATACATCACCTCACACTTGTCTGGATTAAAATCTATCTCCGTATGGGTTTTCCAACTGATCTCTTTCTTGCTATATCCTTTGACAACATTCTTCACGATTCACAACTTCATCAATTTCTTCCATCTATAAACCTGCTAATCAAATCGTTTACATTTCCATGCTGAGCATTGATGTATGTTGCAGACAATAGATGTTCCAATTCTGATCCTTGTGGAACAACACTGACCACAGAACTCCAGCCAGCAACATGCTGTGAAAGGAACATATTTCATTTAGTCAGTCAGTCAGAAAGTATTTCAGGTATTGGTGTGGCACTAGATGTTCCAAGATATTCATAATCCTGGTTAAAACACCCTGGATCAGATTTTCAGTTCTGGGTACCCTACCTGGGGACTCCCCAGGAACCAATTATAAAGGAGTAAACATTATCTCCTGCTGTGGAAGGACAACCTGTGTTGGTCTGAGCATGAGCACAGAGCAGATTTACCTTAATGATAATTTAACCCTGAAGACAAATAACCAGAACAAGTTGAGCAAGTACAAAAAAAAATCTGTTATGGCACAGAAAGGGGCCCATCAAATTCAAGCTGGCTCTCTGCAGCAGAATCCCTTATTCTCATTCTCCAACTGTCCTCAAAACCCTGAGAGTTTATTTCCCTCAGATCTGATATAATCGTATTTGTTAATCATTGATCATCTCTACTTTCAACACCATAATAGACAACACGTTCTGCATATTTCCAGCCAATACAGTCAGCGGAACATTGCAATCTTCTACTTTCTCAAAACGTTATATTTGATCTTAAATTTTGAGCCATCACCTATTGAGTGCAATTTATTTTATTGTCTGCTCTATCTGGGTGTGTTATAATCTTAGCCATTTTAATCTATCAAGATATATTCAACTTGATTTCTTCAAATAAAATAACAATTTTTTTTTTCCAAATCAATCCAGTGACTGCATTTTCTTCATCAGTGCACCACACCAGTAAGTCTGTACTGCACGCTCTGAAGATCACTCAGATCCTTCCTGAGCAGGAATTTGTTGACCTGAATTGGATACAATAATTGATTGTGACCTAATCAGTCAATTAAATTGTTTCCATGAATTTGTTCTCATTCCCTTTATTAATGAAACCCAGGTTCCCATATGTTTTGATCAAAACACTCTGATTATGTTTTCTCTCCTTTAAAGAATTGTACGCATTTTCCCCCTTCCCTCAGTCTCTACTCTTTGTGTCTGTGCCAGCCAAATATATATTTCTTTTCTACATTGCTTCTCTCAAAATGTATCAACTCACTGTGTGTTAGAAAAAATATTACCTCTCGCTCCATGCACAGTACCCCCTGGAAAACAGAACAGTGCAGTATCTGAATAATCGGCTCATTATGTCTGTGCAGATCATGATGCCATTCCAAACTAATTCCACCGGCCTGGACATGATCCATATCCCTGCCAACCCCTGTCCGCTTATGTGCCTGCCCAAATGCCTCTTAAGCATTGTGATTGTTTCTGCATTTACCACCTCCCAGGAGAGTACATTCCTGTCATCTATCACTTTTTGCATAAGAGACTTGCCTGATATAACTCCCTTTAAACTTTCACATGTTGTTTGTAATGCTCGGCAGGTATTGCAGCATCTGTGAAAATAAAAATCCGTTAATGTTTCGGGTCCTTCTTCAGAAACGTGACCTCTGGTTTCTCTTTACAGATGCTTCCAGATTTGTTGAGCATTTCCAGACACTTCTGTTTTTGTTTCTGATTTACAGCATCTGCTGTTCTCTCGGTTTTTATTTTCATTAACTTTCCCCCTGTCCCCTGAAATCTATGGCCTCTAGAATTTGTCGTTTCTACCTTGGAAAAAGATTCAGATTATAGAACATAGAACATAGAACAATACAGTGCAGAATAGGCCCTTCGGCCCTCAATGTTGCGCTGACCTGTGGAATTTTCTCAACTCGTCCCCCTACACTATCCTAAAATCATCCATGATCTTATCTAAGGATTGTTTAAAACTCCCTAATGTGGTTGAGTTGACTACATTAGCTGGTAGGGCATTCCACACACTTAACATGCTCTCTGTGTAAAGACATTGCCCATGACATCTGTCTTAAATCTATTACCCCTCAATTTGTAGTTGTGCCCTCTCGTACAAGCTGTCGTCATCATCCTAAGAAAAAAGACTTTCACTGTCTACCATATCTAATCCTCTGATCACCTTGTATGTGTCTACCAAATCCCCCGTTAGCCGCCTTATTTCCAATGAGAACAGATCAAAGTCTCTCAGCCTTTCCTCATAAGACATTCCCTCCACACCGGGCACCATCCTGATAAATCTCCTTTGCGCCTTATCCAATGCTTCCACATCCTTTTTGTAATGGGGCGACCAGAACTGTACACAATATTAAAACTGTGGTCGCACCAGCATTTTGTATATTTGCAGCATGATATTGTGGTTCCAGAACTCAATCCCCCTACCAATGAAACCTAACACGCCGTATGCCGCCTTAACAGTACTATCAATCTGGGTGGCAACTTTCAGGGATCTATGTACATAGACTCCAACATCCATCTGCACACCCATACTATCAAGAATCTTTCCATTGACCCAGTACTCTGCCTTCCTGTTATTCTTCCCAAAGTGCATCACCTCACATTTTGCTGCATTGAACTCCACTTGCACCTCTCAGCCTAATTCTGCAGTTTATCTAAATCTCCCTGCAACCTGTAACATTCTTCCAAAATGTCTACTACTCCACAGACTTTAGTGTCGTCTGCAGATTTACTAATCCATCTACCTATGCCTGCGTCTAAGTCATTTATAAAAATGACAAACAGCAGTGGTCCCAAAATTGATCCTTGTGGAACACAAGTAACTGGGCTCCAGACTGAATATTTTCCATCAACCACCACTCGCTGCCTTCTTTCAGAAAGCCAGTTTCTAATCCAAACTGCTAAATCACCCTCAACTCCATGCCTCTGCATTTCTCCATTAGCCTACCATGTGGAACCTTATCAAAGGCTTTACTGAAGTCCATGTATACCCCGTCAACTGCCCTAGTCTCATCTAAATACTTGGTCACCTTCTCAAAAAACTCAGCGAGGTTTGTGAGACACGACCTGCCCTTGACGAAACCATGTTGACTATCTGAAATCCAATTGTTGCTTGTTAGATGATTATAACTGTTATCTCTTATAATCCTTTCCAAAACATTTCCTACAATGGAAGTAAGGCTCACTGGTCTATAATTACCGGGGTCATCTCTGCTGCCCTTCTTGAACAAGGACACAACGCTTGCAATCCTCCAGTCCTCGGATACTAAACCCATAGAAAATGATGACTCAAATACCAAAGCCAAAGGCTCTGCTATCTCTTCCCTAGCTTCGTAGAGAATCCACAGATAAACCCCATCCGGCCTGGGGACTTGTCTACTTTCACTCCTTCTGGAATTGATAGCACTTGTGCGTAACTAACCTCAATCCTTTCTAGTCTAATATCTCGTACCACATTTTTGTCCTCTACAATATCCTGTGTAAACCCTGATGAAAAATGTTCATTTAGCACTTCTCGGATCTCTGTAGGGTCCATACTCAACTTCCCACTTCTATCTTTGATTAGCCCTATTCCTACTCAAATCATCCTTTTATTCTTCACATACCTATAGAAACTTTCAGGGTTATCCTTTATTCTGTTTGCAAAAGACTGCTCGTGTCCTCCCTTTGCTTATCTTAACTCTCTCCTTAAATCCTTCCTAGCTGATCTGTAACTCTCTATTGCTTCATCTGTACCATTTTGCCTCATCAACACATAAGCCTCTTTCTTCTTCTTAACAAGAGATGCAATTTCTGTAGTAAACCATGGTTTACAAACTCTGTCTGTGCCAGTTTGGTCACCCCACAGTCATTGACTTTTCAAAGACAACAATCCAAGATTTTCCAACCTCTCCCAATCCAGACAACATCCTGGTAAACCTGTTTCCACCTTCCCAAAAGCCTTCACATTCTACCTATAATGTGGTGATCAAAACGGCACACAATACCCCAAAGGTGGCCTGATTACAGTTTTATATTCACTCCCCTGACAGAAGAAGGCAAGCCTGCCATTCACCTCCTTCACCACTTTCATGGATCTTTCAGCTTGCAACTGAAGATCCCTCTGTATATCAGGGCTGCTCAGGACCCTTCCGTTTATTGTATACATTCCTCTTGCTGTGTGTCTTCCAAAACGCATCACCTCACACTTGTCTGAATTAAAATATATCTGCAATTTCTCCACAAAGTTTTTTGACTCATCTCTTTCTTACTGTATCCTTTGACATCATTCTTCACAATTCACAACTTCAACAGTTTGTGCCATCTCCAAACTTGCTCATTAAATCGTTTGCATTTTCAAACTTTTCATTTATATACATTACGAACAACAGATGTCCCAGTTCTGATCCTTGTGGAACAGCACTAGCCATAGACCTCCAGCCAGCAACATGCTCCTGCACAACTGTTGCTGGGAGAAATATCAAAGAGGAGCCTTGAGTTCTGTGTTGAGCAGCATGACCAATGTTTATTCAGAACTCCTTACTAATACATGATGGGAGAGGTCCCTCTCTGGCTCCCCCAGATAGGTCCAGCATTTTGATGTGTTTACTTCATACGTTCCAGTAATATTTTCCCCCTAACCTGAACTCCAGGGTTTGGAATGTCAGCTCGGATAGTTCCACATTCCTTTTCCCAGTCTCTGATTCTCTCAGCTCATGCAGCTGCTTTGCCAGATCTTTCAGAAATGGTTTAACCCTATCCTTGTCATTGCACATCTCCAGCCCTCCCACTACCACACATCTCCGGCCCTCTCACTACCATACCCTGTGGCATCTGCATTGTCCATCCAGTCACTAATTCAAAGGGGGATGGCCCCGTCCGCTTTGCTGGGGTTGTCCTCAGTTTCATTAGGCTGCTGGGTAGTACTCTAACCCATCGCTGTCCTATCTCTGAGAGAGCCTTAGTCAGACTAGCTTTCAGTGTCTGCATCATTCCTTCCTCTGAGGGTGGTATGGGCGATGGGATTTCAGTTCAGTACCAAACAGGGCACATAGCTCTTTAGCTATGTTCCCTGTAACATTTGTCCCTTGGTCAGAATCTGCAGGGGAATGCTTCCACCCACTAAGGAAATCTATTTATTAAAACCCAGCAGGACATCCTTCCCTGGGATTGGGATGGGTGTGTGTGTAAAATCCATCTGTAATTGTACCCATGGGCCCCTGGGTCTCTGCTGCTGCCTCCATTTTCTTGAATTCCCTGGCTCACACTGTGAACACACTACACACCTTAGAAAAAACCTTGCTGTATTTCTCCCTGTTCCAGGGAAGGATTGCAGTGGATCATCTGATATTGCATTTTATCCACCCCAATATGGGCCAGCCCATGATATGTTTTTAATAATGTTTGTCCTATATAGTGTAGTGGCACTGCTGGGTCATCCAGACTCTGACATGTCCTATTACTGTCCCACCCTTTTCCCATTCCTGTTTCTCCTGTTGTGGGACTGTTTCTGGGAATATCTTTAAAACTTCCTCTCTCACTTCTGTAGCTATGGCCATTGCTATCTCCTCAAATGTCTGCAATGTTTCAGTCAGTATTTCACATCTAAGATTATTAAAGGATTGGACACTCTGGAGGCAGGAAACATGTTTCTGCTGATGGGTGAGTCCCGAACCAGAGGACGCTGTTTAAAAATAAGAGTTAGGCCACTTAGAACAGAGTTGTGGAGAAACGTCTTCACCCAGAGAATGGTGGGTGTATGGAATGCTCTGCCCCAGAAGGCTGTGGAGGCCAAGTCTCTGGACACTTTCAAGAAAGAGTTGGATAGAGTTATTAAGAATAGTGGAATCAAGGGTTATGGGATAAGGAAGGAGCAGGATACTAATTGAGGATGATCAGTCATCATCATAATGAATGGTGGTGCTGTCTCGAAGGGCAGAAGGGCCTACTCCTGCAGCTATTGTCTATTGTGTATTCACCTGCCTTACCCACAAACTCACTGCCCCGTGGTGTGAGGTTTCTACTTTCCTGTGTCCTGTGAGCTATAATCTTCATTATTGCTGCTGCACTGGGAAAGTTAGCTGCTTCCACTAACTCTCTGACCTGTCCTTCATGCTCTATGTGCACCCAGACAGGGTGATGTACCCTCACCGAGCCCAGGCCATCACATGGTCATGAACTATACCAAAGGCATGCTGTCTGTCTGTGTATATGCTGACTCCCTGACCCCTGGCTAATGTCCGTGCTTCTGTCAGGGCTCGTGATGGTTCTGCCATTTTTGGGTAATTCTCCACAAAAGTCCTCCAATAATTAAATATTCCTAAAATTTGCCTTACCCCCTTCACGGTGTGCGGGTGGATAGTTTTGAAATCATGGTCTTTCGTTCCACTGGAATTGTCCCCCTCCCTTCCTGAATTGATCTCCCCGATGTGATGTCCAAGGTACATCACTCCCGACCTTCCCACGCTCTGTGGGTTCATTTCAAGCCCGGCCTGCCTGACCTGACCCAATACTCTGTGTAATATCCGGATATGTTCTTTCTCTCCAACTGAAGTAATGAGGTGTTAGTAAGATTAAATCGACGAACTCCATCATCCATGTATCGGTGGGATATACTGGAATATTATGGGATCCCTGAGGTAACTGGATCCAGGTCTACTGCTTTCCTCAGACAGTAGATACTAGCTTATTCTGCCATTCTAGGTACACAGGAACCCATTCACAAAATCAAGGACTGAGACTGTATTCTGTTGCAATTTTAATCCATTGAATATAGTGGTGTGGTTCACTACTGTAGAATACTCTTTAGTGGCGGATTTACTGAGGAAGGTATAATCAATACTGAGGTGGGATGAGCTGTTCGGCTTCTGTGAGTTAGTCTGGGATACTGTTGGTCTGACTATTCCCTGCTTCTCTCAACCTGTTACTGTCACAATTATTGCCTCCTCAGCCCCAGCTTTAATGGGATCCTGTTTGTGTGGGGAGTGAGAGGGCCCTCGATCTTTACAGGATCTACAGATAGTAACTCACATTCCGGTTTGAGTTACCTACCCTGCTGTTTGTCCTAGCTATAACTCCCCAGATTCACTGACTGTTCCAGTCTCCCTGCAAGGTAATTACTCTGGAGATGTCGCCTCGCCATTGCTTCCTGTCCCGGGCCTGGCCAGGTTATTGCCATATTAGAGTTAGTGTCTGTATATCAATAGTTGTGCCGAACTGTTCTAAACTGGCAACTCCCAGAATGGTCCCTTCCTCAGTTTCACACTCCCATATCTGAATATATTTTGCCATATCCATGATCTGCATTGGGACAGGTTTATTTCATCCAGCTTCCTCGATTCCCTCTCCAACTGCTCTCATTTTAGTAATTGAGGGGTGAGGGGCAAATCCGTATCAGTAACTGATATAGATGCTCCTGTATTAATATTACGTTCTGCTGGTTTCCATACACAGCATCAATGAATATTCATGTGTCTACGTGAACTCATGCACACACACAATGTGAAGATCTATCTCCCTCTCTCTGCCTACGTTCCTTGGCTATGTGCCATTTCATGCTTCACTTGTAACATTGTAGGTCTGGTTACCCTCCCTCCACTGCAGCTATTCCCCTGTGTTTCTCCGTTTTCCTCAGCTCTCATGGTCCAATTCAGAATGTGGTTAGACTTATCTCCCACTGGGAGTCCCACATTTATAATTACAGTTAAATAGGGTCCCATGTCATCTTTTAAATACATCAAACCTATTTCATCATCACAGGTTGGAGTTTGGTAATCCCCTGTGGTCGTTACACACCTCAGGCTTCCTCTCTGTATGATCCTCGATATTACCCTTGGGCCCCTGAGTCACCAAGGTTATTTTAGCCCATTCAGCCTGTCCCCTCCCCAGTGTGTCCCTGTAATATCTGTAAATGCCTGGGGACATTGATCAGCTGTGCACTGGGGGGAACCAGCTCGCACCTTCGCCCTCTCATTGCAGGGACAGATTCCGCTGTACACTAAAGGGCATCTTGGCCTGAGAGATCTTGGCTGACACCATCATCGGTGAGACTGTACCTAAACTAATTCAACTGTATTCTCCCAATAATGCCCATTATTACAATTTCTCTATCAGGCTGGGTGTTCATCACCAATCACCAACACCTGTCGTTCAGCTGGGTAAACGGTTCAGTTTGGTTTCTGTCAGTTCCCTTTCTTGCCCCCCTCCTGTCTGTCCAAGTTTGAGCTTTGATGCCCAGTAGTGCCATAGACACGGCCTTCTGGGCCTTACAGGGCAGTGGGTGATCCCACCCATTGCTGTCCCTCTGTCCATACGTGGGCGCTTTGTCATCTAACCCGCTCCAGTCAGTGTCACCATCCTCACTGCCTTCTGAGGAGAGCGGGGCACTAGGTACCTCCCCCCACTGTAACTACCACCTGGCCCTTTGGCTTTAAGGCCTCACGTCTGAGAGCCACCACCTTCACTTGTTCATGTTTCCCATAATAATTCAACACATCCTGTCATTCCTGGAATAAAACAGAGCAAAATGTGAATTTGGTTTTACTTGAAATATTAATAATTTGGCATTTACTTTACACAGCTATAGAGGTGAGAATTGTACTGCGATTATTTAAGTGAATTTAACGTGATCATATAGTGAAAATAACTGATATTCAGCGATAATCAATGAACTGAATAATATGTGATTATTTGTACAAGTTCTTGCAATGAAAATTCAATTTTATTTCATGTTTGTCACCTATTACACAATGGGCATTGTTATTAGGGAATAAAGTAATGGAAGGGTATCTGAGAAAATATATAGACTTTAAGTTTAGCTTCACTGCAATAATGAACCAAAACGATACTTGGACATATGGTTAAACTACATAACAAAGTTTCCAGTGTCATTATTAACATGAAAATTATTTTAGTTTGCAAGTTGTTTTGTACTAAGAATAATTGGAAATGAATTGTGATTATGAATTGACCATTTAAAATATAGTTTGAAGAGAATAATCAGATATATTTTTTGGAGGAAATTAGGAAAGGAAATAAATATGTATACATTGGTATTAATAGTTGTAAAGTGTTTGGAAGTTGACTTGGATTATTTGATTGAGAGAGGCTGCATGATTATAAAGACTAATTCACCTTTTACATTGCATTGTTGGTTTCACTAGAATCTGTTGTGGTCAAAGTTCTTGTTGTGTGCAATGGACTGTCACTAATAGCTTAATTAACCTGCGAGTCTCAGATCAGGTTTCCTTTGTCTGTAAGTCAGTCTGTAAGTGCACGACACACCTGCTTTTGTGAGGGGAAACAGAGATTCTTTTCAAAGGAAATAAGTGGCAGTTCTCACTGAGAATGGTTTCTACCACACACCATGAGCAGGGAAGTGTTTTTCTAAATAATTCCAATCTCTATCTATAAATCTGATGGTATCTGTGTTTGTCAGTTTGGAGAGGATTCAGCCTTTTTGTGCTGAGCTGTTCTTATACAAGCAGTTGGTTCATTAGGTCTTTGCCAAGAATTTTATTTTATTAGATTCCCTACAGTGTGGAAACAGGACCTTCGGCCCAACAAGTCCACACCGACCCGCAAACCATCCAGACCCATTGCCCTGCAACTAACACTATGGGTAATTTAGCATGGCCAATTCACCTAACCTGCACGTTTGTTTGACTGTGGGAGAAAACCGGAACACACCCACGCAGACAGGGGGAGAATGTGCAAACTCCACACAGTCAGTCACCTGAGGCGGGAATTAAGCCCAGATCTCTGGTGCTGTGAGGCAGCAGTGCTAACCACTGTGCCACCGTGCCGCCCTAATGTTGTTTACTTTCCCCTTTTTCTGTGATTCTGCAGGTTAGAATATTCTGAGAGTCAATAATGTTCAATAACTGAACATTGAATGAATTTGCCTTGTTTTCAGCTCATTATTCACTTTCCATTTCCTGATTGTGTTGAATGTTACAGAAACAGGCTCTGAGCAATGCTTCCATTCACTTGTGTTGGAGTCACTGACAGCCACGTGGTCAGTCAGTTTCAGGCTGATGGATCAGTTTCTCTGTCCTATTAGATGGTGGTCACTTGCTCAGTTTCCAATGGCTCACTTGAGCGTCAGTCCATCAGCTGCTGAAACCCTGCATCAAGCATTTGTTCCCTCTCATCATGACTACTCCAATACAGTCCCAGCTTGTCTCCCACATTCACCTCCACATACTCACGATCACCTCAGATTCTACTGTCTGTGTCCTTTCAGCAAGTTGTGTAAGACACCTACTTCAGTTTTAACCTGATCTATATTATGTTCAGAAAGATCATTTCAAAATTTGGTTCACTGCTTCTTCAGGACCTTCGTGAAGAAGGGCTCATGCCTGAAACGTCGATTCTCCTGCTCCTTTGATGCTGCCTGACCTGCTGTGCTTTTCCAACAACACATTTTCAGTTGTAATTGTAGTAACCAGTTAATTACAAGTTACTGACAAAATAATTTAAGAGGAGCTGCTATTGGTGGTGGAAATGCTGCTGGTTGGTATAACAAAGGCTGGGGTGAATACTGTACTCGGTTTTGATGAGAAGGTTGAGCAATGTGAGATTCTTTTATCTTTTTTAATAAGAAGAGGCAGAGATTGCAGCTAGGACATCCACAAGCATCCACCCTCACCATCACTGATGCTCAGTAGCAGCAGGACCAATCAAGCGGGCTGCTTTATTCCGGATGGTATCAAGTTTCTTGTGTGTTGTTAGGGCTGCACTCATCCAGGCAAGTGGGGAGTATTCCATCACACTCCTGACTTGTGCCTGGTACCGTTTGGACAGGATTTCAGGAGCCAGGAGTTGAATTACTCTTGTAGCCACTGTGTTTATGTGTTGAGACCAATTCAGTTCCTGATCAATGATTATCCACAGGGTAATGTTGATAGTGGGTGTGCAGTCATGGTAACACCATCGAATGTCAAGTGATGGTGGTTAGGATATTTCTTATACGTGATGGTCATAGCCTGCATTTGTGTGGCATGTACATTACTTGCCTCCTGTAAGCCCAAGCCTGGATATAGTCCAGATCTTGTTGTACTTGGAATTGGACTGCTTCAGTACCTGAGGAGATAATTATTTATGAACATTAAATAGTCATGAGATTATGCAAATTCCTTTTTCTATCAAATATCATGGACTGTATCTTGTGGTCACTCTCATATTCACTTTCATTATCTTTTTATTTTCTTCCTAATTCACATACAAATGTTTGAACATCGATCAGAATAAAAGTACATAAATTAAGAATACATGTTTCTATAAATAAACTAATTGAATGAAATACATTACTTCTGTATTGTCTGCATTTTGACAAAAATATAAATTCTTTTCAATAACTATTGAATGGCTCATTTATTGTCCTCAATCCATCAATCTAGGTATTATATTTCAGTCTTCAGTTTACCAGTCTTAATGTACGTCTAATCAACATCAGAGCAAAGTGCTTTTAAAATACTGAGTCAATTTATTTGTTCAGAATACAACATTTATTAGGAATTCATTAGCCTTATAATAATTGCACAATAATTTGTTTGTCTTTCTAACATGCATCGTCAGATCCATATATTATTTTAATCCATATTTTAATTTAATCCATTGCAACAATGCTATTGTTTTCAGGTCAACTATCCCACAATGGAACCAATCATTTTGCATCCAACACACTTTGCAAACTGACTTTTGCTCATTCGAATAATCACAGTAATCTCAGCCTTATGAATTCAGAGAACTGTAACTACTTTTCATTGCAAAAATTCCTGTTCATGTCTGCACATTGCACAGTCATGTAGCGAAATTAAATCTCTCCTTCTTTTAAGTGTACTGATCGATTTTCGAAAATCTAAGTGTTGCTAATATCTAATTATTGTTCAGTTCATTAGGGGGTGTAGATGTGTAATAATGGCTCAGTACATGAAGTAATGTGAAGATATTGCAATGTACAAACTCACAATGATTGTGAATATCAATTTTTATTTTAACCATGGAAACACAGTTGAATTGATTTAATTATATTTCACTTCAAAGCTCACATTTATTGTATTTCTTATCACAATAAGAGTGAACTATTTCATGTGACAAAATTATTTAAAATTCATGTCACTTTTTTATGGACACAAAATAGAATTAACACCCGTTTGTTCTTTCCTTTACCAATCACAGTGAAGTTTGAGTTATAGAATGCTAGATTGATACAGCATGGAAACAGGCCATTCAGCCTAACTTGGCACTCTGGCCAGGTTTCCTAAACTAAACTAGTCCCATTTCCCTGTGTTTGTCCCATAACCGTTTGGACTTTTTCTATCCAATAAACTGTCCAAATGTCTTTTAGATGTTGTAATTGTACCAGCCCAATATGTGAAACACACTGTGTGGAAAAGTTGCCCCTCAGACCCCTTTAAAATCTTTCCCCCTCATCTTAAATATGATTTACACTGCAGAATTTTAAGACTGCAAAGTTACTAAAAGTTGAGTGGTATTTAGAATCAGCGTAATAACATTCATACTCTAATCAGTGATGTGAAGCAAATAAATTCAAGATGTTGTGATCATTATAATGAACAACAGTTATAAGGTGAGACAATGTTGGTTGAAAAGCAGTTCAATCGACACTGAGATATTTTCTAATCAACTCTGTGGTGTTTTGACATATCTCTGTTGAAGATGGGAATTGAACCCATGCCCCCTGGTCTACTAGTACAGACATTACCGGAGTCCTCCATAATATTCCCTTGCAGAAAGGGCAGGACTATAATCACACGCTTACTGTGTTTATTCACAGGGAAAACCACTGAGATATTTATTGTTGTAATTGGACTAGGCTTGTACTAGACAGTTCCAGAGTGTAATGGATCGATAAAAAGAATTAGTTATTTCTAATAATGAAGGAACGAAGCAACAATGATCTTAAATAAACATAGATCTCATGCTAATCAAGTAAGTCAATATGTATGAAGCAGTTATTTATCTGCATAAATAAAAATTAACACGCTTTGTAATGCACATGAAATGGAAAAAAATTATTAGTCTTTCAATGTGACTACTCAGTGAAAGACAACTTTCCTCATTTTCAAAAAAGTGTGATTGCTAAGAATTCAAGATTTATTGTTAAAGCACAGGGCAAACATTTGTTA
Source organism: Chiloscyllium punctatum (assembly GCF_047496795.1). Classification (NCBI taxonomy): domain Eukaryota; kingdom Metazoa; phylum Chordata; class Chondrichthyes; order Orectolobiformes; family Hemiscylliidae; genus Chiloscyllium; species Chiloscyllium punctatum. The sequence goes on along the minus strand of NC_092761.1, from coordinate 5,019,318 downwards.
ATTCTGGTTTATTTACACAAGAAACTCGGAAAATTTAAATAATTTTTAACATGAAAAATATTTAGCTCTTATTGTAATAATCAGATGTATAGAGATGTTAGAATTGAAGTGAAAAACAATCAATACAAGAATGTAAACAAAACTGTGGATACTGGAAATCACAAGCAAAATCAGTAATTGCTGGAAAATAACTCAGCAGGTCTGGCAGCATCTGTGGGGAGAAATCAGTGTAAGTACGTTTGGGCCAGTGACCTTTCTTCAGACTGCATTTTTGCTCACAACCAATTCAATCCAGCTAAGTGTAAACACTTAAAATTATTTTTGCTAAGATTAAGAGATTGCAGAGTGCAATATTGTTTACGTCAGTTGATGTATTGAGCCAAAGCTCCACATCAACAGCTGGAGATATTGGATTTCAACAATGTTTGCCGGTTAGATATTGACCATAATTAGTTTTAAAATGGCTGATAACAAATTTAAGAATGATGAGAAAACTCTTATTGCAATGTAATTGTGCAATATGTTTGAAAAAAATAAATATTCATGTGAGAAATAGTTAGCCATCTCTTAATTGATAAGACCGTTTAATGATCCTTCCATTAATATGAGAATTCAAATGAAAGAAAATGAGGTAGTTAGAATGATTTTGGATGAGAAAACTTTGGTTGATTGTAGGTGTGTTGACCTGAAAAGTATGTTAATATTTCATTATGATACTGGCGCTAAGAAATAATGGATTCAACTAAAATTTGAATCTCATGATGGTGTGTGAATTGAAATAACAATTAAATAATAATTAATGTTAGAACTCAACACTTAAAATGATTCAATATTATCAAAGCAGTTTGTACTGGATATTCATTAAAATAAGTAAACTGAGAATTAAAACATTGGGTTAATTTAAAAACAAAAATCACACCATCAGAATTGTTCTTTCATTGAAAAAAACCTCATTTCTTCAAGAATTTTGCATTTCCCTCATTATCTGTCTTTTTTCCACAGGGATCTGTACTGGAACCCTTCTGTTTGCGATACAAATATATAGAAGTGAAATGGATTAAAATCTAACTGGGGGAGTTAATACGTTTGCAGATGATATAACGTTCAGTGCAGTTGGGGACAATGTAGAGGGTTGTCAAATAATGCAGCAGGCAAAAGATAAATTGCAGCTATGGGCAGAGTAATTACAGGTGAAGTTTAATCCATACAAGTGTGAGGTGTTTCACTTTGGAAGCTCAAATGTTAAGGAAAAGTAGATAGTTAATGGCAGGACCTTAACAGCTTTAGTATTCAAAGGGATCTTGGCGTTCAAGACCATTTCCCTGAAAGTGACCATGCAAGTAATTAGGTGGTTAGGAAGGCAAATAGTAGTCTTGCCTTTATTGGTCAGGGAACTCGTTACAAGTGTCAGGAAGCCATGTTGTAACTTTATAAGACTTTGGTTAAGGCATACTTAAAGTGTTGTTTTCACTTTTGTTCGCCATATTCTAGGAAGGGTATGGATGCTTTGGAGAGGGTAAAGAGGGCGTTTACCAGGATGCTGCTTGGATTTAGAGAGGCGAGAAAAACTCATATTGCTTTTTTGTGGAGTGCCGGAGACTGGGGGAAGACTTGATGGAAGTCTCTACAATCATGAGATACGTAGATAGGGTTGATGGTCAGAAAGTTTTTCCCAGAGTTGAAGTATCAAAAACTATGTGACATGCGTTTAAGGTTAGGGGGAATGTTCAAGGGGCATGTAACGGGCAATTTGTTTTTACACAGGGAGTGGTAGATGTCTGGAATGAACTTCCATGGGTGGTGGTGCAGGCAGATACATTATGGCTCTTTAATGTTCATTTCGATAATTTGGAAGGATATGGACCAAGAGTAGGCAGAAGGGATGATTTTCTTTTGCATTATGTTCAGCACAACGTTATGGGCCAAATGACCAATTCCTGTGCTGCACAGATCTGTGAGAGAAAGTTAACGTCTAACTCATATGAAATTTAATCTAATCAATATTTAGCCACTGGTGTCAGAAATAGGAAGAAAATAAGTAGAGAACGAACTTGACTACAATCTAAAAATATAGTCAATTAAATTTACAGATTTTTTTTGATATTTGTTCTGAATTATCAGATTAATAACTTTGTTGGAGATGTTTCGAAAATGTTTGCAGTTACTGATGTGCTGTCGCAAAATGACCCTTGTTAAACGGAAATTGGACCAGAAACCTTTTAGAAAACTTGAAAATATTCAGTAAGGTGAGATGCACCTCATAATTTAATCCATTAATTCTTACTGCCAATACTACAATACCAAAATCTTTCAACTCTGCACCAAAAAGCAGTGATTTCCGTCCAATGCTCATTATAAATATCTGAATGCTACTCGTTTCAACAATCAAAGTAATCACAGCCTCATTGATTAAGAGACATCTAAGACATTTCACTAATAATTACTGTTTATTTCGACAAATTGCTCGTTCAAACAGCAATGTGAGATTTCTCATTAATATTCAGTTCACTGACAGCATATTAATAATTTAGTTATTGCTAATATCTAATAATTGATCCTTCCAGAAAGGGGTATAACAGTGGAATTATGGCCCAGTACATTGACTGATGCAAAGATATTGTTGTGTTCACTCTCCCAATTATTGTGAATATCGATATTTATTTTGAGTTGATTTGATTTGATTATATTTTTCTTCAACATGAAGATTTATTGTATTTCTGATCACAGTAATAGTTAAATATTTTAAAGCTAAAAAAATTCAAATTTGTGATTTTTTGTCAACAAGAAAAAAGAATTTACATGCGTGTGTTCTTTTCTTTATCAGAGTAAATTTTGAATTGTTGGAAGTTATACATTTATATAAGGAAGGGGAGCTGCCTGCAGCAGAATAGTCATATTGAATGATTTTTTTTGCAATTACATCCTGCTGCTAAGCATTCTAGCTATCTTTTCATGATAAGAAAAACGGCTTTAATCACATTCCGCAGTCATATTTTTCATTAATTTACAATAAGTGCATGATATGTGTATTTATCTTCCTTTCAATTGTCATGATTTTAATTTTTAAGTAAGAGCATATATGCTTAGTACCATCATTATTGGGAATTACTATTTCATTCTCAGTCCATTACACACAGAAACAGTCCAATTAATTCCCAGCCCAATTATCGGAATGAATATTGATTAGTTTTCATTTGAGTAATCACATTTGGTTATAATCCCACCCTTCCTTGTTAGGAACATAATGAAAGACACTTGTGGATCTCCAATAGTGTATCTCCTATGAGACTAGGAGGTGTGGGTTCAGTTCCCTTCTCCAACAGAGATATGCCAGAGCAGCTTGGAATGGTGATTAGAAAGTATCTAAGCAGAGTATGATTTGATTTTCAATCCAGTTTTGGATCTGCTTCTGTCTGTTGTTCATTCCAATAATTTCTCAATATACAATTTATTACCCTCAGGTCATTAATAACATTATGTATCATATTGCATTATATCTAAATTTTAGATTTGAGGACACTGCAATTTTTAAAATTTTAAAGTATCTAAGTAATGAAATTCATTTCGTTTAATCAAAATACATTCAGGTATTATCCATATGGTGGGCAACAGGATTTTACTTCCAGTCAGCTGAAGAATGTTCAAATTTTGTTAATTCTGTGAACTTAATGCTGCAGAAGAGTTTCAATAAACATTTAACACATCATTTTTGTGCATTTCAACACCTCACGTACACCAATCCTTATTCTCTTGCCCGAGCAGATGAAGAGATGAAGATCGCCTGATGAAGAGGCAGCACCTTGAAAGTTAGTGCTTCCCAATAAACCTGTTGGACTATAACCTGGTGTCATGTGCTTTTTAACTTTGCTCACCCCAGTCCAACTCCAGCATCTCTAAATCATTGTTTCGCAAAGGAATTCCCATAATTTTTAAAAAGAAAATATGACTTTAATTAAGCACTTTAACACGCGATTATTAATCCCTTCTGATATTAGTAAAGTATCTCAATGTAAGTCAAATCAATGCTCACAAAATAGGGCGCATCCAGCCACACAAATGTCTTCCTGGTCATCTAATTACTGCTCAGGAGAAAAACCGGAGTAAGTCTCTTATCGTTACTGATAACAAGAGCCACAATAAACATTTGGTGACCAGTTCCATCCAATAAATGCATTTGATTTCTTACATTTTGGTTCAGTAATTGCACACAAAATATTTAGCTAAAACCAATAACCATGCTTCATTACAAATGACCAAAGATGCTAACGTCAACATACGTAGCAGCTTGCCAATCAGGGTTCCAGTTGAAGTATTGCAAAATAAAATAACTTAATTTCGGCTTAGTACAACTGTAGGTGAAAACATGTTGACTTTGCGCATTAAAAACCTTTATCCGCTTATCAAGAGAAAATACTGAAAGGTGGCACTGTAAATTTAACTTATTTTGACTTTCTTTCACGAAAACAATCATGTGAATTGCTTTTCATTTTCCTCCTAGTTCTGATACAAATGTCAAAATATGTACGATATTAATTCTTTATGAATAATGAAAGAGTTTTCTCTGCAAGAACGACATGAAGATGTTCAATGTCCTCTAATTACTGTTGAGCATAATACTCTTCATAAGGGTCTTATTATCTTGAACCGATGCTTATTATGAACTTGATTTTATTTCTGACTGGTGTTTTGGTGACTGATGTGTTTTCAAACCATGTGCAATGCATAAGGATTTATTTCAATTTGTTATAAGAAAAAAACTGCTTTGAACATGTTGATTTCTAATTATTGTTTACTCCCAAGTTATTTCTCGATGTACAATAATCAGAAAATTTTGGAAGATCCCTGTATCTTATGTTCACTACAATGTGCACTTTCACTATCTAGTTATTTACTTCCTACGTCTGACATGAATGTCTAAATGTTGTTCATGAACAAAAAGTTGTAAATTAAAGCTACATCTCAATAAGCAAACAAATGGATGGAAACATGTAATTCTTGTAATCCTGCATTTTTGAACCAAAAGCAATTCTGCTGAATAATCACTGAATGGCTCATTTTTCTGAATCATAAAGCTAGCTACCATATTATATTTCTCAGTTTACCGATCTTAATGAATATCCAATCATCATCAAAACAAAGTGCTTTTAAAATATTGAATCAATTTATTTTTTTTAGATTACAACGTAATTTTCCACTCACTGCCATGACAATAATTGCAGTTATTGGAGTTAGTCATTGTAACAAATATAGTGTGATTCGCATTTTAATTGCATCAATTGTTTCTGAGTACGAACACTACAATATAAAAATCAATTTACTTTTCAGGTGAACGATCCCATAATGGAACCAATAATTTCCCAATCGATTCCTCATTTTAATATCTGATGATTGCTCATTTGAATTATCGTGGTAATCTCAGGTGAAGCATCCAGAGAACTGCAATTATTTTCATCAGAACAATTCCTGGTCGTTTCTCCACATTGCTCAGTTAAATAATCAACTGAGATTTCTCAGTTTTCTTTTTTTTTAATACCCGATTGGCCAGTGACAAGCACTGCCCTTCTCATCAAAGGGCAATCTCCTGGTTATATATATTTTTAAAAAAACCCACACTACCGCCTAATTTTTCCCCAGCATCCATGGTGTTTGTGTGTAGGTGTGAGACACAGTGTTAGCCACAAAGTGCAGGACTCTTTATTCAAAAATCACCACCAGGGAGATAGGAAAACACCGAAGTGGCCAGTGACAAGCACTGCCCTTCACATCAAAGGGGCAATCTCTGGTTATATATTTTTTTAACCCCCACACTACCGCCTAACTGCGGTAGTGCTTAATTTTCCCCAGCAACCATGGTGTTGTGTGAAGGTGTGAGACACAGTGAGAGACAAAAGGTGCACGAATCTTTATTCAAATTCCACCACCAGGGAGATAGGAAAACACTGGAGTGGCCAGTGACAAGCGCTGCCCTTCACATCAAAGGGCAGTTTTGTGTGATCAAAACAGTGAAGGGGAGGGTAGGGACTAAATAAAAATCAAGTTGTAGGGTGAAATAATGCACTCCACTCCCTGTGGCTCCCACCTCTCCCTGAACAACTCCAGGGTATTGGTGGACACCACGTGCTACTTCTCCAAGGACACCCGGGGCCAAACGTTGCCGCGGAAGAGGGGCGGGCAGTCGGCCCTAATTCTCAGTATTCTTAAATTGCTATTATCTAATCATTGCTCAATATAGTTCAGGCTATGGCTACGAATTTATGGCTCATAAATTAAATAAAGTAAAGATTTTGCAGTGGGCATTGTGAATATCAATTTTTATTTTAACCGTGGGAACAGTTGAATTGATATAATTATGTTTGACTTCAATGTTAACGTTTACTGTATTTATAAACACAATACAAGTTAATCACTTTTCATGGAACAAAATCATTTAAAATTCTTGTGACTGTTTGAAGTACAACAAAAGGAACTAACATCCCTTTATTGTTTCATGAAATAGTCATAGTACATTTTAAACTTTGGGAAGTTGAACATTTCTGGAAAGAAGGGAAGTTGTCTTCAGACAAATAGCCGCATCGAGTGACTAATTCATTTATTTTCCTAATCATTTATGTTGCAAATGCAAATTCATTTTCTTTTCATTTTGTGACAAACTGCATTGGACATATGGAAATATTTTATAGATTGAGTTTCGTTCATTAATGTACAGTGATCAAATGATTAGGTTTTTTTCTTATCATGAATAATCACGCGATTCATATTTAATTAAAGTCGATATTGATTTGTTACATTACTGTAAATTACTAATTCGATTTGTCAGTTCATTACACACAGGAAATACGTAATTAATTCCCATTCAAATAATTACAAGAAACATTTGATTAGTTTTCATTTGAGTTGCCACCGTAAGCATGTGACTATGGTCCTGCCCTTCCCGAATGGGAACATTATGAAGTCTCCTTGTGGAGTTCAAATGTTTCAAGCACATAAACCCTTATTCTCCGGTATTATAAAGAGGAAAATATTAACAGTCGAAATTCCTCTTCAGCAAAATAGCCAAATGCAACTTCATGTTATTCATTGGTCAGCTGATCACCTACATTTGTAACTAAACATTGCAATTCATCGAAATGCAGGTATGTGCATTGATCAAATTAAAGTTCTAAATTATTAGTCATTCATGAATTGTCAGCAATTTGTTTTTATTTTCCATTCACCTTTTCATATTGACTGTAAGATTGATATGCTGTGAAACTATTAGCGTGTTTTCATTTGAACATTTAATTTGTCTCTCTCTTTCTCACTCACTTATCTCACTTCATGCATGATGGCTTCAATGCACTTTGCTAAACTTAAAGATTTTGTTGACTTTAAGTAGTATCTTTAGCACTCACTTATCAATTTAATCCAAAATCATAGAATCATAGAGTCATAGAATCCCTACAGTGTTGAAACACGCCATTTGGCCCAACAGTCCACACAGACTATCCAAAGATTAACCCACCCAGACACTCCCTTGCTCGATTACTCGACATTTCCCCTGACTAATACACCTAACCTTGGTAAAAACAATGACTGCAGATACTAGAAAACAGAGTTTAGATTAGAGTGGTGCTGGAAAAGCACAGCAGTTCAGGCAGCATCCGAGGAACATTAAAATCGATGTTTTGGGCAAAAGCCCTTCATCAGGAATACAGGCTGCATTCCAATTGAAGGGCTTTTGCCCGAAACGTCGATTTTACCGTTCCTCTGATGCTGCATGCATTGCTGTCCTTTTCCAGCAACACTCTAACAAAAACTAATACACCTAACCTAAACATCCGTGAACATTATGGGCAATTTAGCATGGCCAACTCACCTCAGCTGCACACTTGTATACTATCACAATGTTATTGAAATCAATGCTCACACAAAGCACGATACATAAAGCCACACAATGGTCTTCATGACCATCTAATTACTGTTCAGGAAATAATCTGAGTACTTGTCTTATTGTTCCTGAGATTAATCACCACAGCAAGCATCTGGTCATCATTCCCTCCAATAAATACAATGGGTGTCCTCTGAAATTTCTGTTCAGTAATTATCCATGATACGTGTTGCTCAAAGCAGTGTCTATTCTTCATTACGAGTGGTCAATGATTCTAGCAGCCATTGATCTTGATCTTATTGTTACAGAGTGCATTAACTACAGTAAACATCTGGTTATCATTCTTGCGAATAAATACAAGAGCTATCACCTTATTTTTCTATTTAGTAATTACATATTATACTTGTTGCTGAAAGTGGTATGTATTCCTTATGACAATTGGCCAACGACACTGACAGCAAGACATGTTGATAGTCCTGATTTGTTCATGTTTTCAAACAGGTTTTCAGGTCATGTATTTCAAAAAGAAGTAATTTGACTTCTTTCAAATTTAAATGTAAACGTTCTCAGATATTTTCCATTCAAATTGTTTATTTGCTTATTCAGATCGAACTTGAATCTTGCCTCTGTAAATTGAATTTATTATATTTTCCATTCGTGGAAGTACTCATTAATTGGTACTCATTTTCATCTTAAATCTGATGGAAATTTGAAATACTGATTTCAGTGAAAATTGTATGAATTATACATGAGTGGTCTGTAAAAGCAAATCACAGAAGGCTAGATAGAATTCTTGAAAGGCCTGTATATTTGAATATATTCTTCTAAAAAACAAAGTTAAAAATTACTCAACGCCAGGCTATAGTCCAACAGGTTTATTTGGAAGCACTAGTTTCCGCCAAATGACGGAGCAGTGCTCTGAGAGCTAGGTCAGCAAAATAATCCTGTTGGACGATAGCCGTGGTGGTTTTTGATTTTTAACTTTGTACAGCCCAGTCCAACACTGGCGCCTCCAAATTATTCAAAAAAACACTCCTAAGTCTGTGGTTTAACAATTTAACATTCCTGCAACTAGGTTATAATTCTCAGTTTATCTATCTTAATAAATATCTAATCAATGTCAGTGTAAATTCCCAGTAAACATCCAATCGTTTTGTTTGTTAAAACTCAAATTTTAATTGAAAATTCATTGTTATCACAATATGTGAATTATATTTTAAATCTCCAGTGATGTGAAGTGACCCTTGGACTGAAATTGGACGTTCTAAATTCACCTATAGGCAGAGAAATCGGGACAAATACAAAATTAGTTAAACTCAGTCAAACAGCAGCTAGAATCAATCTGCTCCAGGATGAATCAGATTTTCTTACACCTTGACTTCCAACCAGTGCCTGAGCATTATACACCTCGCTTGCAAATGTCAACAATGAAGGGTTTTCACACCAACGCATTGGATTCTTTAAATCCAGCTCATAACCACATGTGGACGTTTGTCACAAAATTATTAATCATTTTACAAATCATGGAAAATATCTCAAAGCTCTTGAAATAAAAGTAATCACTGCACATAAAGCCACACGATGGTATTCAAGGCCACCTCACTACTGTTCAGTGCAAAACCTTTTGTCAGTATTGTATTGTTCTCAAGATGAATAGCCACAGCAAACATCACGCTTTCACAACATCTCAAATATATACAAGATACCTTCTTAAATTTTACACACTACATCTTTCCCACCCCAACACACTTCATTGTTTACGACTAAGGAAGTAGCATGTTTTGAGATAAAGGAATTCCTAAAAATAGGCGAGTTTTCTGATAGGGTTCCCCAGTCATCATGATAAAAATGTAATTGTGGCTCAGCACATTGTAACAAATCCCCATTAAACTTTTTCATGTATTTAGTCAGAGACAATGTTTAAAAATTTCCTCTGTAAATGCTGCTGACTGTTTTTTGCTATGATACCCATGTTCCTTGTCTATTTATTTTTTTGGAATGCTGACACAAATGTCTGAATATTGATGACAAAAAAATTTGCATGGATTATATATTGTATTTCTACAGAAGAAAAGCTGAGTCAGCAAATACAGATTGCAGGAGTATCTGAGAATGTTGAATGATCAATAATGACTGCATAGCTAATGTATTTTAAAAAACATCATGCCAGCATTCTAATTCTCAGTTCACTCATACTAATTATTATGTAACCAATATCACAGCAAACCCATTTGGAAATATTGAATCACTTAATGTGTCAGTGTTCTGAAATAGATTACCAATTCATTGTTAGTTCAACAATCACACAGTAATTCAGTTTAGGTATTGTAACAAATATCGTGAGATTCATATTTCAATTTAAGTCACTATTTCGTAGTGCAAATATTACAAAGAAAATGGATCTTTTATTCCAGGTCAACACAACCACAAACCAAGCAATGATTCCTCATCCAACACTGATAGAAAATAACTGATATCTTCTAATTTGAATGTTCACAGAAATCATTGGATTAATATTCGGCCCTACAAATGAAGATACGCCTGATTGTTTTAGACTCCAATAATTAATGTTCAATTCTACATGTAACAGATAGCAATATGACATTTCTAATCATTTTATGTTTACAGTGACCAGTTTTAACACTAATTGTTACTTATATCTAATATGTAATCATTGATCAAATCCGGTATAATCGGCTTTAAATGTGGAATTAAGTCTCAGTGATGTAAGCATATTGCATGGTACTGTTTTCTAATGGTAGCGAATGTTGATTTTTGTTTTAATGCTGAATTCCTTGTTGATTTGCTGCTGTAGGGATGCCCTGAGCAGCCTGCCTTGGAATTAAAACACAAATAATGGAGGGTAGATAAACAAGACTAACAGTCTGTTTCAGTCTTAAGGAAAAACAAAAGAACATTTTGTACAATCCTACTCCAAGTCCATAAGTATGCCATTCCAGACAGTCATATTCCAGATAGTGATAAAAGACTGCCAGCATACAGAAAAATTACCAACCCTGACCTTCTTTAATGAAAGAATGATTGTCCCAGTGAATGAATAAACACCAGCTATAGGATAGAGCCCAGCTAACTTCAACAGCTGCTATCAGGGAAGCAGATAGGTTTTGATTGTCAGAAATAGTAACTATGTAAAGTTGTTCAGAACATTTAAGAAGTTTCTAATTACATACTCTTGAGAATAGTGATTAAGGCAGAGAGAGGTCCATAGGACTGCAGCAATTAATTTTGTAATCTGCGGAAATAAAATGCACAGAGAGATCCCAAGGCCTGGCGATTATAGCACCTGTATACGCCATGAAACAATAAGCAGCTGGGGCTATCCATAGCGATGTCCATCTAAGATTAGGTGTTCTACAGGATCGGGTGTCAGTATAAGGAGGGAAGGACTGTAACCACGTTGCATGTGGCCATTGTAATACAGAAAGTGTGTAAAAATACTGCTTTTTACTGTACACGTTACAGTGTGTCATGAACCTCCCTTCCGAACTTGGCCTCGGGGGATGATCCCTTCATTAACTGATTTCAGCATGTGTAAACATCTTCCACTTGTCTGAGTTCTGCCTATCTCCTGAGTGTTCATTCCCTGTCACGGGAAGTCACTCCTGCAGCTATGGTGACAATTAAATTCAATACAAACACTTATTATCTGTGAAATTATTACTTGCAGAGCAATATCATTTTCATGTTAAAATAGTTTTACTTTTTTCGTGTGAAAGAAAACAATGTATGTACATCCTTTTGTTATTTAGTTCAAGTAATACTAAATTTTAAATTATTGAAAAGACTACACTGGGTGTGGGGGGGGGAAGAACGATTTTTCAGCTCAAATGTCACATTAAGTTAAAGTAAAGACATTTTTCAAATCATGTGACCTCCAAAATGATATTTATTTTAATTTAATTTTGAGAATGTTTCATTTTCTTCCAACATTAGTTGTCAGTGAACAATAATCACACAATTATTAGTCATTTGCTACAAAATGACTTCCTGCACCAAATGTCATTAACCCGATGTTTTGTTCATAATCATGCTCACTTTCCTGGCCTAATAATTTCCTTTCTAGTTCTGACATTTGTCGAAACATTTATCATGATAAAAGTTACATTAATAAAATAGACGAGAACCGACCCAAAAAAAATGTTGAACTGTGTTCAATCGTTGCTGAGAATGTTTTAATTATTAAAGCCACGTTTTATATTTTAATCTTCAGTTTAGTAATCTTAATGAATATACAATCGTCATCAGAGCAAAGTGTATTCTAAATATTAAGTCAATTTATCTATCAGGATTTTAGAAACAATGATCAATTACAATAATTACGCAATACTTTAACTTTGGCTTTATAACAAGAACAATGTGCTTTTAATACCTTCCATATTTCTTAGTGTGAGTGCTACAATATTAAAGCCTGTTTGATCAGGCCAATATACCCACAAAAGACCAATAATTGCCATTGCAACATCATTTGTAAATATGTGACTTTTGCTCATTTGAAAGATCACAGTCTTCTCAGCCATTGGCATTCAGAGAACACCAGTTTATTTCAATATTTCAATATTTCAATATTTCTCTTCGTTTCTGAACATTACTCAGTGGAATAGGAAGAGGAGATTCCTCATGATTCTTAAGTTCATTAATAAAAGTTTTCAAATCGATTTGTTGCCAATACCTAATAATTGTTCAATTCGGTAAGGGGTGCAATTATTAAACTATGTTTCCATATAATAACTAATGCAAGGACATTGCAATGTACAATCTCTCAATAATTCTGAATATTGCTTTTCATTTTTAACTTGGAAATACTTTTGAATTGATTTGATTGGAAATCACTTCAATGTTAACATTTATTGTGTTTTTAATCACAATAACAATTGAATATTTTTCATATGCAAAATCATTCAAATCCCCATGAATTTTTTGAAGCATACAAAAAATGGTTGGCATCTATCTTATTTCATTAAACAATCACAGGAAATGGTGACTTCTTAGAAATCATACATTTTCAGAAAGAATGAAAGTTGTCTTCAGCTGAATAGGCACATTGATTGACCAATTCATCATTTTGTTCCAATTTACGTGTAGAACAAAAACATTTTAATTTGCATTTCAGAAATGAAAAACTTCTGACCATACAGAATAATTAAATTCATTTTTTGCATATAATGCACACTAACCAAGCAATTCTGTCAAGCTATCATTCCACAAGTGAATATAAAAATTTTGTTTAATTAAGACATTTGTTAACTCCCATCATTATTGTAAATTACTACTGAATTTTCAGTAGATTACACACAGTATCCAACCACTTAATTCCAATCGAATTATCACAATAAACATCTGATTATTTTTCAGCCCTGCCCGGCCTGGTTGAAAATGTTATGAAGGAATCTTGTGCAACTCTAGTCGTGTCTCTGATACCAGACCAGAGGGTACAATTTCAATTCCCACCTTGCACAGAGCTGTGCCAGAGCAGCTCTGAATGTTGATAAGAAAATATCTAAGCATCGAATGAATTGCCTTTCAAATCAACATTAGATATGTTTTCATTTGTTGTTCATTCCAATAATCACAGTATCTGCTATATATTTTCTTCAGTCTGCGAATAGCAGAATGTATCTAAATCCACTCAATCAATATTCTTTGCAAAATATTTGATAATGTTGCACTCACAAAGAATAATTATGCAAAGTACAGATATTCCTTGATTTTCTTTTGTTCTGAAGAGCTGAGTTCAGACTCCACATAGAACTTGATGATTCAAAGGTATAAATATGAGAAAAAATCAAGTTCTTCTTCGGTTAAATAAACAAATGCCACTTCCTACTATATATCATTTTTTAGTTATTGATCTGTTTATGAGTTGTCCGAAATTTGTTTTTAGTTTTCCATTCATCTATTTATATTGAATGTATGATTGAAATGTTGTGAAAATGTCCGAGTGCATCCATTTGAAATTGAATTTGCATATTTCTCTCTAATCCAGTTTATTGCATGATGACTTAACTGTGTTTTGTTCAGCAAACCTAGTGAATCCTAAAAATTGTCTCATCTTAAATAAGATCTTTCACACCCAGTTATCAGTAAGTTCCTAATTCATGTAAATATCTAAGTTTAATGAAATCAATTTTTCACACAAAACAGTGCACATAAAGCGACCCAAAGATATTCAGCTGATTACTATTCAGTCGATTCAACTGAGTAAGAATGTTATTGATCCTCGGACAAATGACAACAGTAAGCATTTATTTACTATTCTATGCAGTTAATGCAATTGATGTGTTATATTTCAGTTCAGTCGTTAATGTTGATTTATATTGTTTAAACCAATAATTCTACTTCATCACAGATATTGACTATACTTCAATAACGTTGGGAAGCAAATTTTTGTCAATCTAACAATCTTTAAGCTCCTTTTTTGTTGTGTGTGTACAACAGACAATTCAAATTATAACCATTTTTATTACAAATTGAACAAATGCTGCATTTTAAATTTGTGAAGTTCCTACATTTTTGCAAAAGAGTTAGTCTTCACTGCATATGTCACATTAAAAAAAACTGCTATTTCAAATCATGCGTGCTACAAAATGATTATTGTTTTCATTTCATTGTAAGAAAAGAACTGCTTTGACCATGTTGATTTTTTTGGCATTTCTATTCCAACTTTTTTCATCATTGTCCAAAAATGACAATATTATTAAAATCGCATATATGCCAAATGTCATTAACTACATTGTTCAGTTTCAAGCTCACTTTGATGACTTACGAATTCTCTTCCTAATTCTGACACAAATCTTTAAACATTGATCATAATATTGATCAGAAAATTGATGAAACATATCTCTACAAGAAATCCGGTGTATGGAAATTCACAATTCTTGTATTATGTACATTTTTTACTTAAAAAAGGAAGAATTTTGCTCAATAATCACTGAATGGCTCATTTTTCTTCAATCCATAAAGCTAGGTACAATGTTTTATTCCTCAGTTTATTGATCTTAATAAATATCCAATCAACATCACAGCAAAGTGCTTTTGAAATATTGAATCATTTTAATTCTTCAAAACAGCATTCATTATCAAGTCATTGCCATTATAATAATGGCACAATTATTTATAAAAACGTCTTTTGAACTAGTATAGCGAAATTCACATTGACATTTAATCCATTATTTCTGAGTAATAATAGTACAGTATGAAAATGCCTTTATTTTTCAGGTCACCTACTCCACAAAGGAACCAATGAATTCCCATCCAAAGTCATTGCAAATATCTGATGCTTGCTCATTTGAATGATCATGGTAATCTCAGCCTTAAAATTCAGGAAAATGTAATTACTTTTCACTAAATTAATTCCAGTTAATTTCCAGACATTGCTCAATCACTGGCAAAAAGAGATTTTTCATTATTCTTGAATGCATTGACAGACTTTGATAATTTAATTGTTGCTGATTTAGAATAAAAATAATAATTATTCAATCTTTTGCGCAAATGTGGATTTATGGCACAGTACATTAACCACTGTAAAGATACTGCAGTGCACAATTTCTCAATCATTGTAAATATCAATTTTTATTTTACCTGTTGAAACATATTTGACTTCATATAATTATATTTGACTTCAATGCTCACATTTATTGTGTTTGTAATCATAATACGACTTACGGATGTTTCATGCAACAAAATCAAATGAAAAAGAATTAGTATCTCTATTCTTTCATTCAACAATGGCAATAAATTTTGACTTTTAAAATTTTGAACATTTTGGAAAGAAGGGATGTTGTCTTCAGTTGAATTCTTGCATTGACTCACTAATTCACAGTGTCCGCTACTTATTCTCTTTGGGTTCCTCTGAAAAGAAATTAACTAGTTCTTCTGGTTGTAACTCCCTGGAAAATATTTGAGAATGTTGTGGTTTTAAAGGTGACAAGGCAAAGTGATCGTAAGTCATCATTTATTTTGTTAGAAAGAGCTTGATTCAAATATTTCGAACACACACACACACACTGTTATTCTGCTGTGTAACAAGGGGAAAAACAAGTCACTTTCTTCGGCATGAAGTAAATATATGCCACTTCCAATTATCCATTCGTCAGCTAATTACCTACATTTGTAATTAAAAATTGCAATTCCTCTAAATATTGTTATGACCTTTGATCAAATTAAATTTTTAATGATAGTTTATTCATGAATTGCCGGGATTTTGTTTTTTTTCGTTTTCAATACACCTATTCGTATGAAATGTAAGATTGACATGCTTTGACAATGTCGGAGAGTGTTCATTTGAAACTTATTTTTTTCGTATCGTTCACTGATTTTACTTATTGCATAAGATTACATGGAACCTCAGTGGTTAGCGATGCTGCCTCACAGCGCCAGGGACATTGATTTGATTCTCTCCTTGGGTGACTGTGGGGACTTTGTAGGTTCTCCCCAAGTCTATGTGACTTTGCTGTGGTGACCTCCCACATTCCCACATGTGCAGGTTAGGTGAGCTGGCCATGCTAAATCGCACATTGTGTTTAGGGACATGTGTATTAGTCAGCAATAAATGTGAAGAAATATGATCGGAAAAAGTGTTTGGGTGGGTCACTCTTTACAGGGTCATTTTTTTCAAACGATTGGTCTGTTATTAAACTGAGGTACAGAGGTGCTTTCGTGGCGTCGCTAGTGTTACGGTGCACCCCGAGATCTAAGCCATGTTGGAACTGAACGGAGGAATCTACAGAGAGGCTACAGAATGCCATCGCACACATTTGGTTTTCTTTAAATCACTGACGAGCAGGAAAATGCATACCGGGAGGGCGAGTGGAGAAGGGGAAGAGGCAGCTGCAGCTCTTGTGAAAGTCCAAGGGTTCCTTTGAGAGTGCAATTTCTTTCATTGCTGTTGCTGATTGAATGAGCCACTAACGTGCAAACTGATCCAGGACCTCTGGGACCAATTCTCGCACGTTGAATAGCGACAGGCACTTTTCAACAGAGGCCGTTCAGAGACGACTTGGGGATTACAAACCCACGCTGCAGCCCAGACACGAGACTTAATCCAACGCTTTAGACCGCTGAGCCACACTACCAACACAGCCGCCGCTCCATTTTCTTGCACTTCCAATTGTGCTCCTGCATAACAACAGATGCAAACTTACGTGAAAAGGGTTCCATGATCCCTCTCCGACTCGCACAGCTGCTCGGATGTGCCCGTCTACAATATCAATTTCTCAGCAGATAACGATAGCCCATCAATCCAGACAAAAATCAATGGTAAGCTGAGTCTATCTTCTCAGACTGGATTCAGCTACAAATGTATCTGTGAGTGCGTGAGAATATATGATCGGTTATGATTGGGTCAAATTACCATGAGCTACTTGACATTACTGCCATTTCGATTCCTGCTTTGCTAAATGATTTCACCCATTGCTCGAAACAGGACAACTTTCACGTTTACACGGAACATGAAACACACCGGACTACAGGGAAAATGCACAAAGCTGAGCAGGCCGTCTCCCAAATCATACCGGGCAGCATAGTTTCAGTCACTGTGTCTGTTTTGCAGAATCAGGTTCACAAAGAATGCTCCACCCTAAAACCGGAGGTAGCATTACAATCCGAGAACGACAGATTACATCGTGAGGAAGGTCTGACCTCGGGGTCGGTTCGAGATGCCACTTTCCTTGTCTTTTACCTTAACCGTGCAATTTGCTGCAGAGATGTTCACACCTGTACATGAGCCTCATGGATACCAACTGAGTTGGAAACCTGTGTGGGAATCGATGAGAAGCGACTCAATAAAGTTTAACAAATTCCATGGTGCTTTTTAGAAATGCAGTTTCTGTTCACCTCAATCCAAAAGGCAGTCTCTGAACATAGTCACAGAAGTCACCCCACCCCCAACTCCGGAAGAGGTGCTAACTGCCCTTGATTGCTTTTTGTTCTCGATGTGAAGAGCTCTCACGCCTCTGAGTCACCTTCACGTCTCTGGTTGCTGAGTGAATAACAAAGAAGGACTTTCTCCAGAGCTGCAACTGCCTCACTTCCCCACTCGCCCTCCCCGATTACATTTTCCTACTCGTCAGTGATTTAAAGAAAACCAAATGGATGCGATGTCATTCTGTAGTCTCTCTGTCCATTCCTCCGTTTCAGTTCCAACGTGGCTTAGATCTCGGGGCGTACCTTAATACTAGCGACGCTATGAAAGCACAGGTCCAGAGGTTCCTCTGAGAGTGTAATTTCTTTCATTGCTGTTGCTGATTGAATGAACCACTAACGTGCGAACTGCTCCAAAACATGATTCAGGATCTCTGGTGCCAATTCTCGCACGTTGAATAACAACAGACACCTTCCAAATGAGGTCTTTCAGAGACGACTTTGGGATACATTTGACAGACAGACTAGTTGAGGAATCCGTGGTGCACTGTGACACCAGCGCATCGGCTTCTTCCCTGTCTTTGAACCGGGCCGCCTGCGCAGGAGCTTACCGTCGCAGTCAGTGGCAAAATCATTTAGTCTGTTCGACTGCTCACGGGAAAGGTAGTATTGTGCAACACTGCAGAAACGAACGACTTCCTTACTTTTGCTCCGACTGACCATACTCCGTGAAAGTTTCCCAGATTCTCAGTTGAGGATTTTTGCAACCAAATAACGACGAGTTGAGTCACCGCAGGACTTTGTTTCATAACAGCGATGGTATAAGAGTCGGCTTTCGGCTCCACTGAAAACTCAACTTTTCTGAAATGAAACAGCTGCGGTCGAGCTGCTTGAGCCCGCGATTTTTCGTACGGGAGGCGAACACTGTTATGTCAGCACAGGCACTGACTCCTTTGCTTGAGTCTATATTCGCACCCATCACTGTCAAGTCTTTGAGAAGCAAACCCCAACTTTTTAACATTGACCCACATTTCAACATGCTGTAACATTCCAGATGATCCACTGTAATGGCAGTGCAGGCATTCGAATTTACATAACCGAGAGTCAAAAACCTCAGCACACCTGTTTAGCCCACTGTGCCATGTGACCTTGCTGGATGCTTTCAGACGTTTTCACATATGCACCTGCAAAGTAACAGAAGCACGTTCCCAGGGAAAGGGTTACGTAATCCCTCTCCTGCTTGCACAGCTGCTGGTAATTTCTGGCTACAATATCAATTTCTCAGCAGATAAGGATAGCCCATTAATCTAGACATAAATCAATGGTTATCTGAATCTATCTTCTGAGCCGCTTTTCAGCTGCAAATGTACATGTATGTGTGTAAGAATGTATGTTCGGTTTTGATTTCATAAAATAACCATGAGCTTCATGAGTTTGAGGTGTACTCGGTAAAGTTGGAGATCCCAGCCTGATGTCCCAATGTTCCCAGATCCATGTCAATCAAAGCTATTCCAGGTGAGTTTTGGGCTCTCAGCCTGATGTTCCAATGCTCCCTGCTCCATGTCAATCTAAGCTGCTCCAGGTGAGTTTGGTGATCCGAGGTTGATGTCCCAATTGTCCCTGCTGCTCAATGTTAATATACGTTGCTCCAGGTGAATTTGGAGCTCCCAACCTGATGTCCCAATGTTCCCTGCTCCATGTCAATACAAGCTTCTCCAGGTCCGGTTGGAGTTTGCCGTTTGGTGCCCCAATGCTCCCTCCTGCGCCATGTCAATAGAAACTGCTCAAGTTGCTATTTGAGCTGAAGACGCGGCATCTCATGCGCCTCTATACGATCATAGAAGTAACGTGCGCTCACTGGTTGCATCTCTGGGCGGGGGGGGGGGGGGGGGGTGGGTGGCACAGAGTAGTTGTGTCCTATTAAAGTTGTATCCAAATACACGTATTTTCCGCAATATGAAAACCTTACCTTATTTTTAATAACCACCCAAGTATACTTTGTGAAAGACTTTCTTTCCAATGCCTTGTTTAGCATGTGCCTCTTGCACTCAACGCGACATAATGTAATAGTGGTAAATAGAGGATTTTCAATAAATATTACATCATATGTTTCATGCTGAATAACTGCTATTTAGCAAGGATGACGTATTTGAGGAAATCAGCAGTTTTATTTCCTGTGAGGGAATGAGGTTTGTATTCATTAAAGTGAACTTGTTAAGTGTGTAAAATGATCACAATAGATCTCAATTTGAAAGATGTTTGATAATGTTGTTATCCAACATGAAATGAGGCGTTGTCTTCTATTGGCAACACCATTGTTAGAACTAACTACCTATTAATGACAAGAGAGTAAACGAAATTTAGATAATTTCACATGTTTGTTCTACATTAGACAGCGGTTATCGTTCCACAGTTTTGGTCAGTCCCTGCAGTTAACATGATGTCTGCTCCAATTGTTCATAAAGAGATGGAGCTGGCTTCCCACTTCTTCTTTTTGTCTGCGTCTCATGTTCAGCATTCATCACTGGCAAGACCAACGAGAAAGGGAGAGACCAATGTGTAACTCTCTCCATGCCCATGCACAGTACCTACATTGCCAAGTTCTCTGCTGTGCATTTACAGCCAGTACTCGGTGTCCCTGAACCCTTCCTCTGCCGCTTTTGAAATATCTCCATTATTTTCTGCTGTCTGTCTGTGTTTTTGTCACTGAGATGAATCACTTCTACCCACTCTGCTACAGGTTTCATCTGACAAAATACTCATTACCAATCCATTGGATAAACATGCGCTTGCCATCTCTCGTTATTGGCTTTTCCTGGATCTCATTCATTGGATAAAAGCTCACAATAACTTGTCTTCGAAAGTAAACCCGTGTTCCTTTTCATTATCCGAAGTCAGTCTGCATTTCAATATCATTTAAGGGACAGATTCGACTAATTAATGGAGACTTTACGGCATCATCGATGGCAATAAACTGACTAATTAGCACCACGAATTCAATTTACTGGATTAGTGGTGCTGGAAGAGCACAGCAGTTCAGGCAGCATCCAACGAGCAGCGAAATCGAAGTTTCGGGCAAAAGCCCTTCAACAGGAATAAGGCTTTTGCCGGAAACGTCGATTTTGCTGCTCGTTGGTTGCTGTCTGCACTGCTGTGCTCTTTCAGCACCACTAATCCAGTTTTGACCTCCAATTTAGCCGAGACCCAAACAAAAGCAGTGTCATGAACGACTGCACTCCATAAGCGACGAGAATGCGATTCAATCCCATGCCTGCAGAGAATCAATCACTTTAACATCTCAGACACCTCGTCACACATGCTCTGCACATCTGACCATATGTTTAACTGAGTTGAGAAAATTGTGCATAGAAGTGGATTCTTCTCCCTGCTGTTGGTGAAATGATAAATAGCATAGTCCAGTTCACAAAGAATGGCCTCACCTCTGCTCAATGGGGCAAGCGCATTCCCAATGTGGCATTCTGCTCACATGATCTGCACAGAAATAAAGAAATGACTAATTAACAAGATCTGTTGAATTGAATTCTATCAAGAATTGGAGCTGATGAAATGAAAAATAACATGACGGGGGCGATGTAACACTGTCTCTGAAGAATTGTTTTCCCCACTCGAGGACAGTCCACAGTGCTTAGTTGCAGAACTCGCACTCCCTCTCTTCTGGACAGATATTTTTGACCAATCGCACTTATGCACAGAGCAAACAATTTCAAAATCTTAAATAAGACTAACTGAAAATTGAATTGAACAACGCAAAAAAAAACGACAGGAGAGACTCTTTACCAGTAAAGTTCATTTTGCTCAACCTTGGCCTGTGTTCTTTTCCTGGGTTGGGTAAAGATCACAGCAACACAGTGAGCAAATGGCAGAGGGAAAATGTGTGTAGTACCACAGGGCATGCTGGGAGCAGGAGCAGATACACAGGGAAGTGAATTTCCCACAACGGGAAAACTTCTCAAACAGTGGGCTGAGATGGAAGAACTCAGAATATTATGAAATGTTATAACTGAATCCGCAGGCACTGTGGAGATCAATAATTGAATCAGTTCAAAATTAAAATTAAAGGATTTCTATGAATTAAATTCAAACTAGAAATGTCCAGGGGTTAGTGGATGGAAATATTGCAATTATATTAATAATTAATTAACTCATCTTAGCAATAAGTAGCTCATCAATTTCCTCATAGAACGTTGGAACCCCTGGTAAAGGCGATCATATAATTCCAGGTACCAGCCGTGGAATCAGTGATACTCGTTTTCCCATCCGTTTTGATACAATCATGCAATGTGGCAGTAAGCATTAATGCGTGGATCCAGTGCAGCAGTTAATCAGTGGATGGTATCTCTGTGCCAATGTAGTACGCTGTGTTGAGTGGAGATTTTAAATTTGACTCTCACATGGAGCTGCTTCAATTTGTTATTGTATTGAAGTTTCAGGATGGAAGGCGATGGTCAAAGCCAAGTTGATTGGAAAGTACCAATTTGTTTGAATTGAGAAACGACCTTTTCTGGAAAATGACTCATTACCAACAACCATGCTGCAAAATTTTAAAACGTGACAACATGTGTGGACAGAGAACCGAAAATAATTTTTCAACGAAAGAGATCTTTCACGTAACATCAGGTTTGAAGTGACTAAATCAGTGGTATTCCCTCTTCGAGTAAATTCATAAATAGAGTCTCAGATTCAAAACCATTGGTCAATGATCCAGAAAAACTTGGATCAGAGTTTCTTCTGCTCTAGATCCACATAAAACCGGTTTGTATCATTTCTAATGTTTTTATGCCTCAGTAAACCTCAACCCTGAGTTTCCTCATGCCTTTCTATACAGGAAACTGTGGCTGTCCCCTTTCTAATGTCTTTCCATTTTTTGTTGGAGAGTGAGCACAAGGATTACAAATAATGTATGCACTGAGTTTGACCTTTAGATTTTACAGTTACATTATGCTTTAGAACACAATTTCCCTATTCATAAATTCAAACAACGTTCATTATTATCTAACCAGATCATAAACAACCTCCCCATGAAAACTTCCTTTGTACTTCCAAGTATTTTGGGAAAAGGGTTTTAAGGCCAGCATCCCTCAATCCCCTTGACCTGAATGAGTCTCAGCTTTTTCTAAAGGTAACTGAGATTCAATCACTTCATAGTGGGGCTGCAGTCGTTTTCTGTGCAGACTGGTTGTGGACATGAAATACCTGTCACAAAAGATCACCGTGGATCTAAAATCAAAACTTTCCAAAAAACAATTATCATATCTATTGTTTATCATCTTTCTGTCTTCTTGTCTGGTTTGTTCGTGTGCCCCTATATTAAATCCTACCCAACGTTTAATTTGTGAATGGAGACATTGAATGATTTTACTCACACGCTCCCGGAGGACAGTCCTCCCATTATTGGGATGAATCCAGTGAACATTCTCAACGCATCGTCAAAGCCAAGGATTCCCTTTTCGGAATTGGGGATCGGTTCTGCACTGAACTCAATGTGTGTGCTCATGAAAAGCAAAACAATTGCAGCAAGATTTTCAGACTAAAATTTTGCAATCTGCTTGCATTAACGTTTGTCCCAACAGTTACATTCCTTATTGTCATTTGTTTGTGGATGATAAAATTTCCTGAATCCGTCTGTTTTTATTTCATATTGGCGGATGTTGCAGCAGTTTATAATATTAGTGATTCCTAGAAGCAACCAGAGAGCACGGTAGCTGATAATGTGAAATGAGACCGCAGTAATGATTGGCCTCAGAATGAAGGTGTCGCTGGTTTGCAGTGATGACAGTGTGGCTGAGGTTCGTATTTATTTTGGAGGAGGACAGGTTGGGTCTAAGTTGAGCGCTTTAAACCGAAGCAAGGTGAATGGTATCAGAGAGCGAAGTTAAGGTGAGCTGAATTGAAGTGGAAAATTGCATCAGAAGATGGGGCAGTACAGCTTCATCATGTCACTCAGACTGTAAAAGGCACGCAGAAGAAGCAAAACACCTTCAGTGCAGCACAATGACAGGTCAAGTGGGAAGGAAACAAAGCAAGATACTAAGATAGAATGTAACAAGTTCTGTGAAAGGTTTCGCAATATATTCTTTGTTAAATGCCGACTGCCCTCTCGTTGGAAAATGGAATTTCCTGCAGTGTAACGGTGGTATTTGAATTGCTCCAACGCAAGGCCAAGAGGCAAGGACACATTACCTTTTGTAACAGTGTGGCCTTGTGAAAGCACGCTCGGCCCATCTACCAGAATTCAAGACTTCAAAGATCTCCTCTGTGATGTCCAACGTATTTGCTGCTCCTGTAGTCAGATCTCAATAGCTTTACCATGTGTCTTCCTCAGTTCCCTGCTTCCCGGAAACACTTCAAATGTGAACAAATCACCAGTATTTCCACTTCCAATCATTGGTCGTAACTCCCGTGCTGCCAAAACGTACAATTAACCAATTTGCCTTCTCTGGCTCTCACTCTGGTATAATCTGAATAGTGAACTGCACACTGCCTGATCCCCAGGACACCCTGCAGGATTTTCATCCTCCCTGTGACATGTATGTGCTGGGTAATATTCTGTTCTGTAGATTTGCCAATATTACCGTTATCTAACTCCCTGCATTCTGTTGGTCGAATTGTGATTCCACTCAACATCACAAATGTGTCACAAAGCACATTAGCTGTACCGGCTCTACACAGAGACAAATGCGCTTCTCTGTTGGTATAGTTCTCTTGCCTTCTCCCTGAAACTCTGCACACTTTTACTTTTAACATAAACATCGAATTAGTTTTTAAATAACTTGATTGAAAGTGTGTCTTTGTCAATGTCAGGTAGTGGTTTACAGACCCTAACCACTCCATATGTACGTTTTGATTCTTTTACTAATGCCTTTTAAAGTCTCCCGAATCGTTCTCGATCCCTTCAGGCGTGTGGAGCATTCTCCCTTCCTTATTTCGTCTGTCTAATCCACACATGTCTTGGAAAGGTTTTTCTGCTCTCCAAAGAGAACTGTCCCAACTTTCCAAATGACTTTATTTTTGCCATTCCTCATACACCACACCATTCCCATCAACCTGTCCAGCTCTGTTTCCAATCATTTCACGTTCCCATTTCCTAAAGGTCAACATTCAGAACTGTTCGAACATCCACATGGTGGATTTATTCAGAGTGGGATTGTGTGTGTGAACATCCTGTAACATTTGTTTCGCTTTCACCACATATGGTACTATGTCATGCCCACTACAATGACACTTCTGACCCCAAAACACAAAGTTATTTTAAGGGGTGCAACGTCATAATTTGCACTTTTTTAAATCTAACAGTTGATAGGGCGACTGGGCAAAAGTGAAATCAAAAAACCAAGGCTCGAAGGCGACTTGAAGTACGAATTCTCACATGCCAGTATGATCACAAGCTATGAAGCGAAGATCATACCCCAAACACTCTTGCATTTCCAACACTAAACCATCTGAGAGTCACTCAGATCCAACTACATCCCACTTTGATCTCCGATTTTGAAGCAGCAAAGAGTTTCAAGAATATCACCTACTCATTCCCTCTCCTTGTTCGCGGGACTTTGCTGTTTATCGCTTGGACAGAGCTGTGTCAATCGGCAGATTATTTATCTATTTCCATCCACCTGCAGGTAGTGTGAGGGGAGGCAAGCGCGAATACGCTCTAAAGCTCTCTCACATCGGCACAACCAGGTCCCTCAAGTGTTGGAAATCAGCAAGTTTGAATGGGAACATCCTCCCAATATCATTTATCTGAGAGAGTGACAAAGATGTTGTGATAGTGGGACATATAGAAATGTACTCCGGATACTCTTCCTTCAGGTAAATTCATGTGAGGGCATTTATGTGCACACTGTTTGGTGTTCAGAATCCATCTTCACACAGCAATCCTGCAGAGAAGTTTTTCTAATATCGACATCTGTTTCTTTGCTGCAATCTGGCAGCATTTAGCATCTGAGCCCCAACTGTCCGAGATGAAGAGAATCCGAGTAAAACCCTCACTCACTGAGAGCCATTCCCACAGCCCTGAACCGCAGGCTGCAGATAATCTGACGCGGAAGGAGGGTTAAAGATGAGACAATGTTTCACCCTCAGCCACTCTGTCCCAGAAACAGGAGGAGGGACAGCATCAATGAGTGGCGTCACTCACGCGACGGCAGAAGCCGTTCAGCCCATCGAGTCCACTGCGACTCTGCGTCGCTTGTAAATCTCTGTGGTTATTCATAATTGGTGATGTATGTCCTAATAATGCGAAACTGTGTATGTGTCGTAATGCTGTCTCCAACAAGATGATCCAATTGCCATTCATGGCTTTTCATTTCACAGGGAGGACATTGCTGTGTGAAACAGCTTGGGGAATAAATGCAGAGCGTCATGTGCACAGAGCACTCTGCAACTGATATGTCTTACCTACACCAGTTTATTCCCAGATCTGGCAAGTAATTTTGCTAATCAAATCAGAGAAGACAGATAGAGAACAGGAAAAGAGTTTACAGACATTCACAAGCGTGTTTCCTCACCTGTGTAAATTTGGCAGGTGTATCAGCATGAGATATTCATTTCAGATACATTGAGAGAAAGGAAGAGGAAATTGAAACAACATGCAATACGTTGAATGAAGCTATATTATAGAGGAACACTGGCGGGGCAGTACACACACTGAAACCTGGAATTGTCAACGAGCAGAGCATGTTTTCCGTCCATTAATTTCTGGGTTATGAGCCCAGTATGCTCCCGCTGGGTTGCTCTGTTATCGCTTCCTACAGCAGTTTCCCGCGATCTTCAGTTTTTAATCTGGCATATGCCATGTGCCTCAGAGGATGATTTCAAGAAGGACTTCACTATTATCGTGTGATACACTATGGCGCAGATGTGTCCCAGCTGTGTCAACATAACCTGTGAGCAACTTCCCACATTCTGTTGGTTTAACTGTGATTTCACTCAGAATCACAAAATAGTGCAATGTGAGGCCATACAGCCCACCTTCGCTGTGCTGGCATCAAACAATAAGGAAATGTCTGTGTCGTTCGTTTGATTGATTTTATTTGATTGATTGTCACATGCACCTGAGTGCAGTGAAAACCTTTGCAATTGGTAAAGGCAGATCATTATAATCAAGGACATGTAGAACACAGCATGAGAAAAACAAGGCATTCAGGTTACTCCGCACAGGACATGCGCTCAGCAAGATCCACATTAACAGGATCAGCATCATTTGGAGTTAGAGAATCCATTCCCCAGTCTACTAACCGCCGACAAGAAGCAGCTGGTGTGTGTCTTGAAGATTCAGTATCTTGATCTGAACTCGATCTCATCGAACTCATACTTTCTGAGTCAAAAATGGGACCGGATGCAAAGCTTCAGGGCTCAAGTGTCACTTCTCGCACGTACATCACCCACTCGATATATCACACCCAAGACCAACGAGCCATAACCGCACCTTAAGCGTGATCTATAAATCAGGTGAGTCTCTTTGTTTAAAAAATGCTTTTTCTTTTGTTTCGGAATGAAGGCAGCACTGAGTTTTTAACAATAGCTCCTTACCATTCTGCCTCCCTTTTCCCAGGAGGCTGCGCCAGCCCTTCCCCCGCTGGCAGCTGGACAAACCCATCTTCTATTGGCAATCAGTGTTGTGGGAGAGCAAGATGAATGCGCTCTTCAGCTCCCTATCAAACACGGGCTTCTGCAGCGGGGTAGGGGGCTCGTGGGAGATTTTGAGTTATGGAAATTCTGGAAAGCTGTACAAAAGGGAGATCTTGCATGCACAGGAACTCATATTCTTTTCAGAACCTTGTCCAAATAATTCCATCTGAGACAGATAGAAAAGTGCAGAAATGCTGGGAAAGAGAGAATCTCTCCCAGTAATCGGGAACAGTGTCTGTGTACTTCTCGAATTCACAACGAGGGCTCTGCTGTCTGACTCAACATGGGATGTTACTGCAGCGAGTCCTGTCGCTCAGGCACATTGCACCTGATGTGCATAAACTTTACCACGTTACCCCCAGCTTAGGGAGGAGTTTTTTTCACAGCTCTGAGCACCCCAGAGTGACAGGGAACAGAAGAAAGCAATTCAGACCAGCATCTTACCACCTGCTGGGGAGAAAAGGGATTTAGGAGAGCAGACAGTCTCGACCAGTGCATATTTCCATCATTTACAATCTTGGTCTGTGTGACAACAAAATTAGGAACCAGGAACTGTTTATTTTGCTTCTTAAAACAGGCATGAAAACTTTGCAGAGCATAGATACCTGCTGTTAGTGAAATGAAGAATAGCAGAGTACAGTGCACAGAGTATGGTCTGTCTTCTGTTTTATGGGACCAGCACTCTCCAACTGTGACCCTTTGTCACATGATTTGAACACAAACAAATAAATGACTCAGTGACAAAACTTGTTGAATCGGATTCTATGAGGAATTGAAGGGGATGGAATGAAATCCCCTTGAATGCGGGAATGTTACATTATAGAGGGAATTGTTTTCCAAATTCGAGGAGAGTGCGCAGTGCTGCTTCCAATGGTCAATACCAGGATAAATAGATTGAATCTGCGTGGGGTGTTATTGTAGGGAGCCCTGTTGATTAGACACACTGCATCTTTTGTAGAATGGTGCAAAAGCACGGAACTTTTGCGTCGAGGGGACAACTTCAAAATCGTTAATGAGACAAAATACACAAATGAGCGAAACAACACAGCAACCACAGAAACTGGTATTACATAACGGAGTAAACTCCTCTGCTAATGTAACTCCTCTGCACCCGATGTGGCCTCCTCTATATTGGGGAGACAGGCCGCCTACATGCGGAACGTTTCAGAGGACACCTCTGGGACACCCGGACCAACCAACCCAACCACCCCATGGCTCAACACTTCAACTCCCCCTCCCACTCCACCAAGAACATGCAGGTCCTTTGACTCCTCCATCCCCAGATCATAGCAACACGACGTTTGGAGGAAGAGCGCCTAATCTTCAGCCTCGGAACCCTGCAACCACAAGTGATGAACTCAGATTTCTCCAGTTTCCTCATTTCCCCTCCCCCACTTTGTCTCAGTCAAATCCCTCGAACTCAGGACCGCCTTCCAAACCTGCAATCTTCTTCTTGACCTCTCCGCCCCCACCCGACTCTGGCCTATCACCATCACCTTGACCTCCTTCGACCTATTGCATTTCCAACGCCCGTACCCCAAGTCCCTCCCCCCTACCTTTTGTCTTAGCCTGCTGGACACACTTTCCTCATTTTACAGAAAGTTATTAACTTACAACTATTTACACTCCTTTCTCTAAACCTGTCTTTAATCTTCTGCTCTACAATACTGGTCTGAAGAGCCTTCCCCAACCCGGACCCCATTAATATTTACAAAAATATTCAAATATAAGAACCAGCCAGTTGTCGAATCCTCTCGTTGTATCTTCCTCTGTAGATTTTCTCTCCAGGTCAGTGTCGATGCTTTTTTCTATGTAATCTCTTTCTCCAGATAGTCACCTCTCGTAGATCTTACTAGCATCCGACATCTGTTGGACTTTTAGCTGCTCTCTTTGCTGTTTTTTGCCACTCTGGTTAACTGTTCAACATGTCTGATATTTGTTCCACAAACAGTCGGATCGTTTCACTGATTTTAATATTGTTAAACCTTGATTGGGGCATAATTTAAACTGATTAGGCGAATTCGAATTTTTTTTTATCCATCTAACAAAGCTGTTAGTTTTTTTGACCCAATGTTGTGTTGTTACCTTGTTCTGGACTCCTTGTGCTAGCCATAAATTTCAGCACCCTTTAAAGTACATATCCCACGACTTCATAGCACTGGGTTTTGCCAAGACAGTCTATTACGCTCAACATCGCTCTCTGTCAATCTCATGAGACTGAGATTTGAACAATCTCTGGTCTAATTTATTCAAACGACCCTGATCTCATAACCTCAGATTTAACACGCCCCCTTATGTATGTCTTATCATATTAATTGATTCCTCACTGTGTTACTTCAGCACACGTTGAGAAGAAATTAAAAATGAATACAACTTTCACCTATGTGACTGCAAATGGACCCAATGTTGCTGCAGCCAACCGATTCAGCTGTCAGTGAAATAGCCCACATCTTTCCTGAACCGCAATGAGATTGCAAAGCATAGTGGTAAATGTTCATGCGTTGAATTAGACCCAACATCATTTGTGAGGACGAAATTTACTGGGATATATAGATATGATGAGATACATGGGGGTTGGGGATTGGAATATGGTCAGGAAGGATATGGTGAGAGTTCCCTAGATACAAAATCGTTCGAGATAACGGAAATTAGATTTACTGGGAGATAAAGCCAAGAGATAAGAAATTAAGGAGATTAATGGGATGGTGGGATAGATGAAGAATAAGCGGAAAAAATCAGGGATGACTGAGTCGTATCCTAATGGAGGTTTTTTAGCAGATGTCAGGTTGAGGTAAGGGTAAATAGGAGGCAAATTCCCTCATTGAGGTGAGTGTATAACTAAAGGTTAGAGCTTCAAAACCAGAGAGGAACGACAAAGAAGTTTACAGCAGGTACTTTCTATTCTGAGAGTTATTGAAATCGGAGATGATTTTACAGAAAGAAAAAATTAGAAGCTGTTTCCAGAATATTTGAAAAGCCACATGCGGACACACAAGGAGCGAATTTAACAGGGACAGGGATTCTGCGCTGCTTGGATGGGGATGCAAAAGTGACACACTCACGAATTGTTTAGCTTTCATTGGAAAGAAATTGCATAACAACTGCAACTGAAGAAGTTAAGTATAAGAAGAGCTGGTGGTGTTGAAAGGTGTCGCGGCTGGTTCTATGTGAACTACTACAAATTGTAAATATACTGATCTGTTTGTTATAGCTTTACAGTAAATGGAAGCCAGTTAGCTCACTCCGCTGGCTAACTGGTTTATGGTATAGAGTGAGACTAACAATGTGGGATTAATTGTCGCACTGTCTCAGGTTGCCATAAGGATCATCATCACTCCTACCCACCTGATCTGTAATACAATGGTGATTCTAATGAGGAGGAATGACCCTGTAGATGTCAAGCATCATCATCATTGCCATCTGTTGCCTTGAACATTTGGTCACAATGACCAGGAACGGAACTGAATCCATTTAATACTCACTGATCTCCGCACAAAAAACCCCTCAAAAAGACTCGTCCTTATTCCTGTATGAACGCTCTGTCTGCACAACAGCAAAACAATTTGTTCTGACTTTCCCAGATTCACGAACAACATTCAATCTACCCAAAGAGATAAATCTAATTCCTTTCGAACAGTTTAATGAGCTGTGCGAGTTTGTAAGAAATGGGATAATATGAAACGAGTTTAACAGCCTTTCCAAGAATGGTATATAGTGGAGGGTCAAAGATTTGAAAAATGTCATCATGCTAAAACATTACCTCTGTTTCTTGATCCACAGATGGATAATCGCCTGTGGAATATGAACAGCTTTCCTGCTGATACTTGACACATTTCCCAAATACAGTATAATCCCACAAATCAGAAACTGGAGATTTACAATAAATGCTGCTTTATTAGAGGTTATTTTTCAAATTCACTTCAGTCTGTTGCACCAATGATCCCTGATCAACATCAGGAAAAGCAGCTTCAGATAATAATTGAAATTACAGCTGCAGCATTTCACACGATGTGAAGTGATGATGAATAGTTCCACGGGAGCAGCAGAGCGCCAACCTGTAACGTGCGCTATTCGTACCTCTGGGACCTTCGACCAACCTGTTCTAGTTTTGTTGCAATCCTGAAATTAAGGTTAAGGCAGAGGAGGAGCAAGTGACCTGTGACTATTGGAACACCAGGCTCAGGAAGGGGACAGAGAAAAATGTTTTGCAAATTTGACTTGATTGAAAGCTGCATTTCCGTGGGTCACTTCCCTGTTTACAGACAATGTTACATTATCACTGTCACAGGGCTTTGCATTCGGTTGGCTTCAGTTCGGCAGAGAATTTGATTCAAAGACACTTCACTAACTTCCTTCTGAAGTTTATACAGAAAACATGAAACATACTGCACTCATCATCAATCTTCACCATTCTTACATCCGAGGACGTTGCACAGTTTTCATGAATACTAAAGATATAAGAATGTTAAACATAAGTAAATTGTATTTCAGTTTAAATTGTAAAATGATAAGAATGCATAATAAGATACAAAATCACTTAAATTCAAGTTTATTAATGTGGCCAGAACTCTAGCCCAGCAATCGGGAAATATGTCCCTTAATCCACAATATCAAATGGGCTGCACAAAAATGCACTGATTTGAATTTTACTGAGGGAAGAGAGTCCACAGCCCATTTCTGTCTTTCCCACCAGCTCAGAACCTTTCTCTCTCTCTTAAATGAATGATATTTGGAGCAAGTTCACAATCAAAGTTGCTAAGGTCCAGCGGTGCTCTTGCACCTGGCTGTGCCCGTGAGAGGAAGCTTCAGAACATATCCGCACTTACATCCCGTCATAATGCCTGCAAGTGGAGGGACATGGCTGAATACTCTGCCTATAGAGACAGCTCAGTCCACGGGGATGGGATACGCAGCACCGTCCCGCTTGGGGACATTCTGCAGATCAGAAACAGTCCACTTTATCATTCAGATCATACCAGAGTGAGAACGCTCGAGAAGGCCAATCGGTCACTCGTACCTGTGCCAACTCGGGAGTTGCCAAAGATTGGTGAAAGTGGAAAGTGGATTTGTTCACGTTTCACGTGTTTCCGTGAAGCAGGAAGCAGAAGAAGATACACAGTGAAGCGATTGAGATCTGACTAAAGGAGCAGCAAATAAGTTGTACAGCGCAGAGGAGAGCTTTGAAGTATTGAATTCTGGTTAATGGGACGATCATGGTTTTACTAGGCCACGCTGCTACAGAAGAAACTACGTCAGTGTCTCTCAACATTGTGATGTCACAGGCAGATATCGCCGTTATACTGCAGGAAATTCCTTTTTCAAACGTGAGAGCAGTCCATATGTAAAGGTGTAGCTTATATATCGAATCCTTTTGCATATATAATTCCACTGCACCTCAGTGTGTTGTATTGTCTCCTTTCCACTTTACCTGTCATTGTGCCTGCACTGAAGTTGATTTTCTCTTTCTGCATGTCTTTTACAGTCTGGGTGATGTGGGACAGTTGTCACCCATCTTCTGACAGAATGTTCCACTTCACTTCAGCCCGCCCTAACTTCGCTGTCTGATACCATTCTCGTTGTTTAGATGTTAAGCGCTCGTCTC
The DNA here is from genome assembly GCF_047496795.1 of Chiloscyllium punctatum. Taxonomy (NCBI): domain Eukaryota; kingdom Metazoa; phylum Chordata; class Chondrichthyes; order Orectolobiformes; family Hemiscylliidae; genus Chiloscyllium; species Chiloscyllium punctatum. The sequence goes on along the minus strand of NC_092761.1, from coordinate 4,986,322 downwards.
AGATCCAGCCTGCCCTCACCCAAAATAAATGGAAAACTCAGTCACACTGTGATCACTGCAATCGAGGGATATATTCACTCTAAGGTCATTGATAATTCCAAGGATAAAGTTAGGACTGCAGATGCTGGAGATCAGAGTTGGTAGTGTGATGCTGGAAAAAGCACAGCAGATCAGGTAGCATCCGAGGAGCAGAAGAATTCAGGTTTCAGGCTTAAGCCCTTCATCTGGAATATAGCTTGGGAGTCGGGCTGAGAGATAAATGGAAGTGGTGTGGGGTTGAGGGGAAATAGCTGGAAAGCAATAGATGGATGAATAGGAGGGAGAAGAAAATAGGTCAGATATAGCAGTGATGGAATGGCTCGAGAGGGCGTTGGCGAGTTGAAGGCTTGTGCTTGGGGGAGGGGAAATGAGGTAACTGTTCAAATTCACATTTATCACGTGTGGTGTTAGGGTCCCAAGCCGGAATGTGTGGCGTCCCTCCTCCAGGCGTTGGATGCTCATGGTTTGGCAGTGGAAGAGGTCCAAGACCTGTATGTTTTTGTTGGGGTAGGAGGGGGAGTTGAAGTGTTCAACCACGGGATGGTGAAGTTGGTGGGTGTGGGTGTCCCAGAGATGTTCTATGAAATGATCTGCATGAAGGTTTCCTGTCTCCCTGATGTAGAGGAGACCACACTGGATGCAACGGATTCAGTAGATGACATTGGTAGCTGTACAGGTGAATTTCTACTGGATGTGGAAATGATCCATTCGGGCCTTGGCTGAGGTGAGGGGAGTGGTGTCGGTGCTAGTTTCACCCGTCCTTTGATAGCAGTGAAAGGTGCCAGGAGAGGGTTATGGGCTGGTGGGGGGATATGTGGACCTGAAGAGGAGGTCATGGAGGGAATGGTCTTTACAGAATGTTGGCAGGGCCTGGCAGCGAAATATATCTCTGATGGTGGTGTCGGTTTGAAGGTGGCATCAGTGGCAGAATATGATGCGTTTATGCGGAGTTTGATGGGATGTAAGGTGAGCACCAGGTGGTTCTGTCCTTGTTGCGTTGAGAGGCGTGGCTTCAAGGGTGGTGGTGTGTGAAATGGAGGTGATGAACTCGAGGGCGCAGTCAACCACGTGGGAAAGCAAGTTGTGATCGTGGAAGAAGGAGACCAACTGGCTCTTTCTGAGGTGTAATTGGTCATCCTGGGAACAGATCTGCTGGAGGTGGAGGAAGTGGGAATAAGGAATGGCGTTCTTACACGAGATAGGGTTGGAGGAGATGTAGTCGAGATACATGTGGGAGTCGGTGGGCTTGTAGTCTATGTCTGTAATTAGTCAGTCGCCAGTGTCGGAGATGGAGAGGTCCAGGAGGGTGAGGGAAGTTGCCAAGATGATCCGGATAAATTTGAGGTCGGAGTGGAAGGTGTTGGTAAAGTTGTTGAGCAATTCAACCACCTCGTTGGAGCACCAAGTGGTCCCAAACATTCATCAACGTAGCGGAGGAACAGGTGGAGGATGGTGCCTGTGTAATTGCGAAAGATGGACAGTTCCGTGTATCTGACAAACAGACAGACATAGCTAGGTCCTATGCGGGTGCCCACGGCTACCAGTTTTGATGGAGGAAGTAGGGGAATTGGAAAGAGAAGTTGTTGATTGTGAGGACCAGTTCAGCCAGGTGGATGAGGATGTCGGTGGAAAGGTACTGGTTGGGATGGTGTGAGAATAAGAAAAGGAAAGCTTCCAGAATTCTGACATGACATATGGATTTGTATAGGGACTGGATGTCCATGGTGAAGATGATGCGATGAGGGCCGGGAAAACGAAATTCTTGGAGGAGGTGAAGTGCATGGGGCTGTCACGAATGTAAGTGGGCATTTCCTGAACTGTGGAGAGAGGATTGTGTCGAGGTAGGAAGAGATTATTCGGATGGGACAGGCTCAGGATGAGACAATAGGTCGACTGGGGCAGTCAGGTTTGTGAATCATAGGAAGGAGGTAGAATCGGAGAGTGCGTGGTTCACGGACAATGAGGTTGAAGGTTGTGGATGGGAGATGCCCAGAGGTGATGAGATTGTGGATGGTCTGGGAGATGATGGTTTGGTGAGGGGAGGAGAGTTTGTGATCGTGGTCTGTAGGAGGAGGTGCCTGCGAGTTGGCACCTGGCTTCAGCTTTGTTCCTCTGCCCGACTCACAAGTCTAATTCCTGATGAATGGCTTATGCCTAAATCGTTCATTCTCCTGCTCCTCGGATGTTGCCTGACCTGCTGTGCTTTTCCAGTACAACACTCTCCACTCATTCATTATTACGGTCTCATTTCACACTACCAGGTCCATGCTGTCTGTTTGATTCTAATGAGCACTGTTCTCCTGAACTGCGACAAAATCTGCCAATCTGAAACAAAAACAGAAATTGCTGCAAAATCACAGGTGTGCTGGCAGCATCTGTGCAGATGAATCACAGTTAACGTTTCACATCCATTGGGTCCGTCTCTCCACAGATGCTGCCAGACGTCCTGAAATGTTCCAGCAACGTCTGTTTTTGTTTGATTTTCAACATCAGCAATTTTTTTCATTTTTGTTTTCTTATTTACTGCAAATATTATTTTGCGAAAGATTACGTTAATTGTTTTAAATATGACTGTGATGGAACGGCCAGATTCCACCAGGTGGCTTCTTTTATTTGGTTCACGTGACGAATGCCTTTCTACTTCGTCACTGCGCCCTACAGCGGCACTGCATATAAATTGACAAAATTGTGGCATTCCCTTGGATTGGTTGAAATTATTGAAAACTTAAGATAAACTGATAAAATACGGGATATAAAACGGGAAAGTAAAAGGGAAAGAGAGAACAACGAATGATAATTTCTTGACAAAACTGAAATATAGTTGCTCAAGATGAAGAAAGTGCCTTCATCTGCAAACATACCATAATATGAAATGTAATTTTTGGGACAACCAATTCCAACAGATTGCAAAATCTTAGTTTTAAAGACTTGCTGTAACTGTTTTGGTTTTAATGAATGCACACATGAGACTCAGCGCTGTAATGGTCTCCTAAAATGGAAAAGGAAATCCTTGCCTTCGAGGATACGTGGGGAATGTTCACTGATTCATCCCAGTAATGGCAGGACTGTCCTCAGGAAGCGTATGAGTAAAATCTTTCACTGTTCCATGGAGTTTCGAATGAGTGGTGAAGGGAATGTCTCCACGCACAAATTAATCATTCAGTAGAATTCATTACAGGGACACATGAAATGATGAACAAATTGAACAAGAACACTGACATACGACACACAATAGCTACAACCATTACTCTGTGAAAACTGTTGATTTCAGATCCACGGTGGCCTTTGGTGATGGCATTTACTGTCCAGAACCAGTCTGCACTGGAATGACGGGAGACACACTGTGAAGTATTTCAACTTCAGTCGCCTTTAGAAATAGCTGAGACTGACTCCGGACACGGGGATTTCGAGATGTTGGCCTTACAAACCTTTCAGACATTCTGTGGAAAAATAAAGGAAGTGATAGAAAATTTTCGTCTCCATGGAGACGATGTTCATGAACTGGATAGATAGTAATTTACCTTATTGGAGTTTATAAATAGAGGCGTCATATTTAAAAAGCAAAGAGTTCATAGTGTAACTGCAAAATCTTTTGGTCATACTCAGTGGGATCATTGTGTGTAATCCTTGTCCTCATTATCCACCAAAAACATGTCAAGAAGTTAGAAAGGGCACAGACACTGTTTCCTGGATAGCAACATGTTACAAAGCTAAGTGACGTTGTTTTCTGAGACATAAAATTATCAGAAAGGATATAAACGGGATTAAAGAAAAAATGAAGGAGTTTATTCACGAGATTTGGAAATGCTGAAGCAGAAACACGCAAGTTTGATGTAAACAAATGAGATTTTCACATAACGCGAGGTTTGAATGAATAAATTGGGGACATTCCCTCTTTCCAGTGAATCAATAACTTTCGTTAGAGCTTGAAAACCATTAGTGAATGATTAAGAAAAGTTTGGATGAGAGTTTCTTCCACTCAATAGAGTTATTTAAATCGTGAACGAATTTCCAGAAATAAAACGTAGAAGCTGACTTCAGAGTGTTTTAAAAGATACACGAACAAACGTACAAGGAGAGAATTTATCATTGAGTGAAAGTCAGTGTGATTGCGTAACAATTTCGAATTTGTTTACTTCAGATACAAAGACATTTGATGAACACGTACAACTGAATAAGGCTGAGTATAACAAGTTCATGGATTGGTAAGGTGTGGCGTATTATTCTTGGTGAAACTCTGTAAATGGATCTGATGTCGTAAAATATCTGCAGATAGAAGTGATATCCTAATGAGTAGGAATTGAATCGTCACTTGGAGACGCAACATCTACTTTAAAGATTTGACCACATTCACATGATGTTATGTACATTTCTTACATTCTTAACTCCACCCAAGAAATCCACCAAGAAGACTCTGTCCTTTTGTGTTGTTCACCCTCTGTACATCTCTGCAGCATGCCATTTAAGATGAAATATGTTCAGACCAAAATTCAGTTCAATACAATATTCAAACGGTCCTATGTGATTTCTGTTTTTATTATTGCAATAACGTTTGTGAGTTTACAAAAAAACTATGTAACATGAAACCAGTTCAACATCTATTTTCCCTGAATTTAACGCAGTGCACTTGGGAAACGTTATCCATCTGCTGAAATATCACCTTCGGCTCTCTCTCCACACATGTTAGTTCACGTTTTCGGTACTTGCAGGATGTTTGTTGATCAAAAAGTCATTATCCAGAAAAGGTCGTTTCTCAATCCACAAACACGGGTATTTTCCCATAAACTTGGCTTTGCTCAATATCACCTTCTGTCTGTATCCCTCAACCCGGCGATAAATTGAAGTTGCTCCATTTGAGGCTCAAAATTAAAACTTCGGCACAGCACACCCCACCATACTGGAACAGAGTTACCGTGCATTGGTCACTTTCAGCTCAGGAGCAACACATTAATGCTTTCCTCCACATTCCTGGTTTTACCTTAACGTTTGGGAAACCCACTTTCTCTGATTCCATGGCTAGGAACGGGGATGATATGATCATCTTCACCAGTGGTTCTGTCCCCGTGTGAGGAAAGTGGTGAGTTCCTCATTGTAAAGATGGGTAGATTGATGAAATGTACAATTTCGTCTTTTTCCTTCACTAACCCATGAGCTTTTTATTTTGTTTTGCATCTGTAGAAATCTTAAAATCTTCATCTTGAACAGACTCAATGACAGGTCTCCATTGTGTCTCTGTCATCGAACTTAATAGTGTAAACCCCCACTGAATCCTTCCACCGCAGTCTGCTGTTTGGGAAGTGTTCCTGTTGTGGGAAATGCACCTCCCCGTCTGTCACCTGCTGCTCCCAGCATGCGCTCTGGCACTGCACTCATTTTCCTTCTGACACTTGCTCACTGTGTTGCTGTGATCATACAGTGACTTGGTGTCGCACGCCCAGGAAAATGATACAGATCATGGTTTTTGCACTGTTGAGTTCAATTGTCAGTTTAGCCTTATTTTGGATTTTGAAATTGTCTGTCCTGTACACAAGTGAGTGTCAAAAACATCTGAGCGGAAGTTAGGTGTTCCAAATAATGGCTTTGAGCACTATGCACTCTCCTCCAGTCTGGAAAACAATTCCTCACAGGCAATTTAATAGACAATAGACAGCAGGTGCAGGAGTAGGCCATTCTGCCCTTCGGGCCAGCACCACCATTCATTATGATCATGGCTGAACATCCTCAATCTGTATCCTGTTCCTGCCTTCGTCCCATAACCCTTGACTCCACGATCCTTCAGAGTTCTATCCAACTCTTTATTGAAAGAAAACCTCCTGCTGTCTCGGGTTCTTCATTCCATTGACTTCAAATCTTCACAGAATTGAACAGACCTTGTTACATATTCATTTCCTCACATTTGTTCAGATCTTTATGTGCATAGTGTGACAGTGGGAGTGCACTTGCCCCACAACCCAGGGGTCAGACCATAGTCTTGGAACCGTACTTTGTTATTTCTCATTTCACCAACACCAGGGAGAAATATCTGCTGCTCTGCATGATTTACGAAATTCAATTATTCATAAGGTCATAGCTTTGTGTGCATCTGTGACGAGGTGGCCGAGAGGTTAAGGCGATGGACTGCTAATCCATTGTGCTCTGCACGCGTGGGTTCGAATCCCACTCTCGTTGCTGTTATCACCGGTTTTCAGATGATCACAGCTGTCTAATGGAAACTGGGATTCTAATAGTTATTTTATCTGCATTGCCGCTGTGACAAAAATCTCAAAGAACAGTTTGAGCCTGTTGAATAGACTACATTGCAACGTCGGTTGCATTGGGATAATGAAAAGGAGCGCGATTTTCTTTTTTCAAGTCAAGTTGCTGTTAACGTTTTTTCGTATGAAAGACATCCAGGAAAATCAAATACTGAGAGCTGCGAAGTGCATGTTTATGCAAAGGGATCTTAATGAATGTTTTGCCAGATGAAATCTGGAGGAGGTTGAGGAGAAGTAATTCATCCTGGTGAGAAGAGCACAGCGAGACAGCACAAAATAATGGTGATATTTCAAAGGGGCAGGGCGTGGGTTTAGGGGCACTGAGAACTGGCTGTAAATGCACAGTGGAGAATTGCTGCTGTGTGTGCCGTGCATGGGCACGGAGAGACTTACACATTGGTCTCGCTCTCGCCATTGATGAATGCTGGACATAAGGTACAGATAAACACAAGATGTGGGAAGCAAGCTCCATCTGGTTATGCAACCACTGGATGCATCACATTGAACTATGAACAACTGGAGAAATCAGCATGTTACCTATCGGGAGTGAAACAAAACTGTGGATCAATAACCGCAGATTCATGCAACATAAACATGAAAAATGATTTAAAATGTAGGATGTAGGTTTGCTCGCAGAGCTGTAGCTTTGATATCCAGACGTTTCTTTACTTGGCTAGGTAACATCATCATCAGTGGCGACCTCCAAGTGAAGCGAAGCTGTCGTCTCCTGCTTTCTACTTATATCTTTCTCCTCGATGGGGTTCCTGGGGTTTGTGGTGATGTCATTTCCTGTTCGTTTTCTGAGGGGTTGATAGATGGCATCTAGATCTAAGTGTTTGTTTATGGCAATGTGGTTGGAGTGCCAGACCTCTAGGAATTCTCTGGCGTGTCTTTGCTTAGCCTGTTCCAGGATAGATGTGTTGTCCCAGTCGAAATAGTGATATTTTTAATCCGTATGTATGACTACGAAGGAGAGAAGGTCGTGGCTTTTTGTGGCTAGCTGGTGTTCGTGTATCCTGGTGGCTAACTTTCTTCCAGTTTGTCTTACGTAGTATTGGTGGCAGTCCTTGCATGGAACTTTGTAGATGACGTTGGTTTTGTCCACGTGTTGAACTGTGTCTTTTAAGTTTGTTAGTTTTTGTTTGAGTGTGTTGGTGGGTTTGTGTACTACTAGGATTCCGAGGGGTCTTAGTAGTCTGACTGTCATTTCTGAAACTTCTTTGATGTATGGTAAGGTGGTTAGTGTTTCTGACTGTGTTTGGCCTGCTTGTCGTGGTATTTTTTGAGTATCTGTTCTTCTCGATTACGTTGTATAGGTGGTTCTCGTCTGTTTTCCGAAATTCGTCTGTGCTGCAGTGTGTGGTAGCTCGTTGGAATAGTGTTCTGACACAGCTTCGTTTGTGTGTGTTGGGATGGTTGCTGATGTAGTTAAGTATTTGGTCAGTGTTTGTCGGTTTTCTGTATACGCAGGTTTGTAGTTCTCCATTGTCCTTTCTTTCTACTGTGACGTCCAAGAATGCGAGGTTGTTTCCGGTTTCATCCTCCTTCGTAAAATTTATGCCTGTGAGGGTGTTGTTGATGATGTTAAATGTCTTTACTATCTTGTTTTGTTTTGTGATGACAAAGGTGTCATCTACATAGCCGACCCAGATTTTTGGTTTGATTGTTGGTAGGGCTGTTTGTTCTAGTCTTTGCATTACCGCCTCTGCTATGAATCCTGATACCGGAGATCTAATGGGTGTGCCGTTGGTTTGTTTGTAGATATGTTGTTGAAAGTGAAGTCGGTGGTGAGGTACAGGTCCACGAGCTTCATTATGTTTTCGTTGGTAATGTGATTAATGGTTGTTGGTGCGTTAGTGATAGTCTCTTCTAAAAGTGTGGTAAGTGTTTCGTTTGCCAGGCCGATGTTGATGGAGGTGAACAGTGCTGTTATGTCGAATGAGATCATTGCTTCTTCTTCCTCTATTTTGGTGTTTTTGATGATTTTTAGGAATTCCTGGGTGGAGTGGATGGAGTGCTGTGACTCTTCTATGAGGCATTTCAGTCTTGCGTGTAGTTCTTTGGCCCGTCTGTAAGTTGGTGTTCTGGGTAAAGAGACTATGGGTCTGAGGGGGGCTCCTCGTTTATGGATTTTTGATAGTCCGGTTCGACTTGGGCAATACATTGATCCTGGGACAGTCTAAGCAAAGACATGCCAGAGAATTCCCAGAGGCCTGGCACTCCAACCACAACGCCATAAACAAACACATAGATCTAAATGCCATCAACCCCGCAGAAAACGAACAGGAAATGACATCACCACAAACCCCAGGAACCCCATCCAGGAGAAAGATGTAAATAGAAAGCAAGAGACAACAGCTTCGCTTCACTTGGAGGTCGCCACTGATGATGTTACGGATCCAGATAATGAAACGTCTGGATATCAAACCTACAGCTCAGCGAGCAAACCTACATCCTAAACTTCAACCTGAGCTACAAATCTTCACAAATCTTTCGATTTAAAGTGTCTTTATACGCATATCATTAATAGACTTTTCGTTATTATACCCGTCTGGTTGAAAGAAGAAGACACCACATTTCAAGATGGATGACAACGTTACGAATTTTGTTTTGAAATTGAGATCTATTTGATCATTTTAAACAGTGAATAAGTTCATTTTAAATTATGCAAACCACATTCTCTCACCTGGAATAAAAGTGTGATTTCAATATAGACATTGTCCTTGCTAAGTCGCAGTTACTCAACATGAAAAATAGGATGTAATTTTTATTCAGCTGACATCAATTAGCACCATTATCTTACTTCGGCTTCACTGCAGTATGCACAGGCTAAATAAGGTTTAAGAAAGAATGACTTTTGGAAATAATGATTCGGTGGTGACTAAAAATAATATTAGGTTCTCATGATGCAGATATTCCACCAATGGCTCCAGTGGTAGAAATGTTCAGTGGGCAGTATTTCTATGATGGTATTGCTGCCAGGGATGGGAGCTCCCACTTCATCTGGAGCAGCGTCTTTTGACGTGGACCAGGGAGCATTGTGACATCAGTCTGGGAGTTCCAACCACACCTGGAGCAGCTTCTGTTGACATGGAGCAGCAGGGAGCATTGGCACATCCGAATGCAAGATCCATCCTCATTTGGAGCAGCTTCAGTTAGCATGGAGCAGGGAGCTTTGCAAGAACCATCTGTGAGCTCCACTCTCACCTGGATCAGCTTTTAATGACATATAGCATCAGGGAGCATTGGGACATCAGAGTGATAGATCCAACCTCAACTGGACTTCTTCTATTGATATGGAGGAGGGAACATTGGGACATCAGACTGGGAGCTCCAAACTCACAAGGACCAGCACTTAATGACATGTAGCATCTGGGAGCACTGGGACATCAGAGTGGGAGCTCCAAATTCAAGTAGAGCCGCTTCTGTTCTCATGGAGCATTGGAACGTCAGGTTGGGAGCTCCAACATCACCTGGCAAAGCTTGTATTTACATGGAAGAGGAGGGAGGATTGGGACATTAGGCTGGGGGAAAAGATATTCAACTATTTTAATCTGAAGCAAAATATGTTTCAACACCTCAGATGTTAATTGATTTATGAAGAATCTTTCCCAGGAAAATAATTAATTCTTTAGATAGTAAAGACAAGTCCTGCAAATATTCAACTCAGGAAAACGCATTGGTACAGAGAGAAATGGGAGTGATGTTTCAGGTCTTTGTCTTTTCTTTTCTGGCCGACTCTGCACTCGATTACATCACCGGAAGGACATTTTCACTCATTTCCTGCAAAATACGTACAGGTCATTAACGTAATCTAAAGCTGAAAATTAATGGGAATATGCGATGTCATGATTTGGCTGGAGTTTACCTCAAATTATGGTGAAAACGCAGCAAAGTCAGTTGCAATTCCCTTGATCGGCAGTGACCTCATTGATTGGCTGATCAGATTGTGAATTGTCGTTTTTTTGAGGACAATTTGAAGTGAATCAATGATGGTGATTATCTTTGTTCTTTGTTCACCTTGTGACTGTTACTGTTATTGCTCATGTCCTTGTTTACCCCTCAGCTCTGCCGCGTGTAAAATCTCAGCTGTGCATCTAGCCACTGGTACAACCATTTGTATAGCTGGCTACAGATCAGGTGGTTGAAGGTTCGACTTTTACTTTCCGCAAGCGCATTATGGAGATTGATCACGAATCCAACCTTAATCAGTTGTGTTATGCTGAGGTGGGTAATATTTGAACTTTTCATCTCCACGAATGAAAGTTCTTTCACTGTCTTCGACCAGTTAAACATTACCAAGAGCTGTCAGAGTAAAAATCACACAGCAACAGATTGTATGGAACAGACGTATTTGGAAGCACCAGTGTTCCATGCACTGCTTCTTCATCAGGTGTTTGTCAACTGTTGGAATCTAAAATGGCTTTGTGTGATTATTAAATGTATCCAACCCAGTCCAACACCAACACCTCCAAGTCATGGGTACCGTTGACACCACGAACGGTCGGTTAAAGTCCTGATGATCTTCCAAAAGATCGCGCATATTGACACACACACCAAGTTTCTGCAGAAAAACACCCACCAGATGAAGGAGCGGCTCTCCGAAAGCTAGTGCTTCCAAATAGACCTGCTGGACTCAGCTCTGGTTTTGTGTAATTTTTATCTTTGTCTATCCAACTCAAACACTGGCACTTCCATATCATAGACAACACCAGTCATGTCCCACCGTTGTCAGAGAAGGCAATCCTGGAATAGCCCAATATATTGCACATAGGTACGCTTCGTTTTCAGAAACCAATGCACTCAATCGCTGCAGCTCCGATGGATGAAAAGCACAGAAAAGAAATAGCTGAGACTCAGTTTTGACAATATTTTGAAATGCTTTGGAAAGTGGAATCAGAGGAGAATGAAGGATTAACTGTCCGACTGTGCAGAGAGAGGGAAGGCACTATTCCTTTCTTTGATGAGCTGGGGTATTGACTGATGTAAGGCATGAAACAGCTTCCTGGTAGAGCTGCGCTCTCTGCATCAGGATCAAGAAGTCCTGATTTCCTGAACGGTAATGAAACCCAGGCCACTCAGTTAAAGCCCTGAATACTAACCACTAGACCACCAGGGATGAGGGCAGAAGCCTTTGCACCGTTTCTTCATAACACGGTTTTTGGAATTATGTCACTGCAGATATGTTTCCCCTCAAAAATGATTGAATTATCGAGTGTTTACAGCACAGAAAAGTGTCCCTTCATCTCATTTCCCAGCTCTTGGTCTGTAACCTTGTCATCTCTGATGTTTCACATGAATGTTAATTTCTCTGGAACGTTTTAATCTCGTAAAACACAATAAATGGGATTAAAGTTTGATATGGGAACTGAACCCCATTTTTACCCATAGACTGAAGCACGCAGGCACATTTCCCCAAGTGTGACACAGGCCTCGGGAGAAAACAAGCAGAAAGTAAGATTTCACCGACTGGTCTGATGTTGTCCCATTTCAGAGTTCAACACCAATGTCTGGTTACAGCAAAGAAAGGAAGCATTCAGCCCCTCCCATCCCAGTGTTCCTTGCCCATTGTTTCCCCATTATTCTGTAGTTTATACTGCCTCACCTCGTTCTTGCTGCCAAACCTGATCACTGCTCACGGCCGCTATTTCCTGTCCTGCCGAACGGTTTACCTCACGTTCTTGGAATGAAAAACAGGAATGGCCTATTTCAAGCACTTTTCTAGTTTACAAGGACAGTGTTATCACCACTGAGCAAGCACATTGCCAGCTCAGAGAGAAGGTCTCATCCTTTAGAAACTGAAATGCAAAGATGATTGGATAGCCTCAGTGTTGTAAACCAACCAACAAGACCGGAATAGGGCCAAGGGAACCCCGCACAGAAGGATGGGAGAATAGAATGGCGAATCTCATGCTGTCCAGGGTGATGTTAACAGAAGTCTTCCCTGGTAGAAAAGTGATGAGGATTCAGTGATTTCACTGTCATGGCTTGTTAAAGGCTAACGTTTACAGTAATCAATATGAAAGACTGCCTGATATTTTGAAGCCAAATGATGTGCAGCAGACAGAATCGTTTCCCTGCATGAACTAATAAGAGAGTTCAGAAGAGCTAGGAGGAGACATGAGAGCCAGGAGGAGACATTAGAAGTTGTTGGCGTATAGGATCAGGGTTAATCCTAAGGCTTTCCATAGGTATGTCAGGAATAAAAGAATGACGTGAGTTAAATTAGTGCTAATCAAGAATAATAGTGGAAAGTTGTGTGTGGAGTCAGAGGAGTCATGGGGAAACACTATATAAATATTTTTCGACAGTGTTCACTATATAAAATGAAAATGTTGGTGAGGAAGATACAGAGATACATGCATCTAGACTCGAAAAGATTGAGGTACACAAGGAAGAGGTATTAGAAATACTGCAGAGTGTGCAAACAGCCAAGTCCTCTGGGCCGGATGGGATCTATCCTAGGATCCTCTGGGAAGCAAGGGAAGAGATTGCCGAGCCTGTGCCATTGATGTAGAAATCATCATTGTCCACAGGAATAGTGCCTGAGGACTGGAGGATAGCAAATGTTCAAGAAGGGTAGTAGAGACAACCCTGGTAATTACAGACCAGTGTGTCTCACTTCAGTTTTTGGTAAAGCGTTGGAAAAGGTTATAAGAGATAGGATTTATAATCATCTAGAAAAGAATAGTCTGATCAGGACAGTCAGCATGGTTTTGTAAAGGGTAGCTAGTGCCTAACGAATCTTATGGGTTTTTTTGAAAAAGTGATCAAACAGGTGGATGAGAGTAATCAGGTTGATGTGCTGTATATGGATTTCAGCAAGGTGTTCGATAAGGTTCTCCACAGTAAGCTATGATACAAAATGCAGAGGAATGGGATTGTGGGAGCCATAGCAGTTTGAATCAGTAATTGGCTCGCTGAAAGAAAACAGAGTGTTGTAGTTGATGTAACATATTCATCTTGGTGTCCAGTTACGAGCGGCATTCTGCAAGGGTCGATGTTGGGTCCACTGCTATTCGTCATTTTTATAAATGACCTGGATGAGGCCTTAGAAGGGTGGGTTAGTAAATTTGCGGACAAAACTGGTTGGTGGAGTTGTGGATAGTGACGAAGGATGTTGTAGGTTGCAGAGAGACATAGATAGGATGCAGAGCTGGGCTGAGAGGTGGCAAATGGAGTTTAATGTGGACAAGTGTGAGGTGATTCAATTTGGCTGGAGTAATCGGAATGCAAAGTACTGTGCTAATGGTAAGATTCTTGGGAGTGCAGATGAGCAGAGAGATCTCGGTGTCCATGTACACAGATCCCTGAAAGTTGCCACCCAGATTGACAGGGTTGTTAAGAAGGAAAACATTGTTTTGGCCTTTATTAATAGAGGGATTGAGTTCTGGAATCCGAAGGTTATGCTGCAGCTGTACAAAGGTCTGGTATGGCCACATTTGAAGTATTGTGAACAGTTCTGGTCACCGCATTATATGAAGGATGTTGACGCTTTGGAAAGGGTGCAGAGTGGATTTTCTAGCATCTTGCCTGGTATGGAAGGAATGTATTAAGCGGAATAACTGGGGGCCTTGAGGCTGTCCTTGTTGGAGAGAAGACTGAGAGGTGACTTAATAGAGACATACAAGATAACCAGAGGTTTAGATAGGATGGACAGTGAGAGTCTTTTTCCAAGTTTGGGGACGGCAAACACGAGGTTCACAACATTAAAGTGAGGGGAGATAGATATAAGACAGATGCCAGAGGTAGTTTCTTGACTCAGAGAGTCGTTAGGGCATGGAATGCTTTGCCTGTAACGGTGGTAGATTCACCAAGATTAAGTGCATTTAAGTCGTCATTGGAGAGGCATATGGACGTACATGGAATAGTGTAGATGGGATGGGCTTCAGATTAGTATGACAGGGCTGCGCAACATCGAGGGCCAAAGGGCCTGTACTGCGCTGTAATGTTCTATGTTCTATATGCTACAGTTCCATATCAGCAATGTCATCTGCAATTGCCTGACGTTCAATCAGTTTAAAACAAGAACGGAGGGGGAGTCAGGAAAACAGAAGGGGAATAGTGGTTTGTGAGAGTTAACTACATACCTCGTGAAGCCAGGTTCAATGTAGATACTGAATATCGGTTTTCCTGTTTACCTTGGTATACTGATCACTACGGATCAATTACCCAATATTGTCTGCCCTTTGTGTGTTGTTCTTTGTACATTTCACCTCGGCTCAGTGCTCTGGGGGAACACGCTTTTTTAAATTTGGCACATTCTACAAAGGTCGGTTTTGCAGCTTCATATTAAGGCCAACAATTTTAGGAACAGATAGACACCATTCAGACCATCACGTCTACTCTGCTATTGAATGGTTTCATATCTGATCTGATAACCTTGAACTCCGCTTTCTTGCCTTTCTCCATAACGCTTGATGTCTTTGCTGTTTGAAGATCTGCCGATCTCAGCCTCATTACACCTAATGACAGTTCCTCAACAGCCTTCTGCTCCAAGAAAGTCCACTGATACAGAACTGTCTGAGAGAATAAATGCTTCTTCATCTCTATTTTAATTGTGAGATCCGCATTCTAATACAAAGTTAAAAATCGCACAACACCAGTTCATAGTCCAACAAGTTTAATGGAAGCAATAGCTTTTGGAGAGCTGCTCCTTCATCAGTTAGCTGTGGAGTACACAGTGGTAAGATACAGAATTTATAGCGAAAGGTTACAGTGTAATGTCACTGACATTATACATTGAAAAATACCTTGATTGCTTGTTAAGTCTTCCATCTGTTAGAATGACTATGTTAGGTTCATTTCTTTCTTATGTACATCGAAAAACTTTCTTTTGACAGTTACATTCTCAGTTGCTGTTTACCAATTAGTGTCAGCACAGATAAAATGTTGACAGTGTTAGTCCCTGTGTGCTGCGTCCATGCCATGATGTTTCAACTGACGCTAATCTAAAAAAAAACACGCTGCAGGCAAGGATGCCTTAAGACATGGTACATTGGTGAAGCTGAGCAGAGGCTACAACAACGGAATGGGCGCAACGCATCAATCAACAGACAGGTGTGCCGCTTCCCAGTTAGAGAACACTTCAGTGATCCAGGACATTCGACCTCGGATCTTCGGGTGACAGTCCTCCAAGGCGGTCTTCAGAACAGGCAGCAGCTAAAAGTGCCCCCACAGAAACTGAAAGCTAAATTCGGTACCCATGGTCATTGGGTTCATGTCACAGTACAGGTGATCCCATTGCCCTATCTACAAACAGAGACCCTCCTACACACACACAAACACACACACACACACACACACATACTTTTCTGGGGTGAATTTGTACTTGCAGAGTTATATTGCACTTTGCTCAAAAACTGCATGAATCCATGTAAGTTTCTGGTAACTCATTTTAATAAATTTGAATCTGTCTAAATATTATGGAACAGACAGCAGCACGAGGTGGGGGGGGGGGGCGCGGACAGACATCGGTTGTTAAACTTCACCTGAGAATGAAATTTTAAAATAAAAAAGTTTTGCACTTTACATATAAAAGAAGTGAAGCTAACATGGTCATTCTAACGGATCGAAGACTGAGCAAAAAAATCAAGGTATTTTTCAATGTACAATTTCAGTTACATCACACTGTAAACATATACTATAAATTCTGTGACTTACAACTGTGGACTCCACAATCACCTGATGAATGAGCACTGGTCCGAAAGCTAGTACTTCCAATTAAACCTGTTGGACTATAACCTGGTGTTGTGTAATTTTCAAATTTGCATACCCCAGTCCAAACCGGCATCTCCAAGTCATTCGATCCGAGGTGCTCTGGTCACAGAACCAAACTTTCTGCATCCAACTTATTAAATCCTTGAAAACACCTTTATGTTTCAATAAGGATCATTTTGTAGTACTGAGTCTCAGCAGGCAAAGGCAACCGATTTCAGCATTTCTTCCCATTTGATTTTATCTCCGATATGAAATTCTCACTGACTCTGACAGAACTGCTACCTTTGCTGTTTTGTAATGACAGGAATTCATGTTCAATTTAAGATTTACATAAGGAACAACAAATTTTTATCCCTGACTGGAAATCAACAATGGGAAATAGCAGTGAGACAGCTACATTTCAGCAAGTTCGCACCAAAGAAGCCATGTGCAATGCTTGGAACTTTTCTTGATTACTTTGTTTTTGCCTATTTTGTTCAGTTGAAAAATGACAGTTTTTGAGTTTTTTAGAGCATGGTGAGAGGTCTTTCAGCTCATTGTATCAGTATCAGTCACCAAACATCTGGCTTGTAAACACAGTTTCCAGCATATGACTCATCGCCTGGTGTGTTCTAACATTTCAAGTCTTAGTAAAATTGTTATTCAATTTCTTAAGGGCTTGAGTGGAACAAAAACCATCTCTGTGAACTAACAGTTCTGAATGACAAACTCTTTCTCAGAGCCGTTTGTCAGTTTTCCTCATGATGCTGCGGAAAATGTTTCTGCGCTCACATCTGAATTGGTTTACCCTGTTTCTTCCTCAGCTTCCTCCTTCTTTCTATTAAATGGTTTAGACTCCAGTACAGACACAAGGTGCAGGTTGCGGAAGTCACGTGTTTGTACTTTCATTGACACTCTGTCTCGCCGGGTGCTGCAGACCTTCCCCACGCTGATTCAGACAGCACTGTCCTTTCTGTGACATTTCCCATGGAGAATGGAAGGACAGACATTAATAACCCGCACTTGGAAACGGAGCGACAGTTTTAAAATATTTACACTGCCCCAGCCAGGAATTGATCTCCTAACTCCCGCATAACATATAGCGACACTAACCACTATACTAGCAAGACAAAAATTTCAAAGGAGACACTTCAGCCCGTTGTGGTTGCATTTGTCAAAAGCAACTGCTTAACGACCATTTAGCCCAAAGCCTTCCAGGTATTGGCAGAACATATTCACATCTGCATATTCCTTCAGGTTAAAGGGTTGGTGCCCCTCTGACCCTGACAGGCAGTGTGTTCCAAATTCGAACACTCACCGGCCAATACCGCTTTTCTACACATCTACTTTAACCTTTCTGTCTCTCTCATTAAATTTCTGGCCCCCTGTGATCGTTCTTTCTATCGCTGGGCAACGCTTCTTTCAGTCTACCTTATCTATACCCCTCACAAACTCCTCTGCACGGTCACAAACAACCCCAGTTTGTCCTGTCTCCCTTCATGACTGACACTCTTCAGCCCAGACACTATCCGAGTGAATCTGTCCTGCAACTTTCCCAGTGCGATCACATCCCTCGACAATTCTAGTAATGAGGTAAAAACAATGACTGCAGATGCTGAAAAACAAAGACATTCCTGATGAAGGGCTTTTGGCCGAAACGTCGATTTCACTACTCGTTGGATGCTGCCTGAACTGCTGAGCTCTTCCAGCAACACTAATCCAATTCTAGCAATGAGCCGAATGAACATATCTCCATTCTGTAACAGCATCGTGGGTGGCACTGCAGCATTTATTGCCTTCCGGTCTGAAGTCACGTGGAAGCCAGACCAGATAAGGACGGTAATTTCCTTCCCTCAAGGACGTCAGTGAAACAGATGGGTTTTTCAGACAACGGATTCTTAATTCTAGGCATTTATTACATTCACATACTGCCATCGTCGTGGTGTGGTGGGAATCGAAGTCTTCTCCACAGAACATTACCTGGCTTTGCTGTGTTAACAATCCAGCGAAAATACCACTAGGCTATCGCAGAAAGCCCTCATGGGGTGTCTTTTCCAATAGAGTCTCTTTTCACCAGTTATTCCCTATGCGCTTTTATTGAGCCTCACAATCCAATAATCTCTGGTCCATGTCAGTAAAAGCTGCTAAAAGAGAATTGATCTCACAGCCACGATATCCAAACGGATCGAATGGTGTGAAGGTGACAATGAAGAGATTGGGGCAACAGTGAGTGTAACGGCACAGACTGGATGGTATCAACGTGCAAGTGTATATTAGATTGTGTAATGCCTCAGTCAAATGGGACGAGGGACAGAAAAGAGAGTTAGGGAGAGTGCGAGGGAGAGACATCTTCGAGAACTTTTCGGTTTAAATACTGAGACATGAAACGCAGAAATATCAGAGAACAAAATTCGAAGGAAAACAGATAATCACCTCGGAGAATATTATCTTGTAAAAACGATTAATTTCTGACCGTGTTACACCAAAAGTAAAACTTTGAGAGAACTGACCGCCATGATGTGGACTCGAGCTGAGGTCGCTGCAATCACAATGCAGAATGCGAACTACTAAACGGTTACAGCATTCCACAGACCACACTTGTAAACTGCAACCCGGATGGTAGCAGCGGAAATGTCAGGAAGAATGTACAATATAGTGACAGGCATGTGGGAACGCTGAATAAACCGAATCTTTAACTTTAGCGTCCCCAGAGACTGTGGAGATTCCATGAATGAGAGTACAGGACAATGTGATTAAGGAAACTCTCCAAACTCTTGGGAGAGCGCAGAATATTGTTGAAACGTAT
This sequence comes from Chiloscyllium punctatum, assembly GCF_047496795.1. NCBI lineage: Eukaryota > Metazoa > Chordata > Chondrichthyes > Orectolobiformes > Hemiscylliidae > Chiloscyllium > Chiloscyllium punctatum. The sequence continues at coordinate 4,967,524 of NC_092761.1, read as the reverse complement.
GCTTCAATCGCATTATATTTGAACATCGGCTACTTCATCACTTTGCCCACACAAGGCAGGACCAATTGCTGCATGAAATCATGCATAATCCTAGTTCCAGACCCGGAATCAGAGAAACTGTGTGAAGCATGCGCGAAGATCCAATTGGAAAGTGGGATGGAATGACGAGAGAGAGGCGCATGCATTTCCGATGTTGGAACAGCTCCTGCTCAAAAGCGGGGCGGAAGGGAATACTTGCCCCCTTTTATAATATTATGACCTTAAACAGTAGATGTTGCTGAGACAGCCGAGTGGCGCATCTAAAGCGTGTGGAGAATTTAACTGTGGGGTGGCAAGGTTCGAAATTTCATTTTCCTGTTTGGATCAGTGGTTTTGACATTGGCATCTGCTTTTGTTCGCATCAGCTCAGAATCAGCTTCTTGTTCCCAATAAATACTGCCACCTGGAGAAGGGGGTGTTGTGGTTATATAATAAACTAGTCATTCTTGGGGACTCAGACACGGAACTGGTAATGTGAAAGTTCGATGAATAAAACCTGGAATGGAAGCCTGACCTCAGAAACAGAGAACATGACTTTATTTTCCTGCAATCCCATTCATACATGTCACTTATACAGGGGATGCTACCATCTTTACCCAATCCTGCCTACTTGTGACTCCAGGACCTGAACAAAATAGCTGCCCCTTAATCCGAGAATGAAGACCGTGTGGGAAAGCAGGTCATTCGGCCCTACCAGTCGACACCATACCTCTGAAGCACAACCTATCAGACCCACACTCCATACCTATTCCGTTCCCCTTCATTTCCCATGGCTGATCCCAGTAAGTTGCACACCTTCGGACTGTGGGAGGAAACTCATACAAGCAAAGAGAGAATGTGCAAACTGCACACCGTCACACGAGACTGGGATCGAATCCATGTCTTTTGTGCAGCGAGGCAGCAGCGAATCAGGAAGAACAACATATGTTGTCCTGACCAGCGACATCCACACCCTGTGGGTATATCGGGAAGAATAAAAACACATTCGCAACATGGACAACGGGACTTGCGTCTGCATGGACATGATTTTGAATCAATTGTTCATCCAGGGTAGATACAAGGACACCGATATCACAGAGAAACCAGGGCAATGAGGAATTCAATAACCTGCTGCAGTGGAACTCATCTACTCAGTAAAACTGCGGACAGACTGTCCAACAATCCCGTGTGTGGGAAGGGCTCAGTGAGCAATAAAAACTCCAGAGGAACCAGCAAGATTACATATCCCAGAAGGAGATCAATTAAATTGTCAACGCTGCTGTTAATCCAAACCAGCTGCCAGTTTCATAGCGTCAAAGTCATAGACTCACACAGCATGAAAACAGGCCTTTCACTCCTACCACCTCATACTGAACATAATGCCAAATTAAACGAATCGCATCTGACGGCTCTTGTAACTGCTGAGGGTTAATAATGCCCTTGTGATATTATTACTGCATTGTTAATATGAATGTACAGATATAATTCTGTGGACACGGGTTCAAACCCTGGCATGGCAGATGCTGTAATTTTATTTAAATAAATACCTAGAGTCTAATGATGATGCTGAATCAGTAGATCTGATTCACTAATGCCTGATAGGGAAGGAAACTGCCATACCTACGTGGTCTGGCTGGTATGTGATTCCAGATCCATAATATCGTGGTTGATTCTGAACTTCCCTCTGGGCAATAAATTATGCACTAGGCATGAATGAATAGCTTTTGCTAATCCCACTGATACTTTCCAACTTATTTATCGATCCAAATATCTTGTCAATATTGTAAATGTACTTTCATTCATCACTGCCTCAGGAAGTGGATTGCACACATAAACCATCCTCTGTTAAAAAAGCCTCTCATGTCTTATTTTAAACCCCTCTTTTCACTTTAAACATTTGACCTCTCGTCTTGAAGTCCCCCCTCCTTGGAGAAAAGACAGTTACAGTTAACTCCAGCCGAACTCTCAATAATTTATACATTTCTATCAGGTCGCCTTTCAAACTCCAGTGCTCGAGTGAAAATATTCTCAGCTGATCCAGCCTTTCGTTATAACACAAACCTTCCCCACTAGCCATACGCTGGTACCCTTGTTCTAAACCGACTCCAGCCGTATAATTTCCTTGCTTTTACTGGGCGGCAAGAACTGGACACAGTATTCCAGAAGACGCATCATCCAATGTCCGATTCAACGTCAACATGACGTACCAACTCCTACGCTCAAAGGACTGAGCAACGAAGGCAGGATGACAATTTTTTAACCATTCTGTCTATATATGAAGCAAATTAAAATGAATTATGTACTTGCATCCCTGGCCTCTGTGTTCCACAACACGATGCAACGCCCGATCATTAATTGTATAAGCCCTACTCTTATTTGATGTAGCAAAATGCAATACCTTCCATTTATCCAGATTGAACTTCATGTGACATTTTTCAGCCCAAAGACGCAATGGATTAAGATCCTTCTGGAATCTTAGATCACCTTCTTTACAGTCTCCAATTCTGCTGTCCTCTGCAAGCTTATGAACTATGGCTTCTATGAGTGATATTGTTTTCTCATATAGGTCAACGATTTTTAATTATTTGTCGTGACCATCATTTAGCAGTTGGCAAATCATGTGACAATTAGTCATGTAGTTAACCATGACGAAGAAAGCCATAGACTGCAGGGAGATTAGAAACAATTGGCAAGAAAATGTGCTGAAAGGAATTCAATCCAGTGAAGTGGGTGATAATGAATTTGGGGAGGAACAATGATAAAAGTGTGAATGTTAACAGTAACAAAAGAGAAATTGGAGTAGGCATTCACGAATGTTTGAAGGTGATTGGACAAGGGATCAAGTGGTCTCGATGGGTTGGAGATACTGTCTGTTCTTGACAGCAGGTGGGAATATATAAGAGCAGGGAAATGATGCAGGAACTTTAGCAACTGCCTATTCAAGATCAATGGACGGGAAATCGGATGGACGGAAGTGCGTACTGCAGGTGCTGGAAATCAGAATCAAGATTAGAGTGGTGCTGAAAAAGCACAGCACGTCAGGCAGCATCCGAGTTGCAGAAAAAAGTAACGTTTTGGGCAAACGCCCTTCATCGGGAATAAAGCTGGGAGCCTCGAGGGTGGAGAGATAAACGGGAGGACTGGGTCTGGGAAGAATTTAGCTGAGAGTGCAAGAGGTGGATAGAGATGGGGTTAAAGGTGATAGGTCGGAGATGAGGGTGGAGCGGAAAGGTGGAAAGTAAGATAGACAGGTGGGACAGGTCAGTAGGATGGTGCCAAGTTAGAAATTTGGAACTCGGATATGGTGGCCGTGGGGAGATGAGGAAACTGGTGAAGACCACGGTGATGCCCTAGGGTTGAGGGTCCCGAGGTGGAAGATCTGGCGTCTGGTGGTGAGGGAATGGCGGTGGAGGAGACCCAGGAACTGCATGTCCTTGGGAGAATCGGGGGTGGGGGGTGGTAATTGATGTTTTTGGTCATGGGGCGTTGGAGTTGAATGTTGCGGGTTCCCTGGAAATGTTCTCTGAAGCGCTCTCCGAGAATGTGTCTGTTGGCCCCAATGTAGATGAGACCGCATCGCGAGCAACAGATGCAATAAATGACGTGTGGAAGTGCACATGCGCATTTGCTGGATGTGGATAACGCATTGGAGCGTTGGAAGGATGTGAGAGGGAAGACGTGGGTTCAGGTTTTGCAATTCCTGTGGTGGCAGAGGAAGGTGCCGTGAGGGGAGGGTGGGTCATTGGAGGGCGTGGACTTGACTAGGTAGTCGTGGAGGAAAGAGTCTTTGTGAAAAGTGGATAGGGGTGGGGAGGGAAATATAAATTTCTCTGTCACTGCAGGAATTGCAAAACATGCACCCACATCTACCTCCTCACCTCTGTCCAAGGCTCTAATGGAGGCTTCCACATCCATCAAAGTTTCTCCTGCACTTCCACGCATGCCATTTCTTGTATACATTCCTGCCGATGCGGTCTCCTCTGAGTTGGAGAGAGGAGATGTGTTCTCACACAACATTTCAGAGAATATCTCCAGGATACCCGCAAGAATCAACCCCAGTGCCCCATGGCCAAATATTTCAACTCCCCCTCCCACTCTCCCGAGAACATGTAGGTCCTGGGCCTCCTGTATCGCCACTGCCTCACGACCGGATGCCTGGAGGAAGAAAGCCTCATCATCCGCCTCAGGACCCTTCAACCCTATGGCATCAATTTGGACTTCACCCGTTGCCTCATGTCCCCTCTTTTACCTTACCCCAGTTCCCACCTTCCAGCTCAACATCATCCGCCTGACTTGTCCCACCTGTTTATCTTCATTCCCACCTATTCACTCCACCTACTTCTCTGACATATCATGTTCACCCCACGCCTGTATCCACTTACCGCACTCTCAGTTACCTTCTCCCCAGCCCCACCCCCTTCCCATTTATCTCTCCATCCCATGTGCTCCCAGTCTCATTCCTAATGAAGGGCTTTTGGCTGAAACGTCCATTTTTCCTGCTCCTCAGCTGCTGCCAGACCAGCTGTGCTTCTCCAACACCACTCTAATCTGAAGGAAGATAAAAGATGGAAGGCTAAAGTATGCAACTTTGCCCATCAAGACCGTTTCACCAATGAGTTTCTCACTGATTCCTTTCCAAGTCAGGGTGCTATGGGCCTTGGAGGGTAACTTGAAAATGGTGGCGTTTCGTTGCATCTTCCAACCTTGTCCTTATAGTCAGTACAGCTGTTGAGCTTTGAAGGTTGTCAAAAATGTCCGAATGACTTACTCCAGTGCAAATTATAGTTGGTGCACTCTGCTGCAATTGCGCCTTAGCGGTGAAGGGAATGAATATTGCAGGTGTTGAAGAGGGTACACTCAAGTGACTGCATTGTCGTGGAAGTGTCCAGTTCCTTAAGTGTTATTGAAGTTAAACCCATCTAGGTAAATGGAGAGAGTTATATTCCTCGTCTCATTTGTGCCTGGCAAACGATATAGGATTCACTGAACAATGAGTTGAGTTTATAATCAAAAAATGTCTCAAGATCTTGTTATTGTTGTCAAAGTGTTAATGTAGCCAGTTTCTATAAGTTTTTCCACCGAAATAATAGCTCTGTGGACAATTACACGGGGCAATTTGTTTACAGTAAAGTTATTGAATGTCAATGAGATATGATTAGTTTCTCATTTGTCAGAGTGATCATTACTCTATTTCGTCCTTGTGTGGACCAATCTGATTACAGTCACTGTCGGATTTCAAGTTCCAATTCCCGTCTGTGCTTCAAATTTCAACCGTTTCTTCGCATAAATGTCTCCTCCTGCTGTAATAATATGTAAGGACGCTGCAGGGGACAGCAGAGATTAATGAAAATGTTGTCAACACTGGAGAAAACGGAGCTTCGTGGAATGATTGGTTAGGCTGGGATTATTCTCCTTGAAACAAAGGAGGCAGAGGGGAGCTCTATAATCACATAATAACATTTCTACACGTTCAATATTCATGGGATCTTGACATAGTAGATACGGTCAGGTGGTTCACCATCTGGTATGAAGAGAGCACCAGAGGACGTGAACTCAGAATTAGATATTGCCTATTTAATTCAGAAATGAGGAATAATTTCTTTGCTCAGGGGCCAGTGAATCGGTGGAACTCCTTGCCGAAATTGTTGTTGAGGCTGATTTGTTGTGTATTGTCAAAATGTGCCAGACAGATATTTAACCAGAAAGATGATGAAGCTTTGTCGAGGCAATGCTGGAGAATGGAGTTGAGGCTTATCAGATCAGCCATGAGTTCGTTGAATGGTGGAGCAGACTCGATGGGCTGAAAGGACGATTTGCAATTCTACATCATTTGGTCTAATGCCTTATTTTATTGATACCTCTAGAATTCTGAGGGGATGGGATGAAGTGATAGAAAAGGTTTCTCAAACTGATCAGACAGATCAGGAACTAAGCTCATAAGTTAATGAACAAGAAATGTGCTGTTGCCTGGATACAACAAATGGCACCGGGCACACCGCAGATGGGTAGGTGCAGATGTTGTGATTGCTAAAGAAAATTGGTGGATCTAATATTGTTGCCAACTTGGTGATCACGCTGGATAATGGATCGCGGTATGATTCACACAGGAAAAGGTTGTGAAAGAATGAAAAATTCGTTTCATTGGAAAAATTTTCTGCGATTCCAATTCAATTGACAGTTTAAAATACTGATCAGAACATTGTGTGGAGTATTGCATTAAAATTCACAAGCCCACTGGATAAACTATTGCACCCGATCTCTCCTTATTTGTTCCCCTTTCATTCGATGTAAATTCATAGAAAGTCAAGATGGAATGAAAGGAGGAAAGAAACGTTGCCCTCCTTTTCATTATCCCAATGTAACTTACAACAGAAACAAATTGCTTTACTTCGACTTTGATGAGGTATCGATTTATCACAAATCCCCGGTGCAATGAAGGGCAAAAGCAAGATTCTCCATCCAATGTATCCTAAAGATGCGAGGCACAAAGGGTAACCACAGCTGCGTTTGATAGAAGTAATAGCCAGAGAAGGATTCAAATCCACACATGCGCAATGGAAGAGCAACCCGGAGCCTTAACCTCTGGGCCACTTCAGCCTATTGCAAAGGGGCTCACATGTGACCCCGTCAAGATCACATATGGTACTCCTAGGCGATAAGAAATTCCCTGAGCGGAATCGAATCCACATCATTATGTTTCTGATTTCGACAGAATAATAATACCAGCAAAATCCAAGGGATTGACCATGTCCTTGGAAGGAATACCTTGTCCTTGATTTATTCCGAGACGGAACTGTCTCAGAATGAACCAGCAAACATGAAATTCCCGCCACATTCACACGCACATTTAATCTTGACGCATATGTTCTTCAGACAGTTTCTCTCTCACGTGAAGAAGTATATATGGGGAGAGAAGTGAAGGTGATGTTTTAGCTCGATGGTCTTTCTCATATGGCTGAACCTGAACTGGATAAAATTCCCGGAAATGCAGTTTTGTTCGTTTCGTTTTATTAATTTTGCTGCAACTTCACTCTGTTCATTCCAATGATCGGAAGTGAATTGGATTTATATGATTGGAACGCTCAATGTTGTGTTCAATTTTGCTCCGAATTTATTTCAGTTTAAAGAAAATACTGATGAGAAAAACAGAAGGTTAAACGACAAAACAAGATGCCAGTTTTGATGCTCAGTTACATTGGCAGATTTCAGTGGATATCAAATGAACCCAACATCATGGCGATCGTCCTCCCATCTTTAAGGCATGGGATTAAAGCAGGAAATCGATCTCTAAGAGACGGGTCACTTCCTATTCATTATGGAATAGCTTGCCTTGACAATATGTCAAATCTGCTCAGTTCCATTTATAATGCTTCATATGGAATATTAATAGAAATCTTTCAAAACTCTGAGGTTTTTTTGGCTGAATCTTACTCAGCTGCAGACGTTTCCGATATTTCTTTGCATCTGAAGTCGTCCAAATTAGATATTGTTTCCTCGCACCTTCTACCCCCCATACCACACTTTTACACTTTTACCTGGCCGCAGGCTGTCTGTCTCCTGGTGAAACTCACTGCTTGTTTGTCTCTAAATGTGCTTTTCCAAATATTTTGGAAACGGATTCTCTGAGTGACAGAAATTCTGCTCCCATCATTTATTTGTCCTACATCGATGGTTTTGAAAGCCTGACGTTCAGAAATATACGAACTTGAAAGAGTGAGTTTTCCATATATTTACTCACTCCAAACCTCAAATACGCTGGAAAACTTCCATTCGGTTTTCCTTGGTTCAGTGTCAAATTTTCCAAAACACAAATAAATAAATCTCCATCCCAACTAAACGCTGTCAGCATCGTCTCTCATGCCCTAGCGGCCCAGTAAACGCTGGCAGTGTCCTCTATGATAGAATCACAGATTCCCTACAATGCAAAAAGTGCAGTTCAGTCAATCAGGTCTGTAGGGAGACTCTGAACAGCATCTCAACCAGACCTAGCTCCCGTCTCTATCACCGCAGGCCTCTGGCTTGTGATTTCAAATAAACCTGCTGGAATAAAACCTGGCATCGTGTGACTGCTAACTTATCACTGCGTTACCCATGGCTAACTCACTTAACTTACTGAATTTACTCGCTGGACACATCAGCGCAATTTAACAGGCCAAACCACCTAGCCTACAGACTTAAGAGCAGGGGGAACACTGGAAAAATGTACCATCACATTGAACACTATCTGTATCACACTGGCTTTACACACTGGCAACTCCGCCTAGTGAAAGCAAGCTGCGCCCACCAACCCGAATTCAAAGCATCCAAACGCGGTTCTACGCTGTAAAACCTCAGTAGATCTGCTGGAAATGTTTCTGCACTCAGATTTGAATGGGTTTATTCTGTTTTCTATCTCAGATTCCTGCTTTAAATAAACATATCAGTCAGGAACAACTCTATATATAATGGTTTTCGTTGCAACACAAATACAATCTGCAGTTGGCTGAAGTTATGTGTTTGCACTGTCACTGACACTCTGTCTCCCCAGGAGCTGCAGTCCTTCGTCAGCTGATTCAGACAGCACTGTCCTTCATGTGACATGTCCCATCGAGAATGGAAGGCCAGGCATGAATAACCTTCACTGGGGAACAGAGCGACAGGTTTCAAACATTCACGATGACCCCACCGGAGAATTGAGCCCTGTGACAGGCGGGGACACTAACCACGATACTGTGGAGGACAACATCATCGAAGGAGAGCCTTCAGCCTGTTGTGGCAGCACTTGGCCAACACAACTGCTAAACGACCTGAATCAAGGTCCATCGTTTAGCCCATAATCTTCTCTGTTTCGGCATCACAAATTAACATCTCAATATTTTTAAAGGTTAGAATGATTTCCGCCTCTCTGACCCTTTCCGCAAATCTACTCAAACCTTTCTGCCTTTTCCCGAAATCTCTTGGCCCCAGTGTTCGATCCCTCCATTAATAACAAAGGCTTCTTTCAGTCTATCCTATCCATATCCCTCAGTATTTCGTACATCTCAGTCATGTCTTCTCTAATCTCCTCTGCTCGGTGACAAACAACCCCAGTCTGTCCAATCTCTCCTCACAACTGAAACTCTTCAGCCCAGACAATATCCCAGTGAATCTCTCCTGCAACGTTCCCAGTGCGATCACATCCATGCAGTACTCTGAATTGCAGAACTGCACACAGTAATCTAGCTAGGGCCAAATAAACTTTTTTTTTCTATTCTGTTACAGGATGAGGGCGTCGCTGGCTCGGCAGTATTGATTGCTATCCCTAATTGCACAGCGGGTAGTTAAGACTCAACCATCTTGTAGTGACTCTGGAGTCACATGGAGGCCCGAGCCGGTAAGAATGGCAGATTCATTCCTTAAATGGCGTCAGAGTGTTTTTTTTTTCAACAATTGAACATGGATATATAGGAGTTATTAGATTCGTAATTCCAGATATTTATTGAATCCCAATCCTACCACCTGGCATGGTCGGAGTCAAACCCAGGTCCCTGGTGTCTGAATTAACAGTTCAGTGTTCAGTGGTAATAGCGCTTGGCCATTACAGAAAAGCATTGAAACTGATCTTATCCAATTAAGTCGCTTTTCCCTGATACTGTTCTGTGCCATTTTCCTGAGGTGGACCCCCACCCCCCCAACACCCCCAACCCCCACCCCCCCCAACACTCCGCAAACACATGATGAAAGAGCAGCTCTCCGAAACCTAGTGCTTCAATAAAACCTGTAAGACCATAACCTGGTGTTGTATAATTTTTAACTTTCTACTCCATAGTCCAACACCGGCAACTCCCAATTAATAAAAGGGGGATATGGGAAGGAAAGTTCGGTTAGTGATCATAGGAGGGAAGAAATCTCTGAGTACGGGTGGATTTGAATTCTGACATGTGAAACACAGAGATGTGAGCGAGCAGAACTTGAAGGAAAAAAAAAGCACCTTGGAGAAAATCAAAACTTTAAAACAACCGATTCCTTTGTGTTTCACAAAAGACTGGGACACAGCACAATTACTGCCGTGACTCAGATTCGAATCTAGGTTGCTGCAGCCCCACCGCAGAGCGCGAACCACGATAAGACCACGACAAACCACAGGCGAACACACTAAGTACACGCAATAAGTAAAGTATCATAAGAAATGTTAGGCAGAGCACCAAATGCACAATATCCGTGCTGAGTGAACAGTGGCAGATATGTGGGAATCAGAAAGGGCTGACCGTTTAACATCGGTTTCCCCCAGTGGCTGTGCTGATTCCATCATTAATGTGTTGAAGGCTGAGATAAATAGATTTCTCCAAAACATCAAAGACTCCGGGTCAGTGCAGCTTTTGTTACCTGCACATCCACCAATATCATTTATTGAATCAGTTTCTCCCGGTGCAGTCTCCTGTACATTGGGGAGAGTGGGCGCCACCTACCAAAGCGCTTTAGGGAACATCTCTGGGACACACGCACCAATCAACCACACCACCCCGTGGCCCATTTCAACTCTCCCTCCCACTCTGCCCAAGGCATGGAGGTCCTGGGCCTCCTTCACCGCCGCTCCCTCACCACCAGACACCTGGAGCAAGAACGCCTCATCTTCCACCTCAGAACACTACAACCACAGGGCATCAATGTGGACTTCAACAGTTTCCTCATTTCCCCTTCTCCACCTCACCCCATTTCCGAACGTCCAGTTCAGCACTGTCCCCATGACTTGTCCTGACTTGTCCTACCTGCCTATCTTCTATTCCACCTATCCATTCCACATTCCCTCCCGATCTATCACCTTCATCCCCTCCCCCACTCACCTATTGTACTCTGTGCTACTTTTTACCCACCCCCACCCTCCTCTCACTTATCTCTCCACCCTTCAGGCTCTCTGCCTGTATTCTTGATGAAGATCTTTTGCCCGAAACATTGCTTTTACTGCTCCTCGGATGCTGCCAGAACTGCTATGCTCTTCCAGCACCACTAATCCAGAATCTGGTTTCCAGCATCTGCAGTCATTGCTTTTACCAAGCTTATGTTGAAATATATACTTCAATAGCAATGCAGTTTAACATCGGTTACTTCACGAGTTTCCCCACACAAGGCAGTAACCACTGCTGCCACATAGTCCCAGTTCCCAGCCCCAGACTCAGAGGAACTGAGTGACGCAGTCGCGAAGAAGCAACTTGAAATCAAGATGGGAATGAGGTCGCAGAGATGCTCAACGGCTCAAGTGACGCAACCGGAGAAAGCACGGGGTTTCTATGATGGTTTAGAGGCGCAAGCAATTCCGAGGTTGGGAGTGCTTCTGGTCAAAGGCGGGGCAGAAGGGAAAATCTGTTCCCGTTTATAATAACAGCAATCTACAGTGCATCTTGCTGAGACAGCTGAGTGCCACAACTGGAGCGGGGGCAGCTGGTTTGAAGTTTAATTTTGCTTCACTATCACCCACTTCCCTGGAATGAATTACTTTCACCATTTTTATTTCCAATTGTTTAATATCTCCCTGCAGTCCGCGGCTTTCTTCCTCATGATTAATTGCATGATTAACTGTTGTATGACCTGCACACTGCTAAATCACGGCAACTATAAGTAAATATGAAGCATTGATCTATATGAGAAAACAGTGGAACTCATTGCAGGCATGCTGCGTAGGTTTGCAGGCGACACCAGAATTGTAGACAGTGGAGAAGAGTATCTAAGTTTCAAAAGGATCTTAATCCAATTGTGTACTGAAAAATGTAACATGAAGTTCAATCTGGATAAATGGAAGGTATTGCATTTTGGTACAACAAAAGAGTATGGCTTTACCTATGTTGGAGAACAGGGAAGCTCGGTGTGCAGGTACATAATTCCTTGTAATTTGCATTGTCAACAGGCAAGGTGGTTCAAAGGCATTTAACAAACTTCCCTTCATTGCTCAGTCCTTTGTGTATAGTAGTTGGGATGTTATGTTGAAGTTTTGCAGGACATTGATGAGGCCTCTTCTGGAATATTATTCGCCCAGTTGTAGGAATGATATTATTCACCTGGTGTAGGTTCACAAAAGGTATACATACTTGTTGCCTGTGGAAGGTTTGAGTTATAATGAAAGACTGGATAGGCTGAGACTATTTTCAGATTCGAGATTGGGGTGCTGGAAAACCACATCAGGTTAGGCAGCATCCCAGGAGCAGGAGAATATTTTTTTTTCGCGCAAGTGTCATTCATCAGGCTCTTCCCCGAAACGTCGATTCTCCTGCTCCTCAAACGCTGCCTGATCTGCTGTGCTTTCCTAGCACAACACTCTCGACTCTGATCTCTCATCTGCAGTTCTCACTTTCTCCTAGTTGAGACTGTTTTCACTCTAGGTTAGGGGTTTGAACGGCGAACTGACAGAAGTTTATGTATTATTGAGATGCAAGTTTAGAGTTAACGATAGCGGCCTTTTTCCAGGATGGGGATTTCAAGACGAGATGGCATATGTTTAAGATGAAAAGAGAGAGATTTTATTTTAAAGAAGACATGTGAGGCATTTTTTTAGGGACGGTGTTTTACGTGTGCAATTAACTTGCTGAGGAAGTGATGGATGAGGGTACGTTTGCAACATTTAATGGACAATTGATTTCACACATGAATGGGAAAGTGGGAGTTTTAAAATAAATTTATTCATGCCGAGTACATCAGCTATTTCCCAGAGGACATTTAAGAGTCAACCACGATATTATCCATCTGGAGTCTCATGTGGGACAGAGCAGATGAATATAACAGTTTGCTTCCCGAACTGGCATGAGTGAATCAGATGGGATTTTCCACACAATCGATTCAGGTCATCACAACACTCTTCAATTCCAGGTGCTTATTGAATTCAAACTCCACCATCTGTCATGCCAGGACCTGAACTCTTTGTCCCCAAAATATTACCTGTTTTTTTGAATAAACAACACAGTAATAAAACTACAAGGGCATTATCACCACTCAGTGGGTACAGGAGGAGGCAGATGGGACTAGATTAGTTTGGCAGTGTGTTCAGCATGGATTGGTTGGTCTGACAGGCCTGTTTTCATGCTGTATGACTCTATGATTGACGCTATGGAACAAATAGCTGGTTGGGAGTAACAGCATCATTGACAGCATCACCAAACACCTGATGGGATATCTAATCCTGCTGGAGTCTCCGGAGGTTGGTTTGTTTAGTGATCCCTTCCCACACACGGGACTGGTGAACGGTCTCTCCCCAGTGTTACTGATTAAATGAGATTCCATTTCTGTGGTTAATTGAATCTCTTCCAGCAGTTCCCACATTGCCCTGCTTTCTCTGTGGTATCAGTGTCCTTTTTTTCTACACAGGCTGAACGATCCTTTCAAATTGTGTCCACACAGATACAAATCCTGTTTTCATGTTGTGAATGTGTTTTCATTCTTCCTCATTCACCCACAGGGTGTGAGATCAATGGTGAGGACAACATTTATTCTTTGCCCCTCGTTCGTTGCGGTCTGGCTCCACCACACACCCGGTTGTAAGCCCAGCCTTGGGTGTCTTTCTGTGGGCAGTCTACACATTCTCTGTGTGTTTGCATTTTTATTTCTCCCTCTGACCAAAGATGTGCCATTTATAGGGATCAACAATGGGAAATGCAGGCTTATGGGACAGGGAATACCGTGGGGGTCTTGTGGGATGCGCTTCGGATGTACCGTGTGGACTAGAAGGGCCGATTAGACTGCTTCCCCACGCGGTGGAGAGTCTTGAATTAAGTGTCAGCTCATGATTTTCTGGTCCTGGAGTCTCCCGTAGGTAGGACTGAGTGAAGATGGTTGAATCCCCTGCATAAGGGACGTGAATGAATGGGATTGCAGGAAATTAAAGTCATGATCTCTGTTCCTGAGGTCAGCCTTGTATTTCATGTTTTATTCGTCGAACGTAAACATCACCGTTTTCGTGTCCCAACCCCCAAGGATGACTAGTTTAAAATATCACCGCCAGCAGCACCTTCTCCAGGTTGAAGTCTTGACTGTGTGAAAGAAACTGATACTGAGCTGATGCGAGCAAATACAGCTGCCACCGCCAGTGTTGGAAACATAGATCCAAACAGTAAAATCATCTTTTAAACCCACCACTGCAAAGTTAAGGGCTCAACACGCTCCACTTGTGCCTCTCAGTTGTCTTAGAAAGATGCACCGGAAATCGCTATGATAGTATAAACGGGGAAAACCATTCCTTTGAGCTGGAGCACACTCAACCAAGGAATTTCTTGCGCCACTATACCATCACAGAATGACAAGACGCTCACCTATTGCATCAATGGAGCCAGAGAGTAACTCCGCGCACACATTCCCATCCCCATTTCCGGTTGGATCTTGGTGGCTGTGCCGGTGTTAAGCTAAAATCTATTCAAGTATACATTTCAACAATATCCTGTACTGTCCCCCGAGTCTTTGATGTTTTGTCGAAATCGATCAATCTCATTTTTGAACATTCTCATTCAAGGGATCTCCACAGCCTCCGAGGACACCGAACTGAAAGATTCAGCTCATTCTCTGTTCCCACATGTCTGTCACTGTTCGCTGAGTACTGATATTGTACATTTGCTGTTCTTCCGAACATTTCCTCTGCTAGTATACTTATTGCTGCTTGCAAGCATCGTGATCTGTGGTTAATGTGATCGTGGTTGTTGGTATTTTGCATTGTGACCACAGCAACCTCGATTTGAAACCAAATCACGGCACGAAGTGTTCTCTCCATTGTCCATTTTGTGATACATGTTAAGAAATTAATTGCTTTATCTTCAAATTCCGCTCTCTTCCATCTCTGCGTTTCATATATCAGGATTCAAACACACACGTTGTCGGAGAATTCCCTCCTTCCCACGATCATTAAACCTCCTTTCCGTCCCTCCCCCCCCATTTCTCTGAGGCAATGCCCAATCTATCACTCTCTTTCACATTCATACTGTTCTGTCTGTGCTGCTGCTGCGGTCACTGTTGTTGGGTGAACGTGCCCCAATCCCACCATCGGGACCTTCAAACAAGTCGATCCATTTAAATACCGCGGTTGTGAAATCAATCCTCAAGTAGCAGCTTTTACTGACATAGTCCAGAGACAATTGGAGCATAAGGCTCATGGAAATTACCCAGGGCAGTTTTGGTGTAAAGACATTTTATTGGAAAAGATCAGCTTTTGTGGCTTTCTGTGTTGGTCTTGTGGTAATTTCAGAGGACTGATAGTCCAGAGACTGAGGTAATAGTCTGGGTTCTCGGGCTTGAATCCCACCATGCCAGGATTGTCAAATTTGGATTCGAAAAATATCTACAAGGAAGAATCTAATGACTATTATATATCAATTGACAATTGTTGAAAAAAAATCTGTTCCATTGATGTCATTTCGGGATGGAATTTGCTATCCTTACTTGGTCTGGGCTGCATGTGAATTCAGACTCATTGCAATATGGTTGAGTCTCAACTGCCATGTGGCCAATTCGGAATGGGTAATAAATTCTGCTTCGCCAGAAGCGCCCTCATACTAATCCAGATATTTTAAAACAAATGCTCATTAGTCTCAAGCAAGAGTGTTGTGTGCACTTTTGCAAGTCACATAAGAGTAGGGATGTGATCACACTGAGAAAATTTCAGGAGATATTTACCGGGATATTGTTTGTGCTGAAGCATTGCAATTGTGAAGAAAGACAGGACAGAGTGGAGTGTTTGTCGCATTGTAAAGGAGATGGAGACAAGACATGATTGAGTTAGGGTATGGACAGGGTTGACTGAACGAGTTTCCCATTGATGGAAAGATGGATCAGCAGGGGCCAGAGACTTAAGGAGAAAGACAGAAAGGTTTGAGAAGATGAGCGAAAAAGCTTTATCAGCCAGTGGTTGGTTGGAATTTGGAATACACTGTCTGCATTTTTCAGAGCGGCAGAAACCCTTACAACTGAATAAATATTCAGATGTGAACTTTTGATGCCAAGACATATAAGGCTGTTGGGTCAGCATTCTGAAATGGGATTCAGTTCATGAGGCAGTTGTTTTTGACAAGTGTGGCCACATTTGGTTGAAGGGCCTCCTTTGACACTCTTGTCCTCGGTCGTATAATGGTTAGTGTCCCCGCCTATCACAGGGCTCAATTTTACGCTGGGGACAGTGTCAACGTTTTAAAATTGTCGCTCGTTTCTCATGTGCGGGTATTGATACCTGTCCTTCCATTCTCGATGGGGCATGTCACACGAAGGAAGTGCTGCCTGAATCAGTGTGGGAAAGGGCTGCAACTCTCACGGAGGCAGAGTGTCAGTTAACACGTGAAACACGTGACTTCTGCAAACTTCACCTTGTGACTGTGTTGGAATGAAAAGCATTTGGCAGACTTGTTCCGAATTGAAGTATTTACTAGAAGCAGGAAGCTGAGGAAGAAATAACATAAACACATTCAAATATGAGTGCAGAAACATTTCCCGCAGCACGAATGAAATTGTAAAAGACAGAGTAGTGTTTCGATACATTAAATTTGGGTTCATTTGTTTTGATCAGTTTTACCAGGGTATAAAACCATTAAAAAAACATTACAGCATTTGCTCAGTATGATGGAACATTGTCTCAGTAATTCGCACTGCTGTTCAGAGGGAGGGTTAGGTTGATTGGCAAAGTTAAATTGCCCGCTCATGTCCAGGGAGTGAATTAAGTAAGTTAGGTAATTAGCCATGAGTAACGTGGGATAAGGTTAGAAGTCACAGGACATCAGGTTACACTCCAACAGGTTTATTTGAAATCATAAGGGGAAGGGATTCCCCTTTTTCAGGTGAAATATAAGGAAATAGGGAGGGGAGCTAGGTCTGGGTGAGATACGCTTCAGAGAGTCAACACCGGCTCGATTGACTGAAATGCTCTTTCTGCACTGTAGGATTCTGTGATTCGATGAATTGATAATGACGGTGTTTACTGGGGTGTAAAGCCAGTAGAGAAGATGCTGATGGGGGTGTACTGACGATGAGATTTTATTCACTTGTCTTCTTGGAAAATTGAGAAGTTATCCCTGAACCAAGGAAGACTTAATTGTTTTTTTTTCAGGTTATGAAATGTTTGGACAGAGTAAATAGGTGGAAAATTCCCACTTTTAAGTCAGTAAACATCTAGATGTCAGGCATTCAATACCTTTGATAAAACCTTTGAAGGACAAAAAAATGATGAGAACAGAATCGCTGTCACTCCGAGAATCTGTTTTTGAAAATATTTGGAAAGGCACATTTGATGACATAAAAGGAATATATTTCACAAGGAGAGAGACAGCGTGTAGCTTGGTAAAGATGCAGAGGTGGGGTGTAGTCAGTCGGAAGTTGCCGGGAAACAATGTCTAAGTGAGTTGACTTTAAATGTAAAGAAATTACTTTAATGTGTGCAGCTGAATAAGATTCGGTTCCAGAACTCTGCATTTTGAAAGATTTGGCATAATGTTCCACTGAAAGCATTGTGAATGGAACTGAGTGGATTTTTATTTATTGTGAAGGGAAGATATTACATAATGAATAGGAAATGACCAGTTGCTTGGAGATCGACTTCCTGCTTTCATCACATGCTTTAAGGATGTGAGAACAAACACCATGATGTTTGATCCATTTAATACTCAGTGAAATCTGCCAAAGCAACGAGCAACATAACTTTTGGGTTTTCTTTTGCATTTTAACCCTCTGTTTTTCTAAGCAGTATTTTCCTTAAGCTGAAATAAATTTGCTGAGCAAATTTGAATACAACATTAATTGTTCCAATGAGATATATCTAATTCACTTCTAATTATTACAATGAACATTGTGAGGATTCAGCAAAATTAAAATGAAACGAGCAAATCAGCATTTCTTGCGATTTAATCCAATTCAGGTTCAGCCATATGAGAAAGGCCAGTGAGCGACAACATCACCTTTATTTCACTCACCATGGCTGCTTCTTCACGTGAGAGAGAAAGTGACTAAAGAAATTTTAGAGTCAAATGTAGGTGTACATATGACGGAAAATTCTTGTCCTGTTTCATTCTGTCTCAGTTCTGACTCAGAATGTATTAATGACAGCTATTCATTCTGACCAGGATGGCTATTTATTGGAATTTGCTGTTATTATAATTCTAGTGAAATCAGAAACACAATGGTGTGGATTCGATTCCGCTCTGGAACTTTCTCATCCAAGACTTTCACCATATGTAACCTGATGAGGTCACATGTCACCCCACTACAAAATGTGCAGAGGAGACCGAGAGATTATGGTGGTGGGTTATTATACCGATGTGCTCCACATTCACGGGTTCGAGTCACACTCTGGTTGCTAACTTTACCCACCACTCTAGCAGTTTTTCTTTGCACCTCACACTCTGGTATACACTGGATCGAGAAACTTGTTCTTGCCCTTCACTGCACGGGAGATTTAGCAATAATCGACACCACATTAAAGTCGAAATGAAGAGTGAGAGCAGTCATTCTATTCAATTGTAGATGAAATTGGTGTAATGAGAAGGAACGCATTTTTCTTTCTGCCCTACATTCCATCTTGTCTTTCTATAAATCTACATCGAAAGAAAGAGAAAAAAATAACAAGAGATCGGGAGCACAAGTTTATCCAGTGGGGTTGTTCATGAGTATTTTAATCTAACACTTCACACAAAGATCTGATCGGTATTTCAAACAGTCACTCGGAATTAGAACCGCAGAAAATTTCTCCAATGAAACGAACCTTTCATTCTTTCACCAATTTCTGCTGTGTGTGAATCATGCAACGATGCATCATCCAACGTGATCACTGACTGAAAGCGTGCCAACTGTATAAGATTTAGCAACTTCCTTCAGCAATCACAGCTTCTGTACACAGCCACCTGTGCTGGGCCCAGTATCATTTGTTGCCCCCAGGTCGCAGCACATTTTTTCTTCCTGAGTTTATGAGCTTTGTTCATAATCTGTCTGATCTGTTTAATAAACCTTTTCTGTCACTTCATCCCAACCCCTCACAATTCTGAACTTATGAATAAAATGAGGCGTTAGATGAAATGTTAAACCAAGTGGAAGTATGCTATTCAGCCCAAGGAGTCTGCTCAACTATTCAACGAAATCATGGTTGATCTGATTTGGAGATGCCGCTGTTGAACGAAGTAAAAAAATCACTTAACACCAGGTTAGAGTCCAGCAGGCTTACTTGAAAGCACTAGCTTTCTGAGCGATGCTCCTTCATCAGGTGATAGTCACCTGACTATCACATGATGAAGGAGCATCGCTCCGAAAGCTAATATGCTTCCAATTAAACCTGTTGGGCTATAACCTGGTGTTGTGTGATTTTTAACATAGTTGATCTGATAATCTTGAATTCCTTTCTGCTCACTTAGCTCGACAAAGTTTCATCATCTTTCTGATTAACGAACTGGCACAGTTTGAAAATACCCAACCACACATCCTCAACAGCGGTTACTGGTTAATGCCACTGTGTCTTAGATCCCTGAGCAAAGAACTTAATCCTCATTTCAGAATTAAATTGGCAATATCTAATTCTGAGATTATGACCTCTGGTGCTCTCCTCAGAGGATAGGGCAAGCCAACTGCTCGTATCTACCATGTCAAGATCTCATGAATATTGAACATTTATAATTGTTATTATGTGATTATAAAGTTCCCCACCTTCTCCTTTGTTTGAAGGAGAATAATCCCAGACTAACCAGTCATACCACGAAGTTCTACTGTATTCAGAGTTAGCAACAAGTTAGTAAGTCTGTGCTGTCCCTTACATATTATTAAGACAGGTGGAGAAATATCGGCGAGAAAACGTGTTGAAATTTCTTTCGCAGACAGGAATTGAAACTTGAAATCAGAAAGCGATTAGAATTGGATTAACCCACAGAAGGTCCAAATACAGCAAAGATATCTCTGACAAATGAAAATCTAATCATATTCGATTGACATTTAATGGTTTCAATGCAACTGAATTTCTCCGTGTAATTGTCCTGGGAGCTAGTATCTCGGAAAATTGGAACCTGACCGCCCATATAAAGAAGTTGACAACAAAAACCTGTCCGTGGGTCGACTTTGTTTGATTATTAACTCAACTCTTGTCTTCGTGAAGCCTACATCGTCCGCAACGCACAAATTAGATGTTGAACAGAACTCTGTCTATTTGCCGAGGTGCGTGTAGGTTCAATACCACTGAAGGAACTGGGCACCCTCCACGACAACACAGTCACTTAACTGCATATCGTTCAACACCTGAATATTTATTCCCTTAACTGTTAAGGCACAATTTCAGCAGAGTGCACCACATAGAAGATTCACTGGAGTAAGTCAGCCAAGCTTTGTTGACAGAACCTTCAAATGTAGATGATTGCATTGACCAGACTTGTGCTCGTTCCTTTAGTTATTTCCTAAACTGGCGGTTGCTAAAGATCGAATATCATCCACAGTTTGTGGTCAACAATAGAATATATCCAAAAACCTCTCAAACAACTGATCTCCCTGTCCCTGACTTCAGGGATCTGCGAATGCCCATTCCAAGATCTCTTTGTTCCTGTTCACCACTCAGAATCCTCACTGTTATTGTTACAACTCCCCAAATTCGCTACCACTCTTTGGTCTGGATTCAATTCCATTCACCATTTTGCCTTTCCACCTGATGGATACATCCCTGCGGTCCCTGACATTATTCATCAGAGTGAACTGCACGACTATGTATCATCAGTAAACTTCTAAATCATGACTCCTAATAAAAAAAGTTTGAATTATTTATCTACATCAGGAAACAGTGGTACTTCACTGGGAAAAAGCATCCAAACATGGTTTCTTGCTGCATGGGAAGAACAACTGCCATGTTCCAATCTCCAAGGGTTGCTAGCCCAGTATCTCGCCACTACATTTGCAGATGTCACAAAGATTGGTGGAGTAGCCAGAAAATATACAGGACTGTCAAAGAATTAAGGGGAATAGAGAGAGACAAAAGAGTTGAGCAGAGAAGTGGCAAATGCTGTTCCATCCAAGCAAATGTGAGGTAATGATTTGGGGAAGTCTAATTCCAGAGCCAAGAATACATTAAACGGAAGAGCCTCGGGTAAACTTGATGTGAAGAGAGATCTGGGAGTTCAGGTCCTTTATACCCTGAAGGTGACTGCACAGGTCGATAGTGTGGTCAAGAAGGCATATGGCATGCTTGCCTTCACCGGATAGGGCATTGAGTATAAGAGCAGGCAAGCCCTGCTAAGATTGTACAAGAGTTTGTTTCGGCCGCGTTTAGAATACTCTGTACAGTTCTGGTCGCCAAATACCAAAATTATGTGGACGTTTAGGAGAGAATGCGGAGAAGGTTTACGCAGAAGTTGCCAGGTATGGAAGATGCAAGCTCTGAAGTGAGGTTGAATAGATTACTTCTGCTTTCATTAGAAAAAAAACGAGATTGAGGGGACCTGATTGAGGTCTACAATATCATGAAGGGTACAGACAGGATGGATAGAGATAAGCTTTTTCCCAAGATGAGGGATTCAATCATGAGAGGTCATGCCTTCAATGAGAGGTGAAACTTTTAAGGGAGATAGAAATGGAAAGTATTTTACACAGAGGGTGGTAGGTGCTGGAATGCGTTTCCAGCAAAGGTAGCAGAGGCAGCATGGTAGATTCATTTCAGGTGCGCCTGGACAGATGCATGAGTAAGTGAGAAGCAGAGGGATACGAATGCTTAGAAATTAGGCAACATGTTTAGATAGTTGATTTGGACTGGCTCAGGCTCGGCAAGGAAGAATCTAATGACTATTATATATCCATTGACAATTGTTGAAAGAAAATTATGTTCCACTGATGTCATTTCTTGATGGAATTTGCTATCCTTACTTGGTCTGGCCTGCATGTGGATGAGATTGATCGATTTCGATAAAACATCAAAGACTCGGGACACAGTACAGGATAGCGTTGAAATGTATGCTTCAATAGCATTTGAGCTTAACATTGGCACAGCCGCCCATATCCAACCAGAAATGGGGATGGGAATGTGTGCGCGGAGTTACTCTCTGGCTCCAGTGATGCAATAGGTGAGCGTCCTGTCCTTCTGTGATGGTATAGAAGCGCATGAAATTCCTCGGTTGAGTGTGCTCCTGCTCAAGAGAATGGTTGTCCCCGTTTATACTATCATAGCGATTTCCGGCGCATCTTTTAAAGACAGCTGAGTGGCACAATTGGAGCGTGTTGAGCCCTTAACTTTGCAGTGATGGCTTTAAAAATGATTTTTCTATTTGGATCTGTGTTTCCGACACTGGCGGTGGCAGCGACATTTGCTCGCATCAGCTCAGTATCAGTTTCTTCCACACAGTCAAGACTTCAACCAGGAGAAGGTGGTGTTGAGGTGATATTTTAAACTAGTCATCCTTAGGGTTGGGACACGGAAGCGGTGATGTTTACGTTCGATGAATAAAACATGAAATACAAGCCTGACCTCAGGAACAGAGATCATGACTTTAATTTCCTGCAATTCCATTCATTCACGTCCCTTATGCAGGGCATTCTACCATCTTCACCCAGTCCTGCCTACGAGAGACTCCAGGACCAGAAAAACATGAGCTGACCCTTAATTCAAGAATCTCCATCGCGTCGGGAAGCAGTCTAATCGGCCCTTCCAGAACACACGGTCCATCCGAAGTTCATCCCACCAGAACCCACGGTATTCCCTGTCCCATAAGCCTACATTTACCATTGGTGATCCCTGTAACTGGCACATCTTTGGTCAGAGGGAGAAATAAAAACGCAAACACACAGAGAATGTGTGGACTGCCCACAGACAGACACCCGAGGCTGGGATCACACCCGGGTTTGTGGTGTAGCCATTCAGCAACGAACGAGGGGCGAAGAATAAATGTTGTCCTCACCAGTGAAAACCCACACCCTGTGGGTGAATGAGGAAGAATGAAAACACATTCACAACATGGAAAACGGAATTTTTATCTGTGTGGACATAATTTGAAGGATCGTTCACCCTGTGTAAAAAAAGGACACTGATACCACGGAGAAAGCAGGGCAATGTGGGAACTGCTGGAAGGGATTCAATTAATCACAGTAATTGAATCTGAAATAATCAGTAACACTGGGGAGAGACCCTTCACCACTCCCGTGTGTGGGAAGCGATGATGAGCAAAACAACCTCCGGAGACTCCAGCAGGATGACATATCCCATCAGGTGTTCGGTTATGATGTCAATGCGGCTGTTAATCCCAACCAGCTGCCTGCTCCATAGCGTCAGTCAGAGTCATACAGCATGAAAACAGGCCCGTCAGTCCAACCGATCTATGCTGAACATGCTGCCAAACTAATCTAGTCCCATCTGCCTCCTCATATACCCGCTGAGTGGTGATAATTCCCTTGTAGTTTTATTACTGTGTTGTTAATCCAAAACCCAGGTAGTATTTTGGGGACAAAGAGTTCAGGTCCTGGCATGACAGATAGTGGAGTTTGAATTCAATAAGCACCTGGAATTGAAGAGTCTCGTGATGACCTGAATAGTTGTGTGGAAAATCCCATCTGAATCACTCATGCCAGTTCGGGAAGCAAACTGTCATATTCATCTGCTCTGTCCCACATGAGACTCCAGATGGATAATATCGTGTTTGACTCTTAACTACTCTCTGGGAAATAACTGACGTACTAGGCAAAAATAAAAATATTTTGAAAATCCCACTTTCCCATTCATGTTTGTAATCAATTGTCCATTAAATGTTGCAAACGTACCCTCATCCATCATTTCCTCAGCAAGTTAATTACACACGTAAAACACCTTCCCTATAAAAATGCCGCACATGTCTTTTTTGAAAAAAAAATCTCTTTTCATCTTAAACATATGCCCTCTCGTCTTCAAATTCCCCTCCTGCGAAAAGGCCGCTATCGTTAACTCTAAACCTGTCTCTGAATAATTCATAAACTTCTGTCAGTTCGCCGTTCAAACCCCTAACCTAGAGTGAAAACAGTCTCAACTAGGAGAAAGTGAGAACTGCAGATGAGAGATCAGAGTCGAGAGTGTTGTGCTGGGAAAGCACAGCAGATCAGGCAGCGTTTGAGGAGCAGGAGAATCGACGTTTCGGGGAAGAGCCTGATGAATGACACTTGCGCGAAAAAAAAATATTCTCCTGCTCCTCGGATGCTGCCTTACCTGATGTGGTTTTCCAGCACCCCAATGTCGAATCTGAAAATAGTCTCAGCCTATCCAGTCTTTCATTATAACTCAAAACTTCCACTGGCAACAGGCGTGCATAACTTTTGTGAACCTATTCCAGCTGAATAATATCATTCCCACAACTGGGCGACCAGAACTGGACATAATATTCCAGAAGAGGCCTCATCAATGTCCTGCAAAACTTCAACGTAACGTCCCAACTGCTATACATAAAGGACTGAGCAATGAAGGGAAGTAGGTTAAATGCCTTTGAACCATCTTGTCTGTTGGTGATGCAAACTACAAGGAATATTGCACCTGCACCCGTAGCTTCAGTGTTCTCCAACATACGCAAAGCCCTACTCTTGTTGTTGTACCAAATTGCAATACCTTCCATTTATCCAGATTGAACTCCATGTTACATTTTTCAGTCCAACGACTCATTGGAGTAAGATCCTTTTGAGACTTCGATAATCTTCCTCAATCTGTCTACAATTCTGGTGTCGCCTGCAAACCTACAAAGCATGCCTGCAGTGAGTTCCACTGTTTTCTCATATAGACCAATGATTCATATTTACCTGTAGTGGTCGTAATTTAGCAGTGTGCAGATCATACAACAGTTAGTTATGCAATTAACCATGAGGAAGACAGCCGCAGACTGCAGGGAGATATCAAACAATTGGAAATGAAAATGGTGAAAGCAATTCATTCCCCGCAAGTTGGTGATAGTAAAGCAAGTTCAAACTTCAAACCAGCAGCCCATGCTCCAGTTGTGGCACTCAGCTTCTCAGCAAGATGCACTTAGATTGCTATAAACGGGAAATAAAAACTTCCATTCTGCCCCGCCTTTGACCAGGAGCACTCCCAACCTCGGAATTGCTTGCGCCTCTAAACCGTCAAAGAAATACCGTGCATTCACCAGTTGTGTCACTGGAGCTCTCGAGCATCTATGCGACCTCATTCACATCCCAACTTCCAGTTGGATCTTCGCGACAGCGCCACTCAATTCCTCTGATTCTGGGGCTCGGAATTGGGACTATGTGGCAGCAGTGGTTACTGCCTTGTGGGGGGAAACTGGTGAAGTAGACGATGATAAACTGCATTACTATTGAAGTTTACATTTCAACTAAAACTGCACTGTCCTCGGAGTTTTTGATATTTTGGAGAAATCTATTTATCTCAGCCGTCAACATATTAATGATGGAATCACCACAGACACTGGGGGAACTGATATTAAATGGTCTGCCCATTCTGACCTCCCACATATCTGCGACTGTTCGCTTAGCATTGATATTGTGCATTTGGTGCGCTGCCTATCATTTCCTATGATACAGTACTTATTATGCACTGTCAGTTTGCTCGTTCGTGGAATGCTGTGATCGTATAGTGGTTAGTATTCTGCGTTGTGGCCGCAGCAATCTCGGAATTGCTCTATCTGCCCCACTTTTTGTGAAACACAAAGGAATCAGTTGTTTTAACATGGTAATTTTCTCCAAGGTGATGTCTTTTCCCTTCAAATTCTGCTCGCTCACATCTCTGTGTTTCATATGTCAGAATTCAAATCCACCCGTCCCCAGAGATTTCTCTGCCACCTTCGATCACTAACTAAACTTTCCGTCCCACACTCCCATTTAGAGATGCCGGTGTTGGACTATCGTGTACAAAGTAAAAAATCACACAACACCAGGTTAGACTCTAAGAGGATTACCTGAGCAGTAGTTTTCGGAGCACTGCTCTTTCATTTCCTATTTCATTAAGGCACTGGAGAATCTAACACTGACTCTCACATTGATACCGTTCAGTCTGTGCTGCTGCAGTCACTGTTGCTGGGTGAACGTGCCCCAACCCCACCATCGGGACCTGCAGACCAGTTGATCCATTTGCTTACCGTTGTTGTGAGCACAATCCTCAGGTAGCAGCTTTTACTGATATGGACTTGCGATTATTGGGGGTCAAGCTCAGAAAGATGACGCAGGACAATATTGAGGAGAAGCGAAATCATTTGGAAAGATTAGTTTCACGGGTTTTCTGCAATGGCCGAGCGCTATTACCATTGGACTGTTAATTCAGACAGCAAGCAAATGAACCAGGGACCCGGGTTTGACTCCAACCATGCCAGATGTTAGAATTGAGATTCGATAAATATCTGGAATTACGAATCTAATAACACTTATAAATCCATGGTCAATTGTTGAAAAAACAAAACCATCGGGTTCACTGACGTCCTTTGAGGAAGGAACCTGCCATTCTTACCTGGTCGGTCCTCCATGAGACTCCAGACTCACTGCAATATGGTTGAGTGTCAACTGCCCGCCAGCGACGCCCTCATACTGTAACAGAATAGAAAAAGAAATTCTTACGGCTCTAGCTAGAGTACTGTGTGCAGTTCTGCAATTCACCGTATAGCAATAATGTGTTCGCACTGGGAACGTTGCAGGACAGATTCACAGGGATATTGTCTGGGCTGAAGAGTTTCAGTTATGAGGAGAGATTGGACAGTCTGGGGCTATTTGTCGCCGAGAATAGGAGTTTGGAGAAGACATGAATGAGATGTACAAAATAATGAGGGATATGGATAGGATAGACTGAAAGAAGCGTTTGTTATTGATGGAAGGATCGAACACTGGGGCCAAGAGATTTCGGGAAAAGGCAGTAAGCTTTGAGTAGATTTGTGGAAACCTTCAAAGCTCAACAGCTGTACTGACTCGAAGGACAAGGTAGGAAAATGTAATGATACGCCACCATTTGCACGTTCCCCTCCAAGGCCCATAGCACTCTGACTTGGAAAGGCATCAGTGATAAACTCATTGGTGAAACGGTCTTGATGGGCAAAGTTGCATACTTCAGCCTTCCATGTTTTATCTGACAATTTAAAA
The DNA here is from genome assembly GCF_047496795.1 of Chiloscyllium punctatum. Lineage (NCBI taxonomy): Eukaryota > Metazoa > Chordata > Chondrichthyes > Orectolobiformes > Hemiscylliidae > Chiloscyllium > Chiloscyllium punctatum. The sequence continues at coordinate 4,940,533 of NC_092761.1, read as the reverse complement.
AATATTGTTTATGCGGAAATCAGACTTGTGCTCAGTCCTTTAGCTGATCCCTACACTGATAATTGCTAAAGTTCTACTATCATCCACAGACTGTGGTCAACAATGGAAAATATCCGAAAACTCTCTCAGTCAAATGATACCCAACAAGATTAGAATGGCGCTGGACAAGTACAGCAGGTCCAGCAGCATCTGAGGAGCACGGAAAATGAACGTTCCAGGCAAAAGCCCTTCATCAGGAAGGAGATTGGGAGCATATTGCATGAAAAGATAAATGGGAGTGGGTCCGGGCTGGGGAGAAGGTAGCTGAGAGTGCTGTAAGTGGAGGAAGGTGGGGTGGGGGGGGGGGGGTGAACATGAGAAGAAGGTGGAGTGGATAGGTGAGACTGAATATACACAGGTGCAATAGGTCAAGCGGACGGTGATGAAATGGAAGGTGGGAACTGGGGTAAGGTGGGGGAGGGGAAATGAGGAATCTGGTGAAGTCCCAATTGATGCCATGGGGTTGAAGGGTCCAGAGGAGGAAGATGAGGCTTTCTTCCTCCTAGCATCGGGTGGTAAGGACTAATATTCCTGTTGTGCATCTGCTACTCGACCTAACATCTCCTCTGTCACTGTCATTATTGCTGTTTTTAAACGTGTGTCTCTGCATGACTCAGTGATGGTTTGAATGTTAAAATATTCTCTATTGTGGCCGCAGTAAGCTCGTTCGAATCCGAGTAACTGCATTTTACTCCTTGTGACTCATGCTGAAGAAACACAGAAATGAATTAGTTGATTTTACATGAAAGCATTCTCAGAGATTGTGATTTTTTTCCATCAAAGCACCCTCTCTCACACATCTCTGCGAGTCATATATCAGGATTGATACTCACCCATGTTTGGAGAATTACTTCCCTCCCGCAATCACTTACCTCCTTTATGGTCCCCCTCCCATTTCCTTTGCAATCACTTTCACATTCATATCGTTCAGCCTGTGCTGCTGTGCTCACTGTTGCTGGTTGACCATGCCCATCGGGACCTTTAAACCAGTTGATCAATTTGGATCCCGCGGTTGTGAGATCAATCCTCATTCACAGCTTTTACTGACATGGACCAGCGATTATTGAAAAAATAAGGCTCAGGAAAAGTGCACAGGGCAGCATTGAGAAAAAATAAACTTTATTCAAAAAACACCACTTTCTGTGGAGTTTCGCATCATTTATTTCACTTGTTCATCCAGCTCTAGAGACACTATTGTGTGTAGGTATGCAAGTCACATTATAGCAGGGATGTGACAGCACTGGAAACGATGCACGGAAGTTTTGCCAGGACATTGTCTGGGCTGAAGAAGAGAGATTGGACAAACTGGAGTTGTTTTTCATAGAGCAGAGGAGATTGGGCGGGGGTGGGTATGATTAAGATATACAAAATGCTGAGGGACATGGATAGAGAAATTGAAATACATTTTTCACTTTGACGGAGATTTCGATCACGGGGGGCCTTCGATTTAAAGTCAGAGGCGGAAAGATTAGAGTGAATGTGTGGAAAAAAACGTTTTCAAATAGTGAGTGGTTGAAATCTGGAACACAGTGTACGCAAGACTCGGAGAGGCAGAAATCCCCATAATTTTCCGAAGTATTCAGATGTGAATTTGTGTTGCCAAGACATACAAGGCTATGGGTCAAGTGATTTTTAAAAAAAAGTCAGGATAGTTACGAGATTGTTATTGAGCAATACAGATACTCCGTTCTAAGTACGGGTTATAAATAACTGTCCTTCCATTCTCGAAGGGACATGTCACAGGAAGAGCTGTGCTGTCTGAATCAGTGTGGGGGAGTACGACTGCTCCCGGGGAGATAGACTGACAGTGATAATGTAAACACGCGAGATCTGTAAGCTGTACCTTGCGTCAGTTTTCGAATGAAAATCATTTGGTAGTTTTGCTCTGTAGTGAGATGTTTACTTATAGCAGGAAGCTCAGGAAGATATACATTTTACTGCCCTATCCCCACTGGCCCATACCACTGAATACCGGCACTATGCAGAACAATTTCTCGCAGTACACCCTTATCCAATCCTGCTTGAAACCCAGCACTTCCTCATTATGGCACCATTCCACGAAATCCCAGAAGGTGTAATGCTGCTCGTTTGCGATGTCTCTCCTCACTGTGTAAGGTTTCAGTGATTTATCTGCCCAACACACAATTTAGCAAACTGTATTTCCTGCTCACAATGTGATCTCGGCTCGGCTGGGGAGAGAAAAACAGAGCAGGTGACAAACGCTTGTACACCTACGTTCTGTCTGTAAGCACAAAAAAGAAGATGAACTTCCAGGTTCCTGTCACTGCAACATCCCACTGTGTTCCCATGCCTCCATTTCAGTTTGTTCTGCTGCAGAGCTCTTGCATAGCACAGCGCGAGCTGGAAGAGCGGCAACGTATGTCCTAATGAGAGACCGTGCAATCTTCAGTATCCAACATCGAGTTCAATCATTTTATACACAAGCTTATACACATCAGGTGCAGTGTGCCTGAGCGACAGGACTCGTTGCAGTAACATCCCATGCTGATTCAGACAGCACAGTCCTCGCTGTGACTTCGAGAAGGAAACAGATACTGATCCCCTTGACTGGGAGATATTGTCTCTTTCCCAGCAGTTCTGAACTTGTCTATCTGTCTCAGATGGCATTATTTGCACCAGGTTCGCAAAAATAGATGAGCTCTTGTGCATGCCCGATCTCCCTTTTCCACACCTTTTCAGAATTTCCATACATCGCACTCCTTCTAACCCCTCACGTGCTGCAGAAGCACGTGGTTGATAGGGAACTGGAGATCGCGTTCACGTTTCTCTACTACGACACTGATTGCCAATAGAAGATGGGCTCGTCCAGCTGCCAAACATGAGAGCCCGCTCGCGGGGGAAGTGGCTAGCACAGCCTCCGGGAACTGGGAGTCAGAATGGCAAGGAGCTGTTGTTAAAATTCAATGCTGCCTTCACTGCGAAACAACAGAAAAAGCCTTTTTATTAAACAAAGAGACTCACCTGATTTATGGATCATGCTTCTGCTGCGGTCTGGCTTGTTGGTCTTGGGTGTGATATCGCCTCGGGTGGGTGATGTAAGTGCGAGAAGTTACACTTGGGCCCTGGAGTTTTGATTCCATTTTTGACTCAGAAAGTATAATTTTCATGATATCGAGGTCATACCAAGGTACCGAAGCTTAAAGACACACAACATCAGCTTCTTGTAGGCCGTACTCGACGGAGAAATGGATTCTCTAACTTCAAAGGATGCTGATCCTGTTCATGTTGATTTTGCCGAGTGCACGTCCTGTGCGGAGGAACCTGAAGCCTTGATCTTTCCAAACTGTTGTTTTTCTCATGCTGTGATCTGCATGCCCTTGGTTGCTATGATCTGCCTTTACCAATCGCAAACGAAGGTTTTCGCTGCACTCAGATTCATGTGACAATCAATCAATCAAGTAAACTCAGTCGATCGAACAACACAGACATTTCCTTATTATTTGGTGCCAGCACAGCGAAGGTGGGCTGCATCGCCTCACTTTGCACTGGGACATATTTTGTGATTCTGAGTGAGATCACAACAGAATGTGAGAAATTAATCACTGGTTATATTGACACAGCCAAAATACACCTACGCCACAGATTATCACACACTAATAGTGAAGCCCTTTTGAAATCATCCTCTGAGGTACGTGCCACACGCCAGATGAAAAGCTGAAGACGGTGTGGCTCTGCTATGGTCAGCGCTAACAGAGGGTCCCAGCGGGAGCATATTGGGCTCATAACCGTGAAATTATTGGATTGTAAACATCCTCTGCTCTTTGAAAATTCCACGTTTCAGTGTGTGTAATGCCCCCGCCATTGTTTCGCGATAACAGAGGTTTATTCTACATAATGCGTGTTGTTTTACTTTCCACTTCCTTTTACTAAATGTATCGGAAATGAATATCACTACTGGTACACCCGCGAAATATACACAGGTGAGGAAACACACTTGTGAATATCTGGAAGCTCTTTTCCTGTTCTCTGTTGTTCTGCTCTGATCTGATTCGCAAAATCATTTGCCAGAGCTGGGAATGAACTGGTGATGGTGAGATATATCAGTTGTAGAGTGCTCTATGAGCATGACGCCCTGCACGTTTTCCCCACGATGTTTCACACAGCAGTGTCTTCCCGTGAAATGAAAACCGTGAGTGACAATTAGATTAATGTGTTGGAGACAGCATTACAATATAGACACGGGTCCCCATTATTAGGACATACATCACCAACTATGAATAACCACAGAGATATACAAGCGACAGAGAATCGCCATGGACTCGATGGGCTGAACAGCTTCTGTCGGCACGTGAGTGACGCCACACGTTGATGCTGCCACTCTTCCTGTCTCTGGGACAGAGTGGCTGATGATGAAACAAAGTCTCATTGTTAACCCTCCCTTCCGCGTTAGACTGTCTGCAGCCCCGCAGCTCAGGGCCGTGGGGATGGCTCTCAGTGAGTGAGGGTTTCACTCGGATTGTCTTCATCTGGGACAGTTGGGGCTCAGCTGTTAACTGCTGCGCGATTGCAACAAAGAAGCCGATGTCACTGTTACAAAAGCATTTCTGATGGATTGCTGTGTGAAGATGGATTCTGAACAGCAAACAGACTGCACAAAGATGACCTCACAAAAATTTACCTGAGGGTAGAGAATCCGCAGTACATTTCTGTCTTTCCCACCAGCTCAACATCTTCACTGCTGTCTCAGATAAATGATACTTGGAGGAAGTTCCCAATCAAACTTGCTGATTTCCAGCACTTGATAGAACTGGCTGTGCCGATGAGAGTGATCTTTAGAGCATATCCGCGTTTGCCTCCCCTCACACTGCTTGCAGGTGGAGGGAAATAGCTGAATATTCTGCCGAGGGAGACAACTTTGTCCAAGTGGAAGAGATAAACAGCACCGGCCCACGAACAAGGAGATGGAATGAGAAGGCGATATTCTCGAAACACTTTGGTGCTGAGAAATCCGAGAGCACAGTGGGATGTAATTGTACCTGAGCGACTCTCAGCTGCTTTGGTGTTGGAAACGTAAGAGTGTCTCGGGCATGATCTTCGCTTAGCAGCTTGTGTTAATACTGGCATGGGAGAATGTCTGACTTCAAGTTGCCATCGAGCCTTGGTTGTTTGATTTCACTTTTGCCCGGTCGTCCGACCAACTATTTGATAAAATAATGAAAATCATTAAGTTGCACCCCTTTAAATACCGTTGAGGTTTGGGGTCAGAAGTGTCATTTTGGTGGGCATGGCACAGTACCACATGTGGGGAAAGTGAAACAAGTGTTAGGGGATGTTCACACACAGAATCCCACACTGAATAAATCAACCATCTGGATATTAGCACAGTTCTGGGTATGAAAATTTAGGGAGTGTGGGCGTGAAATGCTTGGAAACAGCGCTGAACAGGTTGATGGGAATGGTGTGGTATATGAGAAATGTCAACAATAAAGGTAATTTGGAAAGTTGGGACAGTTCTCCTTGGAGAGCAGGAGGCGGAAAACTGGCCTTTTTAAACCTTTCCAAGACATGAATGGGTTAGGCAGAGGAAATAAGGAAGGGAGAATGCTCCCCACGCCTGAAGGGATCGAGAACGAGTCGGCAGAGTTTTAAAGTCATTAGTAATAGAAGAATAATGTACATGAGGAGAAATGTTTTCACACAGGGAGTGGTAAGGGACTGTAAACCACTGCCTGACATTGACAAAGACGCAGTTTCAATCGAGTTATTTAAAAACTAATTCGATGTTTATGTTAAAAGTAAAAGTGTGCAGAGTTTCAGTGAGAAGGCAAGAGAATGATACCAAAAGAACAACACATTTATCGCTGTGGACAGCCAGCACAGCCAAGGTGGTTTGTGACACATTTGTGATTCTGAGTGGAATCACAGTTCGACCAACAGAATGTAGGGAGTTAGACCACAGTGATATTGGCAAAGCCGGGACACATCTACACAATTGAATCTTAGCGAGCACGTACATGTCACAGGGAGGATGACGCTGTCTGAAAATCCTGCAGGCTGTCCTGCGGTTCAGACACAACACACTTCACTATTGCAGGGTCGCCAAGCAGCCTAAGCTGTTGGATTAGGTTCCGGTTAGGCAGGCGGTGTAGGTACGAATCCATTAATTACAATTTCTGCATCAGCTGAAGTGTGTTAAAGTGACGTGGGCAAAGCCAAAAAAAAAAGCAGAACAGCAGGTCCGCATCTTTGAGAGTTGCCTGCAGCGTAGGAGACTGAAGACTCTCTCAAAGGGGTCAATGTCCGTGCTGTCATGACATGATCGCCTCCCACACTATAAATCATAGGCTCAAGCAGCTCTACTGCTGCTTTAGGTTCCAGGCAAGTTGAGTTTTTACTGGAACCAAATGGAGACTGTTATTTCATTGCTGTTGTGGAACAAAGTCCTGCGGTGACTCTACTCGTCGTTATTTGATGTTCTGGTGCATGGGATAATAATTGTGATGTCATATGTTCTTAAATTTCTCTCATTTCCTTTATTTCCTTCCTGGAGACATCGGAAGGGAAAGGTAATCTAATCGAGACTGTGATTGGTGAAATTCACTTTTCAATGGTCCATTCTTATTATGTTCTTTCTTTCTCTCCATTCAGCACTTTCTGGGAAGTGGTGGTGCACGAAGGTTCCAGTATGTTTGGAAGAGTAGTTTGGGATTGCCCTGTACTTTAGTTGTGAGATTATTTTATGGCTCATGCCCCCAGAGTGTCTCACCTTTAGCATTCATGCTTCGCTGTGTCTGAAAATGCATTTGGTTTGCCAGTTTTGTTTGTGTTCCATGTTCAATACTTTCTGGTTCGCGATTCGCTCAATATATTACGAGTTACTAGGGTTTCTGAAGTAACTTCCAACAGCAAAAATCTTCAACTGAGGATCTGGGAGTATTACACATAGTATGGTCAGTCTAGGTAAAAGTCAGGAAGTCTTTCGGTTCTGCAGTGTTTTGCAATACTACCTTTCCCGTGAGCCGTCGAACAGACTAAACGATTGCGCCACAGCGAGCGATGGCAAGCAAGGAAAATTGGGCATTGTTTGGGAACAAGAATTCTTTGGAGGGAATACAAAACAAGGGAGTGAGGATGAATAAGATTTCTGCGAGGGAACTTGAATTAGGAGCGGCCGAGAATGGATGTTCTGAGAGAAAATGGGAAACAGGAGGCGGAGTGAATGAGAAACACTGTTGGCAGGATGGGAGATCTGAGGCTGAATGGAAAATATAGGTGAGTGGGAATAGGAATTCTGAATAGGAATGGGATACAGGGGAGTGGGATGAAATAGAAATTCTGAGAGGTAATTGGAAATGGCAGTGGCAGAGAATGTGAATTCTGAAGGAGAATTGGAATTAAAATGTGGGAAAATATAGGAATTCTGTGAAGGCATGGGAAATATGTGTGGGCGCGGTGGATGAGCAATGGGAACAGGGTCTGGGTTGGCTGGTCTTCGGGGGGGGTTGATGTGGACACAAAAGGCTAAAAGGCCTGCTTCGATATTTTCCCGAATCTCTGATTCTCGATCTCTGCTCCAGCTCCAATTTTCCAGTGCAGAAACCTCGTCAATGCCTTTCTTACTTCCAGATTTGACGACTGTAATTATACGACGTGTTCTATTCCAGAAAGCCGGTTTGTGAAGGATAGAACGAATCATTGCACCACTTATGTTGATGTACATGATTATACATTGAAGGCAAGCGATTTGTATTCCTTTAATGAGAATTTGAGAATCAGTTTTTGAGAATTTCAATTTTAATTGCTCCATTAATGGAAGAGCCTTCAGTTACTAGGACAGTGACCTCTTTAATTCCCTCCCTGAACTTTGCTTCTGTCTATGTCGCTTTCCTCCTTCAATACACTCAAACTGTATGAAATATTTCACATCTGGCCTTGGATCTCTATGAGGCTCAGTAATATGTTTTATTCTACTTCCGTGTTGCTACTTGGTTTGTTTTATCACATGAAAAAATTGTTGGAAATGCATGTTTTTAAAAATAGATCAGGAAGAAAAGAGGTGACTGCGAAAGAAACCGATTATAGTAAATTTCAAAAGTGATGAGAATGCTTGAAAAATCGCAACATTAAGATATGATAGGTGTGTACAAGCACTTCTTTAAAAAAAACACTATTTGAAAGGTATCATCCATGAGATTAATTAGCATGAAATATAAGGCAGGGATGGCAACCTGGATTTAAACAGAAGGGTGGAAATTTGAAAAGGGACTTGGGGAAGTTCCAGAGTGGTTCATGTAAGTAGTAGTTCTGGTAGGGGTTCCTTCTCAGGGCACTTTTCTTTACGGTGTTAATTTCATAATTTGATGATGTGCCAAGCATGTGGTGTTGAAAATCAGAATATTGTAAAATAAGAAGAACGATTAGTGTTTTGGAAAAGTTAAGGAAGCTCTAATGACCTGTAAGGAGAAGAAGCAGGAAAAGTTTATAGATGATAGGGAGAATTGTGTTGGCGGGTGCGTGTGTAGCAGTATTTTTCTTTACATTTTAGATGAAAATTACCAGTAGCAATTGTAATTTGAGTGGGAGCAGGCTTGCTGCTTTGTAACAGTAGGTTCATAGGGCAATAAAAGCTTTAACTCAAAAGCTGTGCTTTTTAATATGGAGCGAATAGAATTCAAGAACTTAGGAAGTGAGATTGTTCAAACCCCCACCCCACATAATTCTGGATGGCCTAGTGGTGGTGTTACTAATCCACCTAATCCCACATCTTTGGACTGTGGGAAGAAACTGGAGCACCCAAAGGAACAGGGGAAATGTGCAAACCCCACACACAATTGCTCAAGAGAGGAACTGAACCCTGATACATAGGGCTGTAAGGTAGCAGTGCTAATCACTGAGCCACCATGACACCCAGGGGTACGTTTAAAATCAATCTCCTTTCTTATCAGCCCTTCTTCCTTTTTCATAACTTTGGAAAATAATGTGAGACTGGAATTAATGTTTGCTTTCTTCTCTGGTGTTTCAGTTTCCTTCCTCAAAAGTCCCTGAAAGTACATCAAAGCCAGATGGCCAGTTAATCAGCCCCAGAGTGTGTGCGCATGGCAGACCTATTCTTACATCCCACCAAGCATTTGACAGCTGTTGTGATCAACCTGTTTCTGTGACACAGTCAGAAAGGACATTTCAAACATGACCAAGATTCATTGACGTTTCCTCAAGTCATTTGGTGTGCTTCGAAATTCAAACACAATGTGCATTTATGATTACAATAGCATGGCTGAGAATATAGCACAACACTGATGTATGGTGATCCTGGAGCCTTTTGTTTTGTGTGAAAGTGAGAATAGCACCTGATTTGGGCTTGCTGTAGGATTCAGTAAGGGAGTTTTGTTATAATTTACTTGTGGGTTGTGGGCATTACTAGGTGTCCAGTATTTATTTTCCATCCATAATTGTCCACTGAGCAGTTAAGTATGAGTCAACCACATTGCTGTTGGTCTGGAGTCACATGGAGGGCACACCAGGTCAGGATGGCAGTTTCCTTCCCTGAAGAACATTAGTGAATCAGATTTTTTTTATCTGACAATCGACAATGGATTCATGGTTTTCATTAGACTCTTAATTCCAGATTTTTTTTATTTTATTGAATTCGAACTCGACCACCTTGCGTGGTGGGATGATGACATGAGTTCTGTCACAGAAGATTTTTCCTCTCGTCTTGCTTATTACTGTATTGTCAGCACCATTGAGTCCGACAGCTCAGAGTAAGTCAGCATAGGTGTGCTAGATTGTCTATTAACATCCAATTATGTCAATTTCCCTTGGAATCTCTTGAGTGAAAACAATAAGAGCTGAATACTGATACAAGACTGATTTCAATGGTCTGTAACATCGTTCATGTCGCATCTCTGTTAAAATTGGAGAAAGAATCGGACCAGCTTTTCAATAAAAATGCATACAACTGAATTATTCAACAAAGAAAAATCAGCTCAAAATATTTCTGACTCTCCAGCTGTGTCCCTTTGCCACTCCAGACTCCCATTTGCTATCCTCAGCTGGACCTAACCCTTTATATCTCAGCAGCGTATTCCAGCCTCGAGTGAACCCAGCATTTACTGACCACAAACCTGTCTCTGTAAAGTTACATGTATCCTGCTTCATCATCCATAACTCTCACCAACAGTCTTGATAATTCCATTCTCTGCTAGTCAGATGTTTCTTCTTCAATTCCATAAATGTGAGCACTTCCAAAAGTCTGCTGCCTGTATTCTGGAAAGAGCTCTGATAGTGAAAACTATCCGCCTGTCCTCATTGACTTTTGCCTCCTAATCTTCTACCTTCTCCAATCTAATTGTCACATTTTTGAAAGTTTTCATGATGAATCCCTGTCGTACTTTATAACTTTTAGTCTAACATTGTCCTCCAAACTCTTGTGGTATTATGTTCTCTGATTGTTGTACCCCTTCCAGAGTTAACCTAAATTATGACCATGTATAGTAGCCTGATTGCAGAATTCCTTTCCAAATCCCATTCCTCTCCTGTCCTACAAATGCACATCTTTTGCAAGGTTTTAGTCTCTAGCTTCTCATTTTGGCTTTTTCCTCATTATGGTTCGAACCGGAATGGCACCATGCTTACCGATGCTGACTGTCCAGATAGTTCTGCTGTGTTATCGGCCTGTGTGTACAGTGATACTGCAGGTCTGAGTCGTTGATGTGTCTGGCGACACCGTGGCCCCCAAGTGGTCAGCGTGTCCATTGCGCGAGGGTTTTGTCAGCGGCACCGCAGATTTGATTAAAGTTGTTGAACAGGTTGTGAGAAGTGTGACCATGTGTAATGCAGGTTTGCATATATCCATTATCCGCTAATGTTAGTGTCCAAATTGAGTTTGTTTGTAATCAGATCTGTTAAAAACAATTGGGTGGATCTTCTACAGAAACTACATCATGCCAAGAGTGATATTGAGATCAGTATCCGTGCACTGAGGGACGAACTTAAAAAGTACTAGACCATTGTGGACAAGCTGAAGAAAGAACAGAAGAAGCATCAAAAGGAGCGATTGGAAGCACAGGAGGCCAGCCTCATCAAACAACTACAGGTGAAATTGAACCCACCACTACGCTGCAGATTTCAGCTGGGGATGTTTTGGAACATGCAACCTTAAAGAGATTGCAGTTCAGAACATTTCACAGGTTTCCATAATGCGTTCCCAAAACCAAATCTACATCCAACTCCTTTAATTTAAAATTATTGACGGCTATGAATTTTTGTTCTTTCCATCTTAAGGTGAAGTGATCAAGCAGGTTTCCTTTTTTGTTTGCATTTTTTCTCCTCCATGAATAATAGATTGTATATTCTGCTTAACGTTCATTCAAGCCTTTTTCTTCAAATTCCTCTCTTCCTACTTTCAAGAGCTTGCTTTTTCCAATTTCGTCTTGTATATTCTAATCTTATACTTCCTTCTTCCTGACCAATGTCTCACTATTCTTTAATAAATCAGCTTTGGGGCTTCTTTCTTTTTAAATGCTGCATATATGGATTGCTTTAATGTTGAATGGTGTGTGCAAGGGTTTGAGAGGAATATCCGGAATAAATAAACTTGTTTTTGATGACATTCAACTAGCTGTGCTTTTTGTTATCCCTGTCAATCTTTCTTAATTTTGTGGTTAACAGATTTTACAGATCGCTAAAATTAGATTTGTTCATTCAGAAAATAATTTGTGATTTGTCTTGGGCAGTTAGCAAAGTTGTGTCATGCGTATTTCTTTACACCCCAAAGTTTAATTTCATTTTCTCACCATGCTGCTTTCAGTCCTATGATGGGTTTATTAAGAAGGCCGAAGCTGAAACCAGTAAAGATCTTGATGTTGCCAGCTCAAGTTAAACCAAAACGCAGTATAAAACTCTGTACTCCATTGCTACTGAGAAAACAAAGATTAAACCACGCTCTCAGCAGAGGTACCTTCAGTAATTGATGTTAATTGTATAACCTTATGAAGGGATGCCTCTTGTATTTCTCATTTATACCCTAGTGGGACACCTTTTTTGCCAAATTAGTTTGTGACGAAATGGTTCTTTACTTAAGGAGATGAAGACGTTTACAGAGACTTTACAACAGAGAAACGGGCCTTTCAGCGCAACCGGTGAGTGCAGATATTTAGTCTCCATAGTAATAAACTCTTACTTTGTCTCATCCTATCAGTGCATCGTTCTGTATGTTTCTCCATGAGCTATTTATCCAATTTCCCCTTAAACATATTCATGATATTCAACTTAAGCATTCCTGATGCTAAATGTCACGTTGTTCCATGTTGTCATCTTTGTCAGGGAAGAATGTTTTGTTTTGAATTTCTAATTTGATTCATTATTTTTAACTACCTGTTCAGGTCAGCCTCATAAGTGAAAAAAAATCTCCCTCCATGCAGTTTCAGCACCTTCATTTTTAAAGTTCTCTATCAAATCTCGTTTTTAAAGTTTTCCATCCAGTCACTATGGGTGGCACGGTGGCAAAGTGGTACAGTGGTAAGCACTACTGCGTCACAGCGCCAGAGATCCGGGCTCAATTCCCGCCTTACGCAACTGTCTGTGTGGAGTTTGCACATTCTCCCTGTGTCTGCCTGGGTTTCCACCGGGTGCTCTGGTTTCCTCCCACGGTCCAAAAATGTGCAGGTCAGGTGAGATGGCGATGCTAAATTGTCCATAGTGTTAGGTGAAGGGGTAAATGTAGGGGAATGTATCTGGGTGGGTTTGCTCTTTGGAAGGTTGGGGTGGACTTGGGCCGTAAAGGCCTGTTTCCGCACTGTAAGTCATCTAACCTAGAACTATCTTAGGGCCCTGGTAGTGTTGATGATAAAAAAAAGCAATCACGGGATGCAGGAATATAGTTCCTTGAAAGTGGAGTTGCAGGCAAAAAATGTGATGAATGCGGCATTTGGCATGCTTGCCTTCATTGGTCAGAAAATTGACTGTAGCGGTTGATGCAAGTAGAAAGTCCCCTGAGGATTTTCTGGGAAGCGAGGGAGGAGATAGCAGAGCCTTTGGCTTTGATATTTCAATCGTCATTGTCTACAGGTTTGGTACCAGAGGACTGGAGGATTGAAAATGTTCTGCTCTTGATCAAGAAGGGCACGAGAGATGACCCCTTCTATTGTAGGAAAGGTTTTGAAAGGATAAGAAGAGATAAGATTTATAATCAAATCGCAAACACCAGTTTGATTTCAGATAGTCAACATGGTTTCATCAAGGGCAGGTTGTGTCTCACAAACCTGATGGACCTTTTTTTGAGAAGGTGACCAAGTATGTAGATGAGGGTAGGGCAGTTGACGTGGAATAAATGGACTTCAGTAAAGCCTTTGATAAGGTTCCACATGGTGGGCTGTTTGGGAAAATGCAGAGACATAGAATTGAGGGTGATTTAGCAGTTTGGATTAGAAATTGGCTTCTGAAAGAAGGCAGGGAATGATGATTGATGGAAAATATTCAGGCTGGAGTCCAGTTACTCGTGGTGTGCCACAAGGATCTGTTTTAGTACCACTGCTGTTTGTCTTTTTTGCTAAATGTCTTAGGCGCAGGCATAGGTGGATAGATTAGTAAATTTGCAGACGACATTGAAGTCGGTGGAGTAGTGGACAGTGTGGAAGAATGCTACAGTTTGCAGAGGGACTTGGATAACCTGCAGAATTGGGCTGAGAGGTGGCAAATGGAGTTCAATGCAGCTATCTGTGAAATGCACTTTGGGAAGAATAACAGGAAGGCAGAGTACTGGGTCAATGAAAAGATTCTTGGTAGTGTGGGTGTGCAGAGAGATGTTGGAGTCCATATACGTTGATGCCTGAAAGTTGCCACCCAGGTGGATAGTACTGTTAAGGCGGCATACGGTGTGTCAGGTTTCATTCGCAGAGCAACTGAGTTCCAGAGCTGCAACTATACAAAACGCTGGTGCGGCCATACTGTGTGCAGTATGTGTGCAGTTCTTTTGCCCATATTGCGGGAAAGATGTGGAAGCATTGGAAAAGGTACAGAGGAGATTTACCAGGATGTTGCCTGGTCTGGAGGAAAGATCTTATGAGGAAAGTTTGAGAAACTTGAACCTGTTCTCATTGGCAAGGCGGTAGCTAAGAGGGGATTTGATAGAGACATGCAAGATGATCAGAGGCTTCGAAAAGGTAGACAGTGAAAGGCTTTTTCTTAGGATGATGACATCAGTGTGCACGAGGGGGCATAACTACAGATTGAGATAGATTTAAGACAGATGTCAGAGACAGGTTCATTTCACAGAGACTGGTTAGGTCATGGAATGCACTACCTACTAATGTAGTAAACTCAGCCACATTAGGGAGATTTGAACAATCCTTTAGATAAGCACATGGGTGATTTTGGGATAGTGCAGGGGTATGAGCTGAGAATGGTTCACAGGTCGGCAGAACATCAAGGACTGAAGGGCACTGTATTGTTCTAAGACTATTGTGCTACAAGAGATTTCTGCTGTCTTTAACAGAATGACGGATCTTGTATTGCGGGCTTACGAAATGTCACTGATTTCTAACAAACATGTACAGGTAGAGCCAGGGAAATAATAAGATGCTGCAACAGGGGGGAACAGGCAACTCCTTACAAAAGCCTACTCCTTCTCACCGATTTTCACCTCCAAAACCAAACGCCTTCCAGAAAATCATCACAACATCCCACTACAACACTTTGCCCCATAATCGTGGTATCTGGCTGATAACTAGGAGTGCACCAGTCTGTACTGGGACCCACTGGGGCCCTGAATCACTTGGTAAAGACTACAATCATCTGAGCTTTGAGAGCCCCACCACATCGCATGCATTTTCTGTTGTTTTAACTTTGTTTTTTATCCTAATGAAACTGTTCAAAGTTGTTATTACACACACCTGCACAAGCTGTGAATTGCTTACCAGGCAGGGGTAAGCAATGGGGTTCGGGCTTCTGGCACGGAGCCTGTCCCCGTTGCTCAGAAGGGAAGGGTGGAGAAGAGCAGAGCAATAGTTATTGGGGACTCGATAGTTCAGGGAACAGATAGGCAGTTTTGTGAGGGCGAGAGAGACTCACGGTTGGTATGTTGCCTCCCAGATGCAAGGGTACGTGACGTCTCTGATCGTGTTTTCCGGTCCTTAAGGGAGAGGGCGGGCAGCCTGAAGTCTTGGTCCACTTTGGCACCAACGAGATAGGTAGGAAGAGGGCTGAGGATGTTAGGCAGGCTTTCAGGGAGCTAGGTTGGAAGCTCAGAGTTAGAACAAACATAGTTGTTGTCTCTAGTTTGTTACCCGTGCCACGTGATAGAGAGTCGAGGAATAGTGAGAGAGAACAGTTAAATGCGTGGCTACAGAGATGGTGCAGGAGGGAGGGATTCCGGTATCGGGATAACCGGGGATCTTTCTGGGGAAGGTGGGATCTCTATAAACAGGATGGTCTACACCTGAACCTGAGTGGCACCAGTATCCTTAGGGGGAGGTTTGCTCGTGCTCTTGGGGGTAGGTGGTTTAAACTAACTCTGCAGGGGCATGGGAAACTAGACTGTAGCTTTCGGGTGCAGGACCTGGAGTGTAGGGAGGTTAGGAACATGGCATCAATCTCAAAGGAGGGTGCCTGTAAACAGGAAAGTGGCATGAAGTGTGTATACTTCAGTGCAAGAAGTATACGAAATAAGGCAGATGAACTTGCAGCGTGGGTTGGCACCTGGGATTTCGATGTTGTCGCTATTACAGAGACATGGGTAGAACAGTAACAGGATTGGCTGTTGCAGGTACCAGGGTTTAAATATTTAGCAGGGTCATAGGTTGGGATTAAAAGAGGGGGAGGTGTGGCATTGCTTGTCAAAGATAGTATTACAGCAGTGGAAAGGACGATAGATGAAGACTCGTCATCTGAGGTAGTTTGGGCTGAGATTAGGAATAGGTAAGGTGAGGTCACCCTGTTAGGAGTTTTCGACAGGCCTCCTAATAGTCCTAGAAACATAGAAGAAAGGATTGCGAGGATAATTCAGGAGAAAAGTGAAAGTAATTGGGTGGTTGTTATGGGGGACACTAACTTTCCAGGTATTGACTGGGAAAGCTAAAGCTCGAGTTCGTTAGATGGGTCGGTGTTTGTCCAATGAGTGCAGGAGGGTTTCCTGACACAATATGTAGACAGGCCAACAAGAGGTGAGGCCATACCGGATTTGATTCTGGGTAATGAACTAGGCCAGGTGTTAGAATTGGAGGTGGGTGAGCACTGTGGGGACAGTGACCACAATTCGGTGACTTTTACTCTCGTGATGGAGAGGGATAAGTGTGCACTGCAGGGCAAGAGTGAAAGCTGGGGGAGGGGAAATTATGATGCGGTGAGGCACGACTTAGGATGCGTGGCTTGGAAAAGTAGGCTTCAAGGGAAAGGCGCAATTGATATGTGGAGCTTGTTCAAGGAGCATCTACTGAGTGTCCTAGATAAGTATGTACTTGTCAGGCAGGGAAGAAAGGGTCGTGTGAGGGAGCCGTGTTTTAATAAGGAATTGGAATCCCTTGTTAAAGGGAAGAGGGCGGAACATGTAAAGATGAGGCGTGAAGGTTCAGTTGGGGCGATTGAGAGTTATAAGGTAGCAAGGAAGGATCTAAAGAGAGAGCTAAGAGCAACAAGGAGGGGACATGAAAGGTCCTTAGTTGGTAGGATTAGGGAAAAACCAAAGGCTTTCTATTGGCATGTCAGGAATAAAAGAATGACAAGGGTAGGAATAGGTCCTGTCAAGGAGAGTAGTGGGAAAATGCCTGTGGAGGCTGAAGAGATTGGGGAGACTCTGAATGAATACTTTTCATCAGTATTCACTCGGGAACAGGATATTGTTGTCGATGTGAATACTGAGTCACAATTAATTAGAAATGACGGCTTTGAGGTATGTAGGGAAGAGGTGTTGGAAATTCTGGAAAGGGTGAAATAGATAGGTCCCCTGGGCCTGATGGCATTCATCCTAGTTTACTCTGGAAAGCAAGGGAGGAGATTGCAGAGACATTGGCCTTGATTTTTATGTCCTTGACGTCTACAAGAATAGTGTCAGGAGACTGGAGGACAGCAAATGTGGTTCCGTTGTTCAAGAAGGGGAGTAGGGATAACCCTCGTAACTATACCCCGGTGAGTCTCACTTCTGTTGTGGGCAAAGTCTTAGAGAGAATTGTAAGGGATAGGATTTACGAAATTCTGGAGAGGAATAATGTGATCAAGGATAGTCAGCATGGTTTTGTGAAGGGCAGGTCATGCCTCACAAACCTTAATGAATTCTTTGAGTAGGTGACTATTGAGGTGGACGAAGGTAAAGCGGTAGATGTGGTGTATATGGATTTTAGTAAGGAGTTTGATAAGTTTCCCCAGGGTAGGCTACTGCAATAAATGAGGAGGTATGGTATTGAGGGTGAGTTGGAGGTTTGGATTAGGAATTGGCTGGCTGGAAGAAGACAGAGTGTAGTAGTTGATGGTAAATGTTCATCTTGGAGTGCAGTTACTAGCGGTGTTCCGCAAGGATCTGTTTTGGGACTATTGCTGTTTGCATCTGGAGTATTGTGTGCAGTTTTGGTCGCCATAGTATGGGAAGGATGTGGAGGCACTGGAACGGATGCAGAGGAGGTTTACCAGGATGTTGCCTGGTATGGTAGGAAGAACGTATGAGGAAAGGCTGAGGCACTTGGGGCTGTCTTCATTGGAGAAAAGAAGGTTTAGGGGTGACTTGACAGAGGTGTACAAGATAATTAGAGATTTAGATAGGTTTGACCATGAGAACCTTTTTCCACGTATGGAGTCAGCTACTACGAGGGGGCATAGCTTTAAATTAAGGGGTGGTAGGTATAGGAAAGATGTTAGGGGTAGATTATTTACTCAGCGAGTCCCGAGTTCATGGAATGCCCTGCCAGTAGCAGTGGTGGACTCTCCCTCTTTATGGGCATTTCAACGGGAATTGGATAAGCATATGGAGGATACTGGGCTAATATAGGTTAGGTGCGCTTGGATCTGCGCAACATCGAGGGCCAAAAGGCCTGTACAACGCTGTATTTTTCTATGTTCCATGAACCCAGGTCTTTCAGTCCAAGATTCGGGGTATTTTCACCGCATCACAAGGCATCGACTCGAACTTCCCTTGTCCCTTAGCTTGCTGATTCTGGATTAGTGGTGGTGGAAGAGCACAGAAGTTCAGGCAGCATCCAAGTAGCTTGGAAAACGACGTTGCGGGCAAAGGCCCTTCATCAGAAATAAAGGCAGTGAGCCTGAACAGTGGAGAGATAAGCTAGAGGAGGGTGGGGGTGGGGAGAAGGTAGCATAGAGTAAGCAAATGTTGTTGTGGTAGCGAGTTTGTTTCACGACATGGTTGAAGAGCTTCAGGGCAGAGGAAATCACCTGGGAATTGCAGTGGGAGAGGGACTCCCTGAGATTCTTGTAGAGAGAGGGGGAAAACTTTTTCAAGGCAGGCTGCTCAGGGATCTGTCGGTTAGGGTGGATTTTGCCATGCTAAATTATCCTCAGTGTTCAGGGATGTGAAATTTAGGGTGCATTGGCTGAGCTAAATTGTCCCATAGTGTTCATGGATGTGCAGGTTAGGGTGGATTGGCCATGCTAAATTGTCTGTATTTGTCGTGCTGGAAGAGCACAGCAGTTCAGGCAGCATCCAAGTAGCTTCGAAATCGACGTTTCGGGCAAAAGCCCTTCATCAGGAATAAAGGCAGTGAGCCTGAAGCGTGGAGAGATAAGCTAGAGGAGGGTGGGGGTGGGGAGAAAGTAGCATAGAGTTATTCCTGATGAAGGGCTTTTGCCCGAAACGTCGATTTCGAAGCTACTTGGAAAATCTGGTTTCCAGCATCTGCAGTCATTGCTTTTACCTCGTTGCTTTTAACCTTACTGCGAATCCTCTTGCAAGGATACCTGCCTTGAAGAAGTTTTCCTCCCCTCTCTACAAGAATCTCAGGGAGTCCCTCTTCCACTGCAATTCCCAGGTCATTGCCTCTGCCCTGAAGCTCTTCAACCATGTCGTGAAACAAACTCGCTACCACAACAACATTTGTTTACTCTAATGCTACCTTCTTCCCACCCCCACCCTCCTCTAGCTTATCTCTCCACGCTTCAGGCTCACTGCCTTTATTTCTGATGAAAGGCCTTTGCCGAAACGTCGATTTCGAAGCAACTTGGATGCTGCCTGAACTGCTGTGCTCTTCCAGCACCACTAATCCAGAATCTGGTTTCCAGCATCTGCAGTCATTGTTTTTACCTTAGCTTGCTGAGTCATGCCTGAAACATCTCGGCAATTGGGTGGAAGGGGCGGAACTGGAGGACCGAGCAGCGGCTGGTCCTCCAACCAGAGTGAATGAGGAGCTGAGTCAAAGAATTCTTGGGGAGTGAACTCTTCAGGATTGGTCAGAAAGCAAATTGTTTTGAACGATTAATCAATCTTACTACATAGTGGAGCATTAAATCTCTTTCATAAATCAATGTGAGATTTTAAGAAATAGTTGAAATGTAAATCTGATAACGTATATATTTCCAATGGATTTACACAACTCGAGTAAGAAACTTATATTCCATCTCCCGGAATGATTGGTAATTTACATTCCTGACCGGTATGGTTGAGTTGAAAGGAACAATCTATTTTCATGCTAAACATCTCTATTGCTGTAACTCGACAGAGCCATTGTTAATGTCTAATAATTCACCCGTAATTCTGTGCAGATATGAATATAAACTCACCAATAACCTCAGACGCACGCGCAGTTTGGTTTCTATGCAGCGCATGCGCAGTATCATATTCATCATGACAGAGAGAGTGACATGGATCTGCTTCAGAATGCAGCGCTCAGCCGGTGTGTGGGAGTCTCGCTCGGAGAAAGGAGGGGAGATACTTCACAAATCCTGAATAAAAGTTAAAAACCCCGAAAACCCCCCAAAAAGGTCTCTGATCAGGGAAGCGGCCCAGGGTCACGGCCTCCTTTTGTTTCTGGGAAGAGGGAGAGCGGGCCTCAGGTCCGCCATCTTGAGAAGGTCAAGCTGCAGGAGGGCGGGATTTCGGGGTCTGTGGAACAATCAGAGGAAAGGGAAGTCCCATTGTTATTGATTAATTCCACGAATATAGCTTCACTGGGCGATACC
This sequence comes from Chiloscyllium punctatum, assembly GCF_047496795.1. NCBI lineage: Eukaryota > Metazoa > Chordata > Chondrichthyes > Orectolobiformes > Hemiscylliidae > Chiloscyllium > Chiloscyllium punctatum. The sequence goes on along the minus strand of NC_092761.1, from coordinate 4,920,418 downwards.
GCAGGAATATCCTCTCTCAGTCCTGCTGTGATGTTTCACCCAGCCAGAACCAGCAGCTCTCCTCCTCTCTCAGCTCCCCTCTGTCCTTCCAGCAGCGTCTGTTCCCTGGAACATTGAGCTGCCTGTCCTGTCCCTCCCTCAGCTGTTGTTCTGTAAGACCTGTGATATGCCAGTCCCATCTTCGATTACTTCACTAAAGACAGGAATGCACCCAATGGATTTTTCTTAACATCAGCAATTGATTAATACTCACTTACAGTTTTTTAATTACATCTTTTTTGAAGCATTTCATTCGCATTCAATCATTTGCAGTGGCGGGATTTGAACCTGTATCAAGAGATCCTTTGCTGAGTTTCTGCACAAATTGCCTCATAATAATGCCCCAAGGCCATAACTTCGTCTGCTCACAGGTTGCGCATCCCAGTGAAACATGAATCAAAACTCTTTCTTCCCACACAATTACTGATCCTGAACTCTGGTGATATCACTCAGAATCTCTCCATGTGGGATCCCTCACTCTGTGGGTCGAATTGCTGACTTTGTCAGCGTCTCTGAGTCTTGCAGCTACTCCATATCCTGAGCCAACAGAATTCTCCACTCCAGAGAGATGAGGCAGCACAGGCCAGGAATGGAGACGGGAATTTTCCAGATCTCTGTGGGCTCAGTGCCATTCTACATGTGTAACCTCACAGCATCAGTCTGATTTCCCATTCTGCCTATTTTTGTGTCTTCTACAGGTAATCAGGGAGTTCCCGACTCAATAGATTTACCAACAGCTGGTTTGGAAAATGATTGTTCAGCCAGAGAGACAAAGGTCAGGGAGGTCGGAAGCCTTCAATAAATCCTGCCACAAGGTAAGATCACTCAAACTACACAGAGCAGGGAACAATTAGAGGGCTACAAACATCAGCTAACAGAACATGATTTAGATATAGTGCTGGAGGGGGAGCACAGTACAGACACACCTCAGGGTCAATCAACACCCCTACATTACGTTTTATTGTACTGAGACAACATCAGGAGTTCCCAGCTTTCAATCCAGGCGTGTACTGTCTTGGTGAGCACCTGGACAACAGAGGGGAATGCAGGTCTGCAAAGAGAGGGTAGTAATGCTACCTGGGATCTTTCTGTTCCCTATCCCCTCGACAACACTGTATCTATGGCTTGTCTTTTGGACCAATGTCTTCAATCATTCTAACTCATATAACAGTTTCTATCTCTGTCATCCCCTCCCCTCTCACCAGTTACTTGACACATTTGAAACCTCCAGTCCAAACGACCACCCATAACGCTGTAACTTGCTTCAGTGTCTAAAATATGCCTTGTTCAAAGTTTGTGAGAAGATTTGTAGCTCGGGTGCTCGTTGTTGTTGTTCTGTTCGCCGAGCTGGGAATTTGTGTTGCAGACGTTTCGTCCCCTGTCTCGATGCCTTGTCTCGATGGTCTCCTCCTCCAACAACTGGAGACATAGGGTCTGTTTCTGTGTTGCATGACTCTTTGTTCGAGGTTTCATAAATGGAATGATTTGCATTTGCCTGTGTTTGGCCCGTATACCTTCAAATCTTCTCCTCTCCATCTACCGTCCCAAGTGTTTTTTCCGTGTTGTAATTGCCTTGTTTTTACCATTTCCTCTGACAGTCCATTCCATCTATGCACCATCCTCTGTGGAATATTTTGCCCCTCAGCTCCCTCTTTAAATGCTTGCTCTCTCACTTCACGTTGATGCATCTAGCTTTGGACTCACCTACCCTTGGCTATTCACATTATTTAGACCCTACATGATTTCATAAACATTTATAAGGTCACCCCGTGGCCTCTTCTGCCTGGGGGAAATATTGACGACAATGTTACAAATATCTCCAACTCATGTACTCAATCCTCTGGCCACTGATGGCAAGTGTACCAAATGCCGCTGTCCTCACCCTGTCCCCCTGTGATGCCACTTCCAAGGAACAATGTAACTGTACCCCTTGGTCTCTCTCTGTTCGACAACACTGCCCAGAGTCAAACCATTAACTGTATTAGTCCTCCCTGGTTTGTCTGAATTAAATCCAACAACTGAATTAACCTCCATCTTTCATTCCTTGGCCCATTGGCCCATCCCTTTCGATAACTCTCTCCCCTGCCCACTCTTCCACTAATCGTGGTCTCCACCAAACATAATAACACGGACTCCTGTATTTTCACTCAAATTGTTTATGTAAATGGTGCACAACCGTTGTCCCAGCACAAATTCTGAAAGCACACTGCTGGTCAGAGGCCTCCAGTCTGAACAACAACCCTCTCCCCCCACCCTCTGTCTTCCACTGTCATCCCATTGTGTATCCAGTTGGCTAGCTCTCTCTGATCCCTTGTGATCTACCCTTACTAACCAATGTATCATGCTATACCCTCACCAAGGTTTTGCTGAAGCCAGAAACAACATCAGTTGCTTTGCCTTCATCTATCTTCTTGGTCACATCTTGAAAAAATTCAAGTCAAGTTTGTGAGACATGTTTTCCCACGCACAAAGCCATGCTGACTGTCTGTAATATGTCCTTGTCTTTTCAAATGCATGTAAGTCCTAACTCTCAGAATGACCTCCAACAACTGACCCACCCTGATGTCTGGCTCATCAGTCTGTAGTTCCCTGGTTTTCTCTTGCAGCCTTTCTGAATTAATGACACAATATTAGAATCGTAGTCAGAGAGTCATACCGCACTGTTCAGCTAATGCTAACCATACTCTAAAACTGATCTCGTCCCACCTGCCTGTTCTGTGACCATATCCCGTCAAACTTTTCGTATTCCTGTTGTAATCGAAATTTCTTTTAAAAATTGTATTTGTCCCCATGTTTACCCCTTCCTTGGGAAGTTCATTCCACATTCAACTTACCGTCTGTGTAACAATGTGCCCCTCATGTATTCTTTTTTAAATGTCTCTCCTCTTACAATTAAAAGTGTAGCTCCTCCTCTTGAAACGCCCCTGCCCATGGGAAAACACAACTCTCATTAAATCTATCTATCCCCCTCACTATTTTATAAACGATTATGAGGTCATCTCTCAACATTCAGGTTTCAATGAAAAAATACCAACCTATCTAGCCTTTCGTTATAACTGAAGCCTTCCATAACCAGCCACATCCCAGTAAATCTCATTTGAACCCTCTCCAGCTTACTAGTATCATCCCGATAACTGGACGATCAGAACTGGACACAGTATTCCAGAAGAGGCTTCACCAATGGCCTGTATAATCTCAATGCGACTTCCCAAGTCCTATATCCAAAGGACTTAGTAATGAAAGCAAGTGTGGCAAGCGCCTTTTTTAAACGATACTGTCTCTCTATGTACTTGTCTTCAAACTTCAAATGTAATGTACCTGAACCCCGCGGTCCCTCTGCTCTACAACACTACTGAAGGTCCTACCATTAATTGTGTCAGTCCTGCCCATTTTGGTTGTACCAAGTGCATTACCTTGCATTTATTCAGATTGAACTCCATCTACAGTTTTTCAGCCATTCACACATTTCATCAGGGTCCCTTTGTAATCTCAGAAAACCTTCTTCACTGTCCACAATGGCACCCTCCAGTCTAACAGCCCAACACACATAGCTCTCTATGGTACAAATATCTCTGCTAGGGGCCCTACAATGTCTTCACGAGCTTCCCACAATGTCCTGAGGAACATTTAATCAGGTCCTAGGGATATATCTACCTCTGTGTTCTAAAACGTCCAGCACATCCTCTTCGATAATGTGGACTCATTTCAAGACAGTGAGTCAGAGAGATGTACAGCACAGAAACATATACTTCGGACAAACTCCTGCATGACATGCCTAGTCACATTTGCCTCAATTTTATCAATATCCCTCTAAACCCTTCCTATTCATATACCCATCCGCATGCCTTTTAAATGTATTTCTATTAGCCTCCTCTATTTCCTCTGGCAGCTTATTCCATACATTCTGCAGGAACCAAATGTCCTTTGGGTCCCTTTGAAAAGTTCCCCCCACATTTTAAAGCTATGTCCTGTCGGTTTGGCATCCCCCAGCCCTGAAAAAAAGACCTTGTCTGTTGACCCTCTCGATGACCATCATGATTTTAAACACCTTTATCAAGTTACTGCTCAGCCTCCCATGTTCAAGTAAAAGCAGCCCCAGCCTATTTAGGCTTTTCCCTGAAGCGCAAACCCTCCAACCCTGGCAACATCCTTGGTCATTTATTCTGAAACTTTCATGTTCCACAAAATCTTTCCGATGGCATTGAGACCAGAATTGCACACAGTATTCCAATAGTGATCAGGCCAATTCACTGAGCTTCTCAGTCTTTATCCACAGTAACTTCCAAAGTGAAATATTTATTTTGGATCTTGTAGTTTCACACATCGTTGGCTTCATTGATCATTAAGGAGACTGGGTTTGTCCCGAGCTCTTCTTTTGCTCTTAATACAGTTGTAGAGTCTCTTTGGATTCTCCTTAACTTTCTCTGCCAAAACTATCTCATTCTCCCTTTTTGCATTCCTGATTTCCATCCTAAGTGTATTTCCACAGCCCCGATGGTCCTGAAGGGATTCCCTTCAGTCAGCCAGTTATATCTGACATGTGTCCCTTTTCGTTCTTGACCAGAGCATCGAAATTTAGCCAGTGTTTCCAAATTCTGTCAGCAATGAGCTGCAACACTAACAGAAACATACTGGCGCTGAACGCTCCTTTTATCTCGGTTTTAAGATATTCCTACTTGCCAGACTTCCCTTTACCTGCAAATAGCCTCCCCAGATCTAATTTAAAAATTCCTGTCTAATACTATCTTGCTCCATTGTATAATTTGAACTTGTGGACCAGGCCTGTCTTTTTCCATCGCTATTTTCAAACTAATACAATTGTGGTGACTTTCCAAAGTGCTTCCCCACTAACGCCTCAGTCCCCTTCCCTACCTTGTTTCCCAAGGGGAGGTCAGGTTTCGCCCCATTCTCCAGTTAGGCCATTTAAATAATGACTGGGAGTTTCTGGAACAGGCTTAACAAATTCCTTTCGTCCAAATGCTCAACACTGCAGCAGTCCCATTCCAGGTTTGGAAAGTTTGAAATCCCCTACTGCTACAAACCTAATATACTAACAGATATCTGAGATCTTCTGACATATTTGCTCCTCCATCTCCCATTGCCGATCACTGTAGGACAATCAAAGCAAACTGATGACCAAGTTTTATTTCTCAGTTCCAAAAATGTCGCTTAACTGGGCGATCCTGTATGAATACTCTCTCGAAGTACTGCTGTGATGTTTCCCCCAATCAAAACCAGCAGCTCTCCTCCTGTTTTGCCTCCTGTTCTATCCTTACTGTAGCCTGTGTCCCCTGGAACATTGAGCTGCCGGTCCCGTCCCTTCCTCAGCTCTGTTTCTGTAATACCTACGGTATCCCAGTCCCATATTCCATACATGCTCTGGGTTCATCTGCCTTATCTGTCCGGCCATTTGCATTGAAATAAATGGAGTTTAATTCATCAATTTTCCCTCATTTTCTGCTACGTTCTTGCCTGCCTTGCCGATTTATATTGCTCACATGAACATCTGTACAGCCTTAAACATCTTTCTCGCCGTATGGCTGTTATGGGTCCCACACCCCTGCAGAACGAGTTTAAATCGTCTCGAGCAACTCCAGCAACTCTCCCCACCAGAATATGGGTCCCCTTTCTGCTCCCAGATCAGGTGTATTCCCCACCGTGTCTACCTGTGCTGACACCTTCAGACATCCAGGGACTTGCCCACCAAGGTCCCTGTTTTCCTCAGTGCTCCAGGAGGACCTCCCATTCATGATGGATATCGTTCGTTGATTAGACTTCCCACATTACATTACCTCACAGTGATCAGAAGTAAACTCCAATTGTCATTACTCTGCTCAGTTTATCATCTGATCGGAATCAGACCGCAGCCTGAGACCATCCCCCTCACTGTGGACTACACCCTCACCTTTCATGTCTTCTGCAAACTTACTAATGATTCCTTCTGCTTTCATATCCGTGAGATTATTGTACATAACTACCACCAAACGTTCCTGCACACATCCCTGTGGTACATCCGCTGGACAAAGGCTTCTAATCATAAAACAACCCTCCACCAATTGTGGATCCATTTTAGCAATTTGCCTTGAATCCCATGGGCTCTTCCCTTTTGGATCAGCCTTCCATGCGGGACCTTGTCAAAGACCTTAATGAACTCCATGTAAACCACATCATCTGCACTGCCCTCATCAATATCAGAGGACAGTCCTCAAGCAAATCCATATAGACAATTCCTAACGTATTCCTGTCCTTTCGAATGTTGATTCATCGTGTCTCTCAAAACTGTTTCCAATAATTGCCTCCCCCTGCTGTCAGACTATCTGCTCTGTAATTTCCTGGCCTACCCCTGCTGCCCTTCTTGAACAAACGAACCACTTTAGCGATCCTCCAGTCATTCAGCTCTTCACCTGTGGCCAGCAAAGAATTAAATATATCCACCATGTGTCCAACGATCTCCTCCCTTACCTCCCATAGTCGCCTGGGATATATTTTACTGTTACTGGGTATGTCTCCACCTTTTTGCCTGTGAAAACATTTAATGCCTCGTCCTCATTGATCTTAATATGTTCCAGAACCTCACCATCCCAACTGAAATTCCCGGCTACAATGCCTTTCTCCTGTGTGAATACAGATGGGAAGTATTCATTAAGGGCTCTCACCTACTTGCTCTGGCTCCATGCACAGATTTTCCCTTTGGTTTCTGACAGGCCCCACTGCTTTGTTGGGAATCCTGTTACTCTAAATGTACTTATTAATTACCTTGTGGCTTTTCCTTAACATTATTTGCTGAGGATATTTTGTGACCGTTGTTTACTTGTCCATTTTTAAGGACCAGCTTCACCACAATCCCCCCCAACCCCCCCCCCACCCCCCCACCCCCCACCCCACCCACTCTACTTTTGGATGGCTTCGTCTGTTTTTATGTACTGTATTTTCTTTATCAAACTCACAATATTGTTTGATCAGTATTCGTTAGATGTGCCGTTTGAGCCATTCACTCCTCGCAAAACACATTGTTCCTGAATCCTCACTGTATCACCTTAAACATCTCCCGTGTTCGAAACAGAGACTCCGTCGAGTGTAATTCCTTGCAGTCTAGGCTTGCCAGACTAATGATAACGTCAAGTGGCAGTGATAATCTTATGATAAATGGCCTCCCCAAATTTTGATAAATTGCTTCTGTATTATCCTTCTCTCTTTTCATAATGGCTTTGAAGCTAACTGTTATGGTCTCTGTTCTCAGAAAAGCTCCATAAATCCTTATCTCTATCATCTTGTCCTAAACCTACAGACCACCCTGTCTCAAACATTCTTCAGTCATATCCAATTTCCCCATCTGTGCACCTTCCTCCAGCCTGGAGAGCACATGATATCACTGTAACCCTCTCCAGTCCCCACAGCACTCATGCATTCACCTATTTACAATGGTGGGTTTTGAACATTGCCAGAGTTTCTGGATAAATAGCACAGCAATAATACCACCAAGCCATCACTTCACCTTCTCACAGGTTTCCCATCCCTGAGCACTGACACCAGCGGCACCATGAATCAAAACCCCTTCTTCCTACACAATGGTTTGATCCTGACTCCTTCCTGCACTCTGCTGATATCACTCAGTATCTCTCCATGTAGTATCCTTCACTGTGAGTCTAATTGCTGCCTGTCATTATCTCTCGTTCTTGCAGCTACTCCAGATATTGAGCCAACAGAATCCTACTCTCCAGAGAGACACAGTAGCATAGGCCAGGGGTGGTGACTGGGATTTTCCTGGTCAGTGTGGCAATTATTACCATTCTGCATGTTTTTCCATCACCCTAATTTCTGAGTCCGTCTATGTCTCTGTCATCTGTATGTAATTAGAATGGTCCTGACTCAATAGACGTCCCAAATGCTGGTTGTCTCATCCATCACCTCATTGAAGATGGTTGGTCAGCCAGAGAGATAAAGGTAAGGGAGATCTGGAGCCTTCAATAAATCCTGCAGTGAGGTAAGATCACTCACAGTACACGGAGCAGAGAGCAACGAGAGGGTTCCAAACACCGGCTAACAAGACATGACATAGATACAATGTTGGAGGGGGAACACAGTACAGACACCCAAGGGTCAATCACCACCCCTACTGTAAGTTTTGTTGTACTGAGACAGCATCGGGAGTTCCCAATTTTCAATCCAGGTCTGTGCTGTCTTGGTGAGCATCAGGAAAACAGAGGGGAAAGCAGGTCTCCCACGAGAGCATGGGAATGCTGCCTGGGATTTCTCTGTTCTGTATGTTCCCCAACACTGTATCTTTAGGATGTCTTGTGGACCAGTATCTTCAATAAGTTTTAACTTGTGTAACAGCTCTTAGCTCTGTTCTGTCCTCCCCTCTCTACAGTCCCTCCCCATAATTGAAATGTACTGCTTTCCAGACTGCCATCCCGAACTCTAACTTGCTTCAGTCTCAACAACATGCCTTGTCTCGATTGCCTCTTCCTCCAATAACTGGAGACATAGAGTCCGGAAGCATGGAATCAGACCCTTCAGCCCAACCTGTCTATGATAACCAGGTTTCTGAAACTGAACGAGTCACATTTGACTGCGTTTGGTCCATGTCTGTTCACACCTTCTACTCTCTATGTACCTGCCAAAGTGTCTTTACCACGTTGTAATTGTACTTGTTTCTCCCATTCCCTCTGGCAGTCTGTTCTGTCTCTGCACAATCCTCTGTGGATAATGTTGTCCCTCCGCTCACTCGTTAAATCTTTGCTCTGTCACCTCCTGTTTTGGGCTCACCTACCCGTGGCTATTCATCTTCCTTGTGGCCCGCATGGTTTTACAAACCTGTTATAAGGTCACCCGTGGCCTCCTATGTCCCAGAGAAATATTGAGGGCAATATTACGAATAGCTCCAATTCATTTACTCAATACTCTGTCCAACTTATGTAACAAAAGCGCTGGCCAATGACAGCAAGTGTGCCAAATGTCCCTTTCTCCACCCTGTCCACCTGTGATGCCACGACCAAGGAACAATGTAACTGTACCCCTCGGTGTCTCTCTCTATTCGACAACACTGCCCAGGGCCCTGCCATTAACTCTGCTAGTCCTCCCTGGTTTGCCTAAACAAAATTCAACACCTGAATTCAACTCCATCTTTCATTCTCTAGCCCACTGGTCCAGTTGATCAAGATCCCCTTCGATAAATTTTGGTATCCACAAACATAACAACAGTGACTCCTATAGTTTTACCTCAATAGTCTATGTAAATGATGCACAACAGTGGCCCCAGCACTAATGCTTACAGCACACTGCTGGTCAGAGGCCTCCAGGCTGAACAACAGCACTCTGCCTCCTTCTATCAAACCCGTTTTGAATGCAGTTGGCTAGCTCTCCATGATCCCATGTGATCTAAACGTACTAACCAGTGTACCCTGCTCTACCCTCTCAAAGGCCTTGCTGAAGTCTGAAATAACGTCTATTGCTCTGCCTTCATCTACCTTCTTGATCACATCTTCAACAAACTCAGTCAAGTTTGTGACACATGTTTTCCCACTTAACTGTCTGTAATCAGTCCAACAACTTACCCATCCTTGATTTCTGCCTCCTCAGTCTGCAGTTCCTTGGCTTCCCCTTGCACTCTTTCTTAAAGAAGGACACAGTATTATTTTCATAGTCTTGTAGTCATGCAGCACGGAAACTGACTGTTTTGTTGATGGCGACCATAATCTAAAACTAATCTCGTCCCTCCTGCCTGTTCATGGATCACATCCCTTTAAACCTTTCCTATTCCTGTAGTAATCCAAATGTCATTTAAACATTGTAATCGTCCACACATTCACCCTTCCTTGGGAATTTCATTCCACACACAAACCGCCCTCTGTGGAACAGTTTGGCTCTCATGTTTTCTGTTTTTAAATGTCTCCCTTCTAAGCTTAAGAAATGTAGCCCCTAGTCCTAAAACTCCCTTGCCCTTGGGAAAAGACCAGTCGCATGAACTCTATCTATACCCTTTATTATTTTATAGATTTCTATACGGTCACCTCTCAACCTCCAGGCTCAAGTGAAAAATGTCCCAGCCTTTACAGTCTACCTTTATAACTGACACCTTCCATACCAAGCACCTGGTAAATGTGATCTGCACCCACTCCAGCTTAATAATATCCTTCCTATAACTGGGTGACCATACTGGGTGCAGTATTCCCGAAGAGGCCTCAGCGACTTCCTGTACAATCTTCACACGACTTCCCAACTCCTAACCCCGAAGGACTGAGCAATGAAGGCAAGTGTGCCAAGTACCTTTTGTAACCATTCTGTCTCTCCTTGTTGCAAACTTCAAAGAACTATGCACCTGAACACCAAGATCCCCCTGATCTACAACACTACCGAAGACCCTACCATTAATTGTAATAGCTCAACCCTTGCAGGTTTTAAACTAATTGCACTACCTCGCAGTTACCCAAATTGAACTCCATCACCAGTTTCTTTAGCCATTCACATATTTCATCAACATCTCTTTGTAATCTCAGAAACCCTCCATCACTGCCCACAATGCCACACTCCAGTCATCCAGCCCACCACACGTGGCAATCAATGACACAAATATCACTGCTCAGGACCATACAATTTCTTCTCCAGCTTCCCACCATGTTTTGCAATACACTTGATCAGGTCCTAAGGGTTTATCTACCTCTACGTTTTAAATCTTCCAACACCGCCTCTTCTACAATGTGGACTCATTTCAAGACATTGCGTCATCGTGATGTACAGCACGGAAACTGACCGTTTGGTCCAACCCCTCCATGATGTTTCTCATCCCATTTTACAGAACTTTGCCAATATCCCACTAAAATCATCCTATTTATATACCCATCCAGTTGCCTGCTAAATATTTCAATCGGCCTCCATCATTTCCACTAGCAGCTTCTTCCCGACACGTGCCACCCTCTGCAGGAAGCAGCTGTTCCTTCGGTCCCTTCTAAATCTTTCCCTCAAACCTTAAAGCTGTATCCTGTCGGTTTGGACTGTTGCCCACCCCACCCCACCCCCCACCACCACCACCCAGGCTGGAGAAAAAATCTCATATATTGACCCTATCCATGCTCATCATGACTTTAATAAACCTTTAAAGATAACTCCTCAGTCTCCCATGTTCAAGTGAAAATAATCCCAGTTTATTCAGCTTTACCCTGTAGCTCAAACCCTCCAACCCTGGCAACATCCTTGTTTGTTTGTCGTGATCCTTTTCAAGTTGCACAACATCCTTCCGATGGCAATGAGACCAGAATTGCACACAATATTCCAGTAGTGGACAGGCCAAACACTGAGCGCCCCAGACCTTATCCACAGTAAGCTCCAAAGTGAAATATTTGTTTAGGATCTTGTCGTTTCACACGTCGTTGGCTTTATTGATCATTAAGGATACCGTTTTTGTCCCTAGCTATTCTTTTGCTCTTAATACACTTGTAGAATCTCTTTGTATTCTCCTTAACTTAAACAGGTTACGTTATTTCACCCCTCCCTTTTCTGTATTCCTGATTTCCATTCATATCGTATTCCTACAACTCTGATGCTTCTCATATATTCCCTTGATTCAGCTGACTCTACCTGACATGTGCCCCCTTTTCCTTGACCAGAGTCTCACTATACAGCCCGTGCTTCTGAATGCTGTCAGCATTTAGCTGAACACTAACAGGAACAGGCTGGTGCTGAACGGTCCTTTTATCTCACATTTAAAATATTCCCAATTGCCAGAAATCGTTTTCACTACTAATAGCCTCTCTAATCAAATAAAATAAGTTCATGCCTAATACTATGAAGATTTGTCTTGATCCATTTTATAACTTTAACTTTTGGAACAGGCCTGTCTTTCTTCAAAGCTATTTTCAAACTAATAGAATTGTGGTCACTTTGCCGAAGTGCTCCCTAACACCTCAGTCCCGTTCCCTACCTTGTTTCCCAAGGGCAGGTCAGGTTTAGCTCCTTTCTCCAGTTGGATTATTTACATATTGACTGGAATCCTGTTAATGGACTCACTGAACTCCATGATAACCATATCTGCACTGCTCTGAGAAATATTTTTAGACACCATTTCAAAAAACTAAACTGAATTCATCAGACAGGATCTTCCTTTACCAAATCTGTCCTAAATAAATTCATGCCTTTAAAATGTTGATCCATCCTGTCCCAATATTTTCCCAATATCCCTGTGGCCAGCAAGGTATTAAATATATCCATGAGGGCCCCTGTAATCCCCTCCCTTATCTCCCACGGCAGACTGGGATACATTTCTTTGGGCACTGGGGATTTCTCCCCCTTTATGCCTGTGAAAACATTAAATACCTCCTCCTTATTGATCATAACATTGAACCTCACCATCCCGACTGAAAGCCGCGGCGACAGTGTCTTTCTCCAATCTGAATATAGGTGGGAAGCATACATTAAAGACCTTACCTACTTCCTCTGGCCCCATGCGCAGATCGTCCCTTTGGTTTCCAACAGGCCGCACTCTTTAGCTGGGAATCCTCTTAAATTAACTGTAGTCATAAAATATCTTATAGCTTTTCCAAACTAGTGTCTGCCAAGAAGGTTTCATGGCTATTGTGTACCCATCATTTTTAAAGGACCCCTTGCACTCTCTATTGTTGCGAAGGGATTCACCTGGTTTTATTGCACTGTATTTTCTTTGCCAAACTCACAATATCACTTGATCAGTATTTGCTGGACTTGCTGTCTTTGTCATTCACTGTTCATGGTACACGCTGGCCCTGAATTCTCACTGTATCACTTGAAAATACTCAAACTTTCCAATTGAAGGCTCGACTGCAAATAGTTCCTCAGAGTCTGTTTTTCACATCCTTTCTAATGCTAGTAATAATGATCAGTGATAGTGATAATGAAATGATAAGTGGCCTTCTCCAAATTTCGACACATAACTTCTGCACGATCCTTAGCTCTTTCCATCATGATTTCAAAACACGCAGAATTATGGTCATTATCCCCAAAAAACTACCTAATCTTTATCTCTGTCAACTTGTCCAGTACCTACAGCCCACCCTGTCTCTGTAACATCATCCAACCCTTGTCACCTGCCCCATCTGCATACCTTCTTCAAGCCTTTCCATCACATGATATCACTGCAACCTTCTCCAGTCCCCACAGCACATCTCCATCCTATTCTACAGCACCTTACTCCCTTGAACCTTCTACCATCCCTATATACCTCCTTACCTGTACAAACCCCTCCAGCTCCCAGAGCCTTTCCTGCCCATCCTCCTTTTGTGCAACATTATGAAGCCACGTGACCGTTCCCCAGATCTGTACCTTGTCATTCCTCTGCAATCTTGTCTATCACTGTGACGTCCTCCCATGACTACACGCATTCTAAACTCTGTAACCTCCTGCAGTCACTAAAACCATCCGTGAATGTGTACCATCCTATTTAGGACTGTCACCTATTCCAGTCCCAACACCTCACTCTCCCTGTAACCGTGGCCAGTCTGAAGAGTCCTTGCTAATTCTGCAACCCATGGTATTGATAACTTCATCCAACCTCGATAACAGAGAAGAGAGGAATGAGAAGGCTCCAAACCTCTGTGAACAAGACATGACATCGATACAGTCCTGGAGGGGAAGTACAGAACATGCCCACCCCACGAACAAATATCACCCCCACTTTAAATTCTGTTGTACTAAGACTTGCTACTCTCCAACACTGCATCTATGGCATATCTTGTGGACCAGTGTCTTCAATAATTTGTAACTCCTATAACGGTTACTATCTCTGTAACCTCCTCCTATCCCAATCGTCCCTCCACATATTTGAAATGTACGGCATTCCAGACGGCCAACCCTATCACTGTAACTTGCTTCAGTGTCTACAACATGCATTATCTCAGTAGTCTCCTCCTCCAATAACAGGATACAGAGTCATACACCACAGAAACGATTCCTTCGATCCAACCAATCCATGCTGACTAGAGTCCCTGAACGATTTGCGTTTCCCTGCATTTGACCCAAATCCCTTCATACCTTCTCCTCTCCATGTACCTGCCCAAATGTCTTTTAGATTTTGTTATTGTAATTTGGTCTACCACTTCCCCTAGAAACTCATTCCATACCTGCACCATCCGATGTGTGGAAAATGTTCTCCGCCAATCCCTTTAAAGTCATTCTTCTCTCACCTTATAATTATTCCTTCTAGAACAGAGAATATGAGAGCGCAGTACAGGCCCTTCGACTCTCGATGTTGCGCCAACCTGTGGAACAAATTTGAAGCCTAAGTAGCCGACACTATTCCATTCTTGTCCATGTGACTATCCAATGACCTTTAAAATGCTCTTAAGGTTAGCAGATCTACTCCTGTTGCTGGCAGACCTGAGGATAGTCAATACAGTGTGTGAATAATCCTGGGACCTGAGGATAGTCAATACTGTGTGTGAATAATCGTCTGGACTGATGATGGTCAGTACTGTGTGTGAACAAACCTGTAGCCTGTGAATCGTCAGTACTGTGTGTGAACAAACCTTTGCCTAAGGATGTTCAATACAGTGTGTGAATAATCCTGTGGCCTCAGGATACTCAATACTGTGTGTGAATTAAGCTTATTGCGTGAAGATGGTCAATACTGTGTGTGAATAATCCTATGGCCTGAGGATGGTCAATACAGTGTGTGAATAATCCTGTGGCCTGAGGATGGTCATACAGTGTGAATAATCCTGTTACCTGAGAATGATGAATACTGGGTGTGAATAATCATGTGACATGTGAATGGTCAAAACTGTGTGGGAATAATACTGAGGCCTGAAAATGATCAATATGGTTTGTGAATAATCCGGTGTCCTGAGGATTTTCAATACTATTTGAACAATCCTGTGGCCTGAGGACAGTCAACACTGTGTGTGAATAATCAGTCATCTCCGAATGGGAATTGTATGTCTGAATAATCCTGTGGCCTGAGAATATTCCATACAGTGTGTGAATAATCCTGTGGTCTGGGGATGGTCAATACTGAAGTAAATAATCCTGTGACCTGAGGATGGTCAATACTGGGTGGGAATAATCCTGTGGCCTGAGGATGGTCAATACAGTGTGTGAATAATCCTGTGGCCTGTGGGTAGTCAATACAATGTGTGAATAATCCTGTGGCCTGAGAATGGTCAATACAGTGTGTGAATAATCCTGTGGCCTGAGGATGGTCAATACTGAGTGTGAATAATCTTCTGGCCTGAGGATGGTCAATATTGGGTGTGAATAATCCTGTGGCCTTAGGATGGTCAAGACTGGGTGTGAATAATTCTCTCGTGAGGATGGTCAATACTGTATGTGAATAGTCCTGGGATCTTAGGTTAGTCAGTACTGTGTGTGAATATTATCGTGGCTGAGGACGGTCAATGCTGTTCGTGAATAATCCTGTGGCCTGAGGGTGGTCAATACAGTGTCTGACTAATCCTGTGGTCACTGAAGTGTTGTTTTTTGATAAACAATTGGTTGATCCTCTCCCTCATATGTCCCTCCCCATTGCTGCAAACCCCTCCATCTGCAGCAATCCGTCCTGACTTTGTAACACCGTTCAGTCCCTGACCAATCTCTGTAGCACTCTCACCACCTCCAGCACCTTCACCTCTCCCTGTTCCTGTCGTGTCATTAAACCCTGACAATGAATTCCCTTCCCACAGCCCTCCCCCAACGAGCATACCCTTTGCAATCCCTTTAAAACTTACTTTAAAGCACTCTCTCACTTTAGGATTTTAAGTACTTTTTGGCGATCTTCTCCACCTCATAATCTAATATGATTCATTTTGTGCTGAGTGAAGGACCGGTGGGAATCTCTTGCTGAGGATTTGTCTGTTTCAATGGAATGTTCTTTATGTTGAGTGTTTTACACTGTTCCTTCAAATATTTTCCACTGTTCATTTACAGACGCATATTTCAGTCGGTTTAGCCTGTTTACCTTGGTCAGTTCTCCTGTCAAACTTATGCAATTGGTTATTTTTGTTCCTAGTTGTAGCTTGTCCTTTCCGTGATTCACTTTAAAACTTTAAATTCCTTTAAACTGCACTTTATCGTAATTTCCCAGAGGATCTCACCAAGTGAGATTACTTATTTACTGAGCTTCATGACACAACGGTCGATCTGACATAGTTACATCCCGAGCCAGTTGCACACTGTGTTATTCAAAGAAACACTGAAAAAAATCTCTGTATTCCCCTTTTAATATCATTCTTGTCAATGTGATTGTCCCAGATGATGCATATATTGAAGTTTTCCAAAATTATCACAATACCTTTGTTATAAAAATTCCAATGAGTTCCTGTGTAATGCAGTGATGAGCAATGAAATGCTGTTAGGTGGTCTAAAAGTGTTCTGCTGCTTGTGTCCTTAGCAAGTAGTAGCCAGAACTAAAATTCAGACTGACTCTACTTCATGATCTGAGGCCAAACTCTTTCTCTGTAATGCCTTTGTTCTCCATTATTGTTAGTGTTAACCATTTTGCCTGAGTTTCTGCAAGGTTGTGAACCATTGAATATTTATATCCAACTTTTGTTCATCCTGTAACCACATCTCTCTTGTGTCTAAATTTCTTCTATCTCTGTGTCAGAAATCCATCTATCATATTGATGAGGCTTTATCCATTCCAAAAAAAAGTTTACTCTTTCCCACAACTTCCTGTCAAAAACCGATTCACTGTTGTGCGACTTGAGTTAAACTCTGTCCCTTCCTGTTCCTTTCTGCTTGTCTTCAGCCAAATCCCCATTATGTTCCGATGCGTCAACTTTTTTCTTTGGAGTTGGAAAGCTACTTTCACCTGAACACTGTCCCTGCATCCTCTCTGTCAGTTTAACGCCCTGTCCATAAACCTACCAACATGATTGGCCAGGACACTGCTCCCTGCATGGTTCCAGTGGGACCATCCTAATGGATTAGTTATTAAATCAGGTATGGGATGTGGGCGTCTCTGGCTGACCAGCCTTTCTTGCTCAGCTCTAGCTGCCCTTGAACTGAGTAACTGGCTCGGCCATTTCAGAGGTTAATTGAGAGACAAGCATTTTGCTGTGGAGATGCCGTGCAGACCACGTGAGGATGGGCAGATGTCTTCCTCGAAAGGACAAGTGTTTGGATATTTGTACATCTGCAATTGTTTCATACTTATTTATGGATTATTATTATTTTAAAAACAGTTGATTTCTAATGTCTCCATTTCAGATGGTGGGATTCTAATCTGCCTCCGCTGAATATTAGCTGAGGTTTTGGATACATTCTCTAGCAATAATACCACAAGGGCATCACATCACCTGCTCACTGGGTGCTCATCCCTGAGCACTGATACCAGGGCATCATGAAGCTAAACCCGCTCTTCCGACACAATTGTGTGATCCTGACATCTTCCAGCAATCTGGTGTTCTGACTTAATATCGCTTCATTTTCCAAATCTCTGTGGGGCTCAATGCCATTCTCCCTGTGTAACGCTCACTACATCAGTCTAATTTCCCATTGTGTCTATTCTTATATCTCCTGGAGATACTCAGGAAGGTCCTGACTAAATAGACTTCCCCACTGCTGGGAGTCTCGCCCATCATCACATTGAAGATGGTTGGTCAGCCAGAGATACCAAGAGCAGGGAGGTCTGGAGCCTTCAATGAATGCGTGAGGTAAGATAACCCACAGTGCACAGAGCAAAGAACAATGAGAGGGCTCCAAACATCGGCTTACAAGACATGACATAGGTACAGTGTTGGACTGGAGGCACAGTACAGCCACACCACACGCTCAATCCCCACCCCTACTTTAAGTTCTGTTGTACTAAGACTCACTACTCTGCAACACTGTATCTATGGCATGTCTTGTGCACCAGTGTCTTCAATAATTTGTAATTCCCACAACAGTTCCTGTCCCTGTAACCTCCTCCCTTCCTGATAGTCCCTCCACATATTTGAAATGTACTGCATTCCAGACTACCACCCCTATCTCTGTAATTAACTCCAGTGTCTACAACATGCCTTATCTCAGTAATCTCCTCCTCTTTAACTGGATACAGAGTCATACACCACAGAAACGGTTCCTTCGATCCAACCATGCAGACCAGAGTCCCTGAATGAGACGCATTTCACTGCGTTTGACCCATATCCCTTGAAAACTTCTCCTCTCCATGTACCTGCCCAAATGTCTTTTACATGTTGTTATTGTACTTTTCTCTACCACTTCCCCTGGAAACTCATTCCATACCTGCATCATCCTCTGTGTGCAAAATGTTCTCCTCCAAATTCTTTAAAGTCTTTCTCTTTCACTTCATATTTATGCCCTCTAGAATATAGAACATGACAACGCACGACCGGCCCTTCGGCCCTCAATGTTGTGTCAACCTCTGGAACCAATCTGAAGCCCAACTAACCGACACTATTCCAGTCTCGTCCATATGCCTATCCAATGACCATTTAAATGCTCTTAAAGTTGGTGAGTCTACTACTGTTGCAGAAAGCACGTTCCACGCCCCTACTACTCTCTGAGTTAAGAAGCTACCTCTGACATCTGTCCTCAATCTGTCACCCCTCCCTTGAAAGCGATCTCCCCTCATGCTAGGCATTGCCTTTCAAGGGAAAAGGCTCTCAAACCTTCTCACCCTGTGATTATCTGATATGCCTCCATTAATTCGCCTCAAACGTTTTCTCTCGAACGAAAACAGTTCAAGTTCCTTGGCCTTTCCTTGTAAGATCTCCCTCCAAACCAGATAACATCCTAGTGAATCTCCTCTGAATCCTTTCCAAAGCTTACACATCCTTGCTGTAATGTAGTGACCTGAACTGTACCCAATACCCCAGGTGTGGCCACCCATGAGTTTTGTACAGATGCTGCATGATCTCATTGTTCCGAAACTCACTCCCTCTACCAATAAAAGCTAACACACCAAATGCATTCTGAACAAACTTATCAACAGGAATGACAGTTTTCAGGAATCAATGTACGTGGAAATAGAGATCTCTCTGTTCATGTACACTACCAAGAATCTTACCGTTAGCCCAGTAAACTGTGTTCCACTTACTCCTTCCAAAGTGAATCATCTCACACTTTTCCATATTAAACTCCATCTGTGACCTTTCAGTTCAGCTGTGCAGCTTATCTATGCCTCTCTCTAATCTACAACATCCTGCATCACTATTCACAACTCTACCAACCTTAGTATTATCTGCTACTTTACTAACCCATCCTTCAATGCCCTCATCCAGATCATTTATATAAATGACAAGCAACAGTGAAACGAAAACAGATCGTGGCATTAATGCACTAGTAACTGAACTCCAGGATGAATATTCCTCATCAACCATTACTCTCTAACTTCTTTCAAGCTCTGAGTCACGTTCTGATCAAAACTGCGAAAGTACCCACAATCCCATGCCTTTGTATTGCCTGCAATAACTTACCGTGGAGAACCTTAACAAACGCTTTACTGTAATCCAAAAACACCACATCAACTGCTTTACCCTCATCCACTTCTTTGATCACCTTCTCAAAGAACTGAGAGGTTTGCGAGGCACGACCTCCCCTTCACAAATCTGTGTTGACTATCCCTCATCAACTTTTTCATCTCCAGATGAATATAAATCCAATCTCTTTCAGCCTTTCCAACAATTCACCCAGAATCAAAGTAAGGCTCACAGCTCTATAATTACCAGGGTTTTCTCTGCTTCGCTTTGTGGACAAGGGGACAACATTTGCCATCCTCCAGCCTTCTGGTACTAATCCTGTAAACAATGACAACATAAAGATCAAAGCCAAAGGCTTGGCAACCTCCTTCCTGGCTTCGCAGAGATTACGAGTATAAATCCTATTCAGCCCAGGGGATTTAGCTAGTTTTACACTTTGCAGCATTGCTAACACCTCCTCCTTCTGCACTTCAATCCCGTTTACTTAAGGACTCCACTATCCTGCGGTAAAGGTGTTGGCTAATCAACTTACCTGTATCTCTCATGGTTTTCTAAACTTTTGTATGGTTACCCCTCAGCCACCTACGCCCAATGGAAATACGAAGGACGATGATACAAATATGTGTTCTTGTCAACGCCACTACTTTGCCACAATGTTCTCGGATACACTTGTTCAGGACCTGGGGCGTTCTCGACCTTTGTGTTCCAAGACCTCCAGCACTACCTCTTCTGTCGTAGGGACTCTTTGCAAGGCATCACTGTTTCTTTCCCTTTGTTTCCTTGTCTTTGTCCACAGTACGTTCTGACATGAAATAATCATTTAGTGTCGCGCCCATCTGCTGTGGTTCCACGCAGCGATTGCCTCACCGGTCTTTGAGGGGACCTATTGTCTCTCCATTTACTTTTTTGTCCTTGTATGCTGTAGAACACACTTTGCAATCTCCTTAACCTTATTTGCCAAAGCTATCTCAATTCCCCATGTTGCTTTCCAGCTTATCCAGCCTCTCCGTTTCTGTCAAACCCTCCAGTATCAGTAATATCTTCGTCAATGTTTGCTCTAATTACAGTTTCAGCAAATGCTTCCTGAATCAGGATGATCAGAATTCAACACAGCTTTCCAAAGCTGTGCTGACTATCCCATATCAATTCTTGCCTTTGCAAAGGCATGTAACTCCTGTTCAGCAGAATCACTTCCAACAACTTACGCATCACTGACATCAAGCTAATTGGTATTTATGTCCCTGGCTTTCCCTCGCAGACGTTCCTAAATATTGGCACAACATTGGCCACCCTCCAGGCTTCCAGCTCAACACCCGTGGCTGTCAGTGATAGTAAAATCTCTTTCGGGTACCTCACAATTTCTTCCTGAGCTTCCCAAAATATCCAGGAATATACTCGATTCGTTCCCAGGGATTTGTCTACCTTTTATGCATTTTAAAACCTCCAGTGCCTCCTGTTCTGTACTGTGGACTCTTTTGAAGACATCATTGTTTATTTCCCTAAGTTTCCCAGTCTTTCTTCACAGTAAGTTGAAACATGAAACTTTCGTTTAGGATCTCAACCATCTCCTCTGTTTCCACACTTGGTTGGCCCCATGGATCTTTAAGGAACCATATTCCATTCGTATTTACTGTTCAGTTGTTAATATACTTGTATTTTCCTCAGTTTGATCTGGCAGAGCTTTCTGTGGTCCCCTTTGGTCCCTCCTGATTTCTCACTTAATTTATTACTCCACCGGAATGTTCTTCAATGGATTCCTTAATCCAGCTGGCTATATGTGACACGTGTTGCATTTCTCTTGATCAGAACCGCAATATCTCCAGTCATCCAGGGTTTCTTACTTGTATCAGCATTATTCTATACACTAACAGGAATATGCTGGCTCTCAACTCTCATTTTATCTCTCGTTTTGAAAGCTTCCCATCTGCCTGATGTCCCTTTACCTGCAAATAGCCTCCACAATCAATTGTTAAATGCTCTTGACTTATACCTTCTGGATTCAGGCAAGGCCAGTTTTGATCAGTAACTTGTGAACCAGCCATGTTCTTTTCCATTGCTATTTTCAAACTAATTCGATTGTTGTGACTTTGCCAAAGTGTTGTCACATGAACACCTCAGTCCTTTCCCTACCTTGTTTCACAAGGGGAGGTCAGGTTATAACCCTTCCTGTAGTCTGACCATTGACATTTTGACTGGGACAGTTTTCTTGAACATGCCGAACAAATCCCTCCCATCCAAGCTCTGAACACTCTGGCAATCCCAGTCTAAGTTTGGAAAGTTAAAATCCCCGACCATTACAACCCTATCATTCTTACAGATATCTGAGATCTCCTGACATATTTGCTGCTCAATTTCCCAATGACTATTGAGGGCCTGTAGTGCAGTCATATCAAAGTGATGACCATTTCTCATTTCCACAATTACAGCATCACTGGCCAATCCCCAGGAATATCCTCTCTAAGTGCTGCAGTGATGTTTCACTGATCAACAACTCCAATCCCCCTCCTCTCTCATCTCCTGTTCTCTCCATCCTGTAGAATCTGTACCCTGGAACATTGAGCTGTCAGTCCTGTCCCTCCATCAGATGTGTTTCTGTCATACTTATGGTGTCCCAGTCCCATGTCCATGCACCAAGTTCATCTGCCTGACCTGTTAGGCCTGTTGTGTTGAAATAAAGTAGTTTAATTGATCAGTTTTCCCTCATTTCCTGCTGTGCACTTGCCTGCCTTGTCTATTTAAATGACCCTCTTCAAATTCTGTCCCAGCCTCAACTTTCAGACTGTAGCCTGAGACCATCCCCCTCACTGTGGACAGTACCCTCGCCTTTCATGTCATCTGCAAACCTACTAATGATACTTTCTGCATTCACATCCAAGGTATTAATGTACATACAAACAGCAATGGTTCCTGCACAGATCCCTGTGGTACACCCTCTGGTGAAAGAATTTCAAACACAAAACCAACCCTCCATCAACTGTGGATCCAATATGCCAACTTGCCTTGGATCCCATTGGTCTGTTGGACAAGCCTTGCATGTGGGACCTTGTCAAAGGCCATAGTGAACTCCAATGAATCGAAATCATCTGCACAGCCAACATCAATACTTTTCATCATGATTTCAAAGAAAACTCAACTAAATTCATCAGACAGGATCTTCGTTTACCGAATCCGTGCTGACTATCCCTAATTGACCCTCAGAACTGTTTCCAATGATTTCCCTCCCACTGCTGTCAGACTCTCTGCTCTGTATTTACCTGGCCTATCCCTGCTGCCCTTCTTGAACAAAGGAACCTCATTCGAGATCCTCCAGTCATTCGGCACTTCACCGGTGGCCAGCAAAGTATTAAATATATCCACCAGGGCACCAGCAATCTCGTTCCTTTCCTCCCATAGCAGCCTGGGATACATTTCATTGGGCACTGGGGATTTCTCCACCTTTATGCCAGTGGAAACATTTTATACCTCCTCCTTATTCATCTTATCATGTTCTAGAATCTCACCATCCCAACGGAAATCCCCGGCTACAATGTATTTTTTCCGATGTGAATACAGATGGGAAGGATTAATTGAAGACCTCACCTGCTTCCTCTGGCTCCATGCACAGATTTTCCCTTTGGTTTCCAACAGGCCCCACACTTTAACTGGGAATCCTCTTCCTCTAACCATACTCATAAAATACCTTGTGGCCTCTCCTTAATCGTGTCTGCCAATGGCCATTGCTTGCCCCTCATTTCTAAGGTCCCCTTGCCTTCTCTACACCTGCTGTTATTGAACTGCATATTCTCTATCAAACTCACGATATCACTTGATCAGTATTCACTGGAATTGCTGGCTTTGTCATTCCCAATTTAGTAACACACTGGCCACGGATCTTCACTGTATCACTTTAAAATACTCCACTGTGGGCTGCACGGTGGCACAGTGGTTAGCACTGCTGCCTCACAGCGCCAGAGACCCGGATTCAATTCCCGCCTCAGGCGACTGACTGTGTGGAGTTTGCACATTCTCCCCGTGTCTGCGTGAGTTTCCTCCGGTTGCTCTGGTTTCCTCCCACCGTCTAAAAATGTGCAGGTAAGGTGAATTGGCCAAGCTAAATTGCCTGTACTGTTGGTGCAAGGGTAAATGTAGAGAAATGAGTCTGGGTGGGTGCACTTTGGCGGATCGGTGTGGGTGTGTTGGGCCGAAGGGCCTGTTTCCACACTGTAAGTAATCTAATCTAATCTTTCCAAATATAGCCCTGTCTGCAGGTAGTTCACGTCAGTCTCTGTTTGCCACATCCTGTCTCATTATAGGAGACTCAGTTGTGAGGGGGGCAGACAGGAGACTGTGTGGCTGCTGAAGAGACCCCAGGATGGTGTGCTGCTTCCCGAGTTCCAGGTAATTAGTGTCTCTGATTAGTTACTGAACATTCTGAAGGGGAGGTTGAACAGCTTGAGGTCATTGTGCACATCAGACCACATGACAGAAGTAGACAAACGGATTGGGTCCTGTGAAGTGAGTATCGGCAATTAGGTAAGAAGTTAAAAAGCAGGATATTGCGGGTAGTGATCTCCAGATTCCTCCCAGTGCCACGTGCCAGTAAGAATAGAAATAGAAAGATAGGCCGGATGAATGTGTGGCTGAGGAGCTGGTGTAGGGGCAAGGGTTTTCAGTTCTTGGATCATTGGGATCCCTTTTGGGGTAGAGGTGACCTGAACAAGTGGGGGGCGGGTTGGATCTGAACTAGAGGGCCACCAGTGTCCCTTGGTGATGTTGGTTGGGGGGCGGGGGAGTGGAGGTGGAGACGGGGGCAGAAGGGGGCGTTTGGTTGGCTGACCAACATGCATGAGGCCTGACCGTTCAGGGAGACGAGCACAGAGCTAGGATTGGCTCGGGGGACTGCGATATTCCAACCATAACGGAAATATGGCTGAGAGATCTAGGACATAGATACACTGCTGGGCAAGGAACAGTTATATTCTAGGCTGCAATCCCACCATCTTGTGAAGGTCCTGCTTTCACCTCTGCTGTACTGCTCCTCAGTGAGACAGCACAGGGGATCCCAGGTATCAATCCTGGCCCATGCTGTATTAGTGATCTCTGTAATATCCTCCATTCCCGATAATCCTTCCTCTGTTTAGAATCTCCTCTAGTCCCCACTTTGCTCTCTGTCTCTGTCAGGTTCTCCAATCCCTAACACCCTCATCCCTTAACTTCTCCAGTAGATACTAAATTCCTTCAGCCCTGTAATCCCCAACAGTCCTGTCTATCCCTGTAAGCTCCTCCTACCAACACCACCCTCCATGTTAATGTATTTGCCTTTAACCTCTCCATCTGTCCCTATCTGGGTAAACTTCTCCAGCTCCTCCAACTCTTCTGTATCTGTGAAAAATTATTCAGTCTATTGAGCTGTCCCGATCTGTGTAATCCCTTCCAGACCTGAATAACCTCCCTGCATTTGTAACTATGTCAGGCTCCTACCTGAGAATCTCACTATCTGTGAAATCTCCCAAGGAGCTCTTGACCTTAGGAACCTCCTCCACCTGTTAACATCTTCCATGGCTGTGGATACCATCCAGTTCTACCATCTCTATCATATCATTTAGTCTCTATGATCCTAATGATGACAATAAACTCTTCCTTTCTCAATCAGACTCAATCTCTGTAAGCTCTAGTAGTCCCTACTCCCCTTGCTGTGCATGTAATCTCCTTCAGTCACTAGAAATCTTTATACGTTTAATGTGCTCCCCTTATCACTACACTATTTATTTCTGTGACCTTCATGAGCTGCTGTAATTGTCACTGTGACTCTCACCATGTCCCATCCCTACATCCTTCAGTTTCTCTGAAAAGTCCTCCTTATTCTTAAAACCCTCCCTCTCTATGTCACTTGTTCCAGTCTCCACAACTCACTCTCTCTCTGGCGAAACTATATAGTTAAAGCTTCTCCAATACCCTCAAATGCTCCTGGTCTTTCTAACTCCCTTTAGTTGTGAAACTCTCCCCATCTCTGTAACATACCTCATACAGGGTTGAAAGCCTCCCTATCGATGCATGCTCCTCCAATCCCTACAACTGTCCCAGTTTTTGTAACTTTGTCCTGCACCTTGAAACCTCCTGATTGCTGAACACTCTTCAGGCACTGCACTTTCTCTATTTCTATTAATTTCCCCTGCTGTTAGAAATCCCCGTTTCACGATCCCCTGCAGTCTCTGCACTGCTCCCTATCACTAACCACCGATTGCTTCCACAACCCTCCCTACAACATTTACCAGTTCCAGTCCCTTCAGCACCTACTGTAGTTGCAAGGCTTCGTACAATGGCTGTCAGAATCTGAAAACCACACGTTCTCTAACCTGGAACTCTCTCTATAATCCATTAACATCTGCAGCCACCACTGCTGTCTGTAGATTTCTTCACTCCTCCAGTCCTATTAAGCTTCCCATTCTTGCACTAACTAAAGCCTGTGTAAATTAGTACTGTCCTAAAAGTTTTCATGTTTCTGCTAACTGCTTCAGCCCCGCCACTATCTCCATAAACATCTACAGCACTTAAAGCCCTCCCTTTCTGTGTAACCTCTTCCAGTCCTGACAGCATCCCAATCAATGGAGCCCTTTTAATCTTCACTTGTTGGCTAATCCCTTGGAGTCCCTGCCGATTTCCCCATCTCCACATCAACCATCATATTTATGACTCTCCAGTTCCCATACGACTCACTTTCAATGACAGCTCATCCAATCCCTACATCCATCTGTAACCTCCTTATCCTTTTCCAATTCTTCGATCTTAATCTTTTTATCCGCCCCCCAACCCTTCTGACCACAGGAACCTCTTTCGGTTTGTGCAACCCTCCCCATTTGTGTAACTCTCTCCAACCCAGTAACCTGGCATTCTCCATTTCCTTCCTATCTATGGAGCCTTCAGAACCTGGAAACCTTCTTATAACTGTAAATGTCTTTCGTCACTACAACGTTCCACATCTCTGTTAGTATAGACAATACATTTCTCCTTGAAACACCCCTTGTCTGTGCCTCTCAGACTGCCTGCCTCTCCCTACATCCATCCCTATCCCTATCTCCAGAATCTAATCCAGTTCCCTTTATCTCTGTAAATTCCTCCAATCCCCAAACCTGTTTGTCCCAATGACATTCTTGACCAGATGTAACTCTGTTTAACTCGAACATCCACGAGCCCATGTAAGCCTCACTATGTCTGTAAATTCTACCCATGCTTTAAACACCCCCCTCCCCCTAATGAGGAATGACTCACTGCATTCGTCATAAGGCAGATGGAATGACAGTGAACAGATATGATGGAACTGTCATTCCGGAGTTGTAGCTGCAGAATGACCATCACTGGGAAGGGAATATTGAAAGACTATTGGGATCAAGGTAGGACAGGCAAAAAGGCAACCAAGTTGTGAAGAAAGGATGAGGTTAATGCATTAATGAGACAGTCATGTGGATCTGAAGATCACAATTTGGAGTCTATTTGGGTGGAGCTGAGAATAAACAAGCAGCAGCAACCTTTAGCAGGAATTATTTTATGGGCACCAGACAGTGATGGTAATGTCAATATGGTTGCGGTCAGGACACTGAATATACTTGTAGCAAGGGCAGTACAGTTACTGTATGTGACAGTGGTCTCCATCCCCACTGGATAACTAATGAGTATCAGGGTGTAATGGATGGAATCCTGGATTGAATACGAGATGTTTTTCCAGAACATCATATTAAGGAACCATCTACAAAATTGTCTTTTGTAGATCAAATGTTGTGTAATAACAAATAATAATAATCGCATTATACAGGGGTTTTGTGAGCAGAGACCCATAATGTTATAATGTAGATACTGAGTTGAGATGTTGGAGCAGAATTACGACATTTGACCCATTGAGGATGCTCTGCCCATCAATCATATCATGGCTGACCTGATGATCTTCAACTCTACTTTCCTGCCTTTTCCACAAAGCCCTTGTTTCCCTGATTCATAAAATTCTGACCATCTCTGCTGTAAATATTCTTAATGACGCAGCCTCGGCAGCCCCCTGCAGTCAGGAATTCCCACAGAGTCACTACCCTCTGAGTGAATACATTCCTCCTCATCTCCATCTTAAATGGGTGAGCCCTTGCTGGGATTTTCTGCCCCCTGGTTACAGATCCTCACACAATTGAAATGAAAGGTAGTAACAAATATAATTATTGCAGATGAAATGAAAATTGGTTGAGTTGGGATTAATGAGCAAGGATATCCAAGGTTGCAGGAGGTTAAAGGTCAGTTGGAAAGATGTGCAGAGAAATGGGAAATTGAGTTTAATCTGGATACGATAGAGATGATGTCAAAGTCAAGAAGAAAGTTAGGATACTGAGGGACATTGATTTACAGAAGGATCTTGGTGCAAGTCAGTGACTCCCTAAAAATAGCAACAGAAGTGTTTCAGATGGGAAAGAAAGCAAATGGAGCACTGGCCTTCATCGGTCACAATGTCTGGTATAAAGGTTTGCATCTGAGGTTGTAATTGCACAAAACTTCTGTTCGGCCACACTTGGAGTACCTTTTGCAGTTCTCATCTCTACAAAATACGAAGGATGTGGAGACTTTGGAGAGGATACGAAAGGGGTTTATCCGCACGTTTCCTGTGTTATGTTTTGAAGGGTGTGTTAGGTGTTAAGAGGAAATTGAACAAAGTTGGATTGCTTTGTGAGAGGATCAGAGGCTGACAGGTGACCAGGTACAGGAATATAACGTTCAGAACAACGATAGATAATGTGGATAGTCAGAATTATTTTTACAATGTGTAAGTTTCAAACACTAGAGCGCAGAGGTTTAAGGTGAGAAACAGAAAGTGTAAATGAGGTGCGTGAGGAAATTTATTTTTACAGAGAATGGAAGTTGCCAAGCGAGGTCATAGAAACAGAAGTGTGAGTAATGTTTTGAAGTGGCATTTAGACAGAAACATGAACGGCCAGAGAATAGAGGGACATGGACCATGTACATACAGATGGATGAGTTGAGAATGATACCAAGGTGGGCCGAAGGGCCTATTGCTGCACTGTTCTATTTTCTAACTTCCCAGCATTTAACCAGTCAAAGCACTTCAGAACCTTGCATGTTTCATTCAGTTTCTCTCTCATTTTTCTCAACTTCAAGGGGTTCATTCTCAATCTACTCCATCTCTTCCAATAAGAAAATTCCTCCATTTCCAACATCAGCTGAGAGAACCTTCTCTTGCCTGCCTCTGATACAAGAATATCTTTCCTTCGGGCACACACACTGTTCGTAATATTCTAGTTGTAGTCTGACTTGTACCTTACATCGTTTTAGTAAGACCTCCCTATATTTAGACTCCATTCCCTTTGTAATAAATGGCAGCATTGGATTTGCCTTCTCTTTTACCTGCTGACCCAGTAAGCTACTTTTTTCAGATTGATAAACAAGAACCTCCACAACCCTTTATGTTTCCAGTCAAAAAAACAAATACTGTTAGCCTGACAGTAAGTCTGGAGCATGCTGAAATGAGTGAGAAACGACATTTCAATAAAAAATAACTGGACCCTTAGAAACACATTTTATCAAAGAGAGTTTGTTTTTGAGCCTGTTGGATTTGATTTGTTGGTGTGAATATAAATGGCAGAATAGATAAGGGTGTGGGGGTGATTGTACGGAAGATATGGTTTATTTGAAATTTCAGAAGCCTTTGTGCAAGCTTCAATAAGGGCTAAAGTATAACTTGGTAGAGAATAGGGCCCCTTAAAGATCAAAAAGGTCACCAATGTGTGGAACCAGAGGAGATGGGTGAGATCTTAAACAAAAAAAAGTCTTGTCAGTAGTTACTCTGGAGAAAGACATGGAAGCTCGGGAACTTTGGGAAATAAGTTGCGATGTCTTAAAAAGAATCCTTAACAGAGAAGAGAAAGTGCTGAAATATTAAAACAAATGAAGGTAGATCAACTCTCAGTAGCTCATTAGGTCGATCCAAGGTTATTATGGAAAGCTAGGGAAGTGATTGCAGTATCACTAGCAAAAATATTTGTATTATCAACACACACAGTGAGGTCTCAGAAGTCTGGAGGGCGGCTAATGCTGTTCCATCACTTAAGGGCTGAAGGGAAGGCCAGGTAATTACAGCCCCGTGAGCCCACTGATGGGGAAGATATTGGAGGAGATTCTGAGAGAAAGGAGCTACATATATTTGGAAAGGCAAGGGCTGATTAGAGATAGTCAGCATGGCTTTGTGAGTGGGAAACCGTGTTTCATAAACTGGATTGACTTTTTGAGGTGATGGCAAGGAGATAGATGAAGGTAGAACAGTCAACGTTGTCCGCATGGACTTCAGCAAAGCGTTTGACAAGGTTCCAAGGGATGTGGAACATCTAGTCAAGAGGAAGAACGACGCTTACATAAGATTGAGGACGCAAGGATCGTTCGACCTCTATAGGGTTGTATGGGGGCGGCACGATGGTACAGTGGTTAGCACAGCTGCCTTACAGCACCAGGGAACCGATTTCGATGCTAGTCCCGGGTGTCTCTCTGTGTGGAGTTTACACGTTCTCTCCATGTGTGCGTGGGGTTCGTCCAGGTGCTCCAGTTTCCACTCCTGTCCAAAGATGTGCAGATTAGGTGAATCAGCCATGCTAAATTACCCATAGTGTTCAGGGATGTGTAGGATTGACACATTAGTTAGGGTAAATGGAGAGTAATAAGTGGGGGAATAGTATTGGGAGGGATGTTTTTCAGACTGTCCGTATGGACCCTCTGAAGAACATCTCGCCAAAATCTATTCCCCAACCTATGGAGTTGTTGGGCCAAAATACCTGTTTCCACACTCTGGAGACTCACTGAAAGTAGCCATGAAGGAACTGAAGAATGGACTTCGGACAGCTAGAATGGGGCATGAATAAGCTTTGTTGGGAAGAATTAAGGGAAACCGTAATGCATTCTCCACTCTTGAGAGGAACAAGAGTATGGTCAGAGTGAGGGTAGGGCCGATCAGGGATAGTGGAGGGAAATTGTGCCTGGAGTTACAGGAGGTAGGGGAGGTCCTTAATGCATACTGTGCTTCAGTATTCACGACTGAGAGGGACCTTGTTATTTGTGAGGACAGCCTGAATAGGATTTATTTATGTGACCAGGTTGATGTTAAGAAGGAGGATATGCAGAGAATTGTGTAAAACATAAAGATAAATAAGTCTATTGGACCAGACGGGATATGCCCAAAGTTACTTCACGAAGAGAAGGAACGGATTGCTGCGCCTTTGGCGATGACCTTTGCACCCGCACTGTTCACCGGGGTCGTACCAGATGATTGGAGGGCGGCAAATGTCACTCATTTGTTTAAGAAAGGGAATAGGGATAATCCTAGAAATTACAGACCTCACTTTCTTATGTCTGTGCTGTGCAGATAATTGAAGAGAACTTTGAGAGAGCGGATTTATGACTCCATAGAAAACCATACTTTGATTTGAGATAGTCAGCATGGCTTTGTAAGGGACAGGTCATGCATCACAAAATTTATTGAATCCTTCGAGAATGAGACAAAACACCTTTATGGCTCATTCAGAAAGTACAGAAGCATGGGATACAGGAAAACCTATCTGTCTGGATACAGAATTCCTGGCTCATAGAAGACAGAGGGCGATAATAAATGGGAAGCATTCAGCATGGAGCTTGATGACCAGTGGTGTCCTGCAGGGATCGGCTGCTGGATCTCTGCTCTTGGTGAGTTTTTTTATAAACTACTTGGATGTGGTTGTGGAAGAATGGGTTAGTAATTTTGCCAATGACCTGGAGGTTGCTGGAGTGGTGGATAGTGTAGAGGTCTTTTTTAGGTTGCAGCAGGATACTGACAGGATGTGGAGCTGGGCTGAGAAGTGGCAGATGGAGTTCAATCTGGAAAAGTGTGAAATGATTCATTTTGGAAGGTTGAACTTGAATGCAGAATATAGGGTTAAAGGCAGAATACTCAGTAGTGCTGTTGAACAGAGACATCTTGGGTTCCACATCCATCGATCCCTCAACGTTGCCACCCAAGCTGAGAGGGTTATTAAGAAGCAATATGCTGTGTTGGCTTTCAATTGCTGGGGGATTGGGCTTTCAAGCCGTGAGGTATTGCTGTGTGGAACAGAGCGATCTTGGGTTCCATGTCCATCATTCGCTCAAAGTTGCCACCAAAGCTGATAGGGTTGTTAAGAAGGAATATGTTGTGTTGGCTTTCAGTTGCAGGGGGATTGGGTTTTCAAGCCGTTAATTTATGCTGCAGCTCTATAGAGCCATAGTTAGACCCCACTTGGGATACTGTGTAGAGTTCTAGTCCCCTCATTACAGGAAGGCAGTGGAAGATTTAGGGAACGTAAATTGGAGATTTACCAGAATGCTGCCCGTGCTAGAGAGCATGTCTTATGAAGAAAGCTTAAAGGAGCTAAGGCTTATCTAATTGGAGTGAAGAAGGGCGAGGGGCGACTTGGTAACGGTGAACAAGATGATGTGAGGCATAGAGTGAATAGTGAGAAACTTCTTTATAATATGGCTTAAGTGTCTATTGTGAGTGAGCATAAATAAATTTTAGGTGATTTGGTGGATGGTTATTGAGATTTCAGAGATAGGTTCTTTGCACAGAGAGAGGTGGGTAGGTGAAATGCACTGCCAGCGGTGGTAGGAAAGTCAGATACATTAGGGACATTTAATAGACTCTTGGATAGACACATGGATGGCAGTATGAAGGGTATGTTGGATAGTTTGATCTTATAATTGGATAAAAGATTGGCATGGTATCATTGCTGTGGGGTCTTGTGTTCTACGTTCCATATGGTAAACTGGGTAATAAGTTCAGATCAGAGTAAAAGGATAAGACATTCAGGAGGAGCTAGCAAAATGGATACAAACTTGGCATGATGGTCGGGGATAGAGGGTGATGTTTTTTTTCTGACTGGATGCATGTGACCAGCGGTGTAGTGGGTCCACTGTAGTGGGTCCTTTGGATAAATGGTTTGAATGGGAATATTGGTTTCCTGGTTAGTGAGTTTTTTTTGGGTGACACTGAAATTGGTTGTAAAGTAGACAGTGCAGAAGGTTATCTATGATACAACAGCATTAACAGTACCGCTGGGATAGTGGGCGGAAGAATAGCAGATGGAGTTTAATTAGATAAATGAGAAGTGTTCCATTTTGGTGAAACAAACCAGGGTGGGACTTGTACATTTAATATTTGGGCCCTGTGTAGTGTTGTCAATCAGTGACCCAGCGGTGCAGGTACACAGTTATTTGAAAGTGATGTCACAGGTAGACAGGCTGGTGAAACAGACCTTTGGGATGGTTATCTTCATTGAGCAGAGCATTGAGAGTAGGAGTTTGATGTCATGTTGTATCTGAACAAGGCATTGGTGAGACCACCATGAAACCATGGTTGATCAGTAGGAAGAACTGATCTGGTTCACTTACCTCCTTTTGGGAAGGATATCAAATATTCTCACCAGGTCTGGCTAACATGTGAAGACAGACCCACAGCAATATGGCTGACTCTGAGCTGACCTTGAGTAATTAGCAGTGGGGGCAAAGAATGCTGGTCCAGGCAGTGACACCCACATCCCTTGAATGAATAAATAAAAATACATATATCCCTCCCTACCTCTGCAAGTTCATCCACCCGCTGCAATCCGTACTGGCTTTGTACGTCCGTTCAGGTCCTGACCACTCTCTGTAACATTCTCATCACCTCCAGTACCTTCACCTCTCCCTGTTCCTTTTGTGATATTAAACCCTTCTAATGATTCCCCTTCCCACTGCCCTCCCCTGCTAGCAGATACTTTGCAATCCCTTTAAAACGTACTCCGAAAGCACTCTCTCACTTCAGGATTTTGAGTAATATTTGGTGATCTTCTCAGCCTGATAATCTAATATGATCCATTTCGTCCCGAGTGAGGGATGGGTGGGAATTTCTTGCTGAGGTTTTGTCTGGTTCAGTGGCATGTCCTTTTGTTGAGTATTTTACACTGTTCCTTCAAATGTTTTCCACTCTTCATTTACAAACACATATTTCAGTTTGTTTAGCCTGTTTACCTTGGTCACTTCTCTCAAACTCATGTAATTGGCTATTTTCGTTTCTGGTTGTAACTTGTCATTTCAGTGATTCACTCTAAAGCTTTATATTTAGTTAAACTGCACTTTACCAAAATTTCCCAGAGGATCTCTCCAGGTGATATTACTCATTCACTAAGGTTCATCACACAACGATCGCTCTGAGATAGTTACATCCCTAGCCAGTGCACAATGTGTTATTCAAAATAACACTGAAAAAAATCTTTTGGAACTTCTCTTCCAATATCACTGTTGTCAGTGCGACTCTCCCAGATTATGCGAATGCTGATGTATCCCAAAATTATCACAACATCTTTGTTTAAAAATTCCAGTGAGTTCCTGATTAATGCAGAGATGAGCAATGAAATACTGTTTGGTGGCGAAAACCGTTGTGCTGCTTGTGTCCTTGGCAAGTAGTAGCCAGAATTTACATTCAGACTGACTCTACATCATGATCTGAGGCCAAGTGCTTTCTCTGTAATGGCTTTGTTATCCATTATTTTTAGCGTTACCCATTTTGCCTGAGTTTCGGCAAGGTTGCAAATCATTGAATATATGCCAACTTTTTTTCGCCCTGTAACCATGTCTCCCTGGTTTTCTAAACCTCTTTTGTCTCTGTGGCATAAATCCATCTACCTTATTGATGAGACGTTGTCCATTCTGAAATAAAACATAATTTCGTCTTTTCCACAATTTCCTATCACAACCCTATTCGTTGATATGCAGTTTTAATGAAAAACCCTTCCTGTTCCTTTCTGCTGGTCTTCAGCCACATTCCAATGGTGTTCCGATGCTTCAGCTTTTCTCTTTGGAAAGCTCCTTTGACCCGAACCCAATCCCTGCATCCTCTCTGTCAGTTTTAAGCTATGTCCATAAAGCTACCGACAGGATTGGCCAGGAAACTGGTCACAGCAGTGTTCCAGAGGGACCATCCTAATGAATTATATTTTAAATCAGGTATGGGATGTGGGTGTCTTTGGCTGACCAGCCTTTCTTGCCCAGCCTTAGCTGCCCTTGAGCTGAGTAACTTGCTCGGCCATTTCAGTGGGTAACTGAGAGGCAAACACTTCAAGAGACAATAAGTGCATGAGTAGGCCATTCTGCCCTTCGAGCCTGCACCATCATTCATTATGATCATGGCTGATTATCCTCAACCAGTATCCTGTTCCTGCCATATCTCCATAACCCGTGATTGCACTATCCTTGAAAGCTCCATCCAACACTTTCTTAAACGAATCCAGAGACTGGGCCTCCACTGCCTTCTGAGGTAGAACATTCCACACACCCACCACTCTCTGGATTTCTCCTCAGTTCTGTCCTAAATGATCTACACCTTGATTTTTAGCTGAGTCCTCTGGTTTGCTGTGGGGATGTCGTGCAGACCACGTGAGTATGGGCAAATGTCCTTATCTAAAAGACATGTGTTTGGGTGTTTTGTACATCAGCAGTGGTCTCATAATTATTTATGGATTGTTAATTACTATTTTTTAAAAAATATTGACTTCAAATTCCTCCATTTCTGATGGTGGGGTTCAAACTTGTCTCTCCTGAACATTACCTAGGTTTGGGATACATGTTCAAGCAATAGTATCATGACGGCAGCATTTCACCTGCTCACTGGTTGCTCACCCCTGAACACTGAAACTAGTGCATCATGAAACGAAACCCAGTTTTCCAACATGATTGTGTGATCTTGGCACCTTCCAGTACTCTGGTGACATCACTCAGTATTTCTCCATGTGGTATCCCTCACTGTGTGGGTCTAATTGCTGCTCTGTCAGCGCCTCTCGCTCTTACAGCTACTCTAGATCCTGAGCCAACTGAATTCTCCACTCCAGAGAGACGAGGCAGCACAGGCCAGGGAAGGAGTTTGGGATTTTCCAGATATCTGTGGGACTGATTGCAATTCTCCCTGTGTAACCCTCACTGCATCAGTCGAATTTCCGTTACTGTCTATTTTTCTGTCTCCTGCAGGTACTCAGGAAGTTCCTAAATGAATAAACCGACCAACCGCTGGGTGTCTCGTCCATCACCACATTGAAAATGGTTGGTCAGCCAGAGAGTGAAACGACAGGGAGATCTGCAGCCTTCAATAAATCCTGCAGTGTGGTAAGATCACTCACAGTGCACAGAGCAGAGATCAATGAGAGGGCTTCAAATATCGGAGAAGAAAACATGATACCGATATAGTTCTGGAGGGGGAGCACTGTGCAGACACACGCCTGGCTCAAACGTCTACTTTAACTTACGTTGTACTGAGACAGCATCGGGAGTTCAGAGTTATCAATCCAGGCCTGTGCTGTCTTCGTGAGCATCAGTACAACAGAGGTTAAAGCAGGCCTCCGACGAGAGGTTGGGAATGCTGCCTGGGATCTTTCTGTTCTGTGTTCTCCCTCCAACACTGTACTAAGCCTCATTACTCTGCAACACTGTACCTATGGCATTGCTTGTCCACCAGTATTTTCAATAAATTTGGTCACCTATAACAGTTCCTGTCGCTGTAACCTCCTCCCTGCCCGATGTTCCCTCCACATATTTGAAACGTACTGCATTCCCGATTACCATCCCTATCGCTGTAAATTACTTCAGTGTCTACAACATGCTTTATTTCGGTCCTCTAATCCTCTTTATCTGGACACAGAGTCATACAGCATGGAAACAGAACCTGTGTTCCAACCATTAATGCTGCCCATGTTTCCTATACCGAACGAGTCTCATTTACCTGCATTTGGCCCTTACCTCTTCAAACCTTCTCCTCTCCATGTACCTGTCCATCTAACAGCCCAAATGTCTGTTCCATGTTGTAATTGTTCTTGTTTTGCCCATGTGCCCCTGGCAGTCCGTTCCAAATCTGCACCATCTTCTGTGGATAATGTTGCCCCTCAGCTCCCTCTTTAAATCTTTGCTCTCTCGCCTCTCGTTTATGCCCTCTCTTTTTGGACTCCCTTACCCTTGGCCATTCACCATTCTGAGGCCTTACATGGCTTTGTAAAACTTTATAAGGTCATCCATAGCCTCCTCTGCCAAATACAAGTATTTAGGACAATGTTACAAATATCTCCAACTTATGTAACAAAGCTCTGGCCAGTGAGGGCCAGTGTGCCAAATGCAACTTTCCCCACCCTGTCCACCAGTGTTGCCACTTCCAAGGAACAATGTAACTGCACTCCTTGCTCTCTCTCTCTGTTCAACAAAACTGCTCAGAGCCCTCCCATTAACTGTGTTAGTCCGCTATGGTTTGTCTTAACAAAATCCAACACCATACTTCAACTCCATCTTTCATTCCTTGGTTCACTGGCCCAGTTGGTCAAGATCCCCTTTAATAACCGTGTTAACTATCCACTACAAAATTAATTTTATAATCTACAAACTTACTAACAATGATTCCTACATTCTCAACCAAATCATCCCAGCACCGATCCTCATAGCACACCGCTGACCTCAGGCTTACATTCTGAACAACAACCCTCTCCAACAACCCTCTGTCTCCTACTGTCAAGCCAATTTTGTATCCAGTTGGCTAGCTCCCCCTGATCACATGTGATCTCATCTTATGAACCAGTATCTCATGCTAAATTCCAACAAAGGCCCTGATGATGGTAATGTAGGCAATGTATGGTCACCACTTCAACAAAAGCCATCAAGTTAGTGAGACCTGACTTTGTCCGCACAAAGCCATGCTGACCCTCTTTCAGCAATCCTTGCCTTTCCAAATGAATGTGACTCCTGTCTGGCAGAATCATTTGTACAATTTACCCACCACTGACATCTCGCTAATTGGTCTTTAGAGCCCTGGCTTTCCATCACAGCCTTTCTTAATTAATGGAATAAAACCACATTCTTGTCATAGTTGTGCAGCTTGGAAACCTTCTTTTGGTATCAAACTAAACTCTTCCCAGCTTCCTGTTGCTGGCCCTTATTCCTCTAACTCTACCCTATTCCCGGAGTTATCCAAATGTCATTGAAACGTTGTAATTGTACCCACATTCACCCCTTCCTCAGGACGTTCATCCTAAAATCAAACCAACCTCTGTACAACAATTTTCCCCGCATATCTTCTTTCTGAACATCTCTCTCCACTAACCTGGGGAAAAGGCAACTGCAATTTACTCTATCCATATCCCTCATTAGTTTTCATAAACCTCAATAAGGTTACCTCTCAACTTTCAGGCTCCAGTGAAAAATGACTAACCAGCCATTTTTCAGAACTCAAACCTTCCACGCCCAGCAACATCCTGGTAAATCCCTTCTGAACCCCCTGCTGTTTAATGATACCCTCTGTATAACTGGGGCGACGAGAACTGGGCAGAGTATTGCAGAAGAGGCTTCAGCAATATCTGTACAATCTCAACATGACGTGCCAAATCCTACACTCAATGGACTTAGCAATAGTCAGGCTTGCCAAGCACTGTGTTATCCATCCTGTGATGCAAACTTCAAGAATTATGTACCTCCGCCTGAAGATTCATCTGCTATATAACACTAACCGAAGCCATAATATTAATTTTATAAGCTCTTCCTTGTTTGTTTTGCAAAATACATTACCTCGCATTTATTCAGATAGGTCGACATGGGTTTGTGAGTGGAAAACATTGTTTCACAAATTAGATTGATTCTTTGATGAAGTGACAAAGAATTAGATGAATGCAGAGCAGTCAACTGTGTCTACATGGACTTCAGCAAAGCATTTTCCAAGGAATGTAGAACATCTAGTCAAGAGGAAGAAGAACACTTACATGAGGTTGAGGTTGCAAGCATCGTGAGATCTGTATAGGATTATATGGGGCAGCACGGTGGTGTAGCAGTTAGCATGGTTGTCATATTGCACCAGGGACCTGATTTCGATTCCAGTGCCGGGCGACTGTCCGTGTGGAGTTTGCAAATTCTCCCCATTGATGCGTGGGGTTCCTCCAGGTGCTCTAGTTTCCATCCACCATCTGAAGATGTGCAGTTTAGGTGAACCAGCCATGCTAAATTACCCATAGTGTTCAGGGCTGTGCAGGATTGACACATTATGGAGAGTAATAGGCTGGGGAATGGTTTTGGGTTGGTTGCCCTTCAGAGGGTCAGCATAGAGTTGTCAGGCCAAATGGTCTGTTTCCACACTCTGGGGACGCTCTGAAAGTAGTCAGGAAATGAACTGAGGAAAGGACTTAAGATAGCTAGAGGGGGGCATGAAAAAGCTTTGTTGTTATGGATTAAGGAAAACTGTTAGGCATACTGCACTTATGTGAGAAACAAGAGGACGGTCAGCGTGGGGGTAGGGCCGGTCAGGGATAGTAGATGCAGTTTGTGCCTGAAGGCACAGGAGGTAGGGGAGGTTCTTAATGCATACTATACTTCAGTATTTACTACTGAGGGAGACCTTGTCATTTGTTAAGACAGCGTGAAAAGGACTGATATATGTGAACAGATTGATGTTAAGAAGGAGGATGTGCTGAGTATTTTGTAAAACTTAAGGACAGATACATCTAATGGACCAGACGGGATGTGCCCAAAGTGACGCATGAAGCAAGAGAGTGGATTGATGCGCCTTTGGTGATGACCTTTGCACTCTCACTGTCCACTGGAGTCAAACCAGATGATTGGAGGGCGAAAAATGTTACTCCCTTGTTCAAGAAAGGGAATAGGGATACTCCTGGGAATTACAGCGATCACATTCTTATGACTGTGCTGTGCAGATTATTGGAGAGGACTCTGAGAGACAGGATTTATGATTCCTTGGAAAACCATAGTTTGATTAGAGATAGTCAGCGTGGCTTTGTTAGGGGCAGGTCGTGCCTCACAAATTTTATTTAATACTTTGAGAAAATGATAAAGCAGGTTTATGGCTCATTCGGAAAGTACAGAGGCATGGGATACAGGGAATCCTGTCTGTCTGGATATAGAATTCCTGGCCCATAGAAGACAGAGGGTGATGTTAGATGGGAAGCATTCAGCATGGAGCTCGGTGACCAGTCGTATTCTGCAGGGATCGGCTGCAGGACCTCTGCTCATGGTGAGTTTTTTATAAACAACTTGGATGTGGTTGTGGAAGAATGTGTTAGTAATTTTGCCAATGACATGGAGGTTGGTGGAGTGGTGGATAGTGTGGAGGTCTGTTGTAGGTTGCACCAGGATATTGTCAGGATTCGGAACTGGGCTGAGAAGTGGCAGATGGAGTTCAACCTGGAAAAGTGTGAAACGATTCATTTTGGAAGGTCGAAATTGAATGCAGAATACAGGGTTAATGGCAGAGTAGTTGGTAGTGTTCTGGAACAGAGGGGTCTTGGGTTCCACGTCCGTCAATCCCATAAACTTGCCACCAAGCTGATAGGTTTGTTAAGAAGGAATATGATGTGTTGGCTTTCATTAGCTGGGGATTGAGTTTTAGAGCTTTGAGGTTATGCTGGAGATCTAGAGAGCTCTGTTTCGACCCCACTTGGAATATGTGTTCAGAACTGGTCCCCTCATTACAGGAAGGATGTCGAAGCTTTAGAGAGAGTAAAGAGGAGATTTGCCAGGATGCTGCCTACATTGGAGAGTATGTATTATGAAGAAAGGTTGAGGGAGATAAGGCTTTTCTCATTGGATTTAACAAAGGCGAGGGGTGACTTGGTAGAAGTGAATAATATAATGTTTGGCACAGATAGAGTGAATAGTGAGATACCTCTTTATCCTGTGGCAAAAACCGATATTCTGAGCGGGCATAATTTTAAGGTGATTGGCGGATGGCTAAGGAGAGATTTCAGAGAAAGTTTCTTTACGCACAGAGTGGTGGCTGGGGGGAGTGCACGGCGGTGGTGGTAGGAGAGTCAGAAACATTAGGGACATTTCATAGACCCTTGGATAGACACATGGATGGCAGTAAAATGAAGGGTATGTAGATTAGTTTGATCTAACAGTCAGATAAAAGGTTGGCATGGCTTCATGGCCGACGGGTCTTGTGCTCTATTGTTCTGTGTTCTACGTTCCGTATGGTAAACTGGGTAATACGATCAGATAAGTGTAAAAGGATATGGCATTCAGCAGGAACTAATGAACTGGTTACACAATTGGCTTGATGGTAGGAGACAGTGGGTGATTGGAGACATGAGTTTTTTTCTGACTGGAGGCATGTGAGTAACGGTGTAGCGGGCCAACTGTTGTTTGTCATTTGGCTAAATGGTTTGGATGGGAATATGATTTCCTGGTAAGTAGGTTTTTTGGGTGATACTGAAATTGGTGGTAAAGTGGACAGTGAAGAATGTTATTCATAATAGAACACGATGAACAGTACTGCTGGGATAATGGGCTGAAGAATAGCAGATGGAGTTTAATTAGATAAATGTGAAGTGTTCCATTTTGGTGAAACAAACTAGGGTGAGACTTGTACAGTTAATGTTCGGGCCCTGGGTAGTGTCATCAATCAGTGCCTCAGTGATGCAGGTACACAATTATTTGAAAGTGGTGCCACAGTTAGACAGGCTGGTGAAGTAGGCGTTTGGGATGGTTACCTTCATTGGGCAGAACATTGAGAGTAGGAGTTGGAATGTCATTGTGTGTCTGTACAAGACATTGGTGAGGCCACCATAAAAGCATGGTTGATCAGTCGGAAGAATCCTTTAGGGAAGGACATCTGACATTCTGACCTGGTCTGTCCTACATGTGAATCGAGATCCACAACAATATGATTAACTCTGATCTGCCCTCTGGGCTATTAACTTGGGGGCAGAGATTGCTGGCCAGGCAGTGACTCCCACATCCCATGAATGAATAAAGAAAAATACATATGTCCCTCTCTACCTCTGCAAACCCCTCCAGCTGCAGCAATCCGTACTGGCTTTGTAACACCGTTCAGGCCCTGACCACTCTCTGTAACACTCTCACCACCTCTCGTACCTTCACCTCTCGCTGTTCTTTTTGTGACATTGAACCCTGACAATGATTCCTCTTCCCACTACCCTCTTCCTGCTATCAGACCCTTTGCAGTCCCTTTAAAACTTACTCCTCAAACACACTATCACTTCAAGATTTTAAGTACTTTGTGGTGATCTTCTAAGCCTCATAATCTAATATCATACATTTGGTCCTGATTGAGGGGCCGGTAGGAATTTCTTGATGAGGATCTTTTTGGTTAAATGGAATGTCCTTTTGTTGAGTATTTTGCACTATCCCTTCAAATAATTTCCACTGTTCATTTACAGACACATGCTTTAGTCTGATTAGCCTGTTTACCTTGGTCAGTTCTTCTCTTAAACTCATGTAATTGCCTCTTTTTGTTTCTAGTTGTAGTTTGTCCTTTCTGTAATTCACTTTAAAACTTTATATTTATTTAAACTGCACTTTATCGCAATTTTCCGGCGGATCACTGAAGGTGACATTACTCATTCACTAAGTTTCATCACACGATCTTTCTGAGATAGTTACGTCCCTAGTCAGTTGCACAATGTGTTTTTCAAAGAAACACTGAAAAAAGAAGAAGCGAACTCCTCTTCCAATATCAATGTTGTCCGTGTGATTGTCCCAGATTATACTAATATGGAGGTTTTCCAAAATTATAACAATGCCTTTGTAAAATTTTCCAATGAGCTCCTGTGTAATGCAGTGATGAGCAATGAAATGCTGTTCGGTGGCTACAACTGTTCTGCTGCTTGTGTCTTTGGCAAGTAGTAGCCAGAATTTTCATTCAGACTGACTCTATCTCATGATCTGATGCCAAATGCTTTCTCTGTAATGCCTCTGTTATGCATTATTGTAAGTGTTGTCCGTTTTGCCTGAGTTGCACAAGGTTGTGAACCATTGAATATTTATGTCTCACCTTTTGTTCGCCCTGGAACCATGTCTCCCTGGTGTATAAATCTCTTTGATGTCTGTCACAAATCCATTACCTTATTGCAGAGACTTTGTCCATTCCAAAAAATAACATAATTAACTCTTCTCCTCAATTTCCTGTCACAA
This sequence comes from Chiloscyllium punctatum, assembly GCF_047496795.1. Classification (NCBI taxonomy): domain Eukaryota; kingdom Metazoa; phylum Chordata; class Chondrichthyes; order Orectolobiformes; family Hemiscylliidae; genus Chiloscyllium; species Chiloscyllium punctatum. The sequence continues at coordinate 4,878,017 of NC_092761.1, read as the reverse complement.
ACCGATTCGCTGGTTTCAAGTTTTTGATAAACTCTGTCCCTTCCTGTTCCTTTCTGCTTGTCTGCAGCCACAGTCCCATGCTGTTCAAATGTGTCACCGTTTCCCATTGGATTTGGAAAGCTCATTTCACCTGAACCATATCCATGCATCCTCTCTCAGTTTTAAGCTCTGTCCATAAATCTACCGACATGATTGGCCAGGACCTTGGTCCCAGCACGGTTCCAGTGGGACAATCTGAATGGATTATTTTTTTAAAATCTGGTATGGAATGTGAGTGTCTCTGGCTGGCCAGCCTTTCCTGCCCAGCCCAAGCTGCCCTTGAGCTGAGGAGCTTGCTGTGCCATTTAAGAGGGTAATTGAGAGGCAAACACTTTGCTGTGGGTACGTCGTGAAGACTACGTGAGGATGGGCAGATGTACTTCTCGAAAGGACAAGTGTTTGGGTGTCATATGTATTAATGGATTGTTAATTATTATTATTTATTTTCAAATATTGATTTGAAATTCCACCATTTCTGATGGTGGGATTCAAACCTGCCTCCCTTGAACATTAGCTGAAGCTTTGGATACATGCTCTAGCAATAATACCACGAGGCCATCACTTCACGTGCTCTCCCATTGTTCATCTCTGAGCACTGACACCAGTGCATCAGGAAGCTCAACCCATTCTTTGCAAACAATTGCTTGGTCCTGGAATCTTCCAGCAATCTGGTGATATCACTCAGTCTCTCTCCATGTGGTATCCCTCACTGTGGGTCTAATTGCTGCCTCTGTCAGTGTCTCTCGCTCTTGCAACTACACCAGATCCTGAGCCAACAGAATTCTCCACTCCAGAGTGACGCAGCAACACAGGCCAGGGATGGAGACTGGGATTTTCCAGATCTCTGTGGGGCACAGTGCCATTTGCCATGTGTAACCCTCACTACACCAGTCCAATTTCTCATTCTGTCTATTTCTCTGTCTCATGTAGATACTCAGGCAGTGCCTGACTCAATAGACTTCCCAGTTGCTGGGTGTCTCGTCCATCACCACTTTGAAGATGGTTGGTCAGCTAGAGAGAAAAAGGGCAGGGTGATCTTGAACCTTCAATAAATCCTGCAGAGAGGTAAGATCACTCACAGTGCACAAAGCAGAGAGAGCATTGAGAGGACTGCAAATATCAGGAAACAAGACATGACACAGATACAGTGCTGGTGTGGGAGCACAGTACAGATACACCCCAGGCTCAATCACCACCCCCACTGTAAGTTTTGTTGGACTAAGACCGCACCGTGAGTGAGTCAGTTATCAATCCAGGTCAGCACTGTTTTAGTGAACATCAGTACAACAGAGGGGAATGCTGGCCTTCTACGAGAGGGTGGGAATGCTGCCTGCGATCTTTCTGTTCTGTATTAGCTCTCCAATACTACCTATGGCATGTCGCATAGACTAGTGTCTTCAAAAATGTATAACTCCTACATCAGTTCCCATCACTGTAACTTCCTCTCTTCCCCGCAGTCTCTCCACATATTTGAAATGTACTGCATTCCAGATTACCATCCCTATTGCTGTAACTTGCTTCAGTGTCTACAACTTGCCTTATCTCGGTAGTCTCCTCCAATAACGGGAGACAGAGTCTTGCAGCATGGAAACGGTTTCTTAGATCCAACCAATCCATGCAGACCAGATTTCCCAAACTGAACAAGTCACTTTTGCCTGCGTTTGGCGCTTATCTCTTCAAACCTTCTCCTTTCCATGTAACTCTCCATGTACCTGCTCAAAAGTCTTTTACATATTGTCATTATTCTTGTTTCTCCCAAATGTCCCTGGCAGTCCGTTCTGTCTGTGCACCATCCTCTGTGGATAATGTTGTCCGTCAGCTTCATCTATAAATGTTTGTTCTCTCACTTCCCATTTGTACCCACGAGTTTTGGACTCACCCACCCTTGCCTATTCACCTTACTAAGGCCCCACATGTTTTTCTAAACCTTTGTAAGGTCACCCCTTATCCTCTCATGCTCAGGAGGAAATGTTGAAAACAATGTTACAAATACCTCCAATTCTTGTCCTCAATGCTCTGACCAATGACGGCAAGTGTGCCAAATGCCGCTTTCCCGGCCCTAACTCCCTGTAATACCACTTCCAAGGAACAATGTAACTGTCTCTGTTCGACAACAATGCCCATGGTCCTACCATTAACCGTGTTAGTTCTCCTTGGTTTGTCTTAACAAAACACAACACCTTAATTAAACTCAATTTTTCATTCATTCGTCCACTGACCCAGTTGGTCAAGAGCCCCTTTGATTATTATATTCACTGCCCACAACACTATTAACTTGATCATCCACAAACCTATGAACAATGACTCCTGTATTCTCAACCAAATCGTTTAAGTCGATGATGCACATCAGTGGACCCATCCTTATTGCACACTGCTGGTCACATGACTCCAGTCTGAACAACAACTCTCTCCCACCACCCTCTGTCTCCTACTGTCAAACCAATTTTGTCTCCAGTTGGCTAGCTCCACCGATCCCACGTGATCTTACCTTATGAACCAGTATATCATGCTGAATCCCGTCAAACGTCCAACTGACGTTGGTATCGACAATGTATGGTCACCACTTCAGCAAAAGCAATCAAGTTTGTGAGATCTAACTTTGTACTCACAAAGCTGTGCTGACTATCCTCCATCAGTCCTGGACTTTCCAAATTCATGTAACTCCTGTTCCACAGAATCACATCCACAAGTTATCCACCACTCATGACCGACTAATTGGTCTTTCTTTCCCTGGCTTTCCATCGCAGCCTTTCTTAAATAATGGGAAAAAAACATATTCTTGTTATAGCCGTACAGCATGGAAACAGACCCTTCAGTTGGTACCAACCATAATCTCAAACTAAACTCATCCCAGCTGCACCGTTGCTGGCCCATATCCCTCCAAACCTTTCCTATTCACGTACTTATCCAAGTATTGTTTAAACGTTGAAATTGTACCCACATCCACCCCTTCCTCACGAAGTTCATTCCACACTCAAACCACCCTCTGAATAACAATTTGCCCCTCATGTCATTTTTAAAAAAATCTCTCTCCTCTAACCTTAAAAATGTTGCCCATTCTCTTGGGACTTCCCCATCCTGAGGAAAAGGCAACTGCCATCAACTCTATCTGTATCCCTTTTTTAAATTAAACTTCCTAAGGTCATCTCTTAACCTCCAGGCTCTAGTGAAAATTGATTCAGTCTACCCAGTCATTTTTAATAACTCAGGCCCTTCATATCTAGCAACGTCCTGGTAAATCTCTTCTGAACTCCAAACAGCTTAATAATATCCTTCATATAACTGGGTGACCAGAACTGGACAGAGTATTGCAGAACAGGCCTCACAAATGTCTGTACAATCTCAACGTGACGTCCCAAATCCTCCACTCAATCGACTGAGCAATAGTCCAGCATGCCAAGCATTGTCTTATCCATCCTGTGATGCAAGCTTCAAGAATTATGTACCTGAACCAGGAGGTCCCTGTGCTCTAAAACACTAACCGAAGCCCTGACATTAATTATAAAACCTCTACCCCATTGTTTGTTTTGCTAAATGCATTACCTCTCATGTATTCTATTAACTTCCATCTACAATTTTTCAGCCCATTCCCCTATTTAGTAAAGATTCCTTTGTAATCTTAGCAAACCTCCTTCACTGTCCACGATTACTGTCACCGGAACGAACATATTGGCCCGGGGCTCCACAATTTCTTCCTCAGCATCCCATCGTGTCCTGGCGCTTAATCAGGGTCCTGGAGCTCTCCATACCTTTGTGTTTTAAAACCTCCAGCACCATCTCTTCTGGTTTATGCACTTTTTTTCAAGTCATAGAGATGTACAGCTTAGAAACAGACCCTTCGGTCCAACTAATCAATGCTGACCAGAAGATCAAAATAAATCCATCCCACTTACCATCATTTGGCCCATGGACCTCTAAACCCTTTCTATTCATATACCCATCCAGATACCTTTTAATCGTTGTCATAGTATCAATCTCTGTTACTTTCTCTCTCTTAGCTCATTCCATACACTCATCACCATGTGCGTGAAAAAGCTGTCCCTTCAGTCCCTCTAACCTTAATCCTATGCCGTCTAGTTTTGGACTCCCCAATCCCTGGGAACGAACTTGAATGTTACCCAATCCATATCCCTCATGTTTATATAAACCTCTGTAAGGTCACCCCTCAGTCTCCGATGCTCCACGGAAAATCACCCCAGCTTATTCAGAAACAACCATGGCAACATCTTGTGAACCTTTTCTGATCACTTTCTAGTTTCACAACATCCTTCCTAAAGCGGGGATACTGGAATTGCAGAGTATGCCAGTTGTGGCCTAACATATTACTCTTGATCCCCGACTTCCCCAGTCTTCGTCCATAGTAAGGTCTGGAGTGAAAACATTGTTTAGGGTCGTAGCCATATCTTCCAGTTCCACACATCGATGGCCTCAGTGATCTTTAAAGGCCCCTGTTTTGTCTCGAGTTACTCGTTTACTCCTAATATATTTATACAATCAGTTTTGGGTTTCATGATCGTTCTCTGCAAAGGCTATTTTAGTACTCATTGCTCATTTCTGATTTCCATCCAAAGTGCATTCCAACAGCCCCTGTTCTCCTCAGGGATTCCATTGATCCAGCTGGCTATACCTGATGTGCCCCCTTTTCCTTGACCAGACCCTCAATAGACAGCCAGTGTTTCCGATTGCTGTCAGCATTGAGCTGCACACAATCAGGAATATGCTGGCGCTGAACACTTAACGTGTCCCACTTGCAAAATGTTCTCATTTGCTAGGCTTCCCTTTCCTTGCAAATAGACTCCCCAGTCACCTGTTGAAAGTTTCTGGCTGATAGGATCAATATTAGTCTGGCCTCGTTTTGTAACTTGAACTTGTGGATCAGACCTGTCCTTTTCCATAGCTATTTTCAAACTAATAGAACTGTAATCACGTTGGCAAAATGGTTTCCCACGAGCACCTCAGTCCCTTTCCCGACCTTGTTTCCCAAGGGAAGGTCAAGTTTTGCCCCTTTCTCTTTTCAGTCCATTTACATATTGATTGAACGTTTCTGGAATGCAATTACTAAATTCCTACCTTGCAAGTGCTGAACACTAGCAGTCCCAGACTCGGTTTTGAAATTTTCAGAACTCCTATCATGATAGCGCTATTATTATGATCGATATTTCAGATCTCCTGACATATTTGTTCCTCAGTCTGACACTGGTTATTCAGGGTCAGTAGGACAATCGTATCAAAGTGATGACCCATACTTTTTTCTCAGTTCCGTTAAAATAGCTTAAATGGGTGATCCCACAGAAATATCCAATCTTAGTACTGCTGTGATTATTCATGCAATCAAAACCCATCACCACGCGTCCTCTCTTGCCTCCCCTTCGATACTTCCTGTAGCATCTCCACATTGAAGCATTGAGCTGCCAGTCATGTCCCTCCCTCAGCTGTGTTTCTGTAATAACCATAATATCCCAGTCCCATGTTCCAATCCATGCCCTGAGTTCACCTTCCTTAGGTGTCAGGCTCCTTTCATTGAAATAAATGCAGTTTAATAATCAGTTTTTCCGCATTCCTTGTTATGTTCTTGTCTGTTGTAATTCCTCTCGTTAACTTGTGTACCAGCCTCGATCTTCTTTCTGCCTTACGACTGTTTAATGTGCAACACCCTGCCAGACTAGTTTGTATTCTCTCAAGCAGCTCTTGCAATTCTCCCCCCCAAGATATGCCCCCCCTCCCCACTCCCCGGCTCCCTGTTTAGTTGTCTTCCCCAACCTGTCAACGTGTGCTGACACCTGCAACGATCGATGTACTTATCCACCAATGTCCCTGTGTTCCTTGGTACTGCGCAAGGACCGACCATTCATTATGTCTGTCCTTTGCTTGTCATACTTCCCACAGGGTATTACCTCACTTGGATCACCAATAATATCTGCTCAGATTATCATCTGATCGATAGTAGACTGTAGCTGGAGCCCATCCTCCTCACTGTGAACAACATCCTCACCTTTCATGTCATCTGCAAACCGACGAATGATATCTTCTGCTTTCACTTCGGAGTTGTTATTCCACAGAATAACCAGCGATGGTTCCTGCACAGATCCCTGCGGTACACCCGCTAGTGAAAGAATTTCAAACACGAAGAAGTCTATCCACCAATTTTGTTTCCAATTTGCCAAGTTGCATTGAATCCCTGGGGCTGTTTCCTTTTGGACCAGCCTTCCATGTGGAAGCTTGTCAAAGGCCTTATTCAGGTCCATGTAACCCACATCATCTGTACTGCCCTCATCAATTTGCGAAGACACCACTTCAAAAAACTCCACTGAATTCTTCAGACAATTTCTTCCTCTATCAAATCAGTGAAAATACGGCCGAGTTGATTTGAAAGTGTTGATTCAACCTCAGAATTGTTCCCAATATCCCTCTCCCTGCTGTCAGACTACCTACTCTGTAATTATCTGGCCTATCCCTGCTGCCCTCCTTGAACAAAGGAACCACATTAGCGATCCTCCAGTCATTCAGCACTTCACCTGTGGCCAGCAAAGTATTAAATATATTCGCCAGGGCCCCAGCAGTATCCTCCCTTACCTTCCAAAGCAGCTGGACACTGGGGAATTCTCCACCTTTATGCCTGTGATAGCAATTTAATACCTCTTCCTGATTGTTCTTACCATGCTCTAGAGTCTCACCATCCCACTGAAATCGCTGGCTACAATGTTTTTCTTCTGTGTGAATACAGATGGGAAGTATTCATTGAAGACCTCAACTACTTCCTCTGGCTCCATGCACAGATTGTCCCTTTTGGTTTCAAACAGGCCCCACGCTTTAGCTGGGAATCCTCTTCCGCTGACTCTACTCATAACATACCTTGTAACATTTCCTTAACAATATTTTAAGGAGGATATTGCTACCCATTCTTTGAACCTATTTTAAGGTCCCCATTGTACTCTTGATATTTTTGAAGGGCTTCACCTGTTTCCATCGCACTGTACTTCCTTTGTCCAACTCACAGTATTGCTTGACCAGTATTCACTGTGGTTACTGCCTTTGTCATTCACTCTTCAGGAAGCACCCTGGCTCGGAATTATCACTTTAACATTCTTCCCTTTTCCGAATATGAACCCAACTACAAATAGTTCCTCCCAGTCTGTGTTTGCCAGATCCTGTCTCGTGATAGTGATAATGCCCAGTGACAGTGATATTCTAATGATTAGGGGGTTTGGCCTCTTCACTTCTGCACTATCCTTTTTTCCCAAAATGACTTTTAAACCGAGTGTTATGACTACTATCGCCAAAACGTTACAAAAATCCTTCTGTCTATCATCTTGTTCAGCACCTAATGCCCACTCTGTCTGTTACATCCAGCCCTTACTGACCTCGCCATCAGTGTTCCTTCCTCCAGCCTCTCGAGCACATGATGTCACTGTAGCCTTCTCCAGTCACCGCAGCACTCCTCCATTCTGTTCAACAGCACCTCATTACCTCTAAACTTCCACCATTCATTTCACCTCACTGACTGTACAGAGTCCTCCAGTTCCTACAGCATTTCCTGCCAACCCTCCCTTTGTGTAACGTTCTGTAGCCACCTGAACGCTCCCTCTCTCTGTGTGTCCCTCTCTCTTTGTGTCTGTCTGTGTCTCTGTCCCTCATCTTTCTGTCTCTCTGTGTCCCTCTCTCTCTCTATCTATCTCTCTCTGTCCCTCTCTCTCTCTGTCTCTCTGTCCCCCTCTCTGTCCCCCTCTCTCTGAGTCTTTCTCTCTCTCTGTGTCCCTCTCTCTCACTCTGTGTCCCTCTCTCTCTCTGTGTCCCTCACACTCTCTGTGTCCTTCTCTCTCTCAGTGTCCCTCTCTCTCTCTGCCCCTAGCTCTCTCTCTCTCTGTCACTCTCTCCGTGTCCCCCCATCTCTCTGTGTCGTTCTCTCTGTCCGTCACTCTCTCTGTGTCCCTTTCTGTCTGTCTGTGTCCCTCTCTGTGTCTCTCTCTATCTCTCGCTGTCCCTATCTCTGTCTCTGTCCCTCTCTCTCTCTGTCCCTCTCTCCCTCTCTGTGTTCCTCTCTCTCTGTCCCCCTCTCTCTCTCTCTCTCTCTTTATCCGTCTCCCTCTCTGTTTCCCCCTCGCTCTATCTGTCCCTCTCTCTCTCTGTCCCTCTCTCTCTGTGACCCTCTCTCACTCTGTCCCTTTCTCTCTCTCTGTGTCCCTCTCTCCTTGTGTCCCTCTTTGTCTCTCTGTCCCCCCTCCCTCTCTGTGTCCCTCTCTATCTGTCCTTATCTCTGTCTCTCTCTGTGTCCCTCTCTTGATCTCTCTCTCTCTCCCTCTCCCTCTCTCTGTCTCTCCGTCCCCTCTCTCTTGCTCTTTATCTCTGTCCCACTCTCTCTCTGTCCCTCTCTCTCTCTGTCCCTCTCTTTCTGTGTTGCAGTCAAATATCTGAAGGACAGGGAATCCTTAAGCAGAGACGCAGAGTTAAACTCAGTTTACTCTCTCTCCATCACACACACACACACCCACACATAGAAACTGAACATAATCTGGAGAAATGTCCATGTGCAGCACAGATTTCCAAACTAACTCAGTCACAGACAAAAACCCCGCTCTCTGGCCAGTCCCCACTTCCAGACCCAGGGAGGTTTTGTCCCTGACCCAGGGCAGGTTTCTGACTGGATATCATTACATTGCAACATGAAGGTACTGAGTGTAACAGTTTGATACATCCCATTTGTCTCACTTATCTTCAATCCTGTTGGAAGATACTTAGACCAACAGACACACAAAGTTCCAGAAAGAGCTTTGTTTAATTGCAGGTGTATTTTTTTTTTATTTGCAGACAACACACAATTTGAACCCACAGAAGGTCAGTGTGGGATTTGAGAAACCCTTCATTTTGCGAAAAGGCCGAGCCAAGCAGGATTTTGATCCAACGCTGCAAATCTACAATTAAGTGACTGAGCTCTTTCAGAGTTTGTATATTATGTTTCTCTCATATACTAGGAGCTTGGAAAGTAAGGCAGACTTTACTGGACTGTCACACTGTCTCTCTGCACTCACTGTAAACAGGTTCTGGGATTTGCATTTTAATCACCTTCAAAGAGCTGTCTCCATTTCCTATCTCTGCTGGCATCAATGAAAGGAAATGACTTTTGACACATTGCCCACTCTCTCTTGCTGACAGTATTCCTGACACAAATCAGTCAAGCAGACATTTTAGATTTGTCCACAGTCTCCATTTTATATCAGTAAAACGATGACATTGAGTTTATAAATAAGGAAAAGCAAGAGAGACTGGCAACATCAATACAGTTTGAAAATATAGAAAACATTGAACACGCACACAGAATCACGCACAAACAGACATACACAGACACGCAGAATCACACACACAGAGATACAGACACCTTCCAGAAGCTGTCTCCATTTCCTATCTTGCAAGTGAATTCATGTTATGATGATACATTCATACTGGACATTATACAGCTTATGAGACTTTCCCCATTGTGACAGAAATTCTGCCCCAATCTGAAACTTGGAGATATGTAACAGGACAGAAATGAACCAACAGCTTTCTGTGTTCCTGCTCCCAATGTAACACTTGACCATTTAGTTTATCTTCTCTTCAGTCTATCATCCAACAAAGACCACTTCACAGATCCAATAACAGATCCCCAGGAGTGAGTTCCAGACTGGAATCTAATTGAGGGGTTTCGGGATTACATAGAGCATATGAGATAACCAGGAGTGAGGGACAGACAGGAATCTAATCGAGGGGTTCGGTGTGGTTTACATACAGCATATGAGATACCCAGGAGTGAGTTACAGACTGGAATCTAATCGGAGGTTCGGGGTGGTTTATATACAGCAAAACAGATACCCAGTAGTGAGTTACAGACTGGAATCTAATCGAGACGTTTGAGGTGGTTTATATACAGAATAACAGATAGCAAGGAGTGAGACCCAAAATCGCGGAGTCATACAGTCATAGAGATGTACAGCATGGAAACAGACCCTTTTGGTCCAACCCGTCTATGCAGACCAGATATCCTAACCTACTCTGGTCTCTTTTTCAAGCACTTGGCCCATCTCCCTCTAAACCTTCCCATTAATACACCCATCGAGCTGCATTTTAAATGTTGCAATTGTACCAGCCTCCACCACTTCTTCTGACAATTCATTCCATTCATGTACCACCTTCTGAGTAAACAAGTTGCCCCTTAGGTCTCTTTAATATCTTTCCCCTCTCACACTAAACCTATGCCCTCTAGTTCTGGACTCCCCCACCCCAAGGAAAAGACTGTGTCTATTTATCCTATCCATGCCCCTCATGATTTTAAAAACCTCGATAAGGTCACCCCTCAGCCTCTGATCTCCAGGGAAAGCAGCCCCAGACTATTTAGCCTCACCCTGTAGCTCAAATTCACTAACCCTAGCAACCTCCTTGTAAAACCTTTCTGAACCCTTTCAAGTTTCACAACATTCTTCCAATAGGAAGGAGACCAGAATTGCACGCCATATTCCAACAGTGGCCTAACCCATGTCCAGTCCAGCTGCAACATAACCTCTCAATGCCTACACTCAAAACACTGACCAATAAAGGAAAGCATACCAAACGCTGCCTTCATTATCTTAACCACCTGCCACTCTACTCTCACGGAGCTACGAAACTGCACTTCAAAGTCTCTTAGTTCAGCAACTCTCCCTCGCACCTGACCATTAAGTGTATAAGTCCTGCTTAAATTTGCTTTCTCAAAATGCAGCACCTCGTGTTTATCTAAATTAAATTCCATCAAGTGGAATATAATTGAAAGTTTTGGGGTGTTTTTGAAACATGCAAGTCACACATACATGGAAGTGAGTTACACGTTGGAATCTAATCGAGAGGGTTCCGGGTGATTCATATAATCCCGACAGTGGGGAAACAAGCCCTTCAGCCCAACAAGACCACACTGACCCTCCAGAATAATAACCCATCCAGACACATTTCCCCACATTTACGCCTGAATAATATACCTCACAGACCCATCGCTGACTACCATGGGCAATTTTAACAGGGTTTGTATTGGATGGTTAATATACAGACAAACAGATACCCGGGAGTGTGATACAGACTGGAATCTAATCAAAAGATTGACGTCGCTAATGTGCAGAATCCCTTAAAATTGGAAGTCAGTTACAGATTGGAATTTTATCAAGGGGTTTTGGGATGATTATGTGTAGAATAACAGATACCCTGGAGTGAGTTACAGATTGGAATCTAATCGAGGGTTTCAGGGTGGTTTATATACAGAATAACAGTTAGCCATGAGTGAGTTATAGAGTCATAGAATCATAGAGATGTAAAGCATGGAAACAGACCCTTCGGTCCAACCTGTCTAGGCCGAAAAGATATCCCAACCCAATCTAGTCCCACCTGCTAGCACCCGGCCCATATCCCTCTAAATTCTTCCTATTCATATACCCATCCAAATGACTCTTAAATGTTGCAATTGTACCAGCCTCCACCACTTCCTGTGGCAGCTCACTCCATACACGTACCACCTTCTGCGTGAAATGGTGTCCCTTAGGTCTCTTACATATCTTTCCCCTCTCAAACTAAACCTATGCCCTCTAGTTCTGGACTCCCTGACCCGAGGGAAAAGACTTTATCTATTTATCCTATCTTATCCATACCCCTCATAATTTTGTAAACCTCTGTAATGTTACCCCTCAGCCTCCGACACTCCAGGGAAAACAGCCCCAGCCTGGTCAGCCTGTCCCTGTAGCTCAAATCCTCCAACCCTGGCAACATCCTTGTAAATCTTTTCTGAACACTTTCAAGTTTCACAACATCTTTCCGACAGGAAGGAGACCAGAATTGCACGCAATATTCCAAGAGTGACCTAAACAATGTTCTGTACAACCACAACATGACCTCCTAACTCCTGTACTCAATACTCTGAACAATAAAGGAAAGCATACCAAAAGCCTTATTCACTATGTTATCTACCTGCGACTCCACTTTCAAGGAGCTATGAACCTGTACTCCAAGGTCTCTTTGTTCAGCAACACACCCTAGGACCTTACCATTCAATGTAGAAGACCTGCTAAGATTTGCTTTCCCAAAATGCAGCACCTCACATTTATCTGAATTATGCTCCATCTGCCACTTCTCAACCCATTGGCCCATCTAGTCCAGATCCTGTTGTAATCTGAGGAAACCCTCTTCGCTGTCCACTACATCTGTAATTTTGGAGTCATTTGCAAACTTACTAACTGTTCCTCTTATGCTCGCATCCAAATCATTTAGTAGAGGGCCCAACACTGATCCATGTGGCAATCCACTGGTCACAGGCCTCCAGTCTGAAAAACAACCCTCCTCCAAAACCCTTTGTCTTCTACCTTTGAGCCAGTTCTGTATCTAAATGGCTACTTCTCCTTGTATTCCATGAGATCTAACCTGCTAATCAGTCTCCCATGGGGAACCTTGTCGAAAGCCTTAATTAAGTCCATATGGATCACATCTACTGCTCTGCCCTTATCAATCTTCTTTGTTACTTCTCCAAATAACTCAATCAAGTTTGTGAGACATGATTTCCCACGCACAAAGCTATATTCACTATCCCGAATCAGTCCTTGCCTTTCCAAATACACATATATCCTATCCCTCAGGATTCCCTCCAACAACTTGCCCATTGCGGCGGTCAGGCTCACCGGTCAAAAGTTCCCTGGCTTGTCTTTACCGCCCTTCTTAAACATTGGCACCCCGTTTGCCGATCTCCAGTCTTCTGCCATCTCACCTGTGACTATCGATGATACAAATATCTCTGTAAGAGGCTAAGCAATCACTTCTCTAGCTTCCCACAGAGTTCTCGGGTACACCTCATCAGTTCTTGGGTTTTTATCCACCTTTAACCATTTCAAGACATCCAGCACTTCCTCCTCTGTATATCTGGACATTTTGCAAATGTCACCATCTACATGTTTCATATCCTTTTCCACAATAAATATTGATGCAAAATATTCATTTAATATCTCCCCCAGTTTCTGTGGCTCCACACAAAGGCCGCCTTACTTATCATTGAGGTGCCCTTTGTCCTTAATATCTTTGTAAAAGCACTTTGGATTCTCCTTAATTCTATTTGCCAAAGCTATCTCATGTCCGCGTTTTGCCCTCCTGATTTCCCTTTTAAGTATACTCCAACTTCCTTTATACTCTTCTAACGATTCACTCGATCTATCCTGTCTATTCCTGACATATGCTTCCTTCTTTTTCTGAGCCAAACCCTCAATTTCGTTAGTCCCTATAACTGTATAGCATTCCCTATAGCATTCCCTATAACTGCCAGCCTTCTCTCTCTCTCTGTGTCCCTCTATCTCTCTGTCCCCCCTCTCTGTCTCCCCTTTATCTCTCCCCACTCTGTGTCCCCTCTCTCTGCCTCCACTCTCTCTGTCCCCCCTCTGGGCCCCCCTCTTTCTCTGTCCCCCTATCTGTCCCCCTCTCTATCCCCCTCTCGCGATCCCACTCTCTCTGTCCCCCTCTCACTGTCCCTCTCGCTCTGTCGCCATTCTCTCTTTATCCCCCTCTCTCTGACCCTCTCTCTCTGAACTCCTCTCTCTGTCCACTCTCTCGCTCTGTCCTCTCTGTCTCTCTGTCACCTCTCTCTTTCAGTCACATCACTCTCTCTGTCTGCTCTCTCTCTAAGCCCTCTCTTTCTGTCCCCCTGTCTCTGTTCCCCCCTCTCTGCCCCCATTCTCTGTCCGACCCTCTCGCTCTTTCCCCTCTGTCCCCCTCTCTCTGTCACCCCCTCTCTCTGTCTCCCCCTCTCTCTAACCCGTCTCTGTCTCACCTTCTCTCTGTCTGCTCTCTCTCTGTCCCGCCCTTCTCTCTACCCCCTCTCTCTGCCCCATCTCTGTCTGCCACTCTCTGTTCCCCTCTCTCTGTCCACCCCTCTCTCTGTCCACCCCTCTCTCTGACTCCCTCTCTCTGCCCCCTCTCACTGCACCCCTCTCTCTATCCACCCCTCTCTCTGTCACCTCTCTCTGTCCTCTTCTCTCTGTCCACCTCTCTCTGTTCCCTCTCTCTCTGGCCACCCCTCTCTGTCCACCCCTCTCTCCGTCCAACGCTCTCTCTGTACCCACGTCTCTATAATCCCCTCTCTGTATCCCTCTCTTTGTCCCCCTCACTCTGTACCCCTCCCTGTGTCCCCATCTCTCTGTCCCACACTCTCTCCCTCCCCACGCCCTGTTCCCCTCTCTCTGTTCCTCTCTCTCTGTCACACCCTCTCTCTGACCCCCCTGTGCCCCCATTCTCTGTCCCGCCCTCTCGCTGTTTCCCCTCTGTCCCCCTCTCTCTGTCTCCCCCTCTCTCTACCACTTCTCTGTCTCGCCTTCTCTCTGTCCCGCCCTTCTCTCTTCCCCCTCTCTCTGCCCCCTTTCTCTATCCCCTCTCTCTGCCCCCATCTTTGTCTCCCACTCTCTGTTCCCCAATGTCTGTCCCCGTCTCAGTCCACTGTCTTTCTGTCCACTTCTCTGTCCCACCCTCTCTGTCCCCCCCTTTCTGCCCCCCCCTCTGCCCCCCTCTATCTCCCCCCCTCTGTGCCCCCTCTTTCTCTGTCCCCCTATCTGTCTCCCTCACTATCCCACTCTCTCTATCACCCTCTCTCTGTCCCTCTCTCTCTGTCCCCCCTCTCTTTGTCCCCCTCTCTCTGCCCCCTCTCTCTGTCCCCCTCTCTCTCTGTCCTCCTCTCTCTGCCCCCTCTCTCTCTGTTCTTCCTCTCTCTTGCCCCCTCTCTCTGTCCCCCTCTCTCTCTGACCTCCTCTCTCTGCCCCCCCTCTCTCTCTGTTCCTCCTCTCTCTTCCCCCCTCTCTTGCTCCCCCCTCTGTCTGACCGCACTCTCTGTCCCTTCGCTCTCTCTGTCCCCGTCTCCCTCTGTCTGCTCTCTCTCTCTAGCCCCTCTCCATCTCTGTGCCCTCTCTCTTTGCCACCTCTATCTGTTCCTCCCTCTGTCCCCTCCTCAGTCTCCCTCTCTCTGCCCCCCTTCTCTGTCCCACACCTCTCTCCTCTCTCTCTCTGTCCCCCTCTGCCCCCATCTGACCCACCCCCCCCCTTTCTCCACCCCCCCCGACCACCCCTCGCTCTGACCCCACTCTCTCTGTCCCGCCCTCTGTCTGGCCCCTCGGAGTGTCCCTCCCTCTCTCTGTAACCCCCTCTGACACCCCCACTCTGTCCCCCTCTCTCTGTCGCCACCTCTCTATCCCGCTTCTCTGTCCCACTCCTCTCTCTGTCCCCCTCTCTCTGTGGCCCTCTCTCTGTCCCCCCTCTCTGTCCCCCCTCTATCTCTCCCCCCTTTGTGCCCCCTCTTTCTCTGTCCCCCTCTCTGTCGCCCTCTCTATCCCCCTCTCTCTGTCCGCCTCTCTCTGTCCCCCTCTTTCTCTCCCCTCTCTCTCTCCCCCTCTCTCTGCCCCCTCTCTCTGTCCCCCCTCTCTCTGTCCTCCTCTCTCTGCCCCCCCTCTCTCTCTGTCACCCCTCTCTCTTCCCCTCTCTCTTGGTCTCCCCTCTCTCTGATCGTCCTCTCTGTCCCTTCTCTCTCTCTGTCCCCGTCTCCCTCTGTCTGCTCTCTCTCCAGACCCTCTCCATCTCTCTCTGCCCCCTCTATCTGTCCCTCCCTCTGTCCCCTCCTCAGTCTCCCTCTCTCTGCCCCCCTTCTTTGTCCCACACCTCTCTCCCTCTCTCTCTGTCCCCCTCTGCCCCCATCTGACCCACCCCCTTACTCCCCCCACCGACCACCCCTCGCTCTGACCCCACTCTATCTGTCCCGCCATCTATCTGGCCCCTCTGTGTGTCCCTCCCTCTCTCTGTAACCCCGTCTGACCCCCCCACTCTGTCCCCCACTCTCTCTGTACTCCTTTTCTGTCCCCACTCTCTGTCAACTTCTCTGTCCCCCTCTCTCCCCCTCTCTCTCTGCCTCGCCCTCTCTCTGTCACCCCTCTCTCTGTCCCCCCCTCTCTGTCCCCTTCTCTCTGTCGCCCTCTCTCTGTCCACCCCTCGCTGTTCCCCCATCCCTCTCTCTTTGTCCCACGTTTCTCTCTCTCACCTCTCTGTCCACCCCTCTTTCTGTACTCCACTTTTACTGTCCCCAATCTTTCTTTTATCTCCTCTCTGTCCCCCTCTCCCTGTGCCCCCTCTCTCTCACCGCTCCCTCTCTCCCCACTCTCTATCCCCCACTCTCTATTCCCCACTCTCTCTGCCCCACTCTCTCTGACCCACTCTCGCTCTGTTGCCCTTCTCTCTCTCCCCCTCTCTCTGTCGTTCCTCTCTCTTTCACCCTCTCTCTGTACCCCCATCTCTGTCCCCCTGTCTCTCAGTTTACCCCTCTCTAACCCTTCTCTCTGCGCCTCTCTCTCTGTCCCCTCTCTATCTGTCCCCACTTCCTGTCCCCTCTCTCTCTGCCCCCCTCTAGCTAGCCCCCCTCTATCTGTCCCCTGTCTGTGTCCCCCCTCTCTGAACCCCTCTGTCTGTCCACACGTTCTCTGTCCCCCTCTCTGTCCACTCCTCTTTCTCTCCACCCCTCTCTCCGTCCACCCCTCTCTCTGTTCCGTCGTCTCAGTACACAACTCTCTTTCCCCCCTCTCTGTCCCCCTCTCTCTGTTCCCCCTTCTCTGTCCCCATCTCTCTTGTCCCCTCTCTCTCCCTTCCCCACTCCCTGTTCCCCTCTCTCTCTGTCCCAACCACTCTCCATCCCCCCTCTGTCCCCTTCTCTGTCCCGCCCTTTCGCTGTTCCCCCTCTGGTTCCCCCTATCTCTGTCCACCCCTCTCCGACTAGACCTCTCTCTGTCCCCCTCACTCTGTCCCGCCTTTCTCTCCACCCCCTCTCTCGCTCCCGCCCTTCTCTCTTACCCCTCTCTTTGTCTCCGCTCTCTGCCCCATCTCTATCCCCCACTCTCTGTTCCCCCTCTCTGTCCCCGTCTCAGTCCACTCCCTCTCTGTCCGCTTTCTCTGTCCCCCTTCTCTATCCAACCTCTCTGTCTCCCTCTCTCTCTCCTCCCTCTCTCTGTCCCCCTCTGTCTACGTCCCCCTCTGTATGTCGCCCTCTCCGTCTGTCCCCCTCTCTGTCTGTTCCCCCTCTCTGTCTGTTCCCCCCTCTCTATCCTCCCTCTCTGTCCTCCCTCTCTTTCCTCCCTCTCTGTCCCCCCTCTCTCTGCCCCCTCTCTCTGTCCCCTTCTCTCTCTGTTTCCCCTCTCTCTGCCCCCTTCTCTCTCTGTCCCTCCTCTCTTTCTGTCGCCCACTCTCTGTCTCCCCCACTCTGTTTTGCCCTCTCTCTTTCCCCCTTCTCTGTCCCCTCTCTCTCTGTCCCGCTCTCTCTTTCTCGCCTACTCTGTTCCCCAACTCAGTCTTGCTCTATCTCTGTCCCCCTCTCTCTGCCCCGCCTCTCTGAACCACGCTCTCTGACCCCAAACTCTCTGTCCCCCCTCTCTCTGCCCCGTCTCTCTCTGTCCACCTCTCTCTGTTGGCCTCTCTATGTCCAACCCTCTCTATTTGCCCCCTCTCTGTCCCCTCTCTCGCTGTTCCGCCCATCTCTCTTCCCCCTCTCTGTCCACCCCTTTCTCAGTACCCCGCTTTTTATGTCCCCACTCTCTGTTTTCCTCACACTCTGTCCCCCTTTTCCTGTGCCCCCCTCTCTGTCCCACACTTTCTCTGTCCCCTCTCTGTCCCTCACCCCTGTCTGTCCCCCACTCTCTCTGCCCCACTGTCTCTGCCCCCTCTCTGCTCCCCATTCTGCCCACCCTCACACAACTCTCTGCCTCCCTCTCTCTCTCCCCCTCTGTCTGTCCCCCTCTCTCTCGCCCTTCTCTCTCTGTCCCCCTTCGTCTCTCTGTTCCTTTTCTCTGTCGCCATTCTCTCTCTGTCGTGACTCTCTCTGTCCCCCCTCTCTCCGACCCTCTCTCTGTACCCCCTATCTCTGTACCAATCTCTGTTCCCCCTCTCTCTCTCTGTCCCATTTCTATCTGTCCCCCCTCTCTCTCTCTGTCCCCTCTCTATCTGTCCCCCCTCTCTCTGTCCACCCCTCTCTCTCTCCACCAGTCTCTCCGGCAACCCCCTCTCTGTTCCCCCATCTCTGTACTCCCCTCTCTGAATCCCCCTTTCTCTGTCCCCCTCTCTCTCTCCCTTTCTCTCCCTCCCTCACTCCCTGTTCCTCTCTCCCTCTCTTTTCCTCACTCTTTGACCCACCCTCTCTGCGTCCCCCTCTCTGCCCCCCATCTGTCCCGCCCTCTGGCTGTTCCCCCTCTGTCACCCCCTCTCTCTGTCACCCCCTCTCTCTGTCATCCCCTCTCTCTGTCTCCCGCTCTCTCTGTTACCCGCTCTGTTTCGCCCTCTCTCTGTCCGCCGTCCATTCCCCCCTATCTCTGTCCCCCCTCTCTCTGTCCCCGTCCCTCTCACTGTCCCCCTGTCTCTCTCTCTCTGTCTCCCCGTCCCCCCTCTCTGTCCCCCTCTCTCTCTGTCCCCTCTCTCTCTGTCCCCATCTCTGTCCCCACTCTCTCTGTCGCGGTTCTTTCTGTCCCCCCTCTCTCTGCCCCCCTCTCTCTGTCACTCTCTCTCTGTCCCACCATCTCTGTCACCCCTCTCTCTGTTCACCCGCTCGCTGTCCCACCTCTCTCTATCACCCACTCTCTGACCCCTCTCTCATTATGCACTCCCCTATTTCTCTCTGTCCATCACTCATCTTATCTCTCCTTCCCACCAACCCCCTCCCTGTTACTTCACTCTCTCTCCACCTTCTCTCACTCTCGGATCGCAACCTCGGTCTCGCTTTCTCACCAAATCCCTCTTTTTCTCTCTGACTAAATCTCTCTGCCTTCCTGCCCCTCGCTCTGTGTCTCTCTACCAGTCTCTGTCTCCCTGACATGTCCCTGTCCCTCTGCTCCAGAGACTGGAGAGGGGGGATGGTTGGTGTGGCTGCATGTTGTTGGAGGGGTGGTTGTGAGATGATGGAGAGCTGTGGGAGGTGGGAGGAGGGGGAAATGTAGTAGAGACGGAATTGCGGGAGGGAGACAGACGGCAGGGGAGGGGGAGACGAATGAGCGGAGGCAGGAGGAGAAACCAGGCTTAGGGTTGTGTGTGAGAAAGAGGGGTGATCGAGGGATTGTAGAAGGGAGAGGTGGTGAGAAAGAGAGTGTGCAGAGAGAGGGAGAGAGAAATGAGGAGAAAGAGTAGGGGAGAGGAAATGGGGAGGTTAGGTTGAATTGGGGGGACTGAAGGAATTAAACCCAGCTCCTGGGCTCAGGGCGCGGTGCCCTCCCCTTCCCTGAGGACCAGGACTTGGGGCTGTGTCTGTCTCTCTCCAGCTCAGCTTCTCCAACACAAAGACACACAACAACATCGGTCACTCTGCTGCTTGGCACGATTTAATCAACATTTTTATTGCTTACAAATGGAAGTGATGGGTACAGTCAGTGGGATGGTGCCTTTTCTCACTGGCCCCTGAGTTGTGAGAAAAACTGAAGTGTTTCCCTGGAACCCCACCTGTGGGATAAGGATGGACAAACCAGCGCTACCCTCAGTCTGTTACAATAGCGACAGGCTGCTCCATCACTGAAACACTGAACTGAAATGAGAAAATGCCGGATGGATTGATTAATGAGGGAATTTGATGGATGGATGGATTTGGGTGAAGGGATGTTTCAGCACATTCTTCAGCTGCTGCCTGAACTTCGTCTGGATCACGGCATAAATCGCGGTGTTTGTGCAGCAACTGAGGAGCTGCAGCATGAATCCCAATTCCCCAACAAAGCGATGGAGAAAATAAGACCGATACCCAAAATGCCACATCCGGGCCCATATAGAAAACAGCATGAACGTTGACCATGACAGGATGAAATTGGCCGAGATCACAAACAGTAAAATGATGGATTTTTTTCGGTTTCTCATTTCAGTGTCAGACTGAGCGTCCCCATTGGTGTGAGCGCGGAGTCTCCTGCGGGCTCTGCTGGTCACTAAAATGTGTCTGACGGTGAGAACATTGAGCAGCAGAATCAGGAGAAATGGGACACCCGGGGTTAGAATGTGGTGGAGGAGCTCGATTGTGACCCAGACACTGGAGTATCGAACAGCGAGTGTTACATCACAAAACCAGGGGCGGTTCCCCAGCCGATAACGAGCCGTGAGCATAAAATACCGGGAAATGTTCTTTAAACAGCTCAGCACAGTCACTGCTCCCAGAACCACAGCCGCCATATTCACACTGCAATATTTACTTTTCAGCTTCTGGCAACAAATGGCCACAAACCGATCAAAGGTGAAAGTGACGGTGAACCAGACAGAGCAGTCAGTCGCTGCATAAAGCAGGACGGCGTGGATATTACACACGGGGACAGACTCCCTAAGGAAATAAAACTGTTCCCGATAAACAATGGGAATGTGTCTCAGGATCAGGTCGAGGATAATGATCAGGAGATCCGCCGCTGCCATGGCCCCCAGGTAACGTCTGACACATGGAGACAATCCACAATCTTTATAAAGCAGGACGTAGATGGTCACTAAGTTAACTGTGAGGAAGGAAAACAAACCCATTATCCATCAGCCTGGAGGCAAAGGGACCCGTTTGACTGGAGACCAAGTGAGATTTTCAAATGTGTTCCTGTATTCAGGCATTTATTAAAATAATTGGAGCTGGAATAACAAATGGGAAGGTCGGAATTACTGACAAAAATATGACATAAACCACAAGAAACCCTCCCTCTCCAAACACACAGAGACACATCCATAAGGACAGACGGTTTCTAGAACATTCCCACGCACTCGCTCACTCGAGACAAGACACATGTCACTCCTTTCCAGTTCCTAATGCGGAGGGTGGAAACATTGCTGTCCTGAAGGATTCTCTCCCAGTTTCCTGAAGAAAAAAGGAGTTTGGGAATTCCTGTATTTTGGTTTAAATTGTGGTCCATCCTGTGTTGGGAAGAAATGTAAACGCTGGGAAAACGTATTCACGCCTTTAACTGCCTGAGGGGCCTTTGGAACAGTGTCTCCTTCTCCCTGGAACGGGATCTCTTCCCTCGGGATCTTATCATTTGTTCAATTCACTGACGTCCGGCCGTTCACAAACAAAGTCAGGGACAGAATGTTTCGGAGAATGGCAGTTATAGAATGTTGAGGACAGAACTTTCCGGGGAACTCCTTGACCTCTCCATCACCTCCCCACACCACCAACATGATGTACGGCACCTGAACACACTGTAACATTAATGGTGTGAGAGACTGAGGGTTCAACTACAGGAATGGGAAGTAAAGATATTGCCAGATCAGCTGTAATGGTTAGATATACCACAATCTCAATCTACCTCACAGAACCAGCCCAGACACCATAAAGCCAGAGGAGATATCTATTCACCGTTGAATACGGTGTAGACCAGGCCAGTGTACTGCTCAGTACAACCCAGAAATCTGTCCAGATTCATCCATTGCACTGCTCAGTACAACGCAGCAATCTGTGACGAGTGGAACACTGCACAGACCAGATCAGGACCTTGATCTATAATCCCAGACCATATATCTGTCAGCGCGGTGAGCTGTGCAGACCACAGCAGTGCATTGATCAAGTAAAACACGGGCTAGATATCTTTCCAGAACAGGAAGCTATGGAGACGACAGCAGGGCACCAATGTGTGAACCTGAAACAAATATTCATCAAGCATAAGGAGCTACACAAACCACATCATTGTATTATCTATAAACGTCAACTGTACAGTCTGACCAGCACAGTGAACTGTGCAGTGATGACCCTCGAATTAATCGGTAAACCAGGAGCAGTTACCCTCGCAGCATGTACGACTGTGTACACCACCCCAGTGCATTGCTCAGGAAACCAGGAGCAGTTACCCTCCCAGCATGTTGAGCTTTGTACCCCACCTGAGCGCATTCATCTGTAACCAAGGAGCAGTTAGCCTCCCAGCATGTAGGTCTGTGTACACCTCCCTCGTACATTGATCTGTAACACTGTGTTAAATCCCTGCATTGTGTGGGGAAACTCGGTATGGGAAATAGACAGAAAGAGGGAGACTGTGAGACTGTGTTATGGAAGGATGTGTTCACAGGTTTCAGAATGCTGAAATGAAAGCATTTTAACAGCATCCTATAACAAAATTGTGTCCAGGAATGGTAGGTGAACAGTATATTGGTGGGAGTTCAGATGATGCAGAGTTTTGGATGAGTATTTGTTCTGCAGCTTTGTATCTGGGCGTAGGGTCAGCAGAGTCTTTGACTCAATTGGCTAAATCCAACAATAACTTGTCTCTGTGCCATTTTCATTGATTGTGACAGAGGGATCATGCGCACGAGGCCGAGCTAGTTTCCTGTTGCTATCTTATCGGACTCACCTCATTAACTACACAACCCACCCCATGGTGTCCCTCTCATTCAATACCAGCCCATTTCTCCCACCCATCATGGCTGGAGGTACTCACCATCGCCCGGATGCCCCGAGATATTCCATGATCCATGACACTGGCGCCATCTTTAAAATGCCACTGAGCACACGGTTGAGCTTTCTCAGTTCGGAGCTGCCCTGCATAGTTTACCCCGAGCATGGCAGATAAGGGGAAATTACACCACGGTTTGTCGACAGTGGCACAGAGGTCCTGGTGAATGGGCTAGTACAGAGGGGGGCCATTCTCTTCCCAGAGTGGGCCACACCACCAGACCCACCGAGCATGGTCTGAGCTCCCCACCCAGCTCAGTGCAGTATCTACGGTCTGAAGAAATGCCCAGCAATACAGGACAAGCATCAATAACCTTCCCCACTCTTTCAGGAAAAGGGTCACCGTATTCTCTCTGCTCCCTCACACTCACTACATATCTGTTATAGCACCGACCCCCGAATGTGCTCCACCACTCTCACTTCTGCACGCAGCACCTTCCTCTTTCTTTCTCTCTCTCTCTCTCTCCACTACATCGCCCACACTAATAACACTGCATGGATACAACACTGTTGACTGACTCCCTCCGGACACCTCTCCATGTCCCCGACCCACCTACACCAGCACTAACAGCAGGGCCACCCACTCCCTCCCTCCCTTTCTACCATTCCAGGAGAAACAGTTTGGAAAAGGACAGAAAGGGCCAAGCTGTGTAGTGGGGTGCCCGCTATCCGTTCCCTCACCTCCTCCCCCCGCCAGGTGGGGAGGACCCTGGTAGGAGCCGGAGAGGACAGGGATGCCTCGTGTGGAGATTCTGAAACATCCACATACCACCGACCGAGTAAGGAGCAATGTGCAGTGAAGGACAATTCTCACTTTAAACCCACTGGAAGCTCCGTTTCCCCTCGGCACAACTTAGAAGCCATGGCCCTGATGCCATCTCCCTTTTGTGACGAGCTGATACAAATAGAATCCCCACGGTCTCGGTGGGCAGGATGGTGGGCTCACAACACATCATCACCACCACCTCCCAAGAAGGGAGCACGGATGCTCATTCTTACACCTCCTCCTGTAAACAGCTTAGATACTGAAACTAATCTGTGACAGTTACTGTTCTCCACACTGACCTGATTTATTCAATAATCTGTCCTGATACACACCCTGGGCCCTTTGCCCCTGCATCCCCTTTATAACGGTACGACCTGTTTTAAAAAGTCTTTCAATGTTCTTCCAACCAAAATGCATCACCTCACACAGCTCTGCATTGATACCCAACTGCCTTAAGCCTGAACACTACACCAATGTGTGATTTCCCTGTTAGAGTTCCAGAATGTCCTCCATAGACTTCAGAATTCTTCCAGGTTCGGTGCCATCTACAAACATTGAGATTCTCATAGCATCACAGTCCACATGAAACAACTGAAATCCTGCCCCACATACACGAGTGTGAGCAAGTGAAATACTGCTATATTCCCACGGAGGGAATCTATTAATGAGATGTTGTCAAGAGAGCAACAAAAATCCAGACACACGCCAGACGGAGTGAATGAAATATCGACTAACCACGGATCAAGGGAAATCTGGATAGGCTCCACTTATCTATATTGACATCATGGTAGTAATGTGATGAAGTTTAAAGTGTGTACTGTACCTTTAAGAAAGAATGAATGCTGTTCTGAACTGAGGGCTTCCAAGCACATGTGTCTATGAGTGGATGGCAGACCCAGAGTGTCAAGGCCAACAGAAAATACGTCACATTTGGCTGTGAAATAGATCCCTGTGATGGTTGCTCTTTGGGACAACAATTCAAATTTTACCTATCAATTTAATTTATACCCCAGGATATTAAAACCAAATAAAGTTTGAATTTATTGTTTTTCGAAAACCAAACCAATGAGATGATCCGATGTTGTGGATATCTAAAATTCAATCATCTTGAATATTGCAGACAGAGCAAATGCGATGAACCCAGATGCAAGAAATTGTAAAACACTCTCTGGCAAAGGTACTTTTTCATATGGAACATATCCGCAGTAAACAGAAAGAAGATAACCAGGGAGATCGACAGGCGGAAGAAGACACAAAGCCAACAGCTACTGTGTGGTTTTGAAATTAAATTTATGTAAGTTTAATAAGTGTCTTATTGAAAGCCTATATCGTTATAGAGCAAGGGGGTCTTAGAGTTTAGAATGAGTGATGTAAAATGTTTACTTTCAGAGTTAAAAATAAATTGTTTTTATTAATTAAACAGTGGATTTTGGGAGTTCTCTGTCACTCATATTTTAACAGTTAACGAGGCGAATTGAGCATTTCTTTACGTTTAGTTTAAATTACCAGATGAGTTCAATGTTGTGTCCTAACAATTGCTGTGTTTATCTTGTGTGTCTCTGTGTGGGGCAGGTCTGGCAGTCTCTGTGGTGCTTAAAGTGATGCAATGCCATCCTCTGCTGGCCTCCCCACGCCACTGCACAGGCATTGGCAGAGGGTGAAAACCAACAGGGATTCATTCAGAGAGCGGGAGGGAGAGGGCAGCTGCTCACAGCACCATCCAAACAGATGTCTTATCCATGTACTGATCTAAATGTCGTTTAAATGTCGTAACTGTCCCTGCTTTCACCACTTCCTCTGGAAGTTCATTCCACACCCAAGTCAGATTCTGTCTAAAACCATTACCCCTCATGTCTTTTGTACATCTTTTTCCTCACACTTAAAATGTCCCTCAGTTTTGACTCCCCAACTCTACGGAAAATACATCAGCCCTTCAGCTTATCTATACCCTTCATGATTTTATAAATCTCTGTAAAGTATCCCCTTAATCTCATACTCTCCAGTGAAAAGAGCCCCAGACTATCCAGTCTCTCCTTATAGCTCACTGCCTCCATTCCCAACAATATCCAGGTTAATGTCTGCTCAATCCTCAACAGCTTAATAATATCAAGGTCAGTAATATCAAAGAGAATAGTAAGGTATTTTCTAAGGATAGGGGAAACCAAAACTAGACAGTACAGGTTTAAGGTGAGATGGGAAAAAATTAAAAGTGAGCTAAGGGGCAGCTCTTTCACCCAGAGGGTGGTGTGCCTATGGAATGAGCGGGCAGGGTGACCAGACTGGACACAGTATTCCAGAAGAGGTCTCACCAATGTCCTGTATAACGTCAACATGACGTCCCAATTCCGATACTCAAAGGTCTGACCAATGAAGACAAGAGTGTTAAACACCTTCTTAACTACACTATCGATATGAGATGCAACGTTTAAAGAATTATACCTGACGGCCTAGGTCTCTGTTCTGCAACACTGCCAAAGGCCCTGCTTTTAATTGTATAGGTCCTGCTCTTGTTTGATTTACCAAATCCAAGACCTCGCATTAAGCTAAACAAAACTCCTTCTGCCACCCCTCAGCCCAGTGTGTGATATTGCCACCTCCTCATTCTCCCCCTTAAAGTTACCCACAACCCCCCCCCCCCCCCCCCCCAGAAGGCCGAGACACTTCAGCTTTGATTTTCACAAAGACCCTGAGCTTGGTTTGCCTTGTGTGGTTCGGGGATGAGGGACAGATTGCAGACACAGTCAGTGGGGAGGAGACTCTGGACAGTTATCAGCGGCCTGGTGTCATTTCATGATTTTAGGAAGAAGGCAGTCACACGTGAGAGTTGGGTAATACTGTACGGTGTTTTGGGGCCAGAAATTATTCTTTTTCTTCGTCTGTGGTGTTCAGTGAAAAAAATCTATTCGAGACCCTTCATTGGGCAGAATGTGTCTGCAGGATTTCCTTCCATAATATGGCAGACTACAGATAATAGCGATTAAAGACGTTCATCGTTAATTTCGATAGCATAGCATGTGCACTCAACATCCTACAGGTGAGACAAATATTTTGTATTTGTTTAACAACACAAAATGTTTTGTGCAGCTCAGTAATGATAACCTGATTGTATAAACTCAACACCAATCTGAAAGCTGGTGCTTAAAATATGACCCAATGTCTGGGTATGGTTGTGTAGTGGGTAGTGTCTCTGCCTGTGAGCCATAGCACTCGATTTCATTCCAATTCCTGAACTTGTGTGGTAGTCTTCCTAGCTCTGGACTAGTAGGACTGGATTCAAGTCCTGCCTGTTGCAGAGGTATGTCACAGCATGTCAGAAAAGGCTGATGAGCAAAGACACAGAAGAATTATATTACAGCTTTAAGGGTATTGCTGAGTGGTGCGAGTGTCCCTACCTCCGGGCATAAAGGTCTCAGTGTAAATCCCACAGAGGTGTCTCATGATACATCTGAACAAACTGATTGATATGGATTTTGAATGGTGACTTGAAGGAGAAAGAACCGGTGTCAGTATTGCATTTCTGAATTTAGGCCCAGGATGACTGAAAGTGCAGATATTCGTGTTGACTGGAGTCACATTTCGTTCAGTAGTGGTTCATAAAATCAGAATGGTCATGGATAGGGTGAGTAGTCAGGGTTTTTCCCCAGGTTATGGGCGTTCAAACCTAGAGGACATTGTTTGAAAGTGAGAGCGGAAAGGTTTTGATGAGTCCTAAAGGGCACATTTTCACACAGAGGGTGGTGTGTGTATTGAATGAGCTGCCAGAGAAGTGGTGGAGGCTGGTACAACTACAACATGTAAAAGGCATGTGGATGCTGACAGACCTGCCGAGCATTTCCAGCAATTTCTGTATTTCTTTTAAAAATGCATTCAGTTTAACACAGATATTCTGAATAAATTAAACATTTTTAAATTTTTTAATGACTCAAAAACATGTAAACATATTTCAAATCGACTGAGACCATTTTCTGAACTGTGTATTGCTGTGTGCATGACAACAGCAATGGTGCACCTACATGGAACAGGGAATGTGAACGAGACATAGTTTGGACAATGTACAAGGAGACCTCACATGGTCCAGTTTGGGAGAGGACGACATTACTGTGTGATTCAACTCAGAGAGGGAGAAAATGTAATCTGCCCCAGAAGGAATGGCCTATTGCACTCTCTCTCCTTCATTGTTCATCATCACAGCAATGTGTGCGAGCTAAAAATAACAAAACTACTGTCATCGTTATCATTCTTATTTTTACAGAATCCCTGCAGTGTTGAAACAGGCCCTTCAGCCCAACAAGTCCATACCAACATTCCCAACCCATTCCCCTATATTTACCCCTGACAAAAACACCTAACCTGGAAATCCCTGAAAATTACAAACAATTTAGTATGACCAATCCATCTAATTGAGCTGTGGTCGGAAACTGGATCACCCATTAGAAGTTCACACAGAAAAGTGGAAAACGTACAAACTCCACACAGTCACTGAAGGCTGGAATCGAACACAAGTCTCTGGAGCTGTAAGGCAGCAGTGCTAACCGCCATGCGACTCTTTGTGTGATCCTTGCCCAGAATCCATTGGAGTCTACTCACTGCCTAAAGCAAAGGGAATTCAGCCAAATACAACTCTCCTCGGATGAAATCACATTGCTAGCAGCTGTGTGAGTACAATGTCTCCAGGAGCAGAATAACGTTTTCGACAATCTTGCAATTTTTTCTTTTGTCATGAGTTACAATAATATCTGGACAAAGTTCTTTCATGTTAAAATTGCAGAGATTGTGTGTGTGTGTGTGTGTGTGTGTGTGTCAGTGTTTTTAGAAACGGAAATATTGATTATACATTTGCAATACCGAAACAGTTTGCCATTCATCTTTCCATCGTAGTTTGAATAACATTGCTCTGGATCATAAACGTGTTGTTTTCGTAGATTAAAGATACTAGCCTGGCTTGTTCCCAAAACGCACCCTAACCCAGTTTGAGACCAATATCATGGGCCATATCACTGACCTTGTTACATTTAACATTTATTGTGAGCAGTGGAGGAGTGGGATTAGAAAAGGAAAAATTGACCCAAAAAATCTGGGAACTATATACCGGTGAGCCTGATGTCAGTGGGTAAGTTATTGGAGGGGATTCTCAGGTACAGGATTTACACACATTTCGGAAGTTAAGAGCTGATCAGCATAGACAAAGTGGCTTTCTGCATGGGAAATCATCTCCCATTAATTTGATTCATTTTTATGAAGATGTGACAAAGAAGACTGATGAATGCAGTTTGGTAGACATTGTCTATGTAGAATTCAGTAAGGTTTTAATTTAAAGAACAAAGAACAAAGAAAATTTACTGCCCACGAACAGGTCCTTCACCCTCCAAGCCTGAGCCAATCCAAATGTACTGTCTAAATTTCTGTCGGTCAATTCCTAAGCATATGTATCCCTCTGCTCCCCACATACTCATGCATCTGTCCAGACACATCGTAAATGAATCTGCCGTGCCTGCCTCTGCTGGCAACGCGTTACAAACGCCCACCACCCTCTGTGTGAAGTACTTACTGCGTGTATCCCCCTTAAACGTTCAATTGCTCAACTTGAATGCACGATCTCTCGGTATTGAATCCTTCACCCTGTGAAAAAGCTTGTCTCTATCCATCCTGTATACACCCTTCATGATTTTGCAAACCTCAATCAGGTCCCCCCTCATTCTCCTTTTATGAAGTGAAAATAAACCTAACCTACTCAGCCTCTCTTATCGCTAGTATTTCATTCTGATTGGTAGACAGATGAGAAGGTTTCAGTCACATGGGATACAGAGGAAGCTAGTCACAATTGGCTTGAAGGAAGATGGGTATTTTTCAGACTGGAGGCTTTTGAGCAGCAGTGTGCTGCACGAATCAGTACTCAGTTCACAATATTTCATCATTTATGGAAAGGATTTATATGTGAATACTGGGACCATAGTTAGTAAGGTTACAGATGACATCAGAAAGGTGGTGTAGTAGATTATCTCAGAATGCAACAAGACCACAATCAGATGGGACAAAGGGGTAAGGAGTGACAGATGAATTTTAATTTAGATAATTATGAGGTTTTGTATTTTGGGAAGGCAAATCAGGGCAAAAATGTACACTTAATGGTCAGGTCCTGGGGTGTGTTGTGGAACAAAGGGACCGAGGGCTGCAGGTACATTGTTCCTTGAAAGTAGAATCGCAAGTAGACAGAGTGGTGCAGAATACATTTGGCACATTTGCCTTAATCAGTCAGAGCATTGAGTATAGGAGTTGTGGTGGCATATTACATCTGTACAGGATGTTGGTACGGCCACTTTAAGAATACTGCGTACAACTCAGTTTTCTGCAGAAATGACTTACACAGATGTTCCAGGACTGGAGGTTTCAGCATTACGGAGAGGTTGATTAGTTTAAGGTGTGTCTCCCTGGAGTGTCAGAGGTTGAGGGGTGACAGTAGAGTGGTTTATAGAACCAGGGGGATGGATATTCTGAACAGCCATGCTCTGCTCCCCAGGATAAGGGAGTCCAGAACAAAAGGCCATAGGTTGAAGGGGAGAGGGTGAATAATTTAGAAGGCACCTGAAGTTAAATGTTTCACACAGAGAGTGGTATGTGTACAGAAAGTGCTGTCAGAGGAAGTGGTGAAGCGGTTACAATCGCGTGTTTAAAAATTATCTGAGAGGAGGGATATCAGCCAAATGCTGGCAAATGGGACGAGATCAGACTTGATATCTGATCGGAGTGAACAGATTGGTTTTACGGATCTGTTTCCGTTCTGCATGACTCTCTGAGTCTATAAGAGGGAGGACAAAAAATTCTGAAAGGACCTTTCAAGTCGGTATTCTCTTCACTGGAAGTTTATCGTGCCTCTATGTTCACATTGATTGAAAGCTGCTTTAGTTAACTATTTGACAGAGAAGTGAGTCATGCATATTGGGATGCAAAGAGGAAAGTGGGACTGAGACCTGATTAGCCACAATCTTAGTGCCTGCTGGAGAAGGCTCAAAGTATCTAATGACCTCCTCCTGTTGCTCAGTACCATGTTTCTGTGTCCCATTGAGCCGCTCAAACCTGCTAGACAGGAACAGTTGGAGGTCACTTACTCCTATAAACTGGTGCACAGCAACAGAGGAGACCATCCAGCCTCTCAAAACTGTCATACACGCTTTGAGGTGATTTGGGAAATGTAATTGGAAAATCCAGGCTGGGTATGAAAGAGGCCCCTCATCTCACTTTGCAAAGCTTCCCCTATCTGCAACTTGTGCTCCATTTGTTGGTCATGTTGTAGACCCAGTTTCACTGTGAATACAGCCCACATACCTCACCAAGCAATGGTTTACAAAATCCTCTGGTCTCCCTGACTGCAATGTGTAAGAACAGACCATTCATGACAATAACACCCACTAACTTTCCAATAACAGAATGTGAGAACATCAGAAACAGGGGCATGTCTTTCACTCCCCAAACCTGTCTTGCCCTTCACTAAGATCATGGCTGATCTGCTCTTCGTCTGAAATAATCTTTCATACACAATTCTTCATTACTCTCAACTCTTTGACAGATCAATATCCATCTATTTTCTCTTCAAATAATTTCAGTCATCTAGCTCCCTGAACACTCTTGAGAAGAGAAATCCTGATATTCAATATCACCTGTTTGAAGTAAACACTTGCTGCTCCTATATCATGGCTTATTGAAATGAACAAAAGAGGTTGCGACAAGGGTTCAGATAAAAATGACTGGTCGTGATATCAAGGCAATGGTTGAATTCTGTTGACATCATGGAGCTTTAACATATATGAGAATCAGATTAAACTCTCCAGTATTTGGTGTCAAAAATGGCACAAAGGAAGATGTCCATCATCTCAGTCCAGGGTCACCTCTTTGGGGTAGCTTCCTCTTCACAAACATCTTGAGCTTATTCATCAATGTCTCCCCGCCCCCACTCTCCCCACCATAAGACCAGAAGTGGAGATGGTCACTGGAGATTCCATAATGTTCTGAACATTTTATTCCCCCCCAGCTCCTGAACTGGTCTGTGTCCATGTGCAGCAAGACCCAGGCTCCATTCAGGCTTGTGCTGTTAAAGTATCAGTAACATTCATATAACAGCACAGCCTGACACTGCGCATTGCCACAGTAAAACAAGAGTTCATTCAGCACCTAACGCTGTTTTCACAGGAATATGAGGAAGCCATTCAGCCCTTTGACACTACTGGAGAAGAAACGGGACAGCCCATTCAGTGCCTCCAGCCTATTACTCAGGAAGAGGAGTATAGTGTAATGGACCACACCAGAGCGCCTCAAAAATATTTGAAGGCAATAGCCTAGACTCAAATGTTTTCTTATTTTAAAGTAAATGTAAAGTTTCTGTTCCAGATGTAAAGTGACTGGTCAAACTGCTTGGTGGTAAGCACCATATCATCTGTTTCGACACGAAAGATGAAATAAAACCAAAGAAAGAGGAATTTACAATAACGTAATTCTATTGGCAAACATAACAGAATAATAGAATTAGGAGCTATTACTAATGAACTATTCCAACATAGGAAACTTCCATAAACACAGCCCTTGACAAAAAGGAAAATTCAGACACTGAATGTCACAAATATTTCTCCAAGCCAGGAATTGAAAGCAGCATCAAGAGAAAATTCAGGGAGAGTAGCAACCAGGAGACATTCCCTGAAACTTCAAACTCTGTGGAGACGCCTATAATTTTTGATGTTACTGAGGAAACAAAACCCAGAGACCATAATCTGTGGTAGCTGGCCACACCCATTACGGCTGCATTAAAATTAACCTATGGCCTCGCCAGCTGTTGACTCAAGTGGTCTGAACGAGCCAGCCTGGTCACGATCGTTCAATCTCTCTCATAAAAGAAACCAGGACAAAATAACCTCTTAAAGCTGCAGCATTGTCACACTTGTCAGCACATCGAACTGTCAAACAGGAACCGGGGTATCCCAGTCAGGCCTTTGTCCCTGTCCAATTGGACAATGAAGAAGCTAGTCAGTCCCTTGAGCCACTTACACAGGAATAGTAGGAGGCCATTCCCACCTCAATGCACTTACACGGGGGCAGAATGAGGGAATTGAAGCTGATTCCTGATGAATCTCTTATGCCCAAAACGTCTATTCTCCTGGTTCAAAGATGCTGGCTGACCTGCTGTGCTTTTCCAGCAATCGAGTCTCTACTCTGATCTGCAGCATCGGCATTCGTAATTGTCTCCTAAATGATGCTCTAACATGATGAACAAGTGGAGCAGAGGCTGCACAGGCAGACTGCTCCAGGTTGTTCCTCGTGGCTCCGTTGCTCATGATACACACGTGGGACTTTAACGTGGTTTTCTTGTGGTGAGCAGGGAAGCCATATGTCTGCGTGAAGTCTCAAGAAAGCATCTTTTATCTCTGAGAAGCCAGCCTGGTATTCTCTATGTCGGGCAGAAGCTGTTGGGAAAAGCTACCTGTTTCAGATGGAAGGTATTGTAGCTACTGTTGGGGATTGTGAGCAACCTGACGTTCAGTATGGGTTCAAATGCCGACTGCACATGAACATGAGGAGGGTTAATTAAGGCATATAAACTATTAAGAAAGTCACATTAGACTGATAAATGGACTCTCTAAGTTCAAATAATGCTGATCTTGTTCATGTTGACCTTGTCTAGTGCACGTCCTGTTCAGTGTATCCTGTATGTCTTACTCTGTCCAAGTCTATTTCCACCCTATGATCTTTCTGGCCATGCTTACTATGACCTGTCTCCACTGCTCATAAATAAAGTCTTTCCCTGTAATGAGGTACACATGGCAATAAATGAAACCAATCAATCCTGATTAAAGTATGGAATTTCTCACCCTATCAATGTCTCTTTTGAAAATAAGTGATCGCTGCCACTCCTCGTGTTTCAGCGTCACCATTTCTTCTTCTCTCACAGCTCTACAGATTAAACACTCAGCTTATTCACTCTATCCTCATGTTACCGTCACCCGTGTCTGTGGTAAGGAGATCATTCCTTACAAAGTTGATCAAATCTGTACAGAGTGCCCCTAATGCGCTCTCAGCAAGGCTCTACAACAGCAGGAAGATGGCTTTACTTATGTATTCGAATCATCTTACAATGAAGCACAGAATACCATTGACTGCACCCATTACTTGATTCGGACTGGTCGGCATAGACTTGTGAGTAGGAGATCATGCTTCCCAAATTTCTTAGAATTCTTTGATTAAGTGACCAAGTATTTGACGAGGCAGATCGGTAAATGTAGTCACTATGGATTTCAGTAAGGCCTTTGATAAGTTTCCACATGGCAGCATGCTCTATAAGGTAACAATGCGTGGAATGCTGGGGACACTGGCCAATTGGGTGCACAGTTGGCTTGATGGTGAGAAGCAGATCGTTTTGTGTAAGGATGCTTGTCAGACTGGAGGCTGGGTCCATAGCTGTTTGTTATTGCAAGGCCTGATTAGTAAGTTTGCAGATGATATTAAAATAAGTGGTAGCGTGATCAGTGATGAAGTTTATCAGAAATTGCAGAAGGACCTTTATCAGGTGGGGAAGTGTGCCGAGAAATGGCAAATGGAATTTAATATAGAAGTGTGAGGTCTTGCATATTGGAAACTCAAATCAAGGTAGGAGTTTCATGGTGAATGCGAGCGCCCTACGGGGTATAGTGGGCAGAAAGACCTTTGTGTTCAAGTGCACGGTTCCCTGAGAGTGGAGTCACAGATAGACAGGGCTGTGAAAAAGGCATTTGACACACTGGCCTTCATCAGGCAGGACATTAAGTATAGAAGTTGGGAATTTAGATTAGATTACTTACAGTGTGGAAACAGGCCCTTCGGCCCAACAAGTCCACACCGCCCCGCCGAAGCGCAACCCACCCATACCCCTACATCTACCCCTAACCTAACACTACGGACAATTTAGCATGGCCAATTCACCTGACCTGCACATCTTTGGACTGTGGGAGGAAACCGGAGCACCCGGAGAAAACCCACGCAGACACGGGGAGAATGTGCAAACTCCACACAGTCAGTCGCCTGAGGCGGGAATTGAACCCGGGTCTCTGGCGCTGTAAGGCAGCAGTGCTAACCACTGTGCCACCGTGCCGCCCACTATGTTTATGCTGCAGTTACACAGGACTTTTGTAAGGCCGCACTTGAAGTATTGTGTTCAGTTTTGTCACTTTGTTATAGGGAGGATGTTATGAAATTAGAAAGAGTGCAGAAGAAATTTACAAGGACGTTGCCAGGACCCAATGGTCTGAGTCATACGTAGAGGTTGGACAAGCTAGGACGTTTCTTTCGAGTGTAGGAGACTGAGGGGGGACCTTATAGAGCTGTATAAGATAATGAGGGATATGGATAGGTTGAATGCTGTCAGTGTTTTCCAAGTTTTAGAGAATCGAGGACGAGATGGGATCAGTTTAAGTTAGCGGGGAAGGAATAAAAGGGAACCTGAGGGACAACTTCTTTACACAGAGGCTGGTACATGGATGAGCTGCCAGCAGATGTGGTTGAGGGGGATACATTAACAATATTTCAAAAGCATTTGGATAAATATGTGGATCGGAAAAGACTAGAAGGATATGGGCCAACTGCAGGGAAATGGGGTAAACGTTGGTGGACGTTTACATGGTGGAGTCGAACCCCTCCGTTAATTAAAACCAAACACCCAGAAAAGCTCACCTCACCTTGTAATCTGTTAAAATATGAGTGACACAGATCTCCTACATTCCACTATTTAAACAAACATTGGCAAGTTAGTTTCTTAAATTTACTAGTGAACACTAAACAACAACTATTCACAAATCCAAGCCCCGCTTGTCTTAGCTACTTACTATCTGGCTCCAATTCTGTAAACATATGCTGTTCCAGCAACCTACATATTAAACATTACAATTTCAAGGCCACACAGACTCTATCTTCCCCGCTGTGCTTACTCTTCCAGCTGCTGATCTCCCTGGGTCATGTTTTTTTTACTGCAAGTAGGTTTTACATGAACATGTATCTTTGATAGAGAGTGTTTGAGATGGTCAGTTAGCACTCCTGCTTTACAGCAGTTACTCTGCTGTTGGATGGCAGTGGCTCTCCCTCTAGTATTCAAAATGCTGGGTTTATATACTCCCTATGATACAATAATTCTCACAATTTGATTGCTTCCAGGTGTCCAAACAATAATATTCAAATTCCGTTGCCTTCTGGTATCCTGAGCGTTATTTAAACTCCTTGATTACATTTGAATTGTTGTCCAAACAGCAACCAAAACTCAGGTATCCATTTCACAGCTAGGTGTTAAATTTGGAACAGTCTGACCTTTAGCTGACATCTGTGGTTGTACTTTCTATTCAGCAAAACTCGTTCTTCTTAAAGTCACCAGACATGCTTTCAGCTTCATAACATCTCCCCCCTTCAGCAAAAAAAAAGAACCAACAGAATGAAAAGGTGGCTTCATTTCTTTTATTCTAATTCTTAATCCCATTTTTATGAAATGCAAAAGTATTAGTCTCAGTTATACCAATTCATATTAATTCTGCACACATATATAACACTGGAATAAGTCAACTTTTATCTACACTTCTTTCTTAAACTTCACGATAAAACATCTTCTATAACAATTTTACGACCCACAGCATACCGATTTTGTCAGTTTAAACTCGGTAACAAAAGACTCCAATGAAATAGTCTCATATTTTGGTGTTTAAATGTCTCAAAAATACAAGAGGATTGTCGTGTTGTCCACAACTGTCTCTGACAATTTGTTGGCCATGTAAACATTAAAATACTGTCAGGCCAGTACGAAACTCAATCATTCTTTTTCAATAATGGTACTGTTGTATTTTTTTCTGGTAGATATTGAGTTTTTTCGACAAGTAGCCAATTGGCCATTCAATTCCATCATCATCTTTCTGAATCAATACATCTCCGAGCCCTATATCCCGAGCATCAAACACAATTTTCAAAGGGTTTCAAAATATTTGGTGTAGCTAAACCTGGTGCGGGGTGATTAATCC
Source organism: Chiloscyllium punctatum (assembly GCF_047496795.1). Lineage (NCBI taxonomy): Eukaryota > Metazoa > Chordata > Chondrichthyes > Orectolobiformes > Hemiscylliidae > Chiloscyllium > Chiloscyllium punctatum. The sequence goes on along the minus strand of NC_092761.1, from coordinate 4,841,773 downwards.
TGCTTTAAAATTCTGAAATGTCTCCTGGCATTGTTCTGTCCACCACAATTCTGTGTTCATCTTTAATAAATCCATCAGTGGTGCCAATACGCTGCTGAAGTTTGCAACAAACTTCCGATAGAATCCAATCAGTTCGTAAAACTGAAGCACCTCTTTCTTCGAGGATGGTCGTCGAAATTTCTCAAAGCCCTTCGTCTTTGTGTTCCCTGGGGTGAACCTCCCATGTCGAATGTAATGTCCCACAAACAATGCCTCTGCCTTCGCGAATTCTGTTTTCTTTAAGTTTATTACCAAGTTTGCTTCTTGTAATCGTTCAACATGCTCTGCCAACTGTAACATGGGAGCTTTCAATCACTTGCTAAAGATCACAAACATCATACAGATAAACTGCACGATTTGTACATCTGGCCGCAACTCTGTTCCTGAGTCTTAACTGTGGCTGCAGCATTATTCATTCACATGTCATACTATATAAAAATTTTTTGTCATATCTGGTATCTATACCACATAGTTTAATTGACTCAACTTTTTTTTTTAATTTGAAAGGGGCCAATAAATCTGATCTAGAAGGGATTTGCTACCACTGCTGGCAATAATAATACGTCATCCCCACCTGCTTTACTCTATGCTGTGCCCATTTCAGCTGCTGTTGAGCTAACTCACTTACTCCATTTAATCCTCACCTCACATACATAATCCAAGTATGAGACCTCCGACTTCGGTCCTGTCAAATTATGTTTAATAAATTTCAAAGGACCTCTCACTTAATGTACGAATATTAACTCAAAGGAACTCAACAGAGTAGATTTATTTGGGGCATCTTCGATGAAAAGCAATTTAATGGGACAACTTTTTCCCAATAATTTGGCAAATCCTGACAGTACGTTGTTAACATGGTCTTCAGTGTCTGATGCTAACTTTTCGAGGCTCCCTTGATGCAGGATGGGGCGCACTTGATTTGAAGTGCTGTGTGCCGAGGCTTTTCATGATTTACTTAAACAGCTAAGCGGTAAAATGAGATCCTTGGTCTGACTGAATTTCTCTTGGTAGGCAACAGCGAGAAAAGATAGCTACCAATCCCTCCACCTCCCGATTTTCCTTAACACTCCGTAATGGAATTGCCTTTAGAAATCTGGGAGACACATCCATTATGGTCAGCAAATATTGGTTTCCACTTTTATTTTGGAAAGGGGACCTACGCAACTAATCGTAACCCACGTGAAAGGTTCTTCAAATGCAGGAATTGGCAACAAAGCTGCTGGTTTTATTACTGTCTGTGACTTACCTACCATTTGGCATGTGTTACATGTGCAACAAAAATTAACCACATCATTGTGCATTCCAGGAAACTAGAAATGCTTCTGTACCTAAACCTGAGTCTTCCATATACTTAGGTGACCATCTGCAGTTAGTTCATGTGCTGCCTGTAACACAGTATGCTACCGGTAACACGATCTAGTGCACTTCAGCCCATTTCCATTCAGAGCTAATCTACTGTTTCTCTCCATGTTCAGGTGTTATCCTGCACAATTACATCAAACATGGTGTCAGGTAACTGAACATCAACTCCCTGTCTTTTTCTTTTGTTTTTCCTTCCTGTTGTAACTTATGACAGTGGGATCTTGTTAGTGCACAGTGTGGAAAAATTCCTGGGTATAGTTCATTTAACTTCTCAGTTCCCTAGTTTTCCTTTGACTTCTCCACCACAAGGGGTGTCTCTCCTACCTTGGATCCTGCTCAACCATTCCCAAGAATAAACCGTATTTCCGGAACTGACAGTCTATCAATCACTCTCACTTGTACTTCTCCAATCTTGATTTGGCACTCCAATCTGATTTTTCTGTCCCCTAACCTTAATTTCTGTCCCCATTCCACAAATTATCACGTTCTTGAGTACCATGTCAGAAAGAGTGAACATACTTCCATCTCTTACTATTAGAGGCTGAGAGAAAGTGAGGACTGCGGATGCTGGAGATCCAAGTTGAAAAGTGTGGAGCTGGAAATGCACAGCAGGTCAGGCAGTATCCGGGAGACAGGAGAGTTGACGTTTCAGGCACAAGTCCTTCATCGGGAAAGTGGTGGGGTAAGGGAGGGGAAAGGGCGCTGAGAAATAAATAGGAGGGTGGGGTGGAGCTCGGTGGAACGTAGCTTGGAAGGCGATAGGTAGATGCAGGTAGGGGGTAATGGTGATAGTTCGGAGAGGAGGGTGAAGTGGATAGATGGTAGAACAGCTGGACTACTGAATCTATACAGCATCAACATCGACTTCACCAATTTCCAAATGTTCCCTCCCCCAACCTCATCCCAGATCCAACCGTTCAAATTAGCACCACCCTCTTGAACAGTCTTAATTGTCCATTTTCTTTCCAATTTATCGACTGCACCCTCCCCTCCGACCGATCACTATCACTCCCACCTATATCTTCCTAAACCCTTCCCAGTGACCATCCCCCCAGCCCCGCGCCTACCCTCCTATTTATCTTTCAGCCCCCTTGTCCCCAAACCACATTTCTGACGATGGGTTTATGCCTGATATGTCGATTTTCCTGCTCTTCAGATGCTGCCTGATCTGTTGTGCTTTTCGGGCGCCTCACTTCTCAACTATTAGAGACTGAGCAGATCTCGCATCTCACAAAATTTGATTGCTTGTCCTTCCCCTTCTCCCCACCTCCACCCCCCCCCCCACCCCGCCCTTTCTGACTAAAGTTTATCCACAGAGGCAATTGTTTTACAGAGATCATGTACTAACTCCATACCTAGCCCTTGCCTCGGCTGTTCACTCTCCTGCAGCTCCTCGGCTCCACTTGGGGTCTTCTATACCAGTTTGACTAATACCACTGGCTTAGCCTCTTCTACCACTTCTTTTCGCAAAGTGTCTTCCTTCCATGTCCAGCACTGTGTGTCCCAGTTTACGGCAGTGAAAGCACCTTTTCCCAGTGCCCTTCTTAAACCATGGCACTGTAATTTTATGTATTCTACTCCCTTTTGGTGAGAACACCTGAGGCCTTTCACCTCCTTTCAACCCCCTTGGGCTTATTTTTTCACCTGTGCTAAACTGTTGTCAGTGTGCTCTACGGTTCACTTTGTGGTGTAGGATCTCACTTCTCCCAATTTCTATCCCTCACTGGATGAAAATCTTCCCAGAAGCTAAATTTCATCTCATGCACCAATGCATATTTACCTGCTATTTCTGCCGTGCTTCTCACTTCTTGAACTTTCTGTTCATTCACATGAATTCTTACCCTCTCTGGAAGTGAGTCTTTAAACTCCTCCAGCAGGATAATCTCCCTTCGAGCCTCACAGGTCTTATCCGTTTTTAAGGCCAGCATCCATCTATCAAAATGACTGTGGTTAACTCTTCCAAATGCAACATAAGTCTGACCTGGTTTTGTCTCTTTATTTCTGATCCTCTATCTATATTCTTCTAGTGCCAATGCATAACCACACAAAATAGCCCGTTTGACATCTGCATAATCTCTTGATCCCTCATCTGAGAGCGCTGCACAAACCTCACTCGCTGTGCCCACCCGCTTAGTCTGAATGAGCATTACCCACAAGTTCACTGGACACACCATCTGCCGAGCCATTTATTTTTCAAATGAAATAAAAACAGATTTTGACATTTTTCTCACCGAAATATGGCCACGTAGTAACATAGCTGTATATATCCCGACATTCTCCCTTCATCTCTATCTTGTTACTTTAACTTTCTTGTCTAAGTCCCAACTTCTGAATTTCAATTTTTCTCTCTTTTTTCCTCTCTTTCCCTTTCTCTTTGGTCTTTCTCTGTTTCTGTTTCTTTTTTCATCTTCTATCTCCAGTTGGCATATTTGCAATTTAAGTTTTTCTAACTCGACTGCAGTTGCCTGTTTCTCTGATACACCAAAGTGCTTGACCAACTACATTACAATTTCAGATTTCCTTTTGTCCCAGGTTAAACCCAATTACAACCTATTTGTAATTCTAAAAATACTCCTTCGTCTGTCTTTGCAAACTGCCTTGTCAAATTTGGGAACCTCTTTAGTAATGTTAAAAGCCATTTATCTTACTTTTAATTAACCAACCACAAGTTAACAAAGTTAAATCACGTTTCCCACCGGTTTTATTTGAAGATCTAGGTCACTAATTGCCACATGACGGAATCTGCTGGGACCTTTTGATCCCAAATCGGTTTAAATCTGTCCAAATCCCATACTGCAAGGCCCCAAACTGTTATGATATCAATATCGAACCTAAAACGGGAATAATTACAATCTGACCAATTACCACTCCCTCAGTACAATCACGATAGTCAAATTGGTGAAAGTTATTTTTGACAGAGCAGTCAAGCAGCACAAAAAGAACCTGCTCAATGTGGTTTCATCTCGGTCCCCATGTGGAGATGGTGCTCTTGTGGAAAAGTCACTGGATTACTAATCCAGACCAGGCTAATGCTCTGGCAGCGATGGAAGTTAAAAAAAATTAATAAAATATTATCAAGCAAAATCTGGTGTCCATAATATGACCTTGAAGCCAATGTCGTTTGTAAACACGAATTTGCTTCCCCAATGGACTTTCAGGAGGTGAATCTCCCGTGCTTTCCTGGTCTGGCAGAAAAGTGACTCCAGACACACAGACATGTGATCAACTTTTCAATGGTCTCTGAATCGGCCAAGCAAGACACTCAATTGTATCAAACTGTTCCGAGGTCTTAAAGGACAAAACCAGACAGAACACCCGTCGCCAGCCTCGGTATCGGAAAAGAGAACGGTAAACACAATCCTGTCGACCCTGCAGAGATCTCCTTCCTGACATCTGAGAGTTTGTGACAAATTTCCCACAGACTACACAGGAACACCAGTAAAGGAGGAGGTCATACAACACATTGAGCCTCCTCCATTCCAGTTCATGTTCAAACATCTCCTCAATGCATTAATCCCGCACAATGAATATATCCGTTAATGTGAGTAACCTTGGAAAGCTGTAAATAGGAAGTACAGTACTCCCGTTGGTCAATCGAGTTTGCTACCCAAATCCATATAATGTTGGCTGGCCTTTTATTTCCACACCGTTCTCCTGCTCTCCCACCATCCCTTTACTGTCGCTAAATCCGTACTTATATTCAGTGTGTTGGCTTCCAGGTTCCAGCACATTCCTCAGGTTCACCAGTCTGAGTGCAGACATTAATTATCATCTCATTGCAGAATGACCTGTATGTAACTAATACTGTGGCCCCTTGTTTTAGACACCACAGCCTGGGGAATTATCCTCCCTGCTTCCAATCTGTGTCACCCTGACAGAGTTTTATATATCGCACTGAGATCTCCACACATTTTCCTATCCCCAATGGAATACAGGCCCAGTCGCCCCGACCTCTGCTCCCACAGCAAGCCTGTCATCCTAGATATCGGTCTGGTCATCTTTCGCTGCTCTCCCTCAATGTCAAGTTTGTCCTTTGTAAGGTACAGAGACCAAAACTGCACACAATATTGTACAATGTTCGAGATGGGGTCTCACTAATGCCCGATACAGCTGCAGTGAGACATCCTTACTCCTGGACTCAAATTCCCCGAAATGAAGGTCAACACACCATTGATCGTCTTAACTGCTTTCTGCAATATTGCTTTCAGTGACTGGTGTACAGAGAGATACAGATCCTTTGCAATGTTACAGCTCCCCACTTGGTGGATCTATATACACTGGGCAGCGTTCCAATGCCATTCCAAGTATTGAATTTCTGAGTTGGGGGGAAGGGAAAGTGAAAGCGACAGGGAGTAAGGCGTGAAGTGGAAAGATAAGCAACAGGATAGCATGTGTCCAGGCGGATTTAAAATTGAGGTAGACTGGGAATGCTGAAAAAAGCAAGGATAACTTAGGACATCATGTGACTTCCAATATCTCTAATGATAAGAAAGCAAACATTAAGGCACTTTACCTGAATGCTCGTAGCATTCATAACAAAGCAGATGAACTAATGGCACAGATCATAGTGAATGATTATGAAGTGGTAGGCATCACAGAGATTTGGTTAAAGGGGGGCAGGACTGGCAGTTAAACCTCCAAGAATATTCAACTTATCGAAAAGACAGGGAGGTCGGCAGAGCGGTGGGGTTGCGTGTTAGTTAAGAACAAAATTAAATCTATGGCACTGAATGACATAGCGTTAGATGATGTGGAGTCTGTGTGTGTGGAATGGTGGAACCGCAAAGGCAGAAAAACCATAATTGGAGTTGTGTACAGACCTCCTAACAGTAGTGAGGACCAGGGGTGCAAGATGTACCGAGAAAATAGAGAAGGCATGTCAGAAAGGCAAGGTCACAGTGATCATGGGAGACTTCAATATGCAGGTGGACTGGGTAAATAATGTTGCCAGTGGATCCAAAGAAAGGGAATTCATGGAATGCTTACAGGATGGCTTTTTGGAACAGCTTGTCATGGAGCCCACAAAAGAGCAGGCTATTCAGGACCTAGTGCTTTGCAATGAACCAGAATTAATAAAAGATCTTAAAGTAAGGGAACTCTTATGAAGCAGCGATCATAATATGGTAGAGTACAGTCTGGAGTTTGAAAGAGAGAGGGCAAAATCGGATGTAATGGTGTTACAGTTAAATAAAGGTAATTATGAGGGCATGAGAGAGGAACTGACAAAAATAGCCTGGAAGCAGAGGCTCGAGGAGAAAACAGTAGAGCAAAAATGGCAGGGGTTTGTGGGTATAATTGAGGACACTGTACAGAGGTTCATCCCCAAGAAAAGAAAGATTATCCAGGGAGGGAGTAGACAGCCATGGCTGACAAAGGAAGTCAGGAAATGTATTAAAGAAAAAGAGAGATTGTATAAAGTGGCCAAGAGCAGTGGGAAATCAGAAGATTGGGAAGGCTACAAAAACAAACAGAGGATAACAAAGAGAGTAATAAGAAAGGAGAGGATCAAATATGAAGGTAGGCTAGCTAGTAATATTAGAAATGATAGTAAAAGTTTCTTTCAATACATAAGAAACAAACGACAGGCAAAAGTAGACATTGGGCCACTTCAAACTGATGCTGGAAGCCTAGTGATGGGAGAAAAGGAAATAGCAGGTGAACTTAACAAGTACTTTGCGTCAGTTTTCACAGTGAAAGACATGAGTAATGTCCCAACAATTAAAGGGAGTCAGGGGGCTGAGTTAAGTATGGTTGCCATTACAAAAGAGATAGTGCTAGAAAAGCTAAAAAGTCTTAAAATTGATAAATCTCCTGGCCTCGATGGGATACATCCTACAGTTCTGATGGAGGTGACTGAGGAAATAGGGGAGGCATTGGTTGAGACCTTTCAACAGTCACTGGAGTCAGGGAAAGTCCCAGATAATTGGAAGATCGCTGTTGTAACCCCACTGTTCAAAAAAGGATCAAGACAAAAGATGGTAAATTATAGGCCAATTAGCCTAACCACGGTTGTTGGTAAAATTCTAGACTCCATCATTAGGGATGAGTTTTCTAAATTCTTAGAAGAGCAGAGTCTGATTAGATCAAGTCAACGTGGATCTAGTAAGGGGAGGTCATGCCTGACAAACCTATTGGTATTCTTTGAAGAGGTGACAAGTAGGTTAGACCAGGGAAACCCAGTGGATGTGGTCTATCTAGACTTCCAAAAGGCCTTTGATAAGGTGCCACACGGGAGACTGCTGAGCAAGGTGATGGCCCATGGTGTTCTAGGTGAGCTACTGGGATGGATTGAGGATTAGCTGTCTGACAGAAGGCAGAGAGTTGGGATAAAAGGTTCTTTTTCAGAATTGCAGCCGGTGACAAGCGGTGTCCCGAAGGGTTCAGTGTTGGGGCCACAGCTGTTCGCATTATATATTAATGATCTGGATGAAGGGACTGGGGGCATTCTAGCGAACGTTGCAGATGATACGAAGTTGTGTGGACAGGCAGGTAGTACTGAGGAAGTGTGGAGTCTGCAGAAGGATCTTGCCAGTTTGGGAGTGTGGTCCAGGAAATGGTTGATGGAATTCAACGTGAACAAATGCGAGGTCTTGCACTTTGGCAAAAAGAATGAAACCACAGACTACTTTCTAAACGGTGAGAAAATTCGTAAAGCTAAAGTACAAAAGGATCTGGGAGTGCTAGTCAAGGATTCTCTTAAGTTCACCATACAGGTTGAGTCTGTGATTAAGAAAGTGAATGCAATGTTGTCACATATCTCAAGAGGGTTGGAATGTAAAAGCACCGTTGTCCTACTGAGACTTTATAAAGCTCTGGTTAGGCCCCATTTGTAGTACTGTGCCCAGTTTTGGTCCCCACACCTCAGGAAGGACATACTAGCACTGGAACGTTTCCAACGGAGATTCACACGGATGAACCCTGGAATGGTAGGTCCAACATATGAGGAACGGCTGAGGATCCTGGGATTGTATTCATTGGAGTTTAGAAGATTAAGGGAAGACTTAATAGAGACATACAAGATAATACATGGCTTGGAAAGGGTCGACGCTAGGAAATTGTTTCCGTTAGGTGAGGAGTCTAGGACCCGTGGACACAGCCTTAGAATTAGAGCGGGTAAATTTAGAACAGAAATGCAGAGACATTTCTTCAGCCGGAGAGTGGGGGGCCTGTGGAATTCATTGCCACGGAGTGCAGTGGAGGCCGGGACGCTAAATGTCTTCAAGGTAGAGATTGAGAGATTCTTGTTGTCTCGAGGAATAAAGGGCTACGGGGACAATGCGGGTAAGTGGAGTTGAAATGCCCATCAGCCATGATTGAATGGCGGAGTGTACTCGATGGGCCGAATGGCCTTACTTCCACCCCTATGTCTTATGGTTTTATGAATTCTGGATTCAGAACTGACTGTGCTGCAGAGACCTCGGAGGGCTGCGCAGAAGGAAACAACAAAAAGGAGCATACGTCCCTTTGTAGATCAACATGTTTCAAACAATCCCTTTTCAAACGATAGGCTTCCAGTCCATTGTTCCGGCCAAAGGGCACACCGCCAGCTCTACCCATCTTGCTCTCCATTTGCCACGTAGTTGTCCATTCACTCCACTTGTCTTAGTCAACTTGAAACTTTTTTACAACCTCCTCACCCACTCACAATCCAATATCCTTTAGTCCTGTCAGCAGGTTGGGATATATTGTATTTGATTCCCACAACCAAATGTTTAATGGGTATTGTGAATAGCTGAGGCCTGAGCACCGAGCCCTATGATAACTAAGCAACCTTCCTCTGTGTTTTTATAAAGTTATTCCCTAAATCTGGGTGTGATTGGCTGGGCCAGCATTTATTGCCTGTCCCTCGGTGCCCTTGAGAAAGTGGTGGCGAGCTGCCTTGTTGAACCACTGCAGTATACTGTGGATTGAGTGATAGTAACACCATTCAATGCCAAGGGGCAGTTGGTAGATTGTATTTTAGTGGCGAAGCTCAGGGTCTCGCATTTGTGAGCCCTGAATATTACTTGCCACTTTTCGGAATGATCTTGTCGCATTTGGACATGGACTGCTACAGTATCTGAGGACCCACAAATGTTGCCAAACATGGTTCAATCATTGGCGAACATCCCAACTTCTGACTTTCAAAGGGAGAGAAGGTCATTGATGAAGCAGCCCTGAAGATGTTTGGGCCGAGGCTACTGCCTGAGTGACTCCTACAGACTTGACCTGGAGCTGAGTTGACTGACCTTTATCAACCATGACCAACTTCCTAAGTGTCAGGTATGATTCTAACCAGCGGGGAGTTTGCCCCTGATAGCCATTGATTGCAATGTTGCTAAGGCCCCTTGATGCCACACTTGGTCGAAGGCAGCCTTGTTTTAAAGGGCTGTCACTCTCACCCCACCTCTGGAATTCAGCTCTTTTATCCATGTTTGAACCAAGGTAATAAAATCAGGAGCTGAGTGACCCATGTGGAGTCCAAACTGTGCATCATTGACCAGGGTATTGCTCAGCAGGTGCTGCTTGAAAGCACTGACACCTTCCATCCCTTTACTGACAGGTTGGTAATTGGCCGGATTGGATTTGTTCTGCTGTTTCTGTATAGGAATACTTGGATAATTTTCCACGTAATCAGGGACAAATTGTTGTTGTAACGATATTGGAACAGCTTGGTTAGGGCAGTTACAAGTTCTGCAGCACAGGTTTTCAGTACTATTGCCAGACTGTTGTCAGCATGTGTTTCCTTTGGATAATTTAGTGTCTCCAACTGAATCTGGATATCGCGTGGACTGAACCAAATTGGCTGATGACTGGTAACTGAATTGCTGTGGACTACTGGACGAGGCCGAGATGGATCATCCACTCAGCACTTCTGACTGAAGATTGTTGCGAATGCTTCAAGTTTATATATTGAGCTGAAGTTCTGGGCTCTTCCATCATTAAGGATGGGGATATTTGTGGAATCTCCTTCTCCAATGACTCGTTTTATTGTCCACAACTATTCTCAACTAGAAGTGGAAGGACTGCAAAGATCTGAACCGTTGCTTGTGGGAATCACTTAGCTCTGTCTATCACTTACTGCTTATGCAGTTTGGGACACACGTTGTCCTGGTTGGTGGCTTCACCAGGCTGGCATCTCGTTGTCAGGTATAACTGGTGCTGCTCCTAGCCTCCTGCACACTCCATTGAACCACAGTTGATCCTCTGGTTTGATGGTAATTATCGTGAGGGGGATATGTCAGGCCATGAGGTTGCACTGGAGTACAATTCTGTTGCTATTGCTGACCCACAGTACCTTATGGAAACCCAGACTTGAGCTGCAAGATTTGATTGAAGCCTGTCCCATTTAGCACAGTGACAGTGCCACCCAAAATGATGGAGGTTATTCTCAATGTGCAGGTGTGAATTTGTCTACACAATGACTATGCGGTTGTCACTCTTACCAATACTGTCATGGACAGATATTTCTGCAAATGGCAGATTAGTAAGGATATGGTCAAGTATGTGTTTTCCTCTTGTTTGTTCCGTCACCACCTGCCATAGACCCAGTTAAGAAGTAATATCCTTGAGGACCCGACCAACACAATCAGTAGTGTTGCTGCAGAGATACTCTTGGTGGTAGACAATGAAGTCCCCCACACAGAATTCATTTTGCACCCTTGTCACCCTCAGTGCTTCCTCAAAATTGTTCGTCAGCATGGAGGAGTACTGACTCATCAGTTGAGAGAGACTGGTACATGGTAATAAGCAGGAGGTTTCTTTTCCCATGTGTAAACTAATGCCATGAGACATAATGGCATATGGAGTCACTGTTGAGGACTCCCAGAGCATTTCCCTTCCAACTGTATCCTACTGTGCCACCAAAACTGCTGTTTCTGTCCTTCTGGTGAGACAGGCGATATCTGGGGAAGTTGATGGAGTAGCTGGGACATGGTCACACTCACAGAATCATACCTTTCATAAAATGTCAGGCTGTTGCTTGACGAGTCTGTTTATTTCTATTCAAAGTTTCCGGCCAGCTGTTCCATTCTAGAAACATGGCCATATATTCGACCCAATCCACTATGATTTAATTTTGTAAAGTGAGCTGGGAGCTGTACGAATTTTTTTCTGAAAATGCAAATGTTTTACATCCATTGCTTCTGTTTCAGTCGTCTCCCAGTCTGCTGCTCAAACATAATTCCAATTTCGTAAATCCAACTATGACCATTACTTTCACTCCCAATATATCCTCCAAAACCATGTACTTACTATGTTCTATGTTCCATGCAAAATGTCATTGTCCACACTAGACTTCGTTTTCCTAGTATTGATAGAAAGTTCTGTGGAGACAGAACTGAGGTAGTGGATTCATCGTACTGACATTTCCCTGTCCCCCAATCTCTGGTTTCAGATTGTAAGGAAGCTGCAATTGTTTTCTCATACTTTTCACATTGACATAATTTGACATGCTATTACAGTTCACTCGTATAAATCTTGTGAATACACTTTATAAAAACCCATCAATTCCTGCCTTAGACTGCTCAATGACTGGCCTTGCACAGCCATACACTCACAAGAGTATATATTTGTACTGTCAGAAATACAGCACGATCTACAGTAGTCCCACTTAGCTACACCAGACCCAGACCCTGGAATATTATGACACTTCCAATTGCTCGTCAAAGCACTTTTTAATGTCTGTGAAGATATCCATGATAACTCTCCTCTCAGGAATTACATTCCTGACCCCAACATCATCTGGGTGAAAGATAACTATCTTTTAATCCTCACTAAGCCTCAAACACTTCACTTTAAAAGTGTGGTCCCTTGTTCTTGGCCCTCTGACTAAGATGAACAGCTGCTGCCTATCCACCCTGTCCATGCTCCTCATCATCCTGTCCTTCTGAATCACATCCCCCTCAACCTCCTCTGCTCCAAACTAAACAACCCGAGCTTAGCCTCTCTCCATAGCTGCAATGTTCCATCCCAGGGAACATCCTGGTGAATCTCCTCAGCACACCCTCCAGTACCATCACGTCCTTGTTGTAACGTGGCTCCCAGAATTACACACAGTACTCCATATTGGCCTCACCAAAGCCGTGTATAGCTGTTGTAATCTACGCCCCAATTGATAATTGCTGAACCCAAGTCCACTTCTTAACTAAAGTATTACCCTGTCCAGTCACATTCAGAGAAGTGTGGAGAAGCACCCTCTGAGCTTCCTAGTGTGCTGCTATTCATTGAGTCCTCCCCATCTGGTTCCTTCTTCCAAAGTGTATCACATCATATTTATTAGGTTACGTTCCATCTGCCATTGATCTGCCCATCTGACCAATCTATGTGTATCCTTCTGTAACATAAGACGTTTCTCCTCACTATCAACCAACCAGGCAAACACAAACTTACTTATCACAACCCCCACCCCCTTCACCCACTCCTCTGCATTCACATCTGCACCATTTATGAATACCACAAACAATAAGGGACACAGCACTGATCCCTGTGGTAGACCAGGGGACACTGGTCTCCAGTCACACAAACAGCCTTCCCCCACCACCATCTGACTCCTGCCACTGAGATAGTGTTTGCTGTAACTTGTCAAGTTATCCTTGATTCCATGAGATTTTACTTTATTTTTCATTTTCCCATGTGGAACTTTGTCAAAGGCCTTGCTGCAAAACTGTTTAAGCGACCTCCACAAACTAATTCACATTCGGTAGGTGTGACTTCCCTCTGATAAAGTTCTGATTATTATCCCTGATTAAGCCTTGCCTTTCTGATTGGAGTTCAATTTTCTCCTTCCCTATTTTCTCCAGTAATTTCCCTAACAGTGATCTAATGCTTGTTTGTTTATAGTTCCCGGCCTATCTCGTCCATCGTTACTTTAAAGTGGAAACGCATTAGCTGTTCTCCAGTCCTCTGGCACCTCCCCTATGGTCAGATTCGAATTAAATTTTTCAGTCAGGGTCTTTCCTCCCTAGTCTCCCACAACAGCTTCTGATACAATTCAGTCAGACCTGGCAATCAGTCCAATTTTCTACCAGTGAAAGCCTCAAATTCTTGCTCGCATTTTACATCAATCTATTCAAGAGCTTCGCTGTCCATCGTCTCGAATTCTGTACCTGCCTCCTCCTTCTCCAAAGTAAAACAGATGTGAAGCTTTCATGTCACAATGTCTCAATGTTCTCCAGATTCACACACAGATTGACCCCTAGGTATCTAATGGACACAAACTGTTCGCTGATTATTCTTTTCTACTTGTTGTCCGTGCAGAATATCATGGGATTCTCCTTAATCGCGCCTGAGTGCCCCTCTCCATGTCCCTCTGTTATTCAGTCCCCTCTATGTTTCTAACTTTCTAAGATTCACTACGATCACGTCTCATTATTTGAAATTCGAGATCACAGGCTGAGTTTCCCAATCAGACAATCTTGCCATTTTAAGGTTTAATCTGGAGAACGCCTTTTGCAGTTACTCTGTACTCAGTATATTCTTTCTTAGATGGAGTCTGCACAACAGTACACAATACTCTCAGTTTTGTCTCAGCAACACACTATGCAACAGGTGGACGAAATCTTCTATATTTCAATTAAACTCACATGAATGTAAACCTAATTTTTACTGTCCCATCTGCACAATTCTATTTGCTTTAACTTTTCTGATGATATTAGTGTGCGAGTTCTTATAAAATGCTCCTGAATATCCAACTGTAGTTATCCATTGGCTCCTCACTGCTAATGTCGACAAGAATTATATTCAAACCATTCCAAAAAAATGTTTGCCACTTTTGGTTTTCCTTTCATTGATGCAATATCACACTCCCCAGTTTTCCCATTATATATCTCGTAGCATGTTCTTTGTAATCGATTCCAACAGGCACCCGACTACGGATGACAAGTTACTGTTCCATAGTTCACCACTCTCCATCTTCATCCTTACTTATCCCGATTGGCTACTTACCTTTTGGGAAGGTGTCGGAAAATAATGTGAAAATCCGTAATGCAACCAAAATGATTATTACTGCTTCCGCTGAAACGTTTGCATGAATTGAATCTGGTCTGTCAGAATTATCACCCCTAAATCCAGTTGTCTTTTCAAATATTATCTCATCACAGATGTGAATGATGTTAGACTTTACTTACTCAAGTCCATTGGTCGTTTGATATTTCTGGGAGAATTTCTGGATATAATTCTTCCATGAAGACAGGCACAACGAAACTGTTTATTTTCCCTGTAATGTCTCTGTTCTCTACAATACATTATCCTGTCCGCACACTCACTGTTCCACATTTGACCTTGCTTTTATTGTTGTTTCATACATTGATAGAAGCTTTTTAGCAGTTGATGCGTTGTTTTTTTTTGTTGGCATGCTTTTTCTCTTCTTGATTTTTTCTCTGCTTCTTTCCCCTCCTTTGCTGGGTCCTACATTACTCTGAATCCACTGGCGTACAACAATATTTGATATTTTTCTAAGCTGGTTCCTTTGATCTAATAGGTGAATGGGGGGGGGGGGTGTGAGGAGGGGATTGTGAAAGTGATAGGTCGGAGAGGAGGGTCGAGTGGATAGCTGGAAAGGAAGATGGACGTACAGGAACATTCAAGAGAGTGGTGCCAAGTTGGAAGATTGGACTGGGATAAGGTGGGAACAGGGGAAATGGGGAAACTGATCCCCTATGGTTGGAGGGTCCCAAGGCGGAGGATGAGGCGTACTTCCTCCATGCATCAGGTGGTTAGGATTTGGCGATGGAGGAAGCCCAGGACCTGCATGTCCTTGGTGGTTTGGTAGGAAAAGGTAAAGTGTTCAGCCACACGTTGGTGAAGTTGGTCAATGTCACTGCAAGGGAGATGGTCTCTGAAATGATCCACAAGTGGATGCCCTGTCTTGCCGACATTGAGGAGACCACATTGGGTTGCATGGATGCAGTGGATGAAGCGTTCTGTCTCGCTTCATCACCTCTCACTTTCAACCCCTCGTCCATCTACCTATCATATTCCTGGCTATATCCCCCAGCCACACACCCCCGCCCATTTATCTCTCACCCCTTGGACCACAAGCCTCATTCCTGATGAAGGGCTTCTGCCCAAATCATCGATTCTCATGCTACTAATATGCTGGCTGACCGGCTGTTTTTTTCCAGCACCACATTCTTCGACTCTGATCTCCAACATCTGCAGTCTCCACTTTCTCCTCGCACCTTCATGGCTTGCCTGACTCAGATTCATAACCATTACTTCAAATAAAAGAACAACTGTCGTGTATTCAAACAACATACAGGAAAACCAATAGAGGCAGTACTGTGGCTTATTGTCCAGCACTGCCGCCGTCACAACAACAGGGACCCTTGTTTGATTCCAGTCAGGGGCGACAGTCTGTGTGGAGTTTGCAAATTCTCCCCGCATCTGTGTTGGTTTCCTCTGGGTGCTCCAGTTTCCACCCACAGTCCAAAGATGTGCAGGCCAGATGAATTGGCCATATGAAACTGCCCATAGCGGAAGGTGCATTAATCAGAGAGAACCCGATCTGGGTGGATTACTCTTTGGAGGGTTGATGTGGACTTGCTGGTCCGAAGGGCCTGTTTCCATACTGTGGGAAATCGAATCTCAAATAAAAAGTTGCGGTCACTGTTCCCAAAATTTCGTTTACAGCAAAGTTTTCAATTAGCTCTTCTGATCATCAAACACCAATTCCAAAATAACCGGATCTCGAGCTTGGTGCTCGAAATGCAAGCCATCTCACACGTGCTCATGAAATCTATTTTTCCATGCATTAGCATTCTTAGCACAGCTTATATATAATTTAAACAGTACATTATTTATGAAGTACACAGAAATATGTATATCCCATTTCCTGTTTTATGACATGCCCAACATTTGTTTTGCAGCTTTCACTTTGATAGATAACTCCCATCAATGTTTGCTCCTCCTTGCTCTTTCTGAGCTCCAACTTATATGATTCAGTGAAATCTTAGTGAAGTGGGTTCTGGGGAGATTAATGGTAGAAATAATCTCACCACATCACTTATACTCCGCTCAAGCTTTGTTGTGAGATTTTCTCCAGATCTCCCGTTATGCTGATAGAGTAGGGAAGGGCAATATTTTTTCAACAATGCTGTCTATTGATCTTTTGAACAGAGTGATGCTTGAAAAGCTCAACTGGTCAGGTAGCACCCGAGGAGCAGGAAAGTCGACGTATCGGGCAAAAGCCATATCAATTACATAATCCTCCAACCCTCTAACACATCAACAGGAGAAGGTCATTCTAGTGTTGGAGACGACAACATGGGAACACCAGAAAAACGTCAGCCCATCGAGTTTGTCCACCAGCAGGATGATGAGTCCATTCAGCCACACATGGCTGTTATACAGCAACTGGAGCAGATCTCTTAAAGACTTGGCCCATTAAATAGGAATTCAAAGAAAACGTAAAGGTTTCCAAAAGGCAAGAACTTGTAATAATGGTATTACATTAGGGAGTAAAATGTAACAATACACTATTGTAATTTAAGGCAAATTGTTAGAGTCCATTGTTCAGGACATATGCAAAGTTAAGCTACAATCCGTCAGAGTCAACATGGTTTTACGAAGGCTAAACCATATTTGAATTGTTTGCTTGAGCTATTTAAAGATGTCACAAACAAGGTGGTTCGTGGCAATCCTGGAGATGGAATATACCTGTTCTTCAGGAAGGGATTGGATATGTTGCTTCTCCAAAGAGTTACTGGTAAGATCAGAAAACATGGGTTTAGGAGTAATTTATGGGCTTGGATGGAGGATTGGTGAAACAACAAAATACAATCAGATGGAATAAATGCGAAATTTCCTTCTGGAAAATGTAACTTGTGGGGTGCCACAGATTTCAGTACTCATGCCTTAACTATTTTTCATCAATATTATTACTCGGTTGACAGGATTAAAAATGCTATCATCAATTATTCAGTTGACACTAACATCGGTGGGATATTACTTCGGAATGAAGTTGTAAGAGGTTTAAAATGAATATGGATAGTTTAGGTGAATGGGCTAACACTTGGCAATGAAAATTAAAGTGGAAAATTATGAGATTATTCAATTTGACCAGAGAAACAGAAAGGCAAATTATCATCTAAATGGAGAGAAACTTCAAAGTGCTCAGTTGCAGAGGGGTCAGTGTATTCACGTGCATTTCACAGAAAACCTGCATGCAGCTCCAGCAAGTAATGGGAAAGGTCAGCGTAGGTTCAGTTTTTATTTGTAAAAGGATAGAGTAGAAAGGTAGGGAGTGTTGCTGTAGCTACGCAAGGCATTAGTGAGGCTGCAACTGGAGTAGAGTTTCGGTGCCCTGACTTGCGGAAGGATGCATTTGCATTGGAGTCAATTCAGAAGAGGTTTCATTTGATTGATTCCAGAGATAAGGGGTTTGTCTAATGAAGAGAGTTTGAGCAGTTCAGGTCTATAGTCTCATGTTTATAATAATGAAAGGAGATCTCTTTGAGGTTTGTAAAATGCTAAAAGTAATTGCCAGTGTAGATGGGGAGTGGATTTTTTTTTCATGTGCAACAATCTACAACAAAAGCCCAGAGTTTCAGGTTGGAGAGATGGCAGGAAAGTGAAACAGAGGCCGCAATGACATCAGCCATGATTGTATTCAGTGGTGGAGCAGGCTGGAGCGGCTGAATTACTGACTGATGTTCCTTGTTCTTATTTAGCCCCTCGAATATGTTACTCAGAAATGGGGGAGGGCTGGTTATCAAACAAGAAGCAGCCACTCCGGCTAAATCAGTCTCAAGTAGTTTGATAGAACGTCACCAGTGGAGTCACACAGTGACCAGTGCTTGGTCCTCAAGTATTTGTAACCTATATCAATGATCAGGTGTGTGCAATAGATGTACTGTAACTACGTTTGGTGATGACTCTGTGATAAGTAAGTCATTAAATTATCAAGGGAGGCAGGTGGAAAATGATATGATATAACCTGACATTATTTTACAGGAAGAATGGAAGGGAGTATGTTACTGAAATGGAGCGCGATGACAGGGCTTAGTAATACTGTGCATTGGGGAGTTCACTCAGACCAGTTCAAACATGGGAGGTTTTGCTACATCTCTCTGATGGTCTGCTTTGTGACATTCCCAGGGGCCCGGGTGCTCTCAAAATACCGGATATTTTGATGTTGGTTGGCAGTGGCGATAATGAAACATGTAGCAAGAGGATGGCCTTTATGATACATTCATTTCTTTCCACATGGAAATCAACGATGAAGGGAAGGTCTGACAGCTTCTGAATGCAGAGGCTGTGGCTGCTGCTTGGACAATGGGTATTCACCAACATTATGTACTGTGCATGGGCGCACTGAAACATTAATGGAGTGAGATGTCATTCAGTTCCCTTTCATCTCCTCAATGACATGGGGACCCATTGGGAAAATTACATCATTGGGAAAATTACTGGGAAAACAAGCATACATTGGCAGTTCTCTGCTGAGGGAGAAAACATTGTATTCATCTCATCCACCATATATATCATGCGTCTCTGAAAGGTGACATTGATGTCGACATACTGGGAAATGATGTATATGTCACCCCGTCCTGCCTGGAAGGTTCTGCATCATAGAAGTATACACCGCTTGGAACAAAGATAAACTCAAATACAGATTCTTACATGCAGTTTTCCAATCCAGAAATATACAATATTAGAAGAGATCTCAGAGAGAATAGGAGATAGGGATCATATATTGAAGCTTCTAACTCTTCTGGGACCCCGAACAGCTTCTGAATAATGACCCTAACAGCCACTGGCAACACCGTCCTCCCCCGGGTGTCAAGCAGCAGGTCATGTTTTAGGAGGTGGCAGTGCTGTGTGACAAGCTCCTTGTTCAATCAGGATCTCCTCACACTCTTTTCCTGGGTTAATTTCAGCTTGGGAAGATGGTCTTGGAAAACCCGGGGTGGATAGAGCAGATCCCTTTCCCCACACACACTCACTCCATGGTTTCAGAGCTTCCCCTCTCTGCAGCCTCTGCTCGACTTGGTGTTCATGTTGCAGACCCAGATGCTGTAAATGCAGTCCCCATGCACCATCCAGAGTTGGGTCACCAAATCCTCAGGTCTCCCTAAATGTCTGAGGCAGCTCAAAGCACAACCTCCAGCAAACCATCCCCAGCCCCTCCACTAACTTTTCAATAACAGGAGAGAATCAGAAGCCCCTGAGCTACGAGAGTTATGCATCAGATGCGATCCCCATAAAATATTTTAAGAAGGTTACCCAAAGTTTTCAACGGTAGATATGAAATGTGAAGCAAAATATAATCTATTTAAATGCTTTAGTTAAAATACAATGAAAGAAAAGAACAATTTGGGATACCGTGTGTGTTGGAACACTTACGAAAACAATAGATACTATACCTTATTGGTATATATCGCTTGGAATAAAGAAAAACTCAAATACAGATTCTTACATGCAATTTTCCAATCCAGAAAGATACAATATTAGAAGAGATCTCAGAGAGAATAGGAGCTAGGGATCATATATTCCAACCTTTCTGGGACCCTGAACAACTTCTGAATAATGCAAAATGATAAAATCTAGTCTGTGAGAGCTGGCCGCTGCCCTTCCATTGTTGCCACCATTTAAATAAAACCTAAAGGCCTCCTCAGTTATTTACTTCATCCGTTTTCAGTTGGCAGTTCGGCACCTCTGCCTTTAAGGCCTCTCTTCAAAAAACCCAGGAGAAAATAACGTTTTTAAATTGATAGTATCGTCACAACTCCCTCTTTGAAAAAATAAACAATCAACATTGAAACGTCACATCATTTTAAACTGCTTATTCTTCCTGTTTCAGTAGACTACAATGCATATATATTATATTGACACTAAGCATGCAAACATTCACAACTCAATTCTATTTCAGTCAGTTTACTCTGGCCACAGAACACCTCTGTCTTTCTTCATCCAAGTGTCGACAACTTGACAGCAAGTATGGTTTCTCGTCCTGTCACCTGTATGACTTCCAAATTGAATGGCAACAAGAATAACCTCTATTCTTGAATAGCCTGGACGTTTTCTCCGTAAATTTCTCGTTAGGAGTTATGATCACATGTCGATTTGTCTCAAGCACGTTATTTACCAGTTAAACGCTGAAATGCTGTAACGTCAACACCAAGCTCAGGCCCAATTGTGAAATATTTCTGTTGATGGTTTCACCGGACACTCCAACCACACGTTACATAATGGAACAAATCTCATCTCTCCAATCGTCCTTCTCAATGACATGTCTCCTCATGTCTCAGCTTACAAAATTTGCATGCTTCTGTACCCTCAATGTACATTTAACTGCTACTCCTGGCCCAGGCCAGTAAACCTTACTCTCACAGGTATAAATTTTAAGATCTCGCACATTCTTCTCCATCCCTCACAGAAGTCAACCTTTGA
This sequence comes from Chiloscyllium punctatum, assembly GCF_047496795.1. Taxonomy (NCBI): domain Eukaryota; kingdom Metazoa; phylum Chordata; class Chondrichthyes; order Orectolobiformes; family Hemiscylliidae; genus Chiloscyllium; species Chiloscyllium punctatum. The sequence continues at coordinate 4,821,001 of NC_092761.1, read as the reverse complement.
TTTTTGGACCAACTGCTAATCATTCGGCACTTCAGCTTCTAAGCTTCCCGTTTTAACTCTTCCACACGAGTTCTCACGACTGCAGGAAGTGAAAGTTTGAACTCCTGCAAAGTAAGAATCTCTCTAAGAGTGTCATAGGTTTCTTCGTTTTTAATACCCTTACCCACCTTTCAAAATTACTTTGTTTGATTCTTTCAAACTCAATGTAAATTTAACCGGGCATGCTTTTTTAGATTCCTGAAACACTGTCTGTAGGCTTCTGGCGCAAGCTCATACACACTTTAGATTGCTTTCTACATCCCCTCATACTGGCCAGATATCACTTCCGATAGGGATACAAATACCTCACTCCTTATACATACCAGTTATGTTAGGATCAACTAAATCCTCTTGGCCAGTGGCCACTGCATCCGTTTAGCCACTTTCTCAAATGAAATTCAAAAGGCTTCTGCAGCCTTCTCATCAAATTTAGATAATGCCTGCATGTATTTAACCAGATCCCGATCAGACCTTTGGCTACTATAGAGTTGCTCATCCTCACTATCGTCCTCATTCAGCCTACCGTCTAACTTCATCTCCACCGTGCTAAGTCAACTTCCCTAATTGCTAACAACTGAAGTTGAAACTCTCTCTCTTCCTGTTTTTCTTCTTTCTTTTTCTGTATTTCTACTTCCTCTCCTTTTCTTTTAATTCGACTTAAAATCAAATTTCAAATTGTTTTATTTCCTTTTTGTGTTCAAGCTGCCTCATCTGCAATTGAATTCCAATCATTTCCAAAGATTCTGATGGTGTTCTACCAAAGTTAAAACGCCAAGCTATAGCTGTAATTATCTCCTTTCCTCACAGACAAACACAAATCAAACGATAGCTTGTCTGCCAACTCTAAAAACTTTGCCATGCTCACCTTTTGTAAAATGTCCAACTTCACTTATTCCACACCCAGAGAACTCTTAGAAACAGAAAGGACAATTACTTCACAAAGCACTGTTCAAAACAACCGAATTCAATACTCGGAACAAAAGGCACCAACAACTACCAAACGTCGTGTTTGAGCCCAACAATCTCCCTGTGCACATTCTCCACCTCCCCATGTGTGTTTCCTCTGGGTGCTCAGATTTCCTCCCACAGCCCAAAGATGTGCAGGTAAGGTGAATTGGCCAAGTTAAATTGTCTATACTGTTCAGGGATGTGTAGGTGAGGTGCATTAGTCAGGGCTAAGTATGGAATAATAGGTAAGGGGAATGGGTCTTGATGGGTTACTTTTCGGTGGATTGTTGTGGACTTGTTGGAACAAATGTCCTGATTTCACACTGTTATGATTCTGAACCTGAACCCAATTTGGAATTATTGATTCCAAAACGGACAAGAGTCCCCACTTTGCTATGGACCAGACTGCCTTAAGATGGCAGCCTGGATGCCAACTTTGTCTTTTAGTAAAGGTAGATGTGAATTGGGTGTTCCAGATGTGATGCAGCTATTCAAACCACTCAACTTAAAGCAAAACCCAATTTATTTAAAACTCCAATAACAATACATGCAGAAAGAAGATGTACGTAGAATAACTTAACTTCTGGAAATCTTAACAGAATAATAGACATAGTACATTCCACTAATGAACTGTTCCAATGTACGATCATCCCATAATCTCATCCCTTGGCAAAACGACACATCAAAGGCCAGTCAGTCATGCATGTAGTTCTCCAATCCAGGAGGAAACAGCATCATGACAGATCTCAGAGAGAATAGCAGCTAGGGATCATTTACTGAAGCATCCAATCCTTGTCCCAACCCAAGCACGTGGTGATTGTTACAGCTCAGAAAAACTGTAAAGTCTGGTCTGTGCGTGCTGACCTTTCACAGCTACAGAAATGAAGGCTGTTGAGGAAGGTTTGTCAACTGAGTCAGTATGGGTGGGAGTTAGAAACAGCAAGGGAACAGCCACCGCATTGAGGGTTTTTTACAGACCACCTAATAGCAGCAGAGAGATTGAAGATCTCATAGGTGAGCAGATTCTGGAAAAATGCAAAAGTAGCAGGATTATTGTTCTGGGTGATTTCAACTTTCTCAAAATCGACTGGGACCTCATTAGTGTAGGTTGTTTGGATGAATCCGTTTTTTTCAGGTTTGTTCAGTATGTGGACAGACCGACGAGGGGAGAGCCCACTTTGGATTTGGTGGTCTGCAACGTGCCAGGACAGGTGTCAGATCTCGTGGTGGGAGAACACTTTGGTGAGAGTGATCACAACCACCTCAGATTTAGCATAGCCTTGGAGAGTGAAAGGAACAGTTACCGAGGGAAGATATTTAATTGAGAAAAAGGAAATTATTACGCTGTCATACAGGAGTTGGGAAGTACAGACTGGGAGCAATTATTCCAGAGAAAGAGCACAGTAGATATGTAGACTGTTTAAGGTTCAGTTGTTGCGAGTGAAGTACACAATTGTTCCTCTGAGACAGGTAAGAAGAGGTAAGATTAAGCAACCTTGGATGATGAGAACAGAGGAACTTTTCATGAAAAGGAAGAAGGAAACAACGGTGTAGCACAGCTTTAGAAGATTACGGGATTGCTCGAAAGGAGCTCAGAATTGGACTGAGGAGAGCCAGGAAAGGACACGAAAAAGGCTTGGCAAGAAGGATTAAGGAGAACCCAAAGACATGTTACTCATACGTGAGGAGTAATAGAATGATAAGGGAGAAGGTAGGGCCGATCAGGGATAGCGTAAGGAACTTTTGCCTGGAGTCTGAGCACATAGGGAAGCCCGAAATGAGTTTTTTGCTTCGGTGTTCACCAAGGAAAGGGAACTTGTTGTGAATGGAAACTTTGAGGAGCTGGGATACAGTCTTGACCAGATCAAGATTGATGAGGCTGATGTGCCAGAAATTTTGGGAAACATTGAAATTGATAAGTCTCCAGGGCCAGAGCAGATTTATCCTAGCCTTCTTCGGGAAGCGAGGATTTAGGTTGTTAAGTCACTGGCGAGGATATTTGACTCCTCACTCTCCACAGGAGTCGTAACGGAGGATTGGAAGGAGGCAAATGTTGTTCCTTTTTTCAAGAAGGGTAATAGGGAAATCCCTGGCAAATACAGATCAGTCAGTTTTTCGACTGTGGTGAGCAAAGTTTTAGAAAGGATTCTGAGGGATAGGATTTATGACTATTTGGCAAAGCATAGTGTGATTAAAGGCAGTCAGCATGGCTTTGTGAGTAGCAGGTCATGCCTCACAAATCTTATTGTGTACTTGAAGAGGTGTCAAGACAGGTCGAACAGCAGGTGTGGTAAATATGGATTTCAGTAAGGCATTTGATAGGGTTCCCCATGGTAGACTCATTCATAAAGCCAGAAAGTATGGGATACAGGGAGATTTGGCTATCTGGATTCAGAATTGGCTGGCTGACAGAAGGCAGAGAGTGGTTGTGGATGAGAGGTATTCTGCCTGGAGGTCACTGTTAAGTGGGGTCATGCAGGGCTCTGTTCTTGGACCTCTGCTCTTTGTAGTTTTTATAAATGACTTGGATGAGGAGGTTGAGGGGTGGATTAATAAATTTGTAGATGACACAAAGGTTGGAGGTGTCATTGATAGTATATAGCGCTACTGCAGGCTGCAGCGCGACATAAACAGGATGTAGAGCTGGGCTGAGAAATGGCAGATGGAATTCAACCTGGATAAATGCGACGTGATGCATTTTGAAATGTCGAACTGGAATGTTTATATAGGATTAAAGACTTAGTTTTTGGCATTGTGGTGGAACAGAGGGATTTGGGTGTGAAAGTACATAGATCCCTCAAAATTGCCACCGAAGTGGATTGGGTTGCTAAGAAAGCATATGGTGTTTTGTCTTTTATTAAAAGGGGGATCGAGTTTAAGGGCCGCGAGGTTTTGCTGCATCTCTACAAGTCCCTGGTGAGACCACGCTTGGAATGTTGTGTCCAGTTCTGGCCGCCCTACTAAAGGAAAGATACAGAGGCTTTGAAGAGGGTGCAACGAAGGTTCACCAGGATGCTGCCTGGACTGGGGAGCTTGGCGTATGAAGAAAGTTTGAATAAACTCGGACTTTTCTCTCTGGAGAGAAGGAGGAAGAGTGGAGACCTGATAGAGGTGTACAACATAATGAGAGGAATAGATAGAGTCAATAGCCAGAGACTTTTCCCCAGGGCAGGATTGACTGGTTCAAGAAGTCATAGTTTGAAGATATTAGGAGGAAGGTATAAAGGAAACAAAGTTTGTGAGAAGATTTGTAGCTCGGGTGCTCGGTTATCAACAAACACATCGACCTGGACCCAATATACTGGTCACTGCAGCGGACAGCTGGAACTAGCAACCGGAAGCGGCAGAGACGAGCCACTACAAAATAGCGGAGGAATCATCACAGAAGCGCTTCACAGGATGCTCCCAAGCACTGAGGATGTCACCTCGACAGGGGACGAAACATCTGCAACACAAATTCCCAGCTCGGTGAACAGAACCAGTGTAAAGGAATCGTCAGAGGCAGATTCTTTACGCAGAGAGTTATGAATGCATGGAACGCCTTGCCAGTTGTGGTGGTGGAAGCAGAGTCATTGCGGACATTTAAGCGACTGCTGGACATGCACATGGAGAGCAGTGAGTTGAGGGGTGCGTAGGTTAAATTACTATATTTGACATTAGGATGAAATCTTGGCACAACATCGTGGGCCAAAGGGCCTGTTCTGAACTGTACTTTTCTATGTTCTATGTTCTATTCCTGCCCATTCCCTGACAATCCTTGACGACGTTGTTCCTTGTGAACCTTGCTGTCTGCACCACAAAAACATTCCATATCTCTGCCTCTCATGCTCTGCGGGGAAGGCAGTTCCAAAGACTCAGAGCACTCTGAGAAAACAAAAATAAACATCACCTGGGGTGTGAGGTTTCTTTTTGTCAACTTACATGAGAATGGATGTAATTACATTGGAAGCAATTCAGAGATGTTTCGCTTCATATATTCCAGGGATGAAAGCCTTATATCATGGATACTTTAACAGGTTACTCATAGGAAGAGAGATGATCTTATTGAAACGTATAAGACCTTCAGCAGAATGGATCAGGTAGATATCCACTGGGTGTTTTTGTGATCCAAACTTGTTGCCATTAGAACCTCGACATATAGAACCTCGACAGTGTGGAAACAGGACACTCTGCCCATCGAATCCACACCGACCATCAAGCAGCATCCCACCCAATCTGTCATGGCCACTCCATTCCAAGCTGCACAGCTTTGAATGTTGGAGGAAACTGGAGCACGGGGATGAAACCCACACAGTCACGGGAAGAATGTTCAAACTCCAAATAGAGGGACGCCCAAGTTTGGAATTGAACTCAGCTCCTTTGGGATGTGAGATAGCAGTGCTAACCACAGATCCACCATGCTCCTCCATTATTTCTATTAGTTACTTGTGGCTGACTAAAGGAATCTGCCTGACTTGTTCTATCACTGAACCTGACCTAGTCTGAGACATTTATCATTGGCCATATCACCAACCTGTTGTCATTTAACAAGAACATGGCTGATCTACTCCATGGCTCAACTCCACTTTCCTGCTAACCCTTGTATCCCTCAACTCGCTGATATGTCAAAAACCAATCCATCCCGTCTGTAAATACATTTTACAGGCAGTTAATTACATGAACTCCAACTAGCCACGAAACGACACGACCCGCTATCCTTAGTAGCCACACACACAGATGACAAGCAACATGAATTCGACTGTGCCAACACTACCCATTATAGGGCAAGCCAAACAGAGAACAGCCAGGGAATTCCTAGAGGCATGGCACTCATCCACAGACTCTATCAACAAACAGATCGACCTGGACCCAATATACCGACCACTACAGTCGACAGCTGGAACTGACAACCGGAAGCGGCAGAGACAGGCCACTATAAATGTCGAAGAAAACAGCACAGAAGCGCTTCACAGGAGGCACCCAAGCACTGAGGATGTCACCTAGACAGGGGACGAAACGTTTGCAAAACAAATTCCCAGCTTGGCGAACAGAACCACAACAACGAGCACCCGAGCTACAAATCTCCCAAACTTTTCACACCAAAATGCCATACAACCTGTCATTCCTGTGCACTCTGATCTAAGTTGTAATCGGGTTCTGCAATGCGTTTACTTTAATATTCTCAAGCATTTCCACATATCTGTCCATGAACGTTCCTCCATCTCTCTCTACCCATGATTCCAATTTCTGCCAGTTGTTCATATTGAAAATGTGTATTCTCTCTCAGACAATGATTTTCACATCTCCAAACCCCCAGACCCACACACGCATGCGTACATATAACCCCTTGCCTTGAGCTGCAGCATGGAGATGCAGGGACATTAATTTGTGGGAGTCCCACTTGCTGTCACTTGCAGTATGGGCTGCAATTCTTCCCATGCTCGGCAGACATCCAGTGCAAGTGGCGCAGCAATATACTGGCAAAGGATTGCAATACTTCCCATGCTAGGCAGATAGTCCAGCCTACTGAGCAATACATTGACATAGTCTGCACAGTTCTCCATGCTGGGCTGTTACCTTGTCCCAGTTTATGGTGACTGGGCTGATTCTGTGCAGGAGATGGTGACTGCCCTGCTCTGAAAACCTAAGTAAAAACGGCAGTGGTATTATGAATCAAGGTTCGCAGCTGAATTTGAGTAATTCAACACAGAAGTCTATGAGGGACACTGCGAAACGCAAAGAGGGAGTGAGTGAAGAAACAAGCTCCCTGATGCAGTTAGAATATCTGCATTGAGAGTCTCAGCAGGAATAATAGCAGCAACAACATGAGTAGAGTCATGAAACGAACAGTGTTACATTCAAACCCGATTTATAGATTTAATGATTAAAGCTGAAACTTACCAGGGGTCCCAATGATAGCCAGGAATGGATAATAAAAACATTGAATATTGTAAAGTATCCGTATGATCTTACTTGGTAACGACAATTGATCGTAAGATGAGGAAAGACAACAAACATGCCTTGATAAACTCTTGACCATTATTTTAACTTGCCAGTCCATTGTTCTCAGATTTTGATCCATTTTTGGAACATTTTGTCTAATGCTCCTAGCTTCTGATCTCTCCTTCCCCACTTTGGAGCTGCTGATCCCTGTTAGTGCTCTCGATGATGCTTCCACTCATACTATGGGATAACACATTGAACAGAGCCCATTTATCATTACAAGCTGGAAACCCTCCACTGGGATAATTATAATCTATGGAGACTGACATTAACCACAGTCACTGAACAAACAGGCTCAGTTAACCCCTTCCTTACATCACTTGTCCTATCGCAATAAAAGGGAATATTTACTCAGTCTGGCAGTACAGATGAGGGTTGCTGAGGGATAGACCATCAATCTTCCAATCTTCTTAATCTTTCCTGCTTGGATGTGGAAGTATTGCCAGAACACTGCAGGGTTATATATGTTTCACCGTGTTTATAAAAGGAGGTAGGAATAAAATAACAGACCAGCTGCATAGGATGTTGGGTGGGCAGGTTCACAAAGACCTTAATGTCGGGTACAATATTTATTGCCATTGACTTTGTGTAGTGTTGCAACTGGTTTGACGTGCACTGTCGTTAATTTTTTTTCCATGAACTTGAGACATCATTCAGAGCATCGAAACTGCTGCGCAGGAACGGGAGGAAGGAATTCTCTCCCCATTATGCCTGTTACAGAGATAGGAAGAGACCATTCAGCCTTTCGGACCTGTTAGAGTGAGATAGGATGAGTCCATTCCTTCCAATCATGCCATTCAGCATCTTGAACCTGTTACGGACGGACAGGAGAAAGCCATTCAACCTCTTATGCTTGTTACAGAGGGACAGAGGGGACCATTAAGCCTCTCCAGGTGGTTACAGAGGGACAGGAGGAGACAATTCAGTCTCTCGAGTCTGTTACAGAGGGACAGGAGGAGACGAAGCTTGTTTCAGCAACCACTTTGAAAAGCTGCTTGGGAGATGCTAATGGCAGGAAAGTGGGAGGCATTCACAAATGAAATTCGAGAGTCTAGCGACAATATGTTCCTGTTCATAAGCATGGTAAGACTGTAGGTGTGGAGAATGCTGGATGGCTAGCTAAATTGAGGCGCTGGTAAGGAAGAGAAGGAAGCATACAATAGGTGTAGATACCAGAGATCGAGTAAGTCCTTCGAGGAGTACAAGGGCAGAAAGATTACACTCAAGTGGGAAATCAAAAGGGTAACATGGGGACATATGATATCTTCAGCAAATAGTGTAAGGGAGAATCCAAAGAGATTCTGCAAATACGTGAAGGTCAAATGAGTAACTCAGGAGAGAACAGGTCTGTTTTAAGGTCAGCAAGGCCACCTATTTGTGGAACCATAGGAGATGGATAAGTTACTAAATGAATAATTCAAATCAGTATTTAACCTAAAGAAGAATATGGAAGTTAGAGAACTTGGGAAATGAACAGTGATATCTTGAAACGTGTCCATATTACAGAAGTGGAGGAACTGGAATTATTAAAATGCATAAAGGTAGATAAATCCCTGCGTCCTGATCATTGTATTTGGAAGGGCAAGGACTGAGTAGAGATACTCGACATGGCTTTATGCATGGGAAATCTTGTCTCATTAACCTTAACAAGTCTTTTGAAGATGTGATAACGAAGATTGATGAAGTTACAGCAGTGGAGGATGGCTACATGGAGTTCAGTAAGGTATTCGACAAACTGGTTAGCAAAGTTACATCACAGAATCCAGGGAGAGCTGAGGGCAATTGGCTCTAAGGTGGGAGACAGAGATGGTGTTGGTCGGTTGTTTTTTGGACTGGAGGCCTATGCCCCGCAGTGTGCACAAGGATGCAATGGACTTTGCATTCAGAGAAATGATTTGGAAGTGAGTTTAATAGAAATGGTAAGTGAGTTTGAAGACAAACACCAAAATACTGATATAGACAAATCATTCCCTCATTGTAGAGGGGAACAGGCATTTCTCCACATGAGAATGTTCCACTCTGAGAGGTGTAGTGGTCAGTGAAGATGGTTAAGTCAGAATACAACGAGATCCTGATCAGATGGGCGAAAGGGCTGAGGAGTGGCAGACTGAGTTTATTTTAGACAAACAGAAGGTGTAGCATTCGGTAAGTCAAATGAAGGCAGCACTTCTGGGTAGAATCCTGGGAAGGGTTGATAAACACATATGTTAATAGAAATTATTGAAGTCCTGCAGTGTGGAAACAGGCTATTCAGTCCATCATGTCCACACTGACCCTCCAAATAGTATACTACCAGACACACTCATGCATTACCCCGGTTACTCTACATTTCCCACAGCTAATTCACCTAACCTACACATCCCTGGATACTGCAGAGCAACTTAACAAGGCTACTGCACAGAAACTGCGCATTTTTGGACTGTGAGAGGAAAGCCAAGCTCCAGGAGGAAACCCACGCTGACATGGGGAAAATGTATAAATCGCACACAGTCACCAAAGGGTGGGCTTGAACCTGAGTCTATGGTGCTGTGAGCCAGCAGTGCTGACCACTGAAACACCATGATCTCTCAGTGATCTGCTCAGCGCGACTGCATTCCCTCACTTTCTCTGGAACATTCACATCTGTTCAGATGTTGCTGAATGCCAGTGGGGACCTCCAATATGCCCCCCTTTACCCTCAGCCGAGGATTCATCCCCTCCCAAACTCTGATGGTCAGGACGTTCCGCTGTAACTGGCTCACTTCAGCCCTCACCTCTTCCCCTCCTTCCCAGATCAATTCATCCATTAATACTGCAGTATGCACAATACTTGCCGAGCTAAAATAAAACAAAGAGCTGCGGATGCTGGAGACCTGAAACAAAAACTGTTCTGCTGAAGCGTCCCAGGTTTTACATGCTAACTCTGCTTTCTTCCTCCGGATGCTACGAGACTCGCTGAGTTCTGCCAGAAATTTCTTGCATAACTAATTCCGTTTATATCGTGTGCAAAAAATGCTCTGCTATTTTGCCTTCGACTTGTTTCACCTTGTTGTTTCTAAGCTCCATCCAAGCTGTTCCTGAGAAATCTGAGCACCGTGGGCTGTGGTGTGATAAATGGTACCTTCATTCAGTGAGATGTTCCCTGAGGCCGTTCTTGAAGTTAATACAATCCCGCTGCCTCTTGTTTGTCATTCTCAATGGGAATGATGAGATTCTCCCTGGGTCTCCCCTTGCGCTGACGGAGTAGAGAAAGACATTCATCTCCAGTGAATATGGTCCATTCGGATCGATGGCTAAGTCTGCTCTAACCTGGAAGGGGACAACCTTAGAGCAGGCAGGCATGATCTGGTGTCATGGCCACCACTCCTGGTCCTGAGGGAAGTGGAAGTCCTGCCTGTGACCCTCCCCACCAAGGAGGAGCTCCATGTCCCTGCCCACCATGTGGGTTTGAGGAGGGCAATAATGTCCCCCTGCCAGCTACATATAGACTCAATATCGGGAGGTGTGCAGGATAGCTCCACACAGACTGTGCTTGTCCCAGAGCACTGTGGGCTTTCAAAGATGGTACTTGTTCCCGAGATGCTATTTACTTCCTAGATCTCTGGTGAGCTGGGAGGTGGTGTGGGAATGGTGTGCTGTAAATGTGGGGGGAAAGCCAACTTATCTCTAACTGTGTGGGCTCGAACACCATTTAATGTGGTGAGTTTGGTAAAATCCACTCAGCCACACAGTGGGAATTGCTCCCAAAACTCAACTCAACTAGCACTTCAAATAAAAACAAGATGAATTATTAACATTAATCCATAAGACTACAAGGACTAGAAGCAGGAGTACGCCCTCTGACCCCTCAAACTGGCTCCACCATTTAATAAGATCAGGGTGGATCTTTTCATAGACTCAGCGCCATTTACCCACCCTCTCACCATTATCCATAATTCATTTACTGTTCCAAATCTATTTTTGCCTTAAAAACATTGAGCGAAGTAGACTCAACTACTTCACTCAGCAGGGAATTTCAAGATTCAGGTGAAGATGTTCCTTCTCAACTCAGTCCTAAATCTGCTCCCCCTCATTTTCAGGCATTCCCTTTAGTTCTAGTTTCACCCAACAATGGAAACAATCTCCCCTGCTTCTATCGTATCTATTCCCTTCATAATTTTATGTTTCTATAAGCCCCCCCACTCATTCTTCTAAAGGTCAATGAGTGTAGTCCCAGTCTACTTAATCTCTCCTCATTGTCCAATGCTCTGAAATCTAGAATCAACATACTGAAACTCTGCTGCACCCAAGACAGGTCAAGCACGTCATTTCTCAAGTAATTAGGCCAAATCTGTACAACGGACACCAGATGTGGCCTCACCAGCACAATATCAAGCTACAACATAACCTCCTGTTTATAAAGTGCATCCCTTAAGCAATGAAGGATAATATTTAATTTGCCTTCTTAATTATTTGCAAAACAATGTTTTGTGAGCCCTGCACAATGATATCGAGCTTCCTCTGCACAAACAAAATGCTGCAACCTTTTCACCATTTAAAAATAGTCCTTTTTACACTTAATCCTCCAAAAATCCATAACGCAACAGTGTACTCCCATTGCCAGACCTTTGCTAACGCACCGAGTCTGTGTATATCACTCGGCCTGATCGAACCTGATTTGCCTTTCCAAAATCCAACAGCTCACAGTTATCTACATCAGCCATTCCTCGCTCCATTGGCCCATCTGATTATGATCCTGTTGTATTCTGAACTGACGTTCTTCACTGTCCATTATACCTCCAATTTTGGTGTCTTCTGTAAATCTACTGACCATACCTCATATATACACATCCAAGACATTTACTTAAGGACTCAATATCCATCCTTGCAGTACACTGCTGCTCACAGGTCTCCAATACACAAAGCAACCCTCCATCATCCCCCTTTGTCTGATACCTGCAAGCCAATTTTGTGTCCAAATGGCTATTTCTCCCGAGATTCCATGTTATCTAACCTTGCTAATCAGTCTGCTTTGTGGAACCTTGTTCAATATCTTTATAGACAACACCCACAGTCTGCCTTCATCAATCTTCTTTGTCACTTCAAAAAAACTCAAACATGTCAGTGAGACACGATTGTGCATGCACAAAGCCACATTGACTCTCCCTAATCATTCCTTGTCTTTCCAAATACATGTATATCCCGTCCCTCAGAATCGCTTCAAACAACAACTTGCCTTCCAATGACTTCAGGCTCACTTTTCTCTTGTTCCATGGCCTCTCCTTACCACTTTTTAAAAAAAAAATAATGGTACCTCACCTGTCGCTATCAATGATACAAATATCTTAGAGAGGAGCCCAACAATCACTTCCATAGCTTCCCAGACATTTCTTAGTTACACCTGATCATGTCCCAGGGCTTTATTCATCTTGATTCCAAATTATACACCTAGTACCACATCCTCTGTAACATGGACACTTTACAAGTTATAACTGTTTATTTCTCCAAACTCTCGAACTTCCATATCCATCTCCATTTAAAACAATGCCGTGAAATACTCGCATAAGTTTCCCACCCCCGTGGTACCATAGACAGCCTTGTTGATCTAAAAGGAGTCCTATTCGCTGGTCTAGTTAATATTTTATCTGTGGTATATGTGTTTGATCTCTTTGGATTCTCCGTAAGGAATGACTGGCAAATGGGAGGCTTTGAAAAGTGTAATCTCATGAATCCAATATGTCTCTGTTAGAGTGACGGGAAAAGCTGGCAGCTTTAGGGATCCCTGGCTGATGAGGGATAATGAGGCTCTGTTCAAGAAAAAGAAGAAGGCACACATTGTCCCCAATGTTTCTGTATCTACATAACCTCTTGCAGTCCTAAGGACACGATCACTCAGTGAATACTCGACAATCCTCTCAGGTCCCTGCAGCACTCCATATCTGCAGAACCCGCTGAAAGCCTGTGATTCTCTCAATCCAGTTCTGACAATCTGCATAAGTAACCTTCCGATATATATAAACATCTTCAGTCACGACTACCCTCCATATCTCTGTTTGGTCCTCCAGTCTGTACAACTCACTTTATCTCTGTAATCTGCTCCATTCACCAAAAACCCTCCCTGTCTGTGTGAACTGTTTCATCCTATCAATATCCTTCTCCCTGTAAACTGCTCCCTCCCTCCCAACCTCCCCATCTCCATGAACTCCAGCACGCATTGCAGCTCTCCACATTTCTGTAACATCTTGTGGCTCTCTGGTCCTCCCTCCCTGTGAAACCACCTCCAGTCCCCACAACCCTCCCAGTCTGGGTCATCTGCTTCAGATCAGACCATTGCTGTCTTGTTTACCTCCGACAATCCTAGCAAACCCTTCCTAATGTATCTATTCATTCAGATCCCATCCTCTCCAGCCTCCCAAAACACCTTCCTGCCATTGTAACCCTCCCTATTTAGAGCACAGAACAGTAAAGCAAAGTATAGGCCCTTCGGCCCTTGATTATGTGCTGATTTTGTATCCTATTCTAAGATCAAACTAACCTGCAGACCAGTCAAAGAAGAAAAGAACAAAGAAAATTCCAACACAGGAACAAGGCCCTTCTGCCCTCCACGCCTGTGCCGATCCAGATCCTCTGTCTAAATCTGCTGCCTATTTTCTAAGGATCTGTATCCTTTTGCTCCCTGCCAATTCATGCAGCTGTCTCGATACATCTTAAATAACGTTATCTTTCCCTCCTCTACTACCTCCGCCGGCAACACGTGCCAGCTCCCCACCACCCTCTGCATAAAGAACTTTCCACGTTTATCTACCCTAATCCTTTCCCCTCTCACTTTGAACTTATGACCCCTAGTAATTGAGTTCCAAACTATGTGGGAAACCACTGCTTGTTATACAACCTATCTGTACCTCCCACGATTTTGCAGACCTCAATCAGGTCCCCAGTCAACATTTGTCTTTCTAATAAGAATAATCCGAATATATTCAAACTTTGTTCATAGCTAGCCCCTTCCATTCAAGGCAACATCCTGGTGAACTTCCTCTTCACCCTCTCCAAAACATCCACATCCTTTTGGTAATGTGGTGAGCAGAACTGGACGTAACATTCCAAATGTGAATGAACCAAAGTCCAATACAACTGTAACATGACCTGCCAACTCTTTTACTCAATATCCTGCCCAATGAAGGAAAGCATGCTGTATGCCGCCTTAACCAGTTTACTGTCCTGCGTAGTCACCTTCAAGGAAAAATGGACCTGAATTCGCAGATCTCTCTGTACATCAATTTTCCCCAGGATTTTTCCATTTAGTTTGCTATTGAATTGGATATTCTGAAATGCATCACCTCGCATTTGCCCGGATTGAACTCCCCATCTGTCATTTCTCTGCCCATCTTTCCAATCGATCTATACATTGCTGTATTCTCTGACTGTCCCCATCACTATCTGCGACTCCACCAATCTTAGTGTTATCTGCAAACTTGCTAATCAGGCAACTGGTAACTTCCTCCAAATCATTTATGTTTCTCACAAACAATAGTGGACCCAACACGGCTCCCCGTGGAACACCACAGGGCTCAGGTCTCCATTTTGAGAAATTCATTTTACTCTAATCCATGTGCATTTCCAAAAGTTAATTAAATGTCCCTAATGTTTCTCTCTCTACCACCCACGCTGATAGTACATTCCACATACCCACCACTCTCTGTTTAATGTACCTACCTCTGACATCTCCCATAAAACTTCCTCCAAGTACCTTAAAATTATGCCCCCCTCGTTGTAGCCATTTTCACAATGGGAACATTCTCGGGCCATCCACTCTGTGTATGCCTCTCATCATCTCGTACACCTCTATCAAGTCAGCTCTCATCCTTTTTCATTCCAATGAGAAAAGCCCTGGCTTCCCCAACATTCCTTCATTAGACCTGCCCTACAATCCAGAAAACATCCTTAAAAATCTCTGCACCCTCTTCAAAGCTTCCACATCTTTCCTATAATGAGGCAACCAGAACATAACACAATATCCCAAGTGTGGACTAACCAGGGCTGTATGGAGCTGCAGCATAACCTCACAGGTCTTAAACTCAATCCTCTTGCTAATGAAAGCTAACACATCACACGCCTTCTTACCACTATTTCAACTTGGCTGGCATCTTTGAAGGATTTCTGGACATGGACCCGAAAATTCTTCTGTTTCTCCACACTACGAAGAATCCTGAATTTAACCCAGTAGAGGTTTTCTGGAGAATCATTCAATCCTAAACCTTCCCTATTTTGGTACCTTCCTCCAGTCCCCACAAGATTCATAAGCCTAAAAACTACCAAAGACAATTTTAGCCACTTCAATATGATGAATAACTGCAAACTCCTCCAATCCTGATATTCCTTCCTAACTCTCTCAGCGGGGCAGGTAGGGGCTGTTTGGCAGAGGCTGCTTGAAGGGTCAGTAATGTTTGTTTAACGGTTTAAATTTGAAAGATTTTTTTTTAAAAGCGCGGAGCGAAACTGGAAGCTGGTGTAGCGCAAGCTTACCTTGGTAGGTTTTTTTATCCCTATAAATGCGCGCAGGAGAGGAGTGTAGGGTGGTTAGGAACATGGCATCAATCTCAAAGGAGGGTGCCTGTAAACAGGAAAGTGGCTTGAGGTGTGGACACCTCAGTGCAAGAAGTATACGAAATAAGGTGGGTGAACTTGCAGCGTGGGTTGGTACCTGGGATTTCGATGTTGTGGCTATTACGGAGACTTGGATAGAACAGGGACAGGATTGGCTGTTGCAAGTTTCAGGGTTTAAATATTTTAGTCGGGTCAGAGGTGGGGGTAAAATAGGGGGAGGTGTGTCATTGCTTGTCAAAGATAGTATTATAGCAGTGGAAAGGACGATGGATGAAGACTCGCCATCTGAGGTCGTTTGGGCTGAGGTTAGGAATAGGAAAGGTGAGGTCACCCTGTTAGGAGTTTTCTACAGGCCTCCTAATAGTCCTAGAAATGTAGAAGAAAGGATTGCGAGGATGATTCAGGCGAAGAGTGAAAGTAATGGGGTGGTTGTTATGGAGGACTTTAACTTTCCAGATATTGATTGGGAAAGCTATAGCTCGAGTTCGTAAGATGGGTCGGTGTTTCTCCAATGTGTGGAGGAGGGTTTCCCCGACACAATATGTAGACAGGCCAACAAGAGGTGAGACCATACTGGATTTGGTTCTGGGTAACGA
Source organism: Chiloscyllium punctatum (assembly GCF_047496795.1). NCBI lineage: Eukaryota > Metazoa > Chordata > Chondrichthyes > Orectolobiformes > Hemiscylliidae > Chiloscyllium > Chiloscyllium punctatum. The sequence continues at coordinate 4,804,874 of NC_092761.1, read as the reverse complement.
ACCAGGCCCGGTGTTAGAATTGGAGGTAGGTGAGCACTTTGGGGGCAGTGACCACAATTCGGTGACTTTTACTCTAGTGATGGAGAGGGATAAGTGTGTACTGCAGGGTAAGAGTAAAAGATGGGTGCAGGGAAATTGCGATGCGGTGAGGCACGGCGTAGGAAGCGTGCCTTGAAAAAGTAGGCTTCAAGGGAAGGGCGGAATTGATATGTGGGGCTTGTTCAAGGGGCAAATATTAAGTGTCCTTGAAAATTATGTACCTGTCAGGCAGGGAGGAAAGAGTCGTTTGAGGGAGCCGTGGTTTAATAAGGAATTGGAATCCCTTTTTAAAGAGAAGAGGGCGGCCTATGTAAAGATGAGGCTTGAAGGTTCAATTGGGGCGATTGAGTGTTACAAGGTAGCCAGGAATGATCTGAAGAGAGAGCTAAGAGCAGCAAGGAGGGGACATGAAAATTCCTTAGTTGGTAGGATTAGGGAAAACCCAAAGGCTTTCTCTTGGTATGTCAGGAATAAAAGAATAACTAGGGTAGGAATAGGTCCAGTCAAGGATAGTAGTGGGAAAATGCGTGTGGAGGCTGAAGAGATTGGGGAGACACTGAATGAATACTTTTCGTCAGTATTGAATCAGGAACAGGACATTGTTGCCGATGTGAATGCTGAGTCACAATGACGTAAATGGATGGCTTTGAGCTATGTAGGGAAGCGGTGTTGGAAATTCTGGAAAGGGTGAAAATAGATAAGTACCCTGGACCTGATGGCATTTATCCTAGGATTCTTTGGGAAGCAAGGGAGGAGATTGCAGAGACATTGGCCTTGATTTTTATGTCCTCGTTGCCTACAGGAATAGTGCCAGAAGACTGGAGGATAGCAAATGTGGTTCCCCTGCTCAAGAAGGGGAGTAGGGATAACCCTAGTAACTATAGGCCGGTGAGTCTCACTTCTGTTGTGGGCAAGATCTTCTAGAGAATTGTAAGGGAAAAGATTTATGGACATCTGGATAGGAATAATGTGATCAAGGATAGTCGGCATGGTTTTGTGTAGGGCAGGTGGTGTCTCACAAACCTTATTGAATTCTTTGAGAAGGTGACTAAGGAGGTGGACGATGGTAAACCGGTAGATGTGGTGTATATCGATTTTAGTAAGGCGTTTGATAAGGTTCCCCATGGTAGGCTACTGCAAAAAGTACGGAGCTATGGCATTGAGGGTGTGTTGGAGGTTTGGATTAGGAATTGGTTGGCTGGAAGAAGACAGAGGTTAGAAGTTGATGGTAAAGGTTCATCTTGGAGTGCAGTTACTAGTGGTGTTCCGCAAGGATCTGTTTGGGACCATTGCTGTTTGTCATTTTTATACATGACCTGGAGGAGGGGCTAGAAGTTTGGGTGAGCAAGTTGCGGATGATACGAAAGTCGGTGGAGTTGTTGACAGTGAGGAAGGATGTGGCAGGTTACAGCGGGATATAGATAAGCTGCAGAGCTGGGCAGAAAGGTGGCAAATGGACCTCTGTGTAGGTTGTAAGTGTGAGGTGATTCACTTTGGTAAGAGTAAAAACAAGATGGGTTACTGGGCTAATAGTCCGATGTTTGGTAGTGTGGATGAGCAGAGGGATCTTGGTGTCCATGTACACAGATCTCTAAAATTTGCCACCCAGGTACATAGTGCTGTGAAGAAGGCACAGGGCGTACTGGCATTTATTGGTAGGGGAAAAAAGTTCCGGAGTCCTGAGGTCATGTTGCAGTTGTATTAGACTCTGGTGCGCCCGCATCTGGAGTATTGTGTGCAGTTTTTGTCGCCATACTATAGGAAGGATGTGGAGGTGTTGGAACGGGTGAAGAGGAGATTTACCAGGATGTTGCCTGGTATGGTAGGAAGATAGTATGAGGAAAGGCTGAGGGACTTGGGGCTGTTTTCATTGTAGAAAAGAAGATTTAGGGGTGACTTGATAGAGGTGTACAAGATAATTAGGGGTATAGATAGGGTGACCAAGAGAACCTTTCTCCATGTATTGAGTCAGCTATTACCAGGGGCATAGCTTTAAATTGAGGGGTGGTAGGTATAGGACTGATGTTGGGGTAGATTCTTTGCTCGGCGAGTCGTGAGTTCATGGAATGCCCTGCCTGTAGCAGTGGTGGACTGTCCCTCTTTCTGGGCATTTAAACGAGCATTGGATAAGCATATGGAGAATAGTGGGCTAGTGTTGGTGACCTGGGCTTGGATCGGCGCAACATCGAGAGCCAAAGGGCCTGTCCTGCGCTGCATGTTTCTGTTCTGTTCTGTGTTCTGTTCTGTGTTCTGTTCTATATTCTCTTCTATGTTCTGTTCTATGTTCTGTTCTATATTATCTTCTATGTTCTGTTCTATGTTCTGTTTTAACTCTGGAACCCCCACCATCCTCCAGTACCCTTCTGGGGAACATTGCAGAGGAAGGAAGAGTTGTAGAGTCCGGGGGTCATGTTACAGAGGTAGAAAGGGCTGCAGAACCTGGAGGATGGTACAAATGTAGGAAGGGACGGGGATCCTGCAGGAGGTTCGAGTTCGTGGGATTCATATAACCTGCAGGATGGGACCGACACTGCGTTGTGGAACCTGAAGGATATTTTAGTGTGAATGACTCATTTGTTTTGATTAGACTATTGGCCTGATCTTGATGATCTAAGTTTGCTGATGTTTTCCAGAATTGGCTGTGCACAGCTTCAGATTCCCAGGCTGGGAAATGTGAGTTCAGATGTGAATCTATTTACCCATTCTGTCTGTGTGCCTGACACTGACCTGTTGCTGCTCGAATAGAAAGCATTCTCCGTGCATCTGGTAACTTCCAGATCATCAGGACTGACCAGAGCTCACCTCATCAAAACCTTCGTTGAGAATGTTCTTTTTAAAATTATTTTCAAGCGATAGTTTCGTGAGATGCAGGAATTGGCGTGATTCCATTTTAAGAGAATGAAACTTTTATCATTGGAGTTTGGGAAGCCTTCAAAAATGAGATAACGGCTTTCCAGAGACAGTATATAGTATTCCTGTTAGAGTGGAAGGAAATGCTGGTGGGTGTAGGGTATGCTGGATAACGAGAGAACGAAGGTTTAGGGTAAGAAAAGGAAACAAATATTTGTCAGATATAGACGCGGGAAATCAAGTGAATCCTCAGACTATAAAGGCAGGAGGAGTATACTTAAGAGGGAAATCAGGAGGGTAAAATGGGGACATGAGATAGTTTTGACAAGTAGTGTTAAGGAGAATCAAAAGGATTTTTATAAATACGTAAAGGACAAGAGTGTAACTAGGGAGAAGATCAGCAAGGCAGCCTTTGTGTGCAGCCGGAGGAGATGGGGGCGATAGGAAATGAGTATTTTGCATCAGTGTTTAATGTGGTGAAGGAACTGGAAGATATAGAATGTGGAGAAATAGATGGCGACATCTTCAAAATCGTCCATATTAAAGAGGAGGAGGTGCTAGATGTCTTGAAATGCATAAAAGCGCATAAATGCGCATAAATCCCCAGGATCTGATCAGGCGACCTTGGAGTCTGTGGGCAGCTAGGGAAATGATTGATGGGCGCCTTGCTGAGAAACTTGTATCATCGAACATCACTGGTGAGGTGCGAGAAGACTGGAGGTTGGCGAACGTGGTGCTACCATTTTAGAAAGGTGGTAAGGTAAAGCTAGGAAACTATAGACCAATGAGCCTGACATCAGTCGTGGGTAAATTGTTGAAGGGAATCCTGTGAGAGAGAATTTACATGTATTTAAAAAGGCAAAGAGTGACTAGGGATAGTCAGCGTGGCTTTGTGTGTGGAAAAACATGTCTCAAGAAATTAATTGCGCTTTTTGAAGAAGTATCAAGAAGTAGTTGTTCCTCATGGGAGATTGGTTAGCAAGGTTAGATCTCACAGAATACAGGGAGAACTAGCTGTTTGGATAGAGAACTGGCTTGAACGTAGAAGACAGAGGGTAGTGGCGGACGGTTGCTTTTCACACTGAAGGCCGATGATGTGCCACAAAGATACGTGCTGGTGCCACTAATTTTCGTCATTATATATATGATTTGGACATGAACATAGGAGGAACAGATGACGCCAAAAAGTGAGATATAGTGGACAGTGAAGAAGGTTACCACAGATTACAACGGGATCTGGATCAGATGGGCAAATGGGCTGAGGAGTGACAGATGGAGTTTAATTTAGATAAATGTGAGGTGCTACATTTTGGGAAAGCACATTTGAGCAGAACTTGTACACATAATGGGAAGGTACTAGGGAATGTTGCTGAACAAGGAGACCTTGGAGTTCATAGCTCCTTGAAAGTAGAGTCGCAGGTAAGGGGATAGTGAAGAATGTGTTTGGTATGCTTTCCTTTATTGGTCAGAGTATTGATTATCTTAGTTTGGAAGTCATGTTGCAGCTGTACAGCACACTGGTTAGGGCATTTTTAGAATATTGCGTGCAGTTCTGGTCTTTGGCCTATGGGAAGGATGTTGTAAAACTTGAAAGTGTTTAGAAAGGTTTTACAAAGATGTTTCCAGGTTTGGAGGATCTGAGCTAACGGGAGTGGCTGGAATGGCTGAGGCTGTTTTCTCTGGAGTGTCAGAGGCTAAGGGGTGATATTCTTCAGGTTTATAAAATTATGAGGGGCGTGGATAGGACAAACAGACAAGGTCTTTTCCCTGCGGTGGTAGAGACCAGAGCTGGAGGGCATAGGTTTTGGGTAAGAGATGAAACATTTAAAAGGGATCAAAGGGGCAACCTTTTCACGCAGAGTGTGGTAATGTATGTAATGTACTGCCAGACGAAGTGGTGGAAGCTGGTACAATTGCAGCATTCAAAACGCATCTGGATTGGTATATGAATAAAAAGGGTTTAGTGGGATATGGGCCAAGCGCGGGCAGATGGGACAAGATTAGGAAAGGATATCTGGGCGGCCTAGATGAGTTGGACTGAAGGGTTTGTTTTTGTGCTGTACGTCTCTCGGTCTCTCTGGCTCTAAATGTGTTCCACTGTTCATTTGCAAAGTGACATTTCAGTCTGTTTCCCCTGTTTACCTTGGTCAGTTCTCTCTCAAAATCATGTAATGGGCTTTGTTACTGATGCTCAGGTGTGCTTTATGGTCACTTTAAAACGTCATAATCTCATTGAACTCTGGTATAATTTCTTGGAGGATCTCGGTGTGATATTACTCATTCACTCAGCTTCATCACCCAAAGGTCGATCTGAGATAGTCATATCCCTCGCTATTTGCACAATGCGTTATTCAAAGAAACATTGAAAAAAACATTCAAGGAGGATCTCGGATAATATCACTCTTGCCAATGTGTCTATCCCAGATTATACAAAGATTGAAGTCTCCAAAAATTATCCCACCAACTTTGCTACAATTTCTAATGAATTCCTGTTTAATACAGGGATGAGCAATGAAATACTGCAAGGCAGCATAAAAATTGTTCTCCTGCTTGTGTTTTTGACACAAAGCACCCAGAAGTTGCAGTCAGGCTGATTTAGCTGCATAACATGAGGCCAAATGCTTTCTCTGTAATGCCTTTGTTATCCATTTGTGTCAGGGTTCCCATCTTGCTTTTCCATTCTGCCTGAGATAATGTAAGGTTGTTTACTGTTGAATATTTATGTTCCACCTTTTGTTCACCCTGCAATCACGTCTGTCTGGTAACTAAGTCTCATTTATCTCTGTGTCACAAGGCTATTACCTTATTGTAGATACTTTGTTCATGCAAAAATAAATATAATTTCCTCTTTCCCGCAATGTCCTTTCACAAACTGATTAATCGATGTCCAGTTTTCGTTAAACTCTGTCCCGTCCTGTTCCTTTCTGCTTGTCTTCAGCCATATTCCCATGCTGTTCCGAGGCTTCACTTTTTCTCTTTGGATTTGGAAAGCTCCTTTCACCTGAACCCTGTCCCTGTATCCTCCATGTCAGTTTAAAGCCTTGTCCATTAACCTACCAACATGGTTGAACAGGACACTGCTCCCAGCAGGGTTGATTTTGATTAACTCATGGGATGTTGCTGTCTCTGGCTAGCAAGCATCTCAGCCCCACCCCGACCAGTCTTAGAGCTGAGTGGCTTGCCAGATCATTACAGTGGGCATTTGAGCGTCAATCCCATTGCTCTGGGTCTGGATTCATATGTAGGCCGGACAGGCAGCCAAAAACAGATTTCCTGACTGAAAAGGTATAAAGCAGTTAGATGTGTATCTCTGACACCGGCATTAAATTCTGGATGAACAGTCTATTGAGAGTAATACGAGGCCCTTGCCTGTCCCACTGATTACTCCCTCATCACTGAGTACTGATCCTAGTGCACCTTCTTTGACAGTGGTTTGATCCTGATAACTTCCTTCACTCTGGCGATATCTCTCAGTATCTCTCCATGTGATATCTGTTACTGTGAGAGTCTAATTGCTGCCATCTTTTGCAGCTACGCCAGATCCTAGGCCAACAGAACTCTCCACTCCAGAGAGACGCAACAGCACAGGCCAGGGATGGAGACTGGGATTTTCCAGATCTCTGTGGGACTCAGTGCCATTCTCCTTGTATAACCCTTGCTGCATCAGTCTAGTTTCCCATTGTGTCTGCTTCTCTACCTCCTGTAGGTACTCAGGATGCTCCTGACTCAGCAGAATTCCCAATTCCTGTTTCGTTCATCACCACATTGAAGACAGTTGGTCAGCCAGAGAGATGGAGAGTGAGATCTGGAGCCTTCCGTAAATCCTGCATTGAGGTAAGATAATTCACAGTGAATAGCGTAGACTGAATTTAAGGAATCGAACTTTGGTCCAGAAGACATGACATAGATACAGTGTTGAAGCACGAATGCAGAGCATGATGGTCCCAGGCTCAAACCCCACCCTCTTGCTAACATTTGTCTATGCTGTACTGAGCCTTCCTATGCCAATACAGTAAGTTGACAGTTATCAATCCATGCCTGTGCTGTCTTAGTGATGATCAGTACAACAGAGGCGAAACCAGGCCTCCCCCAGGAGATGTCATTGAAACCTGGGATTTTTCTGTTCTATATTCACCCCTCACGCTGTCTCTTGTCGTGTGATAGAGTCATACAGCAAGGAGACATACCTTTCGGTCCAACTCATTTGTGCCAGTGAATGCTTGTAATTCCCAGAAAATTTCTTATTTCTTTAACCTCCACCTCTCCCATAATCCTGCTGTATATTTGAAACCGATTCTAATTTTGACGACTCTCCAAATGTGTGAATTGCTCCAGTCTCAATAACATGCCCATTCTCAATAATCTCATCCTGCACGTAGTACAATAATCCCTATTTCTGGAGTCTTGCACAATACTTCCAGTGCCCCCATCTCTGTAAAATAATCCAACCCAGACCAAAATACCCACCTGTGTTCCTTCCTCAAGCCCCAGGAGAACATGATGTCACTGTAACCTTCTGCAGGCCAGATCACATTCCCTCCTCTTGCATTTAGCACCACACGACCTCAGTAACCTTCCCCCATCCCCACCGACTTTCTTATCTGTATAAACACCGCCAGACCCTTTTTTAACCACATCAGCACTCTTCATCTCTATTTGGTCCTCCACTCCCTACAGCCCTCCCAGCACCTCAAACATTCTCTCTTTGCGTAATTCTGCAATTTGGGGCAGCACGGTGGCTCAGTGGTGAGTAATGGTGTCTCACAGTTCCAGGGATCCAGGTTCGATTCCAGCGTTTGGTGACTATTTATGTGGAGTTTGCACTTTCGCCCTGTTTCTGCGTGGGTTGCCTCCGGGTTGATTTCCCCCTGCACCAGCCGTTGGAACTGTTGTTATCTGTATCCCCTCTAGCAGGCGTTGCAACACTCCTCACGTCTGTAAATGCATACAGACAATGCAGCTCTTCCGATATATGTGACATTCTCTTCTGCTGATAACTCTTACAGTTCCTTACAATATCTCACCTCCTCCATTCCCATCTGTGCTAGAGATCTCTAAAATTTCTTTATTGTTGTTTAAACTTCTGATCACCTAAAATCTCACCCTTTTTAAATTTGTAACCCCTTCAGCTTCTGTAACTCTCCATATAACTGTATTCAATAATAGCACAGGTTCACTTCTTAAATCTCTATACTTACAATGGTTACATGTACTAAATTGGCACTTTCCATTCTCCTTATCCATCTCAAGACTTCCAGCCCCCACAATCCCACTATTTCGAATGCTCCCATTCTCTGCACCTCCTCATGTCCTGAGGGTCCTTGAATACTACCAGTGCTCCAAAAGTTTAGACTCCCCTCAGTTACTGCAAATCTTCTAACTCCGTAACATCCAACAGTCTCTAGTACCGTACAATATTTGCTGGCTCTCAATTGCATTTGTTGAAGTCTACACATCTCTGTAAGCAGCTCAGAAAAAGCCGTTTAGTCTCCGTCATGGACAAGCCACAAGCTCCGTCATGAACAAGCCCCAATCTCTCTATTTCCTTTGCCTTCTTCAGTGTCTGCACCACTAGCTATATCTTCCAGTAACGTTCATGAGTTGCTGCAGAACTGCCTAGCTACCCAGACAACCTGTTCCACCCCATACAGCTCGCTCAATCACTGTAACACTCTCTGCTCTGTCACATCCTCCTCTTTCCCACGGTCTTCCAGGCACAACAGTGATCCTGTAAGAGAGCAGTGCGGAATGGGATGTTATAAATCTCAGCTGAGGCTTGAGGCCAACCATTACCTGGGAGTCACAAAGGCAGAGAACCTGAGAGAGAGCAGCACAAAGTGGGAGAATATTAATCAGCAGCGAGGATTGGGGCCGACTTGGACTTGGAGTTGGAGAAGCAGCAGAGCAGGAGGCTCAAAATCAGCACCGAGTCACAGAGGGAGTGACCATGGGAGGGGGCATCTTGGAGCAGAAGCTTGAGGCTAACTCACACCGAGGAGGTGAAGGCACCAAAGTGGGAGGGTATAAATCAGCATTGAGGATGGAGGCCTAACAGTGCCTAGGAGTCACAGAGTTAGTGGCCCAGTGAGGGAGCGGGAGGATTAAACGTCTTGGGAGACAGAGAGACGGTGATCCTGTGAGGGAGCAGAGTGAAGTGGGAGCTGATGATTATGCATAACTGGGAGTCACAGAGTCGGTGACCCTGTGAGGAAGCAGAGTGGAGGTGGAGCTGGAGGATTACGCATCCCTGGGTAAAAACAATGACTGCAGATGCTGGAAAGCAGATTCTGGATTAGTGGTACTGGAAGAGCACAGCAGTTCAGGCAGCATCCAAGTAGCTTCGAAATCGACGTTTCGGCAAAAGCCCTTCATCAGGAATAAAAGTAGCTTTTATTCCTGATGAAGGGCTTTTGCCCGAAACGTCGATTTCGAAGCGACTTGGATGCTGCCTGAACTGCTGTGCTCTTCCAGCACCACTAATCCAGATTACGCATCCCTGGCAGTCACAGAGACGGTGACCCTGTCAGGGAGCAGAGTGGAGTGGGAGCTGGAGGATTACACTTATCTGGGATTCACAGAGATAACCTTCTGCTGCTGGGACCGGCCTGCACTGAGTTTGAAAGAAGTGCAAGAGCCATCACTGAAAAAGCTGTAAGTTCACTAGCTGATTAAAAACCGTTATTAGTGGCTGTCAGTTAATTGCTGTAAGACAGCAACTTTATTTTTTCAAATTCTGAAGTAAGGATTGAGCTCAGAAATATGAGAGAGATGTGAAATTCTTACCCAGTATTCCCTCAGTAAGCCACAGTTTAACCATATTGTGATGCCCTGGATGTTAACTTCATTCTAGGTCATTAAGTAAGTTACTCTAGATATGTTGCATGTTCCGACATGTTTGTCAGGAAATGTGTTCTGTTACATTGGGAAGTCATAGCCCCTGCTGGTGTCCTAGATTTACACGAGGTCTTGGAGATCAGACAGTGACGAGAGACTCTGTGATGCTGAGAGTTAGACTGTTAGCACACACACAGAACAAATCAACCTGCAGTCATGACTGCGTGCAATAAGGAAGGGAATGATGGATTAGGCAATCGAAGTGAAACAGTCAGAAAATCCAGGAATAGGCTGATGTCTCCCTCCAAATTTCAGTTTCCCAGTTTGGAAACTGATGGAAGTGCTGGCTGCTCAGGGGAGTGTAGTCAGAGCCAGGTCTATGGCACCACAAACAGCCTGACTGTACAGGAGGGGAGGGAGAAGGAAGGAGGACCAGTAATCACAGGGGAGACAGGAAATTGAAAGAGGTTTCAGCGTTTCTGTAATCCAGCATAGTGGGGTTAATAATGTCACTGTGTCTGCAGGACATTCGTCTGGGTGACAGTGAGCAGTCCACGGTCATGTCCATGTTGGTAAGAATGACCTGGGTCAGAAGGGTGAAGTGATCTCGGATTCCGAATTTACTGAACTCGGTGGATGGTTAGTAAGCGGGAACTCAAATGTAGCAATCCATGGAATACTCCCAGCGCCGTGTACAAGTGAGAACAAAATTCGAAATTTTATGTGGCTGAGAGTGTGACTGGAACGATGATGCAGCAGGAAGGGCTTCAGATTCCTGGGAATTGGGACTGTGTCTGGGGAAGGCAGCAAATGTACAAGCTGGATGGGCTAACGTGACAGAGCTCGGACTGAATTTGTTACGGGGTGTTTGGGAGGGATTGAAAATAACTTGGCGTGTGATTAGGCTCCAAAAAGGAATAATTGAGGAACTACCAGGATTCTCAAAATAATGGGAGATACAGTTGGTACTAATTTACAACAAGTATATCAGTGGTAGATGGTTAATCTGAGGTACTCTGAATGGACATAAATACTCGGAGTGTGGGGAGATCCAGATGCAGATTGGTGTGTGGAAATCTGATGTACTGATCACCGAGAGCTGGCTCAGGGAATGGCACGACTGGGTGTTAAATATTGCTGGGGATAACGGATTCGAAAATGATCGAAAGAAGGGAAAGGATGAAGTTCGAAGTATTGGTTGATTAGATTAGATTAATTACAGTGTGGAAACAGGCCCTTCGGCCCAACAAGTCCACACCACCCCGCCGAAGCGCAACCCACCCATACATTTACCCCTTACCTAACACTATGGACAATTTAGCATGGCCAATTCACCTGACCTGCACAGGTTTGGACTGTGGGAGGAAACCGGAGCACCTGGAGGAAACCCACGCAGACAATGTGCAAACTCCACACAGAGAGTCGCCTGAGGTAGGAATTGAACCCGGGTTTCTGGCGCTGTGAGGCAGCAGTGCTAACCACTGTGCCACCGTGCCGCCCACGGTTGAGATTAGCGTTAGTTAAGAAGTACAAGAGAAAGAGGATCCATTCAAGGACAGAATGAATTTGGCTAGAGCTACAGAACAAAAGTGTACAATTACACTGTGAGGTACAGTCTGTCGGCAAGCAATCATTGGAAAGGGTGGAGAGAATAAATATGCAGGGGCATTTGAGAGCGATGATAATACTACAGATTTGTTATACAGAGAAACTTAATTTATCCAGATATTGACTGGGTTATTGGTCGTGCAGGGTCATGAGGCGCCAGTATCCCTGGATTATATCGAGGAGAGCTCACTTCAGGAGTATGTGTCCAGCCCAAGACAGCATATACTGTTGGATCTGGTCCTTGGCAAAGAGATGGGGCAAGTGGATCCAGTGTCAGTAGGGAAACGTTTTGGGGCACAGCGATCATTTTATTGTAAAGTTCAGGATGATGGTAGAGAATGCTATGCAGTAATTGAGAGTGAGAAGCACTAGTTGACTGAGAGCAGCATTCAATGGGGTAAAAATAAAGCTGGGAACTTTTCAACAAGGTCAGTGAAATAGTAGCTTTAAATCGTGTGAATCAGATCTGATGGAGCTGGGATTATGGAGATGGAGCTGCAGTGTGACCATGACTGGGAGCTGAATAATCAAAGGTTTTCCCTATTTCTACAGCAAGGATAAATGGGCCAACACAGTGAAGTAACATTGTGTAAAAGATGGGATCAGTATTATTGTGATGCTAATCAATTCACACACTGCTCTTATGCCCTCACCCCTCATCCTTGTGTATTGATTCTATCAGATATTGGTAACCTTTGAAAACTTCAGAAAATAGCTCAGTATTGAGGAGATCATTCTGTACATTGTCTGCATTGGACAAGATGTAACATTGTTTTGTAACCCCTAGTTCTGTCTCTCCGGATACTGTCGGAGTTCAGGAGCAGATCCCGGCACTTTTATAAAATGGTTTGAAAGTTTCTGCATCTACTCCGCTTCCTTGTGTGACTCCCAGATCCCGACCATTCTCTGGGTGAAATAACAATTTTCCTCACCACTTCACTAAGGCTTCAACAAATTACATTAAATATTCACCGCTGGTAATTGAGCTCTCGAACAGCAACAAGATGTTGTCCCCTTTTCTACCCAAGTCAGTGACAATATGTGCACTCCAATCAAATCTCCTCTCAGCATCCTCCATTCCAATCTTACCCCATAATTGCACTTCCACTGTCACAGGGTGGAGAACCTCTTCTGGACCCTCTCCAGTCCAATTCCGTCCTTCCATGTGATGGGGTGACCAGAACTTCACACAGTCCCCAGGCTGCAACTGAACTCATTACTAATCCAGTTCCTGCATAAGCTTCCTATTCTGAAGTTCCGTAATTTGTCTGGTAGAGGTACTAATGCCATTTGCTCCATTAATGAGAGTATTGATGTTTCCAGCTACCGTCATTTATCTGCCCATACTCACCATACTCTCATTCATTGTGTATTCCTCTCTATTGTTGATTTCCCCAAATGCCTTGCCTTGCACCTCTCTGCGTTGTTTGCTCCGTTCACCTGGACCCCATAGTTTCTGTTTTTAAACTCTCTGCCATGGGATCTCTCGTTAAATCCAAGTAAGTAACATGCAGTTACAGATTAGTGCTTGAAACCGACACAGTCAGATTAATTACACACGATCTTCCTTGAACCAATCCAGACCGACTGTCCTGGAGTCCCTGGGACTTCCTCAGTGACCGTTTATCCACTGTCTCAGAATTCCAGCCGTGACCTATTCAGGTAGTCCCTTGCTCCACATTAAACAAAGCTGCCATGTTAGCCGTTCTCCAGTACTCCTTCTCCATCCCTGCATCCAGTGAGGATTGGATAATGTGAGTAAATATAAGGCAGGGGATTTTCCCCAGCTCCTTTAAACAGTCTGGAACATTGTGTTACCCCTTTTTACGGATTTTAATCTCCTGTAAAAATCTCCACTCCAAGTTTGTTGCTCCCAATATTTAACACTGCATCCCTATTTTGATTCCGACAGACAGAGGTCTAAGCCATCTTATGATTTGGTCAAGTACCATTTTAGACCAGTTTCATGGAGGGTTTCTCTCCACAAGGTGAAGTCCATTTTCTCATGATGCCATCCACAATCGGCCTCATTAACTACCCTCGCTGCCCACGTGGTCTTCCTCTCATCTAATACTACCGCGTGGATTGTCCCCTTCGTCGTAACAACTGCCCGCTGCCTGGATATCCCAGAATGCAACGGCTTCTCTGTTCCAGGGGCCATCTTACAAATTACACTCGTGGATTGTCAAGCCAAAGCTGCCCTGGAATTGCCAGAGGGGGTAAAACTGGGGCTTCACTTTGTGGACAAGTCTCTGAGGTTCTGCTGGATGGCATGGTGCAGGGAGCGACATTATAATCCTCCAGGACTGGCAGGGAAGCCATGAAACTAGACCATGCCAGTTTCACCCGAGGTTGACCCCTGGGTCAATGAGGTACCAGCTTTCTGGGTGAATGCTGAGCAATGTCGGAAGGAGGTCAGTGACCTTCTCCACTCATCCAGGGTAAGTGCCACCATCTGCAATTTGTGACCTCACCCTCCCTCACTCTGTTACTGCACCCACCTCACACCAATGTTCATGTTCTCCCACCCTCACTGAATGCATCACCTTCTCTCAGTCTCTCTCTAACCTCTTCTCTGTCCCTCTCCCCAACTCTACCTGGTGTCTGTGCTGCCCACTTCCTCACTCAGGACATCTCGCTACCTTTCCCCCAGCTGTAACAAACAATTCCACCTCCCTTAATACCGCTTGGTAATTCTCAGATGTTGGAAGAAACCACCCCACACGAGAGCAGGAGGAGCCAATAGGGGTAGCATGCTCCCGAACATTCATTTCCTCACCCCATCACAGGGGAAGGACACTGACCCTAACAACCACGAGAGGCTGTCTGACCGTATCCAAGCTCCTGGATTGGAATCTGAGACTCCCCCGGACTCACTGTGCTGGACACCGTGACTGACTATGGACAATGATATCAAGCTTCCTGGGCTTGTGTCTGTGCTAAACACCAAGAGAATACAGCAGGCAGGTGAGCCTGGTAGCTCTGGCTGAGGGGAAACACTGCTTAGGACAGGGTAAGGCAAGACAATAATTCTGTGAGCATTCAAGTCAGATCAAAATGAGTGTGTACAAACACGGAATGAGCAGCCCAGAGAGACAGTCCATGAGCTGGGTTTGTGTCCCTGAGCACAGTGTCCTTTCAGCAGCTTTGCAATGAGAGTTGTCAGCGCACCATGGGCTGCAGATTGAATTACAGAAGTATACTGTCAGTGGTTCAGAGATGTGCTGGCATGGCATGGTGAGGCTGGCATGTGACAGATGCCATAATTGGAGGGTGTGGAGTACATGCAGCTTCTGTCAGTGCAGTGTTCCCCGAGATGATGGTGTCCAAGATAGAAGGCTGTAGGAGCGAAGGGACAGATGGAAACACCAGTTACCAGCTCGGACTTACACGTCCCTTTCTCTATATTGAGTTTTCCCACAGTGGGAGCGAGGATATGAAGCTGCAAGTTGATTGGAGAGATTAACAGTAACGTGAATGTTGATCATCAGTAATCATTCAGTCAACAGCTTTCTACTCCTGCGCTCAAATCTTGTTTTAAAGAACAGTCCAGCACAGGAACAGGCCCTTCATCGCAGCAAGCCCACAATGACACATGATGCCTTTCTAAAGTGAAAAAGAAAGTTTTTGCTCCGACAGCCTTCTATATCATTCTGTTCCCTGCTTACTCATATTTGTGCAAAGATACCTCTTAAACCTTGCTATATTAGCTTCTTCTCCTCTATCAGTGCATTCCAGGTACTTGCACATTCTGTCTGGAAAAGCAAAAAAAAACTTAGATATCACATCTCCTGAACTTGCTCTCTTTTATCTAAAACCTATGGTGCTGAGTAATTGATATTTCTCCTCTGGGAAAAAAAAACATCTAACTGTCCTTCTATCTCTGCCTCTGAAATTTTGTAAATATCTATCAGGTAGCCCCATAGTCAATGATACCCAGGTACAAACAAACCATGGATGTTCAATTTCTCCTTCTGGCGAATACCCTCCAAACCACACAACATGCTCCTAAACCTTTCCATACCCTCTCCAACACTTCCACATCGTTCTGCTGGTGTGTAACCAATACTGTACACAATATTCTAAATGTGCCCGAACTAAGTTTCTCTTCAGCTGCAATATGACCTGCTAATTATCATACTGCATGCTCCGATGCATGTCTGCAAGTTTACCATCAGTCTTCTTGATCACCCTATCCACTCATGTTGCTACTTTCAGGGAACTGTGGAGCTGTCCACCTAGATCCCTTCGGATGTTGATGCGGACAGTAGTTTTTCCATCCACCTTATACTTCTCTCCTGCATTAGACCTTCTAAAACACATCACGCCACAATTGTACAGATAAAGTTACATCTGCGTTTTCTCTATCCAAGTCTGTAGCTGACCTATATCCTACTGTATTTTCTGGCAATCATGCACACAATCTGCAACTCCGCCAAAATATTTACCAATCTTCAGTCACAGAAACACTGTTCCACCCCTACTCTGCCTTCTATGACCATGCAGTTCTCTGTCCATCTTACTAACTGACCGCTGATCCCATTTCACTTCACCTTCTGTATGAGCCTGCCTTAAGCAACCATATCAAATGCCTTGCTAAGATCCAAACTGCCAACAACCAGCCCCGTGTCCTCATCAATCAATTTTGTCACTTCCTCAAAATAATCAATCAAGTTTGTGAGACAGGACTTTCCCCACAACTGTCTTGCCAGTTGCTAGTATGTCAATATTAGAGTATTTTTGGAGCTGCACTCATTCAGACAAGTGATTATACCATCATCTTCCTGACTTGAACCTTGGAGGTTAGAATAGATTCCCTACAGTGTGCATACAGGTCCTTCAGCCCAACCAGTGGACACCAACCCTCTGAAGATTAACCCTCATATACCCATTCCCCTGCCACATATTTACCCCTGGCTAATGCACCTAACACTATGGGCAATTTAGCATGGCCAATTCACCTGAACTGCACATCTTTGGACTGTGTGAGGGAACCAGAGCACCCAGAGGAAACCCACGCAGACATGGGGGAATTGTGCAACCTCCACACAGACAGTCACCCAAGGCCGGAATTGAACCTAGGACTTTGGTGCTGTGAGGCAGCAGTGCTAAGCACTGAGCTCTTGATAATAACTGTACAGAGGGAGGTATGTCGGGCCGTGATGGTTACTGTACAGTGGGAGGTATGTCGGGGTGTGATGGTTACTGTACAGTGGGAGGTATGTCGGGCTGTGATGGTTACTGTACAGAAGGAGGCATGTCGGGCCATGACGGTTACTGTACAGTGGCAGGTATGTCGGGTTGTGAGGTTGCAGACTGAGTTATACAGAGTTTAATTCTGCCGCTGCTGTTGGCTCATTGCACCTCATAGATGCATTATCATTTGTTGCTCAATCCGTTTAACGTCTGTCCTATTAGGAACCCATATTATGGTGAGGTGGGTCTGCAAAATGTGAAGATAGCCCTTGCTCCCCATAAGGGCTGTGCAGTGACCATGCTGGCCAATATATGAAACGGAGAGGTGCATCTACAGCAGGCAGATCGGTGACGCTGTGATCAATTATATCTTTCCCTTTTCCTGTTTCCCTCATAGCCTGCCACAGAGCAGTCTAGCAGCCACAGGATCCAGCATCAATGCTGAGCACTGTATTGACTAAATACCAAGGAGCTGCCCCCTCAGCTTGGCTATGTCCTGTCAGCGGGACAGAACCTACCAGAGACGATGGTGATTTTGCCAGGAACATCGCCCTGTTCACAGAATCCTGCTTTACAGGATTAGCCCAATTTTTTATTAGCCCATGTGAAATATACAACAGGTAACGTTTGCATTTTGTATAATGAAGTGTTAATATCACTTTGCTTCTTACGTATTTTAAAATAAACCAAACATCAATATTTTTCAATTGAAAACAATTGAAGTGAACAATTATTGAAATACCAGAGCGCACACTTGACTATTACACAATTCAGTGACTGTAGTAAACAGCCTATTCATGTTCAGATCAGTGAACACACCATCTTGCAGGCAGCAAAGCTGTTGGAAATGATTTTGAGGAAAAGCCTGAATTCAGACACTGTGTTACTGGCCCTCACCATGACTTCCACAACACTGACAATCTCCAAAATCTGTCCAGAGAGATTCCTAACTGGAGCTGGGCAGTTACCCACGGAATAGATTGGTTAGAGATATACCTGAACAACGGGGAGAGGTGTGTGGGACAGACTGGTCAATGGACTAGCACATGGCGCAGTTCAACATTTGTAAAAATTACATGTAAACAGCCATGTCTTGCAAGTATATCTCTTCTGGTATGCCACCTGAACTCTATAATTCTGCACCTTGGACCCGATCCTGAATGAAGGTGTTATAAAGGTGATGGGCTCCTGCAGCACCTGGCATCTTACATTGAATCCCTCATAAACCATATCCAGTGTGTTAGCCCCACAATGTCAGTATCCAAACAGAATTGTGCAGCTCCATTGATGGCCAGCGTGAACCCACCCCAATAAACTTGTGAGTGACTTGAGCTGGAAATCTCTGTGTAAATGTTTGCAGCATTGTTCTAACCATTAACAGCAAAGTCTCTTTACTAAAGTTCTGCCATCCTTTCATAATACCAACGTTTAGATTGTCCGATATATACAAAATCCCCCCTTTATCCCGTTCACTTTTAGAACAACATTATGATGAAAACTGTGCACAACTCACAGTAAGGAACATTGAAATGATGAGTCTCATTATTATTAAGTGCAAGGACTTTGAAAATATACATTTATTTTCCCTTGTATTAATATTGTGAACTAACAGTCGACTCTCCTCCTCTTCAGATTCTGCCTGAACGACTGTCTTTTTTTCCCATAACCACACTTTTTGAATCTGATCTCCAGCATCTGCAGTCCTCACTTATTCCATGCTAATACTCACTCATAAACATTTTCATGGCAACAATATTCACTGTGTATTTAAACGTGTTCCAGTCAGATATGAGTACATTTTGAATTGCTCCTGGCTATCGCAGAGCTCAGTAATGTGGGATGTGAATGGCAGTGTCTGTGTGATACTCTGTACGTAGGCCATGCCTCTGTGAGACTGACAGATTGTTTCAAGCAGCATAACCTTTCAGCTGTTTACAGCAAACATGTTACTGACTGGACCCAACCAGCCTAAGCTGACAAAACGCAAAGTACAGTGTCCAGCATTGGGCAGGTCTGGACAATATTTTCATTTTCATTTATTCATTGAATATGATTGGGCCAGTATTTATTGTCCATCCGTTGCTGCCCTTGAGAAGGTGAGGGTGAGCTGCCACATTGAACCACTGCAGTCGATGTGCCGTAATTAGACTTACAATACCATTAGGGAGGGAATTTGAAACAGTGACACTGAAGGAATGGCAATATACTTCCCAGTCAGGATGGTTGGTGGTTTGGAACGGAAAGCGAACATGGTGATGATCCCATGTATCTGTTTCCCTTGCCTTTCTTGATGGTCATGGTTTCAGAGGTACGTTGTATTAAGCCTTGTTGAACTTCTGTAGATGGCAGGCATTGCTGCTCCTGACTATCAGTGGATGAGGGGTGAAGCTGCATTCACACAGGAAAATGGGGAGGGGGCGAGTATTTCATCACACACACATTCAAAGAGTGCCTTATAGATGGTGTGCAGCCTTTTCGAAATCATCTTCTTTCTGCAGGGTTCCTAGCACTTGACATGTTCTTGTAGCCAATGAATTTATTTGCGTCAAAGCACAACAGGTCAGGCAGAATCTGAGGTACAGGAGAGTCGATGTTTTAGCATAAGCCCTTCACAGGAATGGGGAATGAAATTATATGGTCAGTCCGATTCTGCTTAACGGTAATCCCCGGGATATTGCTAGGTGTGTGTTCACTGATGGTGGTGGCATTGAACATTAAAGGAAATGGTTCAATTGTTAATGGTATGTCGTTGTCTGGCATGTGTGTAATGGAAATTGTACTTGTCACTGTTAAGCACATACCTGCATATTTCCAGGTCCTTGTTGCATTTGGATAAGGATTCCTTCAGTATCTGAGTAAATCACAAATGGTGTGGAATACTGTCCAATCATTGACAAAAATCCCCAGTTGTGATTTTATAGTCATTAATGAAACAACTGAAAATTATTGGGCCGAGGGCAGGGAGCACTCTTATAGCTCACTGATGCTGTCCCTCTGTCTGGGTTAGGAAGCTGGTTTCTAGTACACCTGCTGCAGAGGTGTCTATCAACATAGCGGAACGGAATAAAGTTACAGTATCTTCGCCAAGGAGCTGAGTGAGGACTTGGTTAGCTCAATCAGTTGGATGGCTAGTCTGTAATGCAGATTAATGCCAACAGTGTGGGTTCAATTCTGCACTGACTGAGGTGTTCAAAAGGGCTGTCCGACCCAACTGCTCCCTTGCTTGAGACATGATGACTGTCCAGTCAAACAACCGCCAGTCGCATCTGTCTGACGAGAAAACAACCCTATCATCCTGTAGGGGTATGGTGCCCTACCTTTCCATTTCTGATCTACAGGTTTACTCAGAAACCCCTCCACTGGGGAACTGCGGTGGAGCTGAGATGGCTACTCTCCACCAACCCCAGCCACCTTCCTTTGTACCAGGTATAACTTCAGTGCAAACGATTCCTATTTGCCATTAACCCTGGGTACGACACTTGGTCAAATGCAATTATGATGATGTTAAGTGCAGTCACTGTTGCCTCACCTCTAGAATTCAGCTGTGTGTTTTCTTGTTGTACATCGTTAAACCAAGGCTTCAATGAGCCCAAGGGATGAGAGGCCAAACTGAGCTTCAGTAAACAGGTTGGTGTTGAGGAAGTGCTACGTGATACCGCTAGATGACATCTTCCATCACTTTATTTATGATAAGGATTAGAGCAATGGGGCAGCCATTGCGGGTCTGATGTTTTGTCTCTGTGTGTACAGGACACACTCGGATAGTTTCCCACATTGACAGGTAGGCCCCAGTGCAGAATCCCAGCAGGAACAGCTACAATGGAATGGTATCAGGGCCCACAGCTTTTGCATTATCCAATCCCTCCAGCTGTTTGGAGTTATCATACACAGTTGAATCGAATTAGCTGAAAACTGCCATCGGGAGGAGACTAAAATAGATCATCTTGTCGATATTTCTGTCTGAACACTGTTGTGAATGTTTCAGCCTGAACTTTTCTATTGTTGTGCTGGGCTCTTCTATCATTGAGGAAGGTGGTATTTGAGGATCCTCCTTCCCCAGTGAGTTGTGTGATTGTCCACCACCACTCACCCAGACTGCATGTGAGAGGATTGGAGAGATTAAAACGGATTCGTTGGTTAGATCTGTGTATCATTTGCTATTTGTACCATTTGGTTCGTAAGTCAACCATTTTAGTAAGTTTACCACATTCTGATGTGTATCTGGTGCTGCTATAGGCAGGCCCTCCTGTATTCTCCATTTAACAAGAGTTTATTCCCTGGCCTGTTGGTGAGGGTAAAGTGGAGCATATTCCAGGCAGTGACAGTGAAAGTTATGCTGGAGTACAATTCTGCTGCTGTTGGTAATGACCCAAATCACCTCACACAGGCCAGTACAAAATTCCTAAATCTATTGGAAATCTGATCTGTTCAGCACAGTGATGGTGTCACACATACACAAGGGACTTCACGATGTAAACGTGGAGCTTTGTCTTTCGAAATATTGTGCGTGGTAGTCACTGTTCACAATGTGGTCATCAATCAATGTGTCTGCTGCCGGTAGGTTGGTGAGGATGAGGCCAAGTACTTTTCTCCCTCTCAGTCACTGCCTCCCCATCTGGTGCAGACACAGTGAAGCAGTTATGACCTTTTGGAACCGGCTACCTAGATCATCAATGCTGCTGCTGAGCCTTACTTGGTGTTTGGTTTTGAAATGGCCCACCCAGAATACATTCTCCACCTCTGTTACTCTCTCAGGGCTTCCTGCAAGTGTTGTTCAATGTGGAGGGACACTGATCCTCAGCTGAGGGAATGGACTCAGCAAGAGGTTTCAGTTTCACTGTTGGATCTGACACCGTGAGGCTGAGGGAGGGGAGTCAGCAGGATGTTTCCGTTTCGGTGTTTGATCTAACACCGTGAGGCTGAGGGAGGGGAGTCAGCAGGACGTTTCCGTTTCAGTGTTTGATCTGACCCCTGGAGGGTTTCCGGGATCTGCAGGGCTTTTTAGTTTTGTCGCTGTCAACCGAAGTGCTTCTCCTGTGTTATATGCCACTCACTCTGTAACTCTTGTGATTGGACAATCCAAGGTCTAACTCCTTCATTTCCTCCAAGTGCCTTGTCTATTCCAAAGATTCCTACAATATTTTCTCGATTGGGACATTGCACAATTCAGTTTTTAAAGTGTCTACGTGCATCTCTGTATCTTTCCCTGTCATCTCCTCCAGCCGCGACATCCATCTGTATCTCAGTAACCCTCCGTATCTCCGCAATTTTTATTTCATACTCCAACCTCATCTATCGCTGTAAATTCCGCCAGCCCCGACATCTCTCCCTATCTGTCTAACCTCCAGCTGCTACACCTCTCCCAATAACCTGTGAATTAATGTCAAAAATATCTCACTAACCGGTTCAAGCATGCACATGCCAAGCTATCTATCGGCGATCTCCAGCCTTGCTTTCCTATCTGTGTAACATCTCCAGCCTAGCGTTCCTCTCTCCCTGTAACATCTCCAGCCTTGATTTCCTATCTCTTTAACATCTCCATCCTTGCTTTCCTTTGTCTGTAACGTCTCCAGACTTGCTTTTCTATCTCTGTAACATTTCCAGCCTTGCTTTCCTCTGTCTGTAACATCTCCACCCTTGCTTTCCTAACTCTGTAACATTTCCACCCTTGCTTTCAAGTCTCGATAACGTCTCCAGCCTTGCTTTCCTATCACTGTAATATCTCCAGCCTTATTTGCTCTCTTTAACATTTCCAACTTTGCTTTCCTGTCTCTGTAACATCTCCAGTCTTGCTTTCTTATCACTGTAACATCTCCAGGCTTGTTTTCCTATCACGGTAACATTTCCAGCCTTGTTTCCTCTCTCTGTAACATCTCCAGTCTTGCTTTCCTCTCTGTGTAACATCTCCAGCCTTGCTTTCCATTCTCTGTAACGTCTCTAGGCGTGTTTTCCACTCTCTCTAACAACTGAAGTCTTGCTTTGCTATCTCTGTAACAGCTCAAGTCTTGCTTTCCTCTCTCTGTAACATCTCCAGCCTGCTTTCCTATCTCTGTAACACCTCTACCCTTGCGTTCCTAACTCTGTAACATTTCCACCCTTGCTTTCCAGTCTCGATAACATCTCCAGCAGTATATCCAATCTCTGTAGCATTTCCAGCCTTGCATTTCTGCCTCAGTAACATCTCCAGCCCTGCTTTCCTGTCTCTGTAACATCTCCAGCCTTGCTTTCTTATCAATGTAACATCTCCAGCCTTGTTTTCCTATCACGGTAACATTTCCAGCCTTGCTTTCCTGTCTCTGTAACATCTCCAGCCTTGCTTTCCTCTCTCTGTAACATCTCCAGCCTGCTTTCCTATCTCTGTAACATCTCCACCCTTGCGTTCCTAACTCTGTAACATTTCCACCCTTGCTTTCCAGTCTCGATAACGTCTCCAGCAGGATATCCTATCTCTATAACATTTCCAGACTTGCATTTCTGCCTCAGTAATATCTCCAGCCCTGCTTTCCTGTCTCTGTAACATCTCCAGACTTGCTTTCGTCTCTCTGTAACATCTCCAGCCTTGCTTTCCTCTCTCTGTAACATCTCCAGTCTTGCTTTACTTTACCTGTAAGATGTCCAGCCTGGCTTTCCTATTTCTGTAACATCACCACCCTTGCTTTCCAACTCAGTAACATTTGCATTCTTGCTTTCCTGTCTCGGTACCTACTCAAGTCTGATTTCCTATCTCTGTAATATCTCCAGCCTTGCTTTCCTATCACTGTTACATCTCCAGCCTTGCTGTCCTATCACTGTAACATCTCCAGCCTTGCTGTCCTCTCTCTGTAACATTTGCAGCCTTGCTTTCCTGTCTCGGTACCTTCTCCCGCATGATTTCCTATCTCTGTAACATCTCCAGCCTTGTTTTCCTAGCTCTTTGACAACTCCAGCCTTGCTTTACTATCTCTGTGACATCTCCACCATTGCTTTCCTATCTCTGTAACATCTCCAGTCTTGCTTTCCTATCTCTTTAACATCTCCATCCTTGCTTTCCTTTGTCTGTAACATCACTAGCCTTGCTTTACTGTCTCTGCAACTTTTCGACCATTGCTTTCTTATGTCTGTAACATCCCCAGCATTGCTTTCCTCTCTCTGTAACATCTTCCGCCTTGCTTTCCTGTCTCTGTAACATCTCCAGCCTTGCTTCCTCCCTCTCACTAACATCTCCAGTCTTGCTTACCTATTTCTTTAACATCTCATTCCTAGCTTCCCTTTGTCTGTAACATCTCCAGCCTTGCTTTCCTGTCTTTGTTACATCTCCACCATTGCTCTCCTGTCTCTATAACATCTCCAGACTTGCTTTTCTCTCTCTGTAGCATCTCCCATCTTGTTTTCCTCTCTGTGTAACATCTCCAGCCTTGAATTCCATTCCCTGTAACATCTCGAGGTTTGCTTTCCACTCTCTTTAACATTTCCCGTCTTGCTTTGCTATCTCTGTCATAGCGCCAGCCTTCCTTTCCTCTCATTGTAACATCTCTAGTCTTGCTTTCCTTTACCAGTAAGATGTCCAGCCTGGCTTTCCTATTTCCGTAACATCACCACCCTTGCTTTCCAACTCTGTAACATTTGCATTCTTGCTTTCCTGTCTTGGTACCTACTCCAGCCTGATTTCCTATCTCTGTAATATCTCCGGCCTTGCATTCCTCTCCCTGTGACATCTCCAGCCTTGCTTTCTTCTCTCTGTAACATCTCCAGAATTGCTTTCCTATCACTGTAACATCTCCAGTCTGGCTGTCATCTCTCTGTAACATTTCCAGCCTTGGTTTCCTATCTCAGTAACTTCTCCAGCCTGATTTCCTATCTCTGTAACATCTCCAGCCTTGCTTACCTATTTCTTTAACATCTCATTCCTATCTTTCCTTTGTCTGTAACATCTCCAGACTTGCTTTTCTCTCTCTGTAACATCTCCTGTATGGCTTTCCTCTCTGTGTAACATCTTCAGTTTTGCTTTCCTCTCTCTGTAACATCTCCAGCCTTGCTTTCCTTTCACTGTAATATCGCTGGCTTTGCTTTCGTCTCTCTGTGACTTCTCCAACCTCGCTTTTCCATCTCTGTGACTTCTCCAGCCTTGCTTTCCTGTCTCTGTAACATCTCCAGCCTTGCTTTCCTCCTTCTCACTAACATCTCCAGTCTTCCTTACCTATTTATCTAACAGCTCCATCCTAGTTTTCCTTTGTCTGTAACAACTCTAGACTTGCTTTCCTCTCTCTGTAACATCTCAGTCTTGCTTTCATCTCTGTATAACATCTTCAACCTTGCTTTCCTCTCTCTGTAACATCTCCAGCCTTACTTTCCTATCACTGTAATATCTCTGGCTTTGCTTTCGTCTCTCTGTGACTTCTCCAGCCTTGCTTTTCCATCTCTGTGACAACTCCAGCCTTGCGTTACTATCTCTGTCACATCTCCAGCCTTGCTTTCCTATCTCTTTAATATCTACAGCCTTGCATTCCTATATCTGTAACATCTCCACCCTTGCGTTCCTATCTCTATGATATCTCCAGCCTTGCTTTCCTCTCTTTGTAACATCTCCAGCCTTGCTTTCCTCCCTCTCTCTAACATCTCCAGTCTTGCTTTCCTATCTCATTAACATCTCCATCCTTGCTTTCCTTTGTCTGTAACATCGTCCGCCTTGCTTTACTATCTCTGTAACTTTTCGACCATTGCTTTCTTATGTGTGAAACATCTCCACCATTGTTTTCCTTTCTCTGTAAAACATTCAGCCTTGCTTTCCTATCTCTGTAACATCTCCAGCCTTGCTGTTCCATCTCTGTGACATCTCCAGCCTTGTTTTTCCATCTCTGTGACAACTCCAGACTTGCTTTACAATCTCTCTAATATCTCCAACCTTGCTTTCCTATCTCTGTAAAATCTCCAGTCTTACTTTCCTATCTCTTTAACATCTCCATCCTAGCTTTCCTTTGTCTGTAACATCTCCATGCTTGCTTTGATACCTCTGTAATATCTCTAGCCTTGCTTTGCTATCTCTGTAACTTTTCAACCATTGCTTTCTGATGTCTGTAACATCTCCACCATTGCTTTCCTATCTCTGTAACATCTCCAGTCTTACTTTTCTATCTCTTTAACATCTCCATCCTAGCTTTCCTTTGTCTGTAACATCTCCATGCTTGCTTTGATACCTCTGTAATATCTCTAGCCTTGCTTTGCTATCTCTGTAACTTTTCAACCATTGCTTTCTTATGTCTGTAACATCTCCACCATTGCTTTCCTATCTCTGGAACATCTCCAGCCTTGCTTTCCTGTCTCAGTAACATCTACAGCCTTGCTTTCCTATGTCTGTAATATCTCCACCATTGCTTTCCTATCCCTGTAAAATCTCAAGCCCTGCTTTCTTCTCTCTCTAACATCTTCAGCCTTGATTTCCTCTCTGTTACATATCCAGCCTTGCTTTCCTACGTCTGTAACATCTCAAGCCGTGCTTTCATGTCTGTGTAACATCTCCTGCCTTGCTTTCCTCTCTCTGTAACATCTCCAGCCTCGCTTTCCTATGTCTGTAACATCTCCTGTCTAGCTTTCCTATGTCTGTAACATCTCCAACCTTGCTTTCCTATCTCTGTAACATCTCCAGCTTTGCTTTCCTCTCTGTAACATATTCGGCCTTGCTTTCCTTTCTCTTTGACATCGAGAGCCTTGCTTTCCTCTCTCTGTATCATCGCTGGCCTTGCATTCCTGTCTCTGCAACATATTCAGGAATAAAGGCAGTGAGCCTGAAGCGTGGAGAGATAAGCGAGAGGAGGGTGCGGATGGGGAGAAAGTGGCAGAGCTTCAGGGCAGAGGAAATGACCTGGGAGTTTTTCCTCTGCCCTGAAGCTATGCTACATTCTCCCCACTCCCAACCTCCTCTAGCTAATCTCTCCACGCTTCAGGGTCGCGGCCTTTATTACTGATGAAGGGCTTTTACCGGAAACGTCGATTTTGAAGCTACTTGGATGCTGCCTGAACTGCTGTGCTCTTCCAGCACCTCTAATTCAGAATCTGGTTTCCAGCACCTGCAGTCATTATTTTTACCTAGTTGATTTTAACCCCACTGCGAATCCTCTTACAATGATGCCTGCCTTGAAGAAGTTTTCCTCCTCTCTCTACAAGAATGTCAGGGAGTCCCTCCCCCACTGCAACTCCCAGGTCATTTCCTCTGCCCTGAAGCTATGCTACATTCTCCCCACCCCCACCTTCCTCTAGCTTATCTCTCCACGCTTCAGGCTCACTGCCTTTATTCCTGATGAAGGGCTTTTGCCCAAAACGTCCATTTCGAAGCTACTTGGAGGCTGCCTGAACTGCTGTGCTCTTCCAGCACCACTTATCAAGAATCTGCAACATATCCAGACTTGGTTTCCTATCCTGTAACATATCTGGCCTTGCTTTCCGAGACAGCTCAGTGAATTGGTTATATATATATTTTTCATCTTTCTGGGGCCTCAAAATAACATCGCCAGCAATGTATCTGTCATTGTTTTGATCCTGTACTCGATCCACAAAGCTTCATTTGAAGACACTTCCAAGATATCGTCCCTCCTTACTGCATTAACTGACTCCTTAATTAATAATGCAACACCACCTCCTCTTTAACACCCTCTCCTGCCCTGCCTATTTTTTCAGTACAACAGAATATTGAGTTGTTCGCCCTGACCTTCCTCGCGTCTCTGTAATGGCAAAAATGTCACATCTCCACATGTCAACTCATTCCTTTATCACATCAGTCTGTCTGATAATGTTCCCAACGTTAACGTAAACTGGAATATAACACCTGGAATAGTCTGTGCCTTGGAGTTCTTCAGTAATTCACTGTGTTTTATTATGCTGCCCAAACCATGAACCAAAATTGGAACTTTAGGGTTAAATGAAAATTGAATTATAACTTTTTTTTTTAAAATGTATACATAAAGTGCAACATTCCAAACGTGAGCAGTCAACTCCCACCTGCAATTAGATTGTGATGGTTAAATCCCCACTAATGTGCAGAGGGGACAGTCCTCAGTAATGGAGAAAGTGAGGACTGCAGTTGATGGAGGTCAGAGTCAAAAAGTGTGTTCCTACAAAAGCACAACAGGTCAGGCAGCATCCGAGGAGCAGGAGACTCGATGTTTCAGGCATAAGACCTTCATCAGGAAAGCGCTGGTGCACTCCTTTTTTTTTCATTCCGTGATTCACAGGATGTTGGGAACCATACTTGCTAAGGAAGGCAGCACTGTATATAGCGCTGGAACTGAAAGCAGTGAATCATTTGTTTGGACAGGGTTACTCCAGGAAGTGATGGAAGAGATTGGTGTGCCTTTGGTGATGATGTTTACGTCCTTACTATCCACTGAAGTAGTGACCGATGTTTGGAGGGTGACAAATGTTATTCCCTTGTTCAGGAAAGGGAACAGGGATAACCCTGTGAATTACCAAACAGTCAGTCTTACATCAATGGTGGGCAAATTACTGGAGACGATTCTGAGAGACAGGATTTTTAATTCCTGAGAAAACCATCGTTTGATTATAGATAGTCAGCATGGCTTTGTGAGGGGCAGGTTATCCCTCAGAAACATTACTGAATTCTTTGAAGATGGAAAAAAAACACATTGATGAAGGTAGTCAAGTAGATGTCGTGAACAAGAATTTTAGCAAGGCATTTGATAAGGTTCCCCATTGTACGCTCATTCAGAAGGTAAGCGTGCATGGGACGCAGGGAAATCTGTCTGTTTGTATATGGACTTGGCTGGCCCATGGAAGACAGAGGGTGGTAGCAGTTGGAAAGTATACAGCCTGGAGCTCAGTGACCACTGGTGTCCCTCAGGGATTGGCTCTGGGACATGTGCTCAATGTGATTTTTATTGATGACTTTGATGAGGATTTGGAATGGTGGGTTAGTAGGATTGCCGATGACACAAATGTTGGTGGAGTTGTGTATCGTGCGGAGGGCTGTTGCAGTTTGCATGCAAATAGAGATCAACCTTAAAAAGTGTGAAGCGATTTATTTTGGAAGGTTGCATTTGTATGCAGATTACAGAGTTAAAGACAGAATGCTTGGCAATGTGGAGCAACAGAGGGATCTTCGGGTCCATGTCCATAGATCCCTCGAAGTTGACAACCAGGTTAATAGGGTTGTTAAGAAGGCGTATGGTGTGTTGGCTTTCATTATGGGGGATTCAGTTTAAGAGCAGCGAGGCTAATGCTTAGTTCTATAAAGCTGTGGTTCAACCACACTTGGAATATTGTGTTCAGTTCTGTTTGCCTCATTATAAGAAACATGTGGAAGCCTCAGAGAGTGTGTAGAGGAGATTTACCAGGATGCTGCCAGGACTGGAGGACATGTCTTAGGAAGAAAGTTTGAGGGAGTCAGGGCTTTTCTCCCTGGAGCGAAGAAGAATGACAGGTGACTTGATAGAGATGTACAAGATGTTGAGAGACATAGGGTGGATAGCCAGAGTCTTTTCCGAGGGCAGAAATGGCTATCAATAAGGTGAATAATTTTATAGTGATTGGAGGAAGGTATCGGGGGATGTCAGAGGTATGTTGTTTACACAGAGAGTGGTGTAGGCGGAATGCAACACCAGTGGTGGTAGTAGCGTCAGATACTTAGAGATGTTTAAGAAGACTCTCGGATAGGCACATGGAAGTTAGTGCATTGAAGGTTGTGTAGGTTAGTCTGATCTTAGTGTAGTATAAAAGGCTGGCAAAACATTGAGGGCTGAAGGGCTCTTACTGTGCTGTACTGTTCTATGTTCCAAGTTTCACTCAGTATGTGGACTGTTTCGAAATGTGCAAGGGAGTGAAATGTGTGAGGTCAAGAAGCTGGGGAGGGGCGTTAGGCCAAGACTTCAAGTTTTGATGGGCATGGTTACAGTCAACAGAGTATCAGCACAACATGTGTGGTTATCTAGACGAGCCAAAATCCACCAAGTTCAGTTATTAAAGTGATTCTTGGCTTGCCGTGTGCTACTGGTTTCTTCAGATACATTCTGTTGGGTGACCATGTATTAATATCTGACCATCCACAGACATGTACAGTTTTACTTTGATACTGGTGACTGTGAAGATACATTTATTGGATAAAGCTTCAGAGTATTCACCATGAGACAAAAGATGCTGCAGATGACTGTCAAATGTGAACGTTTTTAAACAGGTCTGGTCCAGGGTGCAGGTATATGTTGGCTTGGGGGACATGCCAGATGTCATCACCATAAGTATTTGTGGGAGTGATTCTGACACTCCATGTACATACATTTACTCCATTGGCCAGGCTCTGACTAAGGATGAATTTGTTACACCTGGTTCCTGGTCAGTCATTGGTATCCAATTTAGGCAGCATTTGTACCTAAACTGAGAGCAGTGATACCCTGTTGGCTAGTTTCCTGCTGCTGAAGTTGGATTCCAAATGATTCTCTGTGAAGGAATGTTTGAATGATAGCTCTCACCCAGCTTTGAAACTCTCTGGACAGATTCAGGAGCAGGCCAGTGTCTCACTGAGTGCCACAGGTAGCTGTGAGGTCCAGTGGCACTGTACCCGAATTCAGGACATTTGGAATTCATTTTTAATGATTGCAAGGTGATGAGCCTACTGATCTGAACAATAATCAAGTGTTTGTCATGTTTGTGAATTGGGCAATAAAAAGATATGATATATAGAACTCTCAACCCTCTTTGCCCTTCAGAATTCTTTGTAGGTGCCTTTATTCAGCTGTAATATTAACTCCGATTCTACCTTCTCCATCTCAAATTGAAGAGTAGGTTCAATCATATTATGATCACTGCCTCCGAAACATTTCTTCACCCTCCCTTATCATGTCTGCCTCCCTGCAAAACGCTAAATCCATATTGTCCATTTCCTCGTTGCCTGCACCGTAAGCTGCAGCAAAAAGCCACCTCGTAGACATTCCACAAATTCCTTACCTTGCAAACCACTACCACTTATTTTCCCAGACCACCTGCATATTGAAATCCCCCAATCACTGTAACTTTGCCTTTCCTACACATCTTTTCTACCTCCTGATATGTCCTCCGCCCCAGCTCCTGACTATGATTTGTAGACCTGTACATAATTCCAACGATGATTTTTCACCTTTGCGGTTCCTCAATTCTACCCACACACGTTCCAAACCATCTATTCGTACTTTGAGTAATGGAACTGCAAAACATTTTAATATTGTCTCAAACTTATAGTTTACTTATGGAGTAAATAATATTTCATTGTCAATTACTTTGCAATATGGCCACTGTATTCTTTGGCCAAATATTCTGTCTATCTTCTGGAAGAATACAAACTGTTGAAACTGTTCGAGAAGGAAGTTATGAAGAGGACATGAGTCTATAAAGAAATTAATGTGGGTAAAGTGAACAGGCAAATATTGGTGTATGGAGCAGAGTAGGAAAAATGTGTATGTGCTCAAAGATATTGGCCACTTGAAAGGATACATAGTGTATTATTACAGTGGAGATATTGGGTTTAGGCACAGAGGAACCGGGCACCTGGATTACAAAATAAAAACTTTACATGTCCACCAATATTTTAGGGAGGTAAGATAAATGTTGAAACTTTCTGAAACAGAATACATTTAAAAGTAGGGACGATTCTCTACAAACTTACAATGTAGCGGTTTAACCACATCGAGGGAGTGATGGTCACAATGATATGAAATGCAATCCAGAGAAGACTCATTCAGCTGACTTGTGTGAGGAGTATTTATTTATGGAGGAAATATTTAACTGACTGGCCCTGGATCTGCTGGGGTTTAGGCGAACAACATGTGATCCTGTTTAACCCCAGAATATTCCAAGTAGTCTTTTCACGTTGAATTCTGAAACAATCTTTCAGCTTGTGTGAGAGATTACCATGAGTGGATGAACTATAATTCTGAAGAATGTCCCTGTTAAGAAGATGGTGATTTGGTGTAATTCTCTCAAAGTGTTTTGTCTTTGAGGAATTCTCTTCCCAGAAAGCGATTGAGGAGAAGACATTGAATATTCCTAAGGCAGAGGCAGGCATATTCTTGACTAAGAATAACGCACTAACGTTGTAAGGGCAAAGGAGGAATGTGCAATTGAGGTCACAATCAGATCATCCACGATCTTGTCGCATAATAGATCTGTTTAGATTCCTTACTCCTGATGCTAATTTCTACATTTCTGTTGTCTTTAGATACTGAAAACAAAAATGACACGTTTCTCATGAGCATGAAGATTATTCCTTTCAGATTATTGGGTACAGCGTTCCATATGTAACTTTTAAACGGCACTCAAAAGCACTCAGAAAAGATTGATGATGTTGTCGAGAAGTCAGGAGCATGGGGCAAAGGGAAAGCCTCGTTTGAAACTGCTTTAGAAATCAGATTGGGTCAAATCGATAACTTTAATACTGTAGATTCCTTTCAGTTGTTCTTGACAGGTACGTTTCATTACCAAGGCCAGCATTCTGTTGCCTGTGTTTAATTTCTATTCAGAATATGGTGATAAACCCCAGGGGTTCTTGTGGTGCAGGAACACTAACAGGTATGTTACAAGGAGAGGAACTGGGTTCTTAACAATTTGATAGTGACAATTTGATTGTGATAGAATTATATAGCTTCAAATCCTGTGTGCCTTTAGAGGTTGCATTCCTCACTATTTGATGCTCACAAGCTATGGAAATAGTGAGACCACAGGTTCTGTTTCCAACAATTAAAGTGATAGAGTCATACAGCATACAAACCGACCCTCCAGCCCAATACAACCACATCAGTCAGAAAACACCAAACGGCATTATTCCCAGTTACCTGAAGACCTATAGCCTACTGTTCCCTGGCATTTTGCGTTACTGTGTGTCTGAGCTTTTTTGTTCTTCCAATATATGCACGAAATGGTTCCATGGAAATAGATCACACAACTTCAAAAGCAGCGACAAACTCATCATATCAATAAAATGTCCTCATTGTTTAAAAAATTATTAGAAAATCGGATTATCTTTAGTTCATTTGGGATTTTAATGGAGCTAGACCAGCATTAATTGCCCTTGAGAAGTTCCAGTCGAATTGACGTTGATCCATCCAAGTGGCTGTTGGGAGGGAGTGCAAGCAGTGCATCTCATGTGCCGGTTTAACTGGGAGTAAATATTACTGGTGATGGATGGAGTGTTAAACAAGCCGCCACGCTGTGAGGAACAGCTCGCAGGACAACAGACTCTTTGTCAATACGAATAAATGGGAAGTAATTTATTAGTCTACAACTTTACACGAGAAGTGTATATAATAATGAAGGGAAGTCGGTTTCTATGTTATAAGTGTCCTTAAAATAATAGTGCCAATTAGCTGGAATAATGTTGATGCTGTCGTTAGATGAATCTTGCACCGAGCATGTGAATTATCCTGGATGTTTTCAGAGATGGCTGGGCTGTCCTCTGTTGAATAAGTGCTGGTAGTTCATGGGTGATTCTGGTTCGTAATTTCACCACTTACTGAACACAGTTCGATGGAACAAACCAACAAATCCCGTTGGCTGCTGCTTCAGAATATATCAGAGCTATCATGGCTGCCACCACATGAAGAGATGCAATATAGACAAACACCATCGAATCTGCACTATTCACGGCTTATACAAGTGTTTTGTAAGGTTTGTGAGGTTAAAATCCCTCAACCACCCTCCCAGGGAATGCATTCTAGACACAAACCATCATCTGGGATCCAAACAGATTCCACAAATCCTATCTTCGTATCTTGTCTTTCATTTTAAACGTGTTCCCCCTTGGTTTTAACCCTTTGATGAAGGGGAATAGTTGTTGTCTGTTCACTCTGCTCATACCTCTAATGCTCTTATACACCTCTGTCAGGTTCAGTTTCCTCCCACAGTGCACACAGGTTCAGTAGATTGACCATGCTAAATTGCCCATCATGTGCAGCTCGGTGTGTTAGCTATGGGAGATGCAGGGACAGGGTAAGGGGTTGGTTAGCCATTGGAAATGCAGAAATGGGCTATGAGGCTCGTCTGGGAGCAATACTCTGCAGAGGGTCAGTGTGGACCCGATGGGGCAATGTCCCATAAAATAAGAATAATAAAGGTTAAATCTAACAAAGAATCTTTACTGGGGTTCTGAAACAAAAAGAAACAGAATGCTGGGGAAGCGGAGCACGTTTATCAGCCTCTGTCTGGAGAGAACAGAGTTAGCATTTTGAGTCCACTCACCATGCATCAGATGTGAAAGTAGCTGGGATATAGTGTAATATGTGCTGGTGGATTGAGTTGAACATATGGAGAAATAGAGACATAGAAAAAATAAACAAAGGGTCTGTGGATAATCAGCTGGTATGGAATTAAATTGGGAGATCATTTTCATTTAGTTTTCACCTTTTCCATTTTCCTGAGTATCATGTTCATGTAGGTATATATCCAAGTCCCTGTTTCAAGTGAGTTCTGTCCCCTCTATCTCTCCATCCTTAGTGTGGTTATCTTCTTTACTTCATTAATGGGACTTTGCTGTTGTTGGCTGGTCCAGCATTTTATTCTGTTTCCGAGTTGTTTTTGTGAAGATGCTGGGGAACTGCCTCTCTGAACCACTGCACTTCGATGTGCTGTAGACTGGCAGTGCATCAGTCTGTTTCACCTTGAGATCTTGTAGTGTTATAACTGAATGGCTGACTTGGCCATTTTAAAGGTCATTTGAGTCTACCACTGCTGAAGGTCTGGAATCGCATGTAGGCCAGACCAGTGAAGACAGCTAATTTCCTTCCCTGAAGGACACTAGTGGGCCAGATGTTCTTAGTTTTGACAGCAAGCAATATTTCATTAGATTGTTAATTCCAAATATTTTATTGAATTCAAATTCCACCATCTACTGTGGCGGGATAGAAGTCCGGGTTTGGGGAAATTACCTGAGAAAGGTATACCATTGGGAAATATTTGTGGAAATCTCAGAATTTATAGTGCAGAGAAAATACCACTAGACCATCACCTCCCCAGCTTCTCCACCATCAATAGCTGTGTTGATATTCTCGTGACTGAGATACAGAACATTGTGCAGTTACATTGTCATCTATTTCCATGGAGAGCAGAACTATTCGTATTTCAGGGACTGCACAGAAATGTAACAATTTATCAGCCAGGAATAGAAACCGAGGCGAGCTAGGTATTTTCAGTACTGAGTGGGTCTGCCATATATACAAGTATTGACTTGCTCCTGTCATTGGAAAGTCAGTGGAGGTTCTATGGATGGTTTTCCTGGATTTGTGTTGTCAGCTGCTATATTTATTCAGGCAGACATGAGGGCCTGGAGTTCCTACTCTGTAAAAGGTATGGGGGTAGATTGTATATTGTATGTCGGTTTGCAGAGACTGCATTAGGAGGAGCAGGGCAATGCACTATCCTTTCTGCGATATCAATAAATATTTCCCAATGGTATACCTTTCCCACTTGTAGCTTGTGAAGCCAGTTTATTTCAACAGCAAGGAGGTTACAGAGCTGTGCAGTCTCATACCAGGGAGAGGACTGTACTTAAAATGCCACTCAACCATTTTGATTCTGGAACTTGCCAGGCAGGAGTGGGGGACATGTCCATTATGCAATAGTCCCATCATCTCACATAGTCAAGAGGTAACACAGTCCACCTCTGTCCAGTGAGGTGAATACCTTCGTTCTATCCAAACAGAGGAAGCAACAGAAAATCTTTTGGGAAATATTAGAGAACAGGTTGACTGGTGAAAGTGAGGAAGTTAAGAAATTTAGAATTAGTCAAGTTGAAGTACTGGAAAAATTCATTGTGTTGAAGGTTAGTAGGCTGCTGGGCCAGATGAGTGATAAATTTAGAGAGCTACACAGATAGGGTTGGAGAATTGAGCTTGCTGGATAACTCTTTTCGGAGCTGGTGCAGACATGATGGATCAATTACTCTCTTCTCACTTGCCTTTTCCTGAATTATATGAGGGAGGTCAAAGCTCTTTAGATTCTGTAAGGGATCCTGCAGACTGGAAAGCGGCTATTATGACCGCCCATATTTACAACAGGGCAAAGAGTGAAAACAGAAAACCAACTGGAGGATAAGTTTATGTCATTAGTGAGGAACCTATGAGCAATTGTTGTAATTAATATTAAATAGATCATCAGAGAACAATAATATGATTGAGCAGTGTCAACCACATTCAGGACAGGAAAACTACCTTTGAAAAACGTACTGGAGTTTATGGACGTTGTTGGTGGTGACATCGACGTGTGAGAACTAGTGTGAACGGTGTATTTGTATTTTCAGAAGAAGGTTGACACGGTTGCACACAGGTGAGAGAAGAACGTTACATTTCTTGGGTAAGGGGAGGTACCCTACATGAATTGAGAATTGGATGATGGAGAGAACACAGAGACTAGGGTCCACCTTTGGATAGAAGGCCACGACTGATTGGGTATCACATGCATCAGTGCTTTGAGCATCGCTATTTGTAACACAAAGAAGTGAATTGATCGTGAACAACACATTCAGTCCTTTTCATGTTGGATTTATTAGAAGGTGAGAGGTTGAGAAGTGTTTTTTGGAAAACAAGGACCGGAATGTCCTTGGTCACACATCACGAACAGAATTAATGCAGGGCACCATTAATCGGGACAGGAAACGAAATGGCAGCCTTCATTAAAATGTGCATCATGTGTAGGAGTTGTGGCATGTAGTTGAGACAATGTTTGGGCTATTGTCGACAGATTTTCCCTCCTTTATAAATAAATAATCTCCTTGTCACCAAGGCAGTGCAAAGCTCCTTTATCAGAATAATCTCAATAATGATGGTATCATGAAGAGAGTTGGAATGAAATGAATGTTTAATTTGTAGCACGGTCGCAGAATAAATGTTGAATGCACTGAAACGTGAAGATTATGAACAAACACACATTATGTCCAGAGAAAGACACTGATGGCACGAGAAGTTACATTTTGCCATGGGTACGAGTTTCTTGGTGGTTTATGTAACTCTGTGGAGCTCCCACGTTGATTAAGCGAGAGCTCCAGGTTCTGAATGAACTCTCACCGTCTCAATGTGCAGTTGGTGTGTGACTCTGCACTGAACGTCACCTTATTCACAAATCTGTCAGTAGCTGCAATGCTCAACTCCTGAAAAATGTAGCCATCCCAACAGCTTCTAACCTCCATACGGAATACCAGCCTGGATGGAAATGTCTTCCCTCCTCACCTTGAACACACCAAATTAATGTATACATTGTGTACCATTAGCAATGGAGCCAGAAAGAACGACACGGAGCAGTCTATCCACGCAGTCTCTGTTTCATTGATTTGTCATATTGCGTCGTCGATAAGATCGTCCTGTTTCTGTACAAGGGTCTTGAATGGCTGAATGGCCACCTCCTGATATCATGGGAGAACCTCAAGAACCTGACTGGGCAACCCCGGTTCCTGTTTGACAGCTCAATGTATTTGACAGGGCTACTTACCTTCCGGTGTAATCGTCAGGACGGAATGAATGGGCTGTACCTATTCTTATCCAGTAGTGTTAATGGGCTGAATGACCTTCTTACGTTTCGTAAAGTGAGCTTGAGTTGCTGAATGAATTCTTCCCTATACTGTGGTAATGCACAGAATCCAGCAGAACTGTTACACGAATGTTACCGACATTTCAACAGCACAATCCTGAATGCTGTCCGGGTCTTGCTGCACATGGACACAGACTTCTTCAGGAGCTGAAAGCGGACACATTGTTCTGAACATTGTTTGATCTTGAGTCGCCATCCCCACATCTGAGCTTCTGATGGAGGGAAGACACTACGGGGCAATTGAGGATGCTTGTTTTGAGGATCTCCTGCAGAGATGTCCCGACACTGAGGTAGCAAATGTTCAAGAACCATAAACATTATGTTTGTGCTAAATCACTGCAACCGGTGGGGAGGTTACCCCTGATTTCCATTAAGTTCAATTTTCTTCATGTGCCTTGATACCATCCACAGTTAACCACTGCCTTGTTGTCAGGGCCTATCACTCTTACCTGGTTTTCATATATTTTGTTGATGTCAAAAGGTCATGGTGTATGTATGCGGTATGTTTCCTTCTCACAGAGGGAAGAGACTGTCGAGCCGTCTCTATTCCAGAGAGGAAGGGAAGTTAGATCATTGAGATAGTTGTAAGACAGGGATGGATGGATATGTGTAACGTCAGGCACTCCAAAAGTTGGGACGAGAGCAGATCAGCCATGATCCTATTGAAGAGAAAGGCAAGCTCTCGGGGCTGAATGAACTACTCCTTCTTCTAATATTCTTGCATTCTGTTCTTGGAAGGTTCATCGCTCTTGTTTTCCTGGAAGTACTATGAAGGAATTCTGTCGTAAAAGAGAACAGAAGATTTTGTGAGCAATATCTGGGTACAGTAATGGGGGCTGCATTCAATGTGAATCTGGGTCGACAACATGACAAATAAATGGAGACAGGGAACGTCTGTAAAGAGAGAGGAGGGGTCTGTTTCACAGTAACAGCCACTATTAGCCTAAGAAAGTTATCCAGTCCACACCAAACCATGTTTGACTGTCTTCAGAAGCCGAATGGCCTCCTCTGTTTCTGTGCATCAGGTACAGCAGCAAGTAGTTTCCGACTCCTCTTAAGTACCAGATTGAGGGGCTGAATGGAAGGGGGCGAAGAGGGACAGAGAAACAGGAGTGGGTCCCGACTTCGCCAGCCACTAGGATTATGACTGATCAGAATATGGTCTCAGCCCCTCGTTCATTTCAGCAGTTCATTATCCTAGAGTCACTTTCACATGAAATATTTAACTGACACA
Organism: Chiloscyllium punctatum; assembly: GCF_047496795.1. Classification (NCBI taxonomy): domain Eukaryota; kingdom Metazoa; phylum Chordata; class Chondrichthyes; order Orectolobiformes; family Hemiscylliidae; genus Chiloscyllium; species Chiloscyllium punctatum. Next base: position 4,766,587 of record NC_092761.1, on the reverse strand, counting down.
CCTTTCAGTAATGTAAACACACTGGTACCATCGACCTGTGGGGAAGAGGTTTCACACTGATGCTGTCCTTTGAGAATTTGTCCTTATCCCTGTTCCGACCGAGGTTGGAGAGTCATTGTTCCTTTTTTCTAGTCCCACTCCTCAATCGGTCACGACAAATTATCAATGCAACCATATATGTGATATGGCAAATGATATCGGTCTCAGACTAGGTCAAGTTCAGTGTTCGGAATAAGTCAGGCAGATTTCTTAAATTTATAAAAAAAAACCTAATCTAAAACTAGAGGAAAGTTACTTGAATTACGATGGAAAGATAAATGACATACAGTTTGGACATTGACAATCTGCACATCAACATTTATTTTTGTATAAATCTGAGACACAGAAACATGCACACAAAGACACACACACACACATGGCTGAAGGCGAATAGGAAAAAAAGAAACTGCAGAATAGTAATTCAGAAGAGCTTTGTTGAAGTAACAGTTAATTTCATGACAAAAGCAAATTTGTGATTATTTCAATTGTTTTCAACCTCTGAAGTGGTAAAGATGCCTGGTGGTTTTCAGCTCTCATGTATTGCTGTAGAGAAGAACAATTAAAGAGATGGAGCAATGTCCTTGGCTTCTCCGACAGGTTACATTTTCCCCCTGTCTGATCTGAAACGTACAGTAATGTTACCCAAACACCAACCAAGTCATGTCAGGTCTCGTCGAACATCCCCCTGATGGCATGACTCCATCCCTGTTATCTGCTCCGTTTAGGCATGATGTATAATTTATAATTAGAAAGTATGTTTACATGCGACTGCATAATTTTTGTCCAATAAATTCATGTTTTTGTACTACATGTGTTAAAATAAGCATGTTATTTCAAAAACTGAATCCTTAGTTTTATTCTCTCGTCGCTCACGCCCCAATACATTCTCCCCAGGGTCTTAAATGGTTCAATATGAACATCTCTCTTTCTCAGGCCTGACGTGCTCTGACCCTGTACAGGCATGAGGGACATGGATACGGGAAACAGCCAAGGTTATTTTCTGTGGTTGGAGGGGTCCAAACCAGAGGGCAGAGAGTTAAGGTGAGAGGGGAAAGATTAAAAAAGATACCTGAGGGGTAAATTTTTCACACAGAGGATAATGCATGTATGGAATGAGCTGGCAGCGAAAGTGGTGGAGGCTGGTACAATTATAACATTTAAGATGCAAGGATTAGTACATGATTAAGAAAGGTTTCAAGTGTTATGGGTCGAATGCTGGCAAATGGTACTACATCAGATTGGAATATTTGGTCGGTACAGATGAGCTGGACTGAATGGTCAGTTTCCGTGCCGTATGACATTATGATTCCATCGGGCCTTCATTCTAGCAAGGATGAAGTGAAACATCTGAGAAAAGCTTCTCAAACAATTGCATTTTTTTTCGGTTTCGGGGTTTATTACTACACACAATTTATCCAGTGTAGTCTTCGCATTCTCTTGTAGAAATGCAGTGAAGCATCCCAATGATTATACCCAATAACCTTTGCATAAACAGCAAGATTCGATAACCTTTTTCTAAGTATTGGCTGAATCTGCTGACTAGGCTTATGTAGCTCATGTACCGGGACGCACAAATCCTGTACCAATGAGTTTTGCGATATTCTCTCCATTTAAGTAGGTTATGTTATTTTATCTGTTCAACACAGCACTGACTTGCCTTAACCCACATTACACTGTTGTCTGCCAAAGTTTTGCTCTCTACTTTCCCCTCTCCGTATCACATTGCATATGTCCAGTTAAATGACTATCTTGGTGAATGAGCTAATTGAGCTCCAAGCCAAGCAGTCCTCTCATCCAAGTTATTGGCATCGATTGTAAACAGTTCATAATCTCACACTGATCCCTGAGGAACTCCACCCAGTTACAATTTTACCACCTGAATATAAACATTTATCCCGAATATTTATTCACTGATAGTTAACCGCGTTTCCCCTGTTGCTGGGCAGAAGACTAGAAAGGTTGGATGGCCTGATCCTACACTGTGTAATTTACGTAGCGGGCTGAATGACTTCAATCTTTTCCAGTGTAAATACTTAGAGGGCAGAATGGTCTCCCCCTGTCTCATTATAACGATGCTGACTGGCTAAATGGGATCTTTCCTTACCTCTGTAACATTACTGAGTGCTTGAGAGAACAACACATGGGTTAGGTCCAGCAGCTGGCCATTCAGTCCCTCGAGCTTGCTGAACCATTCAGAATGTCCATTGTTGATGTGAATGCGACTAAACATCCCTTTCCTGTCTGTTCCCAATAAACATGGATTCCCTTGTTCATCAAAGTTCTATGGAACTCAACCTTGAGTGTTTTCAGTAACCCAGGCTTCATTGCTCCCGAAGAACGAGAACACCACAGATTACACAACCATAAAGAGAAAGGAGCATCCCTGTTTCAGTCTGAAATGGGAAGGTCCTTATTCTTAAAACGTGTTCCCATCAAATCAATCACCACTCTTTTGATATATAAAGAGTCGACAATAAGGAACATATATCGCCCACTCAGCCCCTCCATCCTGTACACATTCCCATTAACAATCCTAAATCGAATACTTTCCAAATCCAGCCTCCACTGAACGTGTGGAAAGACAATTCCAGGCAGCACAAGATCATATGAGCATGAGACACTGGAGCAGAATTAGGCCATTCAGCCCATTTAGTATGCCATGACATTTGATCACGGCTAAAATATTTCTAAACCCCATTCTCCTGCCTTCTCCAACTGACCATTGATAACTTAATAATAAAAAAACGTATATATCCCTGTATTAAAGACCGTGTTTGCCTGTATGTGGCGGTACGTTTGTGTGTTTGTGTGTAAATATCCGTAGCTGTGTGCGTATCTCTGTCTGTGTTATGTATATTAATGTCAATACCTAAGTTTGTGTGTAGCTCTGTCTGCATCGCTCAACAATGCTGTTTTTGAAGTAAATACATTGAAATTGTAATCAAAGGCTCCCTCGTCCTCTTTCTCTGTCTGTCCCTATGGCTCATAGAGTTCATAGAATCGCAACAGTTGGGAAACAGGCCCTTCGGCACAACAGGTCCACACTGACCCGTCGAAGAGTACCCCACCCAGACCCGTTCAGATACTATACTCCGTTTACCAATGACTAATCCCCCTAATCTACACATCCCTGGGCACTATGGGCAATTTAGCATGGCTAATCCACCTAACATTCACACTTTTGGACTGTGAGTGGAAACCGGAGCAGCTGGTGGAAACCCAGGCAGACCCGGGGAGAGTGTCTAACCTCCACACAGACGGTCGGCTGAGATTAGAATCGAGCCCGGCTGTCTGGCGCTGCGAGGCAGCAGTGCTGAACAGAGTTTTGAGATTAGATTCTTAGAATACTACCTTCTGCTGGCCTCCTCACACCACTGCATCAATGGCAGAGTTTTTTTACTCTCTGAGAAGATAACAAATCATTTACTGTGAATCTCTCACATTGCACGGCTGTTTGGTTTTTCAAATATTACCTTTGGTAGCACAGAGCAATTTTCTCTGATACTGAGCAATGTTGTTCCTGCGATATTACCAGCACAACTGGACATTTTTTTTCTGGACTATGTAATACTTTCTCACGTAATCTTTAAGCATTGCAGGTCACAGAATGAGAAATAACTTCACCTCATCTCCTGATAAAATGGTTCACTCAGAGGTGAGCATTTCCATTCGGAAAGCTCAAATATATTTGCAACCCATGATTTTGTGTGTGTGTGTGTGTGTGTGTGTGTGTGTGTGTGTGTGTGTGTGTGTGTGTGTGTTTGTGTGTGTGTTGATGGTGAAGTCAGTTTGGATGGTGCTGTGAGCTGCTGCCTTCTCTCCCAACCAGACTGAATTCACGAAGGTTATCACCCTCTGCCGCTGTCACTGCAGTAGGGTGGGAGGCCAGGTGAGGGAGAGATTGTGCTATTTCAAGTACCACAGAGATTGTCAGACCTGAACCTACATATAGATACTCACAGAGTCAAATGCAGATACACAGGTACAGGGGTGGGGGTCGAGATGGATATCTGGCACACCACCACCTGACTTGTCACTTTCTGTCATGTTTCAAGCTGTTTCTCCTCGAATGTGAGAAAGGGAGGGAGGGTGTGAAGGGTGGAGTGGGTGGCCCTGCTATTGGTGGCGTGGGTAGGAGGGGGATGGTGTTGTGTCCAGAGGGAGACAGTCCAGAGTGTTGGATCCATGCAGTGTTATTAGAAAGGGAGACAAACTAGAGGGGAAAGAGAGAGTGAGAGGGGGAATGTGCTGATTGCAGGAGTGACAGTGGTGGAACATGAGTCTTGTTCGGGGGTAGGTGCTATAACAGATACGCAGTGAGTGTGAGGGAGCCTTGTTGACCCTTATCCTGACAGAGCGTGGAAGGTTATTTTTGCTTATCCTGTATTGCGGGACATTTCTTCAGACCATAGATACTGCACTGATCTGGGTGGTGAGGTCAGACCATGATCGGTGGGTCTGGTGGTGTGTTCCCCTCTGGGAAGAAATTGTCCCCATCTGTACTAGCCCATCCAACAGAACCTCTGTCCCCTGTCGACAAACCGTGGTGTAATCGTCCCTTATCTGCCATGCTCAGTGTAAACTGTGCAGGGCAGCTCCACACTGAGAAAGCTCAACTGTGTGCCCATTGGCACTTTAAAGATGGTAGCAGTACCAGGGATCACGGAGTATCCAGGGGCATCCGAGCAATGGTGAGTAACTCCAGCATGTTGGGTGGGAGTATTGTGCTGTTATTCAATAAGAGCGATACGATGTGGGTAGTCAATGAGGTGAGTTCGAAATGACAGCACCAGGAAACGAGCTCAGCTTCGTGCAGACGATCCCTCTGTCACACTCAATGAAAATGTCACTGAGACAAATTATTGTCAGAATCAGCCCAATGAGTCGAAGACTCTGCTGACCCCATTCCCAGTTACAATGCTGCAGCTGCTTGTCCAATGCACTCCATCATAGAGAAGGAGCTAAACGTGATCTACTCTTGGGAAGTAAGGCAGTGCGTAGTGGGTGGTTAAGATATCAATGGGGCAGCACTTTGCAGCAAGTCATCAAAATTCTATTAGTTTGTAAATAGAAATTGAAAAGGATGAACCACGTCGAAAACTTAAAGTTCTAAATTGGTTAAAAGCCAATTTTGAAGATATTAATCAAGAACTTTGCAAAATCGATTAGCATGGATATTGGCATATTAAGGGCCAGCTGAGAACAGGAAAGCCTTCAAAAATGAGATGTCAAGAGCACAGAGAAGGTGAAGCGTAAGACTGGTCGGTATAAGGAATGCTGGAGGATTGGACAAATTGATGGACTGTACTCAGAGAGCATTTAAGAGTCAACCACATTGCTATTGGTCTGGAGTCACATGCAGGCCAGACAAGTTAAGGATGGCAGATTGCTTCCGTCAACGACGTTAGTGAACCAGATGTATTTTGCCGAAAATCGCAGTGGTCTTCATTAGCTTCTTAATTCCTGATTTAAAGTGAATCACTAGAAAAGTCTGAAGGCAACGGGAGTATGATTAAGAGGGAAATCGGGAGTGCCAAAAGGGGGCATGTGTTAGCTTTGGCAAATAGGGTTAAGGAGAATCCAAAGCAATTCTGCAAATATATTAAGGTTTAAAGAGTACCTAGGGAGAAAATAGGGTCCTTTGAAGATTAGAAAGGCCGCAGATATGCAGAACTGAAGGAGGTACTGAACGAATGTTTCGTATCAGTATTTACTGTGCAGGATATGCAAGCAAGAGATTTTGGGAAAGAAATACTGATATCTTATAAAATGTCTGTATTACAGAAGAGATGCTGGAGGTCTTAAAATGTTCAACTGTGGATGAATGTCCAGGACATTATTAGATGTATGCTAGAACTTTGAGGGAAGCTGGAGAAGTGATTGCTGGGCCCCTTGCGGAGATATTTGTATCATTGACAGCTGCAGGTGAGGTGCCAGAAGACTGGAGATTGCCTAACGTGATGCCACTACTTAAAGAATTTAACAAGGGTGATAAGGGAAAGCCAGTGAGCCTGTCGTCAGTGGTGGGTAAATTGTTGGAGGGGATTATGAGGCACTGGATCTACACCTATTTTGAAAGGCAACGACTGAATATGGATCTTCAACATGGCTTGTGCAAGTGATATTGCATGTCATTTACTTGTCTGAGTTTTTTTGAAGAAGTGACTGAGAAGATTAATTGAGGCAGAAAGGCTTACATTATCGATATGAACTTTGGTAAGGTGTTTAACGATGTTCGACATGGGCATCTGGTTAACAAAGTTGGTTCTTATGAAATACGCGTAGAATTGCAATTTTCCAAAATTGGCTCAAAGGTAGGGGACAGAGAGCAGTGGTGGAGGGTTGCAATATACTAGCAAAAATTTGCAAAGCTTCTTATGCTGGGCAGATAGTCCAGTTTGGGCAGTAATCCACTAGCACGGTCTGCCAACTCTCCATCTTAGCTGTTACCTTGTCCCAGTTTATGGTGGCTGGGATGGTTCTGTGAGGCAGATTCAGACATTGAGGCAATGGACCGTTCCAGTTGATCTGGCATTGTCTTTATTTAATGTTTGCATTCTTGTAATTTGACCCATCATTGTCTCCCTTCTCCAGTTACTTCATCTCCCCTGTACCCTTATCCATATTTTCACGAAGTTATCAGTTACTTAATTGTTTGTTTTTTTCTGCGTCTTTTCCTGGCTTGGTTTTTGGATCCCTCGTGTATTGTGTGCTGGCCTTGTGTTGCTCACAAATAATGAAATGGTGTGTCTCGGGATGTTGTTCACTTCCTGGTGTGTCCCATGCGGTTCTCCATGTATGGCAGGGTGATTCTAGTAGCTTTGACTCACGCCTTTGAAACTTTATCTGTGCCTAACCTCTGAACACCTGTGTTTGTCCCGCTCAGGTGATCGTGTGGTCATTAACACAAGGAAGCCCCTCGAGTGTTATTGTAAAGGAGCAGACATCGAACGTGTAGCTGAGGGGCTTTTGACTGGCTCCTGTTATTGAAAGGTTAGTGAAGCTGCTGGGGATGGGTTGCTGGAGATTGTGCTGTGAGCTACCTCAGAAATTGAGGGACAGCTGAGGATTTGGTGACCCAACTCTGGATGGAGCATGGGAACTGGAGTTACAGCATCTGGGTCTGTAACATGAACAACGAATGGAGCAGAGGCTGCAAAGAGAGGAATCTCTGAAACCACAGAGTGAATGTGTGGGGGGAATGGATCTGCCAAATCTGTCTGTGTCTTAGCCTGGACAAGTACACACTCTCACGTTACCCCTTACATGCACTAATGCACACTCTTCCTATCCGCTCCACACACGCACTCACACTCTCCCTGTCTCATATATGTACACGCACACTCTGCTCTGTCACATGCATGCCTACACCCACTCTGTTTCCCTCCTGCACTCACATACGCATGCCCCCTCAGTCTCTCTCACTTACATACATTCTCTCTCTTCCCCCTTCACACAGCATATCCCCTCACACACATATACACACACACACTTGTGTGCACGTATAAATCTGTGGCGTGAATTTGCGTTTGTATACTTGTATTTGCAGATACACATTATTTTGGTCCAAAAACATAGAATTTAGAGACAGTCAGTCAATGCTGTTTTTTATAAACTCCTACTTTGGGAACAAACCCATTCTGACTCCAGATGAAGACACAAACAGACTCTAAACAAGACCTCACGCCTGAAATACATTGTCGAACCAAAGGGTTTACATTGATGATGGCTGAAGGTATCTCTCAGCAATTCAACGATTTGCATATTAATCAATCAAGACCTGCACCCCCATTCTAAGTGATTAAGGAGTTAACAGCCATCTCAGATGCATACCTTTCATGTGCATGAGTTCTACAATCCTTTGATCTTTTCCTTATAGCTTTTGTGTCTCACGTCTTCCTCTCTCTCGCACACCTGATGAAGGAGCAACGCTATGGAAGCTTGTGTTTTCAAATAAACCTGTTGGAATCTACTGTTGTGTGATTTTTGACTTTAGAACATAGAACATAAAACACTACAGCACAGAACAGGTCCTTCAGCCCACGATGTTGTGCCGACCATTGATCCTCATGTATGCACCCTCAAATTTCTGTGTCTTTGTCCGACTCTGTCCAAAATCTGTGGCTCCATATCGTATCTTTTTATTACTTAGCCAATCATCTCTCTTAGCAAATAAATCTTTCTTTTCCCCATGTGGTCTTGTCTTGTATATTAATCTTTTTTGAGACACATTACGCTCTGCTTTCTGGAAATCCAGATAAAATACATCTATATGATCCCCATTATCCACCTTGTTGGTTACTTTTTTTAAAGAAAGGTAGTCAAATCATTAAAACATAATTTATCTTTCATAAAACTATGTTGAATGCTGGATTGTGGATTGACTTTGAAAATCTCGTGTTATTAATTCGTTCATAACGGATTCTAACAATTTGCCTTTAATTCCAATAGATTTCTCACTACTTTTCATTCTCTAGTAAGGCTGGTTATTTGAAGTTATTCCCTTTCTATAACCACTACGTTCCCTTTCACAATTCCTGTGTAACAGGCACAAGGCTCTAAAAGATCTGTTCCAATTGCTGTGTAAGAGGCATGAGAGGCTGATTGGATTCATTCTGTTCCTGCTTTACACACTCGCTGGGCTGAAAGTTCTCCTGGTGTTCCCACATTATAGACTCGATGGGCTGAATGTCCTCCTGATGTTCCTACATTTTAGTCTTGATGGCTTGCATCTCCTGCTCCTGTTCCTGTCCAAGCCGCTCAGGATCTCAATGTCCTCATCCTGTTGCTCAATGACAGGTCTGGGGCATTATGGAAACTCCCTGCTCAAATGTCACTTTTCAAGGGCTGAAATATGCAGACAAGTTGTGTTGCCTACACTGGGTAGCTCAGTGGTTATCAATGCTGCTTCACAGCACCATAGATTCGTGTTCAATTACAGTGTCCAATTTGCTCCCATAGTCCCAAGAATCCCCAGGTTCAGTGGATTCGCAATGCTAAATTATCCATCACGTCCGGGTATGTGGTGTTTAGGCACATCATTCATGGAAAGTGCCAGGTTATATAGATTGGGTGGGGTGGGTGGTCGGGGTTGGATGGGAGGATCTTCGGAGGATCAGTGTGTTGTCGATCGGTCAAATGGCCTGCTTCCACGCTGCAGGGATTCTATAATTAACACCTTCATTGCAGAAATAAATTGAGGCAGCAATCTTTGTAGTAATTCCAATATCCTTTCCTCAGTGAGGAGATTACATCTGTACACACTAATCCAGATGTGATCTCACTAACTTGCTGTGGAGCAGCAGTATTACTTTACCAGCTTGCTGTAAGGTTACCGCCTCGGTTAGAGCAGTCTTAGCTCTCTGGGGAATACGCAGCATTGCTGAAAGACGATTGTCCTTCTTTACTCCACCAGCACAACGGAAGAACTAGTGATAAAATTACAATAACTCTTGAGAAGAACGGGTAAGATGTCGTGAGATAATATCAATGTTAAGATATGCCTCACCAAACATCTCACCTGAATCTGCCATTAACCTCGGCACAGAATCTGTTAAGGTGGAGCTTAGAAACGGCAAGGAGAAGCTAACATTAATGAGTTATATATCAACGTCAAAGTTGTGACACAAATGTTGGGCATGGTCCAAAACAGGACTTTAGATATACAACTTTGTAGGTACTGCAGTAATAATGAACAGCTTCAAGTTACATCTAAACAAAGTTAAACCAAGTGAATGTTAATGCTGTGAAAATGGATTTCATGAGCGTCTATGAAATGGTTTGCTTTGACGATATGTTGACCACCGAACAAGAGATCAGGCTGTTTTGGAATTGGTGATGTGTTATCAGAAGAGCTAATTGACAACTCGGATGCAAAGGCGCTTTTGGGAATAGTGATCTTAATATTTTGAATTTAAATTACATCTGAATACAAAGCAGTTTTTTCTCATAGAAATGGTCTGTAAGGATATTCACGAGATTAATCAGTCTGATGGCAAGATAGTCTGATACGGGAACTCCGCTTGTATTCCAGAAAATGAGAGGTGATCGAAATAAAACTTTTTTAAAAAAAATCACATAGAGGAGAGTGACGAAAACGGGCATTGGCAAGTGTGAGCAAGATTAGCGAGAAACCCAAGATATTCCACAAGGACATCAAGCTGATCAGAATAACCAGGGCATAAGTAGGTATTTCTTCGAGAATGTAGTCAGTAAAGTGGATAATGGGGATCCAGCAAATGCAGTTTATCTAAACTTTGACAAGGTGCTACATAAAGGACTGCTCTAGAAAGGTTAGATACCAGGGTGTTACGGGTAGAGTATTGAATTGGATATAGGATTAACTGACTGACAGAAAGCAGAGCATCAGGAGAAATTATCTTTCTCTGGTGAACTGAAACGAGTGAGGTGCTGCAGGGTTCAGTTATCAGACCTCAACTGTTTACAACCTATCTAAATAACATGGAAGGAAAGACAGAGAGTAGCAAATAAATTCACAGAATGTGTGCAACTAGTTGTTTAAACAGGCTGTGATGAGGACAAAAATAGTTTAAAACTGAATATTGATAAGCTTGGAAAATGGGGCAGATTGCTCCATCTTGCAGGTGGTGTTTAATGTGGATAAATGCAAAGTTGAAATTCGTACTGCCCCTCCTAATTCCTATGTTCTTGTGTTATTCCTTCTGCAGTTCTTTGGATTTTATTCATCATTGGTGGCTGGGGCCACAGGTCCAAGGGCTTTGGTTGGAGGGAGATGCAGGTTGATCCGTGTGTAGGGAAGAAGACACTAATGTGGAGAAAAGACCTCAGTAAGGCCTTTTTGATTACAACAGCAGGCCTGGTAAACAGATGGGTAAAAACAATGACTGCAGATGCTGGAAACCAGATTCTGGATTAGTGGTGCTGGAAGAGCACAGCAGTTCAGCCAGCATCCAAAGAGCTTGAAAATCGACGTTTCGGGCAAAACCCCTTCATCAGGAATAAAGGCTGTGAGCCTGAAGCATGGAGAGATTAGCTACAGGAGGGTAGGGGTGGGGAGAAAGTAGCATAGAGTACAATGGGTGAATGGGGGAGGGGATGAAGGTGATAGGTCAGGGAGGAGAGGGTGGAGTGGATAGGTGGAAAGGAGATAGGCAGGTAGGACAAGTCCGGGCAAGTCATGAGGACAGTGCTGAGCTGGAGTTTGGAACTAGGGTGAGGTGGGGGAAGGGGAAATGAGGAAACTGTTGAAATCCACATTGATGCCCTGGGGTTGAAGTGTTCCAAGGCGGAAGATGAGGCGTTCTTCCTCCAGGCATCTGGTGGTGAGGGAGCGGTGGTGAAGGAGGCCCAGGATCTCCATGTCCTCGGCAGAGTGGGAGGGGGAGTTGAAATGTTGGGCCACAGGGCGGTGTGGTTGATTGGTGTGGGTGTCCCGGAGATGTTCCCTAAAGCGCTCTGCTAGGAGGCGCCCAGTCTCCCCAATGTAGAGGATACCGCATCGGGAGCAACAGATACAATAAATGATATTAGTGGATTTGCAAGTAAAATTTTGATTGATATGCAAGTCTCCTTTAGGGCCTTGAATAGAGGTGAGGGAGGAAGAGTGGCTGCAGATTATACAGTTCCTGCGGTGGCAGGGATAAGTGCCAGGATGGGAGGGTGGGTTATAGGGGGGCGTGGACCTGACCAGGTAGTCACGGAGAGAATGGTTTTGCAGAAGGCAGAAAGTGGTGGAGAGGAAAATATATTCCTGGTGGTGGTGTCTGATTTGAGGTGGCGGAAATTTCGGCAGATGATTTGGTTTATGCGAAGGTTGGTAGGGTGGAAGGTGAGCACCAGGGGCGTTTTGTCCTTGTTACGGTTGGAGGGGTGTGGTCTGAGGACAGAGGTGCGGGATGTAGACGAGATGCGTTGCAGGGCTTCTTAAACCACGTGGGAAGGGAAATTGCTGTCTCTAAAGAAGGAGACCACCTGGTGTGCTCTGTGGTGGAACTGGTCCTCCTGGGAGCAGATCCGGTGGAGGCGGAGGAATTGGGAATACGGTATGGCATTTTTGCAAAGGTAGGGTGGGAATAGGTGTAATCCAGGAAACTGTGGGAGTCAGTGGGTTTGTAAAAAATATCAGTGTCAAGTCGGTCGTCATTAATGGAGTTGGACAGATCCAGGAAGGGGAGGGGGGTGTCAGAGATGGTCCAGGTTAATTTAAGGTCAGGGTGGACTGTGTTGGCGAAGTTGATGAATTGCTCAACCTGCTTGCGGGAGCACGAGGTGGCGCCAATTCAGTCATCATTGTAGGGGAGGAAGAGGTGGGGAGTGGTGCCAGTGTAATTACGGAAGATCAACTGCTCTACGTAGCTAATAAAGAGACAGGCATAGCTGGGGCCTATACGTGGGCCCATGGTTACCCCTTTGGTCTGGAGGAAGAGGGAGGATTCAAAGGAGAAATTGTTCAGGGTGAGGATCAGTTCGGTCAAACGAATGAGAGTGTTAGTGGAAAGGTACTGTGCTGTGCTCTTCCAGAATCACTAATCCAGCATCTGGTAAACAGATGACCTATTCGCGTTCTTAATTTCTGATGTTTAATTGTCTGGAATAAAAGAAATCAAAATGTAACAGTCAAACAGACAGTGCGTAATTAATATGGTGTTTTGCAATAAAGGAACAATTGACAATTTAGACCAGAAGTAAAGACTTGGCAATTCTTTTGAGACTATTTGCTGCAACTGCAGTCTGGTAACTGGGTGTTGGGACAACAAAACACGTTCGCGTTGTTGCAACTTTAAGTTCAGATCTTGAGTAAAAATATGACATTATCAATTCTGTTGTAAAGAGGTCATAATCCATATCTTCTGAAAACTATTTTGAATGTATTATGGAAGAAAACAAATATTGAAAATGTTAGAAAAACAAGATGTGAAGAGGATACGAGTCTATAAATATTTATAGGTGGATCAAGGAAATGGACAAATATTGGTGTTTGCATCATAGTTGGGAACATTTTTCTGTCTTCGAACACGTTGGTGAGTTGAATGGAAAAGCAGTGTAGTATTTCAATGGACAGATTGCAAAACTGAAGCATAAGGAAGGGGAACCTGGATCACAAAACAAGACCTCCCACATCAACATCAAGTTATTTTCAGGAGGCAACATAAAACTTGAATTATTTCAAAACCCAATACATTTAGAAATAGGAATGTTTCCATTACAGATTAATAGTGAGACCACTTTCACTTTATAATTGTGTCTTCTTGTTTTTGAGCCTTGGAGCAACGGGAAGAGCTGTTCTCTGTTCACCCTGTCCCGAACCCTCACGCTGTTAAACACCTCCATCAGGAGCACCTCTCAACCTTCTTTGTTTAAAATTAAAATCAAGAAATTCTAGCATCTCTTCATAGCTTGAGTACTCTTGACTTGTTATATCTGAAATTTATCAGATTTGTCAGTATTAATTTTCATCTGTCATCGATCTGGCTACCTGAACCATCAGTGTATACCCTCCGTACCCTAACACGTTGCTCTTCACGGTGAACTACCTAGCTAAACTTTGCATCACCCACAGCATTGTTTATCATTACCCCCGCACTCTCTCCCTCTCATTCTCATCATCATCATTTATGAAGTTCACTCTCAGCTTTGACTTTCTTCCTGTTCTTCAGATGTTACTCACAGGGGAAAGAATTGAGAATCCCAGTCTCTTGTATTTTTTTCGTATTTTGGACAATTTCCAGCGTGATGCAGTTGAGGTCTTTTTATGATGGAGCCACAAATTTTATTTTGGACATGTAGCTGAATTCCCCTTTTGTACTATGCGCCTCTGTACGTTTCATTTGTAAGGCTTGTATAAAATTAATATTGGATTCGGTTTAGGTGGTTTTCACTGCAATATTTTTGCTTTACGTGGACCTGGATAATATTCTTTGTAACATGCCCTGCAATAGTCAGAGCTGAAGGAATTATCGCCCGTAGGATGGACACAGATTCATAATTTTGTTTGAAAGGGCTAGAGTGATGAGGATAAAGCTCCAATGAAATTCTACATATAGACTCACGGCAGGAGATCAAATCATATCGTCAAGTTTACCTTGAACTGGAAACAAATTATTAAAACTTTCAGCCCCATGTATTCAATTGCTTAAAAAAGTTTCAAAAAATGTGCTTCGAGCAGCATGGAACTGACAGCTGCTTCTGCGATTGCAGGCCGTTAAATATTTATTATCGTCTTTTTTAACAGATGATCAAGTTATTATAGTTTATTAATATAACATTATGTTTCAATTTCTATTAACATGCAAAAACAAGCAAAAAAATCACGATTTTCTTTCAAACAAATATTTTTAGAGAACATTTTAAGGGGTGGTTTAAAAAATTAAAGTGTATTCATATTTTAAAGTTAAAAGCCATACAACACCAGGTTTAATTGGAAGCACACTAGCTTTCGAAGTGACGCTCCTTCACCAGGTGATTGTGGAGGGCTCGATCGTAACACAGAATTTATAGCAAAAATTTGCAGTGTGATATAACTAAAATTATACATTGAAAAATTGATTGCCTTTCATCTGTTAGAATACTGTGATAGTTTCACTTCTTTTATGTGTAAATCACAAAACCCATTTTTTAAAAAAAAGTTGCATTCTCGGGTTAGCTGTTAACAATGGTGATAGCTAGACAATATATTGAAGGTGTTAGCCCCCTGTGTTTCTGTGTATAACCTGAGGTTTAGATTGATTCTAATCTAAAAAAAATGAGATAACACAGTTTTACATAAATTCAAGCAGTTTTTGAGCTCAGAGATCTACACGAATGTATGCAGTTTTTGAGCAAAGTGCAATGTAACTCTGCAAGTGTAAATTCACCACACAAAATATATGCGTGCATGTGGGTCTTTGTCTGTGTGTGTGTGTGTCTGTCTGGGGTGGAGGTTGAGAGTGTGAGGAAGTGTGTGCGTATGTAGTGAGTGCAGAGTGTCTTAAGTCTGTGAGGGGGTGCATGTGTGAGTGTGGGAGTGTGTGTGTCTATAAGGGTGTGTGTGGGTGTCTGTGTGCGCGTCTGTGTGTACCTATGTCTGCGTGTGTGTGAAAGTGTGTGTGTGAAGGAATATCTGTGCTCAAAAACTACATACATTCATGTAGAACTCTGAGCTCAAAAACTGCAGGAATTTAGGTAAAACTCTGTTATCTCACTTTTTAGATTAGAATCAATCTAAGCATCAGGTCATAGACAGAGAACACATGGGGCTAACACCTTCAACATATTAGGCAAAAACAATGACTGCAGATGATGGAAACCAGATTCTGGATTAGTGGTGCTGGAAGAGCACAGCAGTTCAGGCAGCATCCAAGGAGCAGCGAAATCGACGTTTCGAGCAAAAGCCCTTCAGCATATTGTCTAGCTATCACCATTGTTCACAGCTAACCCGAGAATGCAACTTTTAAAAAAGGGTTTTGTGATTTGCACATGAAAGAAGTGAAACTATCACTGTATTCTAATAGATGAAAGGCTTAACAGATAATCAATTTTTCAATGGATAATTTCAGTTACATCACACTGCAAATTTTTGCAAGAAATCCTGTGTTACGTCGAGCCCTCCACAATCACCTGATGAAAGAGCGTAGCTCCGAAAGCCAGTGTTCTTCCAATTAAACCTGTTGGACTATCACCTGGTTCTGTGCGATTTTTAACTTTGTGCACCCCAGTCCAACACCGGCATCTCCAAATCATGAATCATATTTTAAAAGTTTTTTTTATGCTGCAAAGGATTTTTTTTTCGAAAAATTAAACAGTTTTTTTTGTAAACAAGGAGTTGTGCCTTCATTCCAGAAAGTCCTACATGTTTTCAGCTCCAGAGAACACTTGTCTTTTCGAGGCATTTATTGAAGATGAATGTTTTTTTGATTTATTTAGCTAAATGGTTGGTTTTAATCAATATTGAGATATGTTTGATATGTAAATGTTTCTATATTCTTTTCAACTTAACATTATTGTCTGTAGGTAATGAAAGGTAACATATATAAGGTGTCATAAAAAAATCCTTCTTTAAACATAACATTACGAAGGCCAAATATAAGGTACACAGAGGATGGCTAGAATATTTAGAAAAATCATTACCCAGCACTTCTATCAGATAAATAGTAACTGTCAGGAAATATAAGAAGGTAGTTCAAACGTCTGCCGTGGCTTTTACTCTGTCAGAATGATTTTCAGTTTTTGGAACTGTTGAAGGGGATTATCTCTCTGAGGAAAATGGAAGAGCAGCCAATTATTGGAAACTTCAAATGATTCTTAGGTTCGGCAGCGTTTGAGAAGATTTAGTAGAATTATTGATACAGTGGACTCTTCTGTCAGGGACGTCAACAGGAGATTCAGTGGCAATGTGTGGGAGTTTAGGATGGCTTGTGACTTTCCCGGTGGTAGAATTAAGAATGACTCCAATCACTTCAAGCACATTGTTAACTGTGAGATTGAGTAGCCAGAAATTATTGTACATATTGGTAGGAATGACATTTTTTAGGGAAAAGAATAAAGCAATTCAGAGTGAATTGAAGAGGTGATGTCGAAGATTAAAAATAAAAACTTTAAAGTATTCATTTCTGGTTTACTCCCAATGCCAAAATCAACCAGGAAAGGAACAACGGGTGAAAGGAGAAAAAGCAATGGCTGACAAACTGGTTTGTTGTTGAGGGATTTAGATTTTCAGAAATTGGAATGTGTTTTTGAATAGAAACGATCTGTTCAAAAAGGATTGGTCTAATCTAAACTGGTGACCAAACAATATGTTAGCAGTGAGAATTGCTCACTCTGTGTAGGGAGTCTTTATATTCACAGAGAAGGCAAGGAAGGTATTCTAAGTAGCAGTGTTAATGGTAGGATGGATGGAGAAGATTATGAATGTGACGAGAGCACATCAACTAGAAAAGAACGATGAGAGAATCAGAATAGATAGAAATTCTGAAGAACTAAATTGCACTTATTTCACTTTAAAGGGTCTTCTTGGAAGGCTGATGAACTCAGAGTATGTTAAGGAACATGGGGTTGGGACATCAAATTTATGATAGAAACTTGGCTGAGTGATGTTTAAGACTGGCAATTCAATTTTCCACGTGTTAGGTGTCATGGAAAGGATAGAAAAAGGGGCATGTGATGAGCAGAGAAGGGATGCCTGCCGTTTTGGATTCAGGAATAAATTATTGTTGGAACTGGGGAAGATATTTCTGAAAACCCTACAGATAAAACATAAGGGTAGTATTACACATAAGAAAGTAAAGATCACTTTGAAGAGATTGTACGGTATGCTTAGTTTAGATTAGATTAGATTACTTACAGTGTGGAAACAGGCCCTTCCGCCCAACAAGACCACACCGACCCGATGAAGCGCAACACACCCATACCCATTCCCCTACATTTACCCCTGCAACTAACACTACGGGCAATTTAGTATGGCCAATTCACCTGACCTGCACATTTTTGGACTGTGGGAGGAAACCGGAGCATCCGGAGGAAACCCACGCATGGTGTGGCATGTCGCATGGCGGGTCAGTGGTCACTGGTTTAATCCCAACCTCAGACCCTTATGTGTGTGGAGTTTGCACATTCTCACCGTGTCAAAGCGGGTTTCCTCCACCAATCCAAAGCTGTGCGGATTAGTTGAATTGGCCATGCTAAATTGCTCATAGTTTGAGGTGCATTTGACAGAGGTAAATATAGGAGAGGGGAATGTGTCTTTGTGAGTTACTCTTTCTGAGGTTCGGTATGGAGTTGTTGAGCTGAGGGGCCTGTTTTCATACTTTAGGGAGTCTATTCTTAGATGTGACAAATCGTCCCAGTGAAAATATACTGGAAGAAATTTTAAAAATAAGAAAGGAAAGAACGCGTGGATGGTATTGTACCATATGCTCTCCAACAGTAAGAAAGAAATTGAGAAACAAACATGGAGGTTGATTTCAGATATGTGTACACTTAATAAGGTTGTAATAATGATTGATTTTAATTTTTTTTAAAATTGATTCGGACTACCATAGTGTTAAAGGGTTGGATGGTGACCTACTTGTCAAATATATTCAAGAAAACTTTCTTTATCGGTATGTTCATGATCCCATTAGAGAAGGAGCAAAACTTGACCTTCTTCTGTGCAATATTCTGGGCATCTGTCTGAAGTAAAGATAGGGGAGTAGTTTGGATCTTGCAATCATAACTATAGTTTCAAAATGGTTATAGAAAATAATTAAGCCTTCCATCAACGTTATCTTTTCAATTGAAGTACCATAAAGTTTAATGGCATGGGACAAGGACTTACCAAGTTTCGTTGCAGTCGACTGTTAGCAGGTAAAACAACGTCTGACAATTGGGAGGCATTCAACAGTGCGACGACGAGAGTTGAGAGGTATTATATTCCTGTTAGAGTGAAGGGTAAGGCTGGTAAGATGAAGGAACAATGGATGACTAAAGTTGTTGAGGTCCACACAAGAATTAAAGAGATTGTTACTTTCGGTATAGACAATTCTATTCAATTGGATGAGTTAATCGATATGAAGATGGTCGGGCATTATTTAGAGAGAAATCAGGAAAGGAAAAAGGAGAAATGGGATAGTTTGGGCAGCTAAGTTTAAGGATAATCCAAAAATATTGTGCCACTACACCAACAACAAGAGGGTACCCACGGAGAGGGTAAGGCCTCTCAAAGATCATGAAGGATATTGATGTGCTGAACCCAGGAGATGAGGAATAAAATCATCCCATTCCTGGTGCATCAGACAGCAACAAACACACACTATTGACTGCACCTCGCATTCATCCAGATTGAACTCTGTCTGCTATTTGTCAGCACATTGACCCATTTGATCAAAATCCTTTTGTAATCTCAGAAACCCTCCTTCACTCTCCACTATGCCACCAGTTTTGGTATCATCCACAAACTTACGAAAATACATTCTATATTCTCATCCAAATCGTTTACATAAATGACAAACAATGAAAACCCAGAACCACTCTCTGTGTAACACTGCTGGTCACAAGACTTCAGTCCAAAAAGCAACTGCCCACCATTACTCTCTGTCTCCGACCATTGCACCAATTGAAAGTGCTGGAGAGAAACCCCACAGGTCAGGCAGTATCAAAGCAGAGAAAAACGGAATTAACTTTTTGAGTCCCACATGACTTGTTCAAAACAGGTTCATATAAGCCTCAATATGTCAACTTTGTTTCTCCGTCCAGACCCTGCGTCATCTGTTGCATTTCTCCACCATTTTGTTTGTGTTTAAGATTTCCACTATCATATATTTTGCTTTTATCTTGATTGGGCTAGATGCTGAACCAGGTTATATTTGGACATCATGCTCCAATCCTGTTCCCATTTTTTTGTTCTAGTGCTACATGTTTTACATGTCTGCTTCTTTAAGTTCTCAAAATAAATGAATGAATCACAGCAAATTGATTTTGATTTAATAGGTATTTTAGAGACAGCTACACGTGATGAAACTGGGAATAGATTATTAATTATGACATTGTCTGCGTGCTTTCTGATTAAGCTTATATCCTTAGGCTCTGAAAGTTTTCAACACGTTTCTCAGAATATTTATAGCAAAGATGGTGGTCACGTAGCTATATCCTACCTAACATATTTCGTTATCTCTGTCTGTTTTTAATTCTGAATAACACGTCCATTTATAAACGATCTTCTCAACCTATGTAACCTGTGATTAAGCAGTCTAAATATAAACTACAATTCCACATATCTCATATAAAATAGTCCTGTACTAATCACGTTGTCGTTCAGCATTCCATGTACCAAGGGTGATCTGTTATCTTGCTCTGCATTTCATTTCATTCCATTTGTCAGAAAGAGTGATGGTTGAATACTCGTGTCCAGGATAAGTTACTGTCCTCCCCTCAGCGCTTCTCAGCCACTGGCCCAAGCCCTTCCTGTCTCATAGCCAATATCCTATTCACTCCATCGCTTACTCATTAATTCATGACTTTTAATGAACAAGGCTATTATACATTGTTATGGACCAGGCCCAAATCCTCAAAACATTTTAGGCAGGTAGCCCAGACCATATGTTTGCTTTTTATTGAAGGCTAGTGTATAGTGTATATTCCCGGAGTGAATTAGCTGGTTCAGACTGCCGAGTTTTAAACAAACAATATTAATTTACCAAATTACAGAATGAAGCACATGAACCGAAGGTATACTACCAGAATAACTTATTCTATACAACCAACAGGGTATCCCGACTGAAGAATACTGTTCCAAAATACTTGCAACAATCGCAATAAACAAAGCTCTTAGCACAAAGAGAAAATCTGACACAAAAAGCTTTCAAGTTATGAGGTCAGAAAGGCAGAAGGAGGTAGAGAGCGTCCAATGTCAACAATGACCCTCACTCATCAAACCCCCAAACTTAAATGATCTGCCCAACCATGTCCTCTTGATTACACCAGTGTTTTTTTTTAAATGAAATGAAAGTGGTCTACCTGAGGCATTACCTGCTAGGTACAATCAAAGGGGCCCCAATGGACTTTTCAAAATTCAGATATATTGGAATCTTGGTTTTTTAGAACACTCTCTGAAAATAAACAAGGACAACATAACCTTTTAAAGGGACCGGCGTTGTAACATGCCACATTTGGCTTTGGACTGAATTCAAAGAAATGTAAGACTTACTGGTTTGAAGCAAATCAAGTGTATTAAGATGTTTGTGAGTTTGTATTGAAAAATGCTTTAGCGCATTGTTTATTGAAGATACAAAATTGCCTTATCAGAGCAATGAAAGGAATGCCCAGACAGACTAATACTTGCTGATATGGTCAGGGCAAGTATCCCCACTGAGAATCTATTGGCTTTGCGTTATCTAGATGAGGAGAGATTGGCTCAGTAACAGCATCTAGGTTGTGTTTACTGGGGGGGTGGTTGTGGGAGGTTCAGGCAGTTCAAACATTGCAAACAGACAACACTGCAGAATCATCCAGCCTGCGATAAGAAAACCTCCATCATTCTCCCTCACAACGAACTTCACGAGAGCAATGTGTGATGGGAGATGTGACCAATAGCCAGCACTGCCAGCATCCAGTCCAGTCCTGTTTTTATTGTGATCTGAAAGAACCATACTGAAAGGAGACAACTGGACATGTTTGTTCAGTAACAGTAGTTGATGTCATTCTCCATGGATCCTAATTGTACCACTGGATGGTTTCCCTCTTCTATTAGTAAGGGGCTGCTTGCAATACTTATCCCATTGTAGTAGCAGATGCATCACATCCAACAATAACAGCGACCAACAGCTCCAGCCACAGTAAGAGGAGAGATCAACATCTGAGAATAGTGTGGTCTGTTCCATTAATGGATTAGAATCTGAGAACATTAGACTGGAATGCTGCAACGATGGACAGGAGTTTATCCTTGTGTCTTCTCTATTTTTTTCTGGTCTGGGTCGACATTACCAGATCAGATACACGGTGTACTGATGATTATTCAGGCGGGTTACTATCACATGCTTGTTATTGTTTGTGTTGCTGGTAAGTCTCTCCATATATTAATCCCATAAACCATGTCAAACTTCATTGTTATTTCTGTTATCTATATTTGGCAAACATGGAAACTGTTGTCTTCAGTTTCAACTGCAAATTCCATTCATTAACCACAGATTTCAGAAACGCCCACACTCTTGACCTCACAAATATCTGAGAACAAGTCTGTTCACAATCCCGAAGTACCTTTTTCCCTGAATTAATGTACGTCTTGGTATTCCGGCTGTCACCAAACCTATCCACGATCAGCTCGATAACACCCCCAGTTACCATCTTGGCATCGATGCTGATGCATAATAAACGATTATCTATGTCTTGATAAAATTCAGAGTATATGGTTCCAGCTCTCCTCGAAGCACGATTTCAGTTGTAAATATTTCGATCACAACATTGTTCTTGTCTCTAAATTAACTCCAGGAGAAGCACATTGTCATATTGGTAGTGTTACAAGAAATGTAATTCAGGGGCCGAGATTGTGACAGATAAAGATAAAGATACTGTTTCAGTTCCTACCACAGATCATGTCAGAACTTATACTCAAATGACATGAATTGGAAATAAAAACTACTTTAACTCATATCAAACATAACTTCACCAGAATTTTGTCAATAAGTTCATCAATTACACTGATGTGCTTTGTTAAAAACATCTAGCATTATTACCTGGTCCGACTTAAGACTGACGTCAGACCCATAGCAATGTGCTTGGCTGTATACTACCTGATAGAATGACCTCACAAGAAAAAGGCATTTAGTGAGGTGAACAAATGCTGCCCTTGCCAGCAATGCAGGCATCCCATGTAATAACAAAATTAAATGTTAAATAAAATAAAGAATTTCGCAAGAGTTCAGAAGCAAAAAAGAATGAGAAAGTGCCAGTGTAACTGAACAGATTTGACAGCCTCGGATCGAGAGAAAAACAAAATTGGCATTTAGAGTCCAATGAGCATACATCAGAACTGAACACAACTGGGAAATAGCGTGATTGACGCTGGTGACAGGGACATCTGTTGTAAAGGGGAGTAGAACTGTGTTGAATAGATAGAGAAAGAGAGAGAGAGAGAGAGAAAGAAGCAAACAAAGGGATTGTTGATGGTCATCTGGGATGGAAAATAAAACGAGATTAACCTTATTTATTTTTCTCTTGTTCCCATATTACTGAAAATCATGCCCATGTCAGGTATAAAGCAAAGTAACTGTTGAAGTGAATTATGCCCCTTTGTCTCTCTTCTTGTATTCATAAATGAATGCTGAGCCAGCATTTAATTCTCTTTCCTCATTGTCGTTAAGAAGATGTTGGTGAGTTGCCTTCCTGAACAATGCAGTCCATGGGCTGGAAGGAGAAAGTGCTTAGTTCCATCCTGTTTCATATCTTTGAGATTTTGTAGTGAATGATATAACTGAGTGGCTGGCTTGGCCGTTTCAAACTACAACTGAGAGTTCAGCACATTGCTGTGGTTATGGAGTCACATGTAAGCCCGACCTGGTTAAGATGGTAGATTGCTTTCTTGAAGAGCATGAGGGTGCCAGGTGGGACAATCAAGAATGGTTTCATTGCTATATTTGATTCTGATTTCCTGATATTCTATTGATTTTATTCCAACATCTGCCGTGGTAGGATTCGAATCCCGGCTCTGGGTCATTAGCTGGCTCCCTGGATTAATATGTCAGAGATAATACAGCTAAACCATCGCCTCCTCAGCATCTCCACTGACAATAGTGATGATGCTTTTCGTTTGGCTTTGCTTCATAAGGCACATAAATGATTTGGCAAAACATGCCATCATTCTCGTTTTGTATTTATGAGAAGGCGAGATAATGGGAAGTGCTCTTGGTGAAAAGGAGCTGGATGTCGTTGGACATTAGTCACTGACAGAATTCATGCGGCACAGTAAGAAATCAGCACAGTAAATGTGTGGTATCGTTCATTGCAAAATCAGTACAGTATATGTGTGATGGCACCTTCCTGCAGTTGTAAAGTGATATTGAGACAGTACTTTGTCACTTTGAAAAGATTTTCTCTCTTTTATTATGGATGATCTCCTTACAACAGAGTGACTGTGTAATGGAGTTTAACCATTTAATCCCTGCAGTGATGGTACCATGAGGAAAGTGTGAAGGAAATAAGTGTTTAAGCTGTATCTCTACAAAAGAATTAAAAAACTGAGTGTATCAAAACTTCAGTGTTATGGAGTAACGGTCATTACTTCCAAAATAAACGTTGATAGCGTGAAATATAACGTGTTTTCTGCGATACACGTCTTCACATTTGGCCAAATATACAGAGAGGAAATGTTGAGAAGGATCTGGGCCATGTGCAGAGAAATGAGGTTAGCATGGGTAGACATTTTTATCAGGATGAACCAGTTTGGCCTAAACGGATTGTCTCCGTGATGTATGATTCTATGACTCTATGATAGGTTACATAGCTCTGTGGACACCCCCACCATGATGGTTGAGATAGAGCTCCAGGTTCTGAATTAACTCTCATTGCCTGAAGGTGGAGTTGTTTTGTGACCCTGCACTAAGCGTCATCTTGTTCACAGATCTGTTAGCAGTCACCCTCTGATAGAGTTAGCCCTTTCCACCAGATTGTGACCTCCATACAGAACACTAGCCTGTCTTCTCTGTCAAATAAAGCTAGTCCCTTTTGTTTTCTCAAGGCTGTTCCTTGGCTCAAGGAGACCGCTCTTGATTTTAGGGGCAATAAAACAGGACCCGACTCCAGTCAGTCTGATTTGGTACAGAGATGAAAAGGATTTTCAGATCTATTTGTTTATACGTAAACAGATGAGACTTCAGGCCAAAGTGGTCATGCTTTAGAAGTGACCTGTATAATGAAAGGGGAGTGGTCAGCTCTTTTAGCTGAACTAGCTGAGCTGAGCTGAGCTGAGAAGTTTTCAGCTGAGTCTCGAACTGAGAAGTTCAACAGGCAGTTGTGTGGAAAATCTCTCTCTTTTCTGTCCTTCACCTTCAGCCTGTAAGCATGTGTTCCATTTATACTGGGTTCTAAAGGGAGTTTGCTTATTAGGGCAATTGTGTATATTCGGAAGAGTTAAATTAGGTCTTGCTGGATAGGTTGAGTTCTGTAGGGGTTAGTTATTCTATTCTTTCTGTTTCATTGTATAATTTTGTGAGTACAGTTTTTGTGTGGTTTAAAATCTAATGGGCAACCTCGCTATCTTACTCGGGGTAATTTTCATTGTATATTTAGCGAAACCAATTGCAAAGTTATGGTCTGGGCTGCCTGCTTAAGAATGTTTTGAGTGGTCTAGCATAGCACATAACAGATTGGGGGCTTTTTGCGGGATTTAAAACGGCGAGTGTGAGGTGCTCATGTCATTTTTTCAGGTGTTCGTTTTATTGGATAGGCAAAGCTTGGGATCGTAATTTCCCTTTCAGTCGCCAGAAGTTTTATCGATGTCTATGCAGTGACTCTGGAAGGTTTGCAAAAAGTGAATAAGACCAAATTGCAAGAATTAGCAGAGAAGCTGGAATTGGAACTGCCTGTTTTTGTGAGGAAAGGAGACATAGTTGCAGCAGTAGCTCATCAATTAAACCTGCTGCAGAAAAACATCTGAATCTATAGAGTTGGCAAGAATTCAATTGCAAATGAAGCAGCTTGAGTTGGAGGCTAGAGGTAAGGAAAGGGCAGCAGAAATGAAAGAGTGTGAGTTACGATTAAAAGCAAAAGAAAGGGAAAAAGAGAGGGCAGTAGAGGAGAAAAAATGAGAGTGCTTTTTGACGGCGAAAACTGACACTTTATAAAGGAAAGTCAGTGTAAAAGGCTGGAGAGAAAGGTTTTGGGGGCTTAGTGAGGAAGAGAGTGAGATGACCAAGCCCCCGATCGTCAGAAGCCCCAGTAAGAAGCTGTTTAAGTTTTTTCAAACATTGCCTAAATTTGATGAAAAGGATGTAGAAGTCTTTTTCAAATTATTTGAAAAGGTGGCTAAACAAATGCAGTGGCCAGACGCAATGTGTGTTCTGTCGATGCAAAAGAAACTTGTAGGTAGGGCAAGTGAGGTATTTGCATCACTATCAGAGGTAGTGAAAAACGTCATTTTAACTTCATATGAGCTTGTACTAGAAGGCTATAGACAACGTTTTAGAAATCTAAGGAGGGACCCTGGTCAAACCTACACTGAATTTGAAACGTTCAAACAGAGTTACTTCATTAGATGGATAAGCGCTTTCAATATCAAGGAAAATTATGATGCCCTTAGATAGGTAAATATTTTGGATGAATTCAAAGTTTACTGCCTGAAGTGGTGTGAACTCATATGGAAAAGAAGAGCATTAAAAGAGCAAGGTTATCTATTGAAGTGGCTGATGATTATGAACTATTCTATGAACTCGGTTTGGCTTCCAGAATAAATTTCAGTCCATGAGGGATTGAAATTGGAGCAAAGAGATTACCTCACGTGGAAAGGGAAAGATAGATCTCAGTGATGGTCATAAGGATAATATACCACAAGGTTAAAAAAAAGAAACCCTTGAGGGGACAAAGAAGTTTAAAGGCTCAGGTGTTTTCATTGCAATAAAGTGGGCCACATAAAATCACTGTATTGGTGGGCGAGTAGAAAACCAGATGTAGGAAAACTGGACGAGTGTGGAATTTTTTTTGGACTAGTAACAAAAAGCACAAGAGAAGTTAGACAATTCTCTCAGAGTTTACAAGATGATCAGAGGTTGATTAATGTGGATGTGTCAGATCTGCTTAAAATATACATTGGAAGATTAAAGGAAATTTACATAGGCCAGGAGTAATAGGTAAGGAGGTTCCAATATTATTGGTCACAGGACCTAATCAGTCTGTAATGCTGAGGGATGTGGAAATATACACTCCTGAGTGAATATTGTCAGAAAACGTGCTGGTAACAGTTCATGGTGAGACAAAAAAAAATGCTCAGTTATGTAAAGTGAGAACAGTGGAGAATGTGTGATAGGAGTACTGGAACCAAAACTGTCAGCTCCAGTCATAAAGTTTGTCCTTGCAAATGGTATAGCTGATTCACCGGTAGGAGTGCAGCCTACTCTAATTGAAAAGCCAGTGGAGATGCAGGAAACGGAAACATGGAGAATGATTATCCAGGAATTTTCCCTGATTGTGGGATCACAGATCACAATGTACAGGTTGAAGCAGGAGGGATCAAAAGGCATGGATCAAAAGGAAGCTGATGTAGCGTTATCCGAATGTTATTTTCACCAGGTAAGCAGAACAGAGAAGGAGCAGGTAGGAAAACATGCAAGTATTTTTAGCTCTGCTAAGTTGATTGACTTGCAGCAGAAAGGTGAGGAATTAAAACAGTTACATCAAAAGACATTTAGCAAGCAAGAAAGAAAGCATTCCTGTCTGTTATTGCTTAACAAATGACGTCTTAATAAAGAAATGGAGACCATCACAATTTCAAACAGAGCAGACATGGGCAGAAATTCATCAAATTATTTGATGAATATATTAGTTGGGTATATAAAGAAGGTGCCGCGATTGGCACTTGAGCTACCAGTTGGAGGTTATTTTGGAGTGAGGACAACACCGGCTAAAATATAAAGATTTGGTTACAGGTTGGACTGCATAAAGATGTAGCTGAATTTTGCCAGACGTGTCAAACATGTCACGCAGGCAGTAATAAAACTTGTATCTTTAATACCTATTCCAGCATTTGAGGATCATTTCACAAGAGTCTTGATTGATTGCGTAGGTGCCCTACCACAAACAAACGGTGGGAATAAGCATTTATTAACAATAATGGACATAGAACATAGAACATAGTAAAATACAGCGCAGTACGGGCACTTTGACTCTTGATGTTGCGCCTATGTAAGCCCACCTAACCTACACTAGCCCACTATCCCCCATAAGCCTATCAAATGCCTGTTTAAATGCCCAAAAAAGGGAAAGTCCACCACTGCTACTGGAATGCCCATGAACTCACGACTCGCTGAGTAAAGCATCTACCCCTAACATCTATCCTATACATACCCCCCCCCCCTTAATTTAAAGCTTTCCCCTTCGTAATAGCTGACTACATACGTGGAATAAGGTTCTCATGGTCAACCCTATCTAAACCCCTAATCATCTTATGCACCTCGATCAAATCACCCCTGAACCTTCTTTTCTCCAATGAAAACAGCCCCAAGTGCCTCAGCCTTTCCTCATACGATCTTCCGACCATACCAGGCAACATCCTGGTAAACCTCCTCTGCACCCGCTCCAGTGCCTCCACATCCTTCCGATAGTATGGCGACCAAAACTGCACACAATACTCCAGATCCGGCAGCACCAGAGTGCTATGCAACTGCAACATGACCTCAGGACTCCGGAAATCAATTCGTCTTCCAATAAAAGCCAGTACGCCAAATGCCTTCTTGACAGCACTATTTACCTGGGTGGCAACTTTCAGAGATCTGTGTACATGGACACCAACATCCCTCTGCTCATCCACACTACCAAGTATCCGACGATTAGCCCAGTACCCCATCTTCTTGTTACTCTTACCAAAGTGAATCACCTCACACTTACCCACATTGAACTCCATTTGCCACCTTTCTGCCCAGCTCTGCAGCTTATCTATACCCCGCTGTAACCTGTCACATCCTTCCTCACTGTCAACAACTCCACTGACTTTCGTATCATCCGCAAACTTGCTCATCCGCAAACTTGCCGACGAGATATCCAGAGGTAATCTCATTATGCAGCATCAAAGCTTAAAAGGTTGTCGAACAAAATACATATCTTTTTAATAGATATGGACGATCAATAATGATACAGTCAGATCAATGATCAAACTTCACATCCAAACTATTCAAGAAGGCGATAGATAACTTGAGAATAAAGAAATTCAAATCTACTGCTCATTATCCATAATCACAGGGAGCACGAGTGAGATAGCATCAAAACCTAAAGACCATGTTGAGTTTTTGTGATCAGTATTATCCAGATGATTGCGATAAGGAAATTCGTTTTGAACTTTTATGCGATCAGAGATGCATCGAATGAATCGACCAAATTCAGTCCATTTTAATTAATTTTGGGGCAAGAACTAGCAGGACCATTACATTTGATGAGGGAAGATTTAACAAGTCAGAATTCAGAGACCACCCATTTGGACGATGTGTAAAATTGTAGGGAACGATTAAATAGAGCTGGGGAGTTGGATAGATACATTTAAAAGTATCACAGCATACACTGAAACAGGAAGCAGATAATAAATCACAAATTTACAATTTTGCCATTGGCAATAAGACATTGGTGTTCCTTCCAGTAACAAGTGTGCATTGAAAAACAAGGTTTCGTGTACCTTATCAAGTTGAGAAGAACTTTAGTGAGATGAGCTAATTGATAAGGACTCCAGACAGGAAGAAATCTCACAAAGTGTGTCATGTGACTATACTCAAAGGATAGGTTGAAAGTGAAAGAAAACAAGAGGAGAAGGTACTCATGATTACAGCACAGAAGGAAGAACCAAGTTCAGAAGATTCTGAATTGGACATTCATCAAATCAAATTGAACAATGAGAAAGTTGTCAAAAATTGGGGTAAATTATTGAGTTACCTTCCACAAGAAAATCGAAATGACCTAAAAGAGTTATTACTATCACTTTGGCAGATATCCCGAAATAAACTGGGAAGTACTATCATAATTGTGCACGATGTAGATATAGGAGATGCTGTTCCGATTAAGCAACATCCTTACAGGCATAACCCTCCAAAGTTGGCACAGGTTCAGAAAGAGATAGAGTGAATGCTCCAAGATATCATAATCGAAGTGAGTTACAATGACTGGAACTCACCTATAGTCATGATGCTAAAGCCAAATGGTATCCGAAGGTCAAGTGGGGACTATCACAAAGTCAACACCGTTACAAAGACTGATGCATATCCAATTCCATGTTTGGAAATCTGTGTCGAAAAAGTGGGAGAAGCTACTTACATTTCGAAGTTAGACCTGCTCAGGGGCTCCTGGCAAGGACCTCTGCCATTGGGAGAAAAGACAATCTCGGCGTTCATAACACCAAATGAACTATATCAGTTCAAAGCCATGGCATTTGGTGTGAAAAATGCTCCAGTCACATTTCAGAGATTGACAATAATGTTTTTTTTTGCCGGATAGCCCAACTATGTAATGTACATTAATGTCCTGGTGATTTTTAGTCACTCATTGATGGATCACTTTCAGCATTTATCGGACTTGTTCTCTCGACTTCAGAAGGCAGACTTGGTGGTAAATCCAGCTAAACGTGAATTTGCGAAAGCCCAAGTTACGTTCCTGTGCCATGTTATTGGAAATGGACCAATAGCCCCATGAGATACAAAAACGAAAGTAGTGGGAAAATTCCCACACCATCAACAAAAAGCAGAATTACGTATACTGGGATTGACTGGATTTTACTGAAAGTTTGTTCCAAAGTTTACCCGTGTGGCTGCTCCACTCACCAATTTTTTTAAAATGGGCAAGAACTCTCAGTGGACAGCAAACTGTCAATTTGCCAGCCTAAAAACTTTGTTAACCACAGCCCCCAGTATGAGCCCCACCGGATTACATGAAGCCTTTCAATGTGGCTATCTATGCCAGTGATGTGGGTGTCAGTGCGGTGCTCCTGCAGGAAGATGACAAGGGAATCAAGAGACCCATCGGGCATTTTTCCAGGAAGTTGAACGTTCATCAACAGAAATATTCAAAGGTAGATAAAGAGAATTTAAGCTTGGTGTTGGCATGACAACATTTCAGTGTTTATATCACCAGCGATGCATCTCAGACAATCGTATATGCTGATCACAACCCATTGAAATTTAAGGAGAAAAGTGCTAGACTGTTTCGATGGAGCTTGTTGTTGCAGCCATTCATTATGACAATTGTGCATGTGGCAGGTTGCAAAAACGTGTTTGCCGATGCGTTATTGAAACTTGAATGAGATATGGAGGCTTTTTGTTGTGGGGGTACTGTGGCCTGAATTTGCATGGAGTTGGCATGTTTGCATGTTTACAGTTGCTATAGTGTAAATGTGCGTTTTTAGACTTCTAACTGGGTTTGAATGGTTAAAACTGCAGTAATCTCTTGGTATTGATGGTTTATTTTTCAAGGGGGAGGCGTCGTAAGGCTAGTCCCTTTTTTGTCAAGAAGCTTTTTCATGGTTCAGGAGGAATCTATCCTTGATTTTTTTCAGAGAGACAATAAAACTGGGCTTGACTCCAGTTAGTCTGGTTTGGTAAAGAGACTAAAGGGATTTTCGAGGCCTTTTATTTATCTGTAAACAGATGAGATTTCAGTACAAAGTGATCGTGCTTTAGAAGTGACCTGTATAATGAAATGGGAGTGATGAGCTCTTTGAACTGAACTAGCTGAGCTGAGCTGAGCTGAACTCAGTTTTCAGTTGAGTCTTGAACTTGGAAGTTCAACAGGGAGCTGTGTGGAAACTCTCTCTCTTTTCTGCTCTTCAACTTCAACCCGTAAACATGTGTTCCATTTGTCCTGGGTTTTACAGGGAGTTTGCTTATTTGGACTGTTACGTGCATTCAGAACAGCATAATTAAGTCTAGCTGGATAGGTTGAGTTCTGAAGGCGTTCTTTATTCTGTTGATTGTGTTCATTGGGTACTTTTATGAATAAAGTTTTTGTCTGTTTGAAAATCCAGTAGTCAACGCAGCTAAATTACACCAGGTAATTTTCACCGTACACTTAATGAAACAAATTGCAAAGTTATGTTCTGGGCTGCTTGCTTAAGCATGTTCTGAGTGGTATAGACTCGTCCATAACACCTTGGAAATTGGTACAAATCATTCACTTTCCCTCCTCACGCTCAGCAAACCATGTTAATTTAACACGTGTGTACCATTAGCAATGGAGCCAGGAGGAAAGAAACATGGAGCAGATTGTTTGTGCAGTCTATGCTTCGTTAGTTTGTCACGTTGCAGCATCAAAGACATCCTCCTGTTTCAGTATCACTGTTTAGAGGGGCCGAATGGCCTCTTCTTTTGATGTGTCAGTGTCTCAATTGTATCGAGAACACTGAGTTCTGTCATTTCAAATAAACACCCTTCCAATCTGTTGACTCCCTACCCAGTCCCTCCCACTCCCTTCCCATCACCTCCCCCTCCCTTCCCAGCCCATCCACCTCCCTTCCATTCCTCTGATCAACCCTTCTTCCAGCTTCCAACTGGATTCATTTCTCCAATCGACTAACCCGGTGGTACCCTTTACCAGTGTTGATCCATCCCCACCTCACCACACCACCTCCTTCTACCCACGCCGCTTCTTTATCTGTAAACCTCCTTACTTCTATCCCCACTCCTAAAGAAATGTTATACCCAAAGTCTTGACTTCTCCAACTCCTGATGCTGCTTTGCTTGGTGTGGTTTTCCAGCCGCCTGCTTTCCAATGTTTGTATTTTCAAAAAAAATATCTTCAGGTGTAATTGGCAGGAGAAAGTGAATTGGTTGTGACTCTGCTTATCCAATAGTTTCGATGGGCTGAATGGCTTTCTCACATTCCCTGCTTGACATGCTGAAAACGCTCCCCTTTTTATCCTGTGGAAATGTTTAGGGTCCAGCAGTACTGTCACATGAATGTTAGTTACACGTTAACAACATGACCTTGAATGTTGTCCAGGTTTTGAAGCTATGATTTCTACAGAACATCTTCACTTCTGATCGAATGATGGAGGGAAATACATTGATGAAGTAGTGTTTGTGCCGAAGAAGCTACCCGATGGATTGCACACAGAGATATCCAGGGACGAAGAGTATTGCTGTCCACCAGCCACATTGTTTTCTAAATGACCCAGTGGGGAGTTTACAGTTGATCCCATTCAGTTCAACCTTATTCAGACTCCTTGACACGTTGCTCCATCAAATCCTGCCGTAATATCAGGGCCAGCCATTCTGACGCTGACTTCGTATTTTTGTTCATATCAATAGGCCAAGGTATATGTGTGCGTAGTGTTGCCTTCCCTCAGAGGGTAGAGAATGTTGGGGACCCTCTGTCCCTCACAGCTGCATTACTGAAATGATTTGGAGGTGGTGGGAATGGTTGTCAATGGATTTTGACACGTCAGAGATTCAAGGGCTACAAAAAATTGGGCATGAAAGAGAAATTGCAGCCGAGACCAGATCAGTCCTGACTTTACTGAAGGGAAAAGAGGATTGAGGAGCTAAATGGCCTCGTGTTATTCCAGTATACCCCTGAATCCAGTCAGGTTTTGGACTCTTCGATTTCCTGTGTTACGTACTTCAAGTAACTGATTAGACTGATCCTGTTGCTGGAACAGGATACTGATGCTGCGTGATCTACTCTTGGTAGAGCTTTATAGGCTCAAGGGGCTGATGAGCCTCCTCCTGTAACTGTATATCAGTTTCCAGGGGTGAAAACCTTCATCCTATTATGTTGTAACTGAAATCCATACGGACTAATTCTACCATCCGAGGAGAAAGTGAGCACTGCAGATGCTGGAGATCAGAGCGAAAAAAGTGTGGCACTGAAAAAGCACAACAGGTCAGGCAGCATCCGAGAAGCAGGAGAATCGATGTTTGGACGTTCCTGATA
Source organism: Chiloscyllium punctatum (assembly GCF_047496795.1). Lineage (NCBI taxonomy): Eukaryota > Metazoa > Chordata > Chondrichthyes > Orectolobiformes > Hemiscylliidae > Chiloscyllium > Chiloscyllium punctatum. The sequence goes on along the minus strand of NC_092761.1, from coordinate 4,733,506 downwards.
AAGGGCTTATGCCTGAAATATCGATTCTCCTGTTCCTTGAATGCTGCCTGGTCTGATGTGCATTTCCAGCATCATATGTTTCGACGTCTAACACCCTACCAAAGTCAACCGTTCTGGTCACATCATCAAATAACTGTAACAGCCTATTAGCCATAAACCTCCATGCACAAAGCCCATGCTTACTATTCCTAATCAAACCCTGCCTTTCCGAAAACATTTACATCTTATTCCTTTGTATATTCTCAAGTAATGTACCTACCAAAGATATTAAACCTACTGGTCTATAGTTCCCAGGCTTTTTTTTTACAGTTCTTTTTGAATAAGGGCACAATATTTGTTATCCTCCAGTCTTCCGGAATATCAACTTTGTGATAAATGTATTTAACCAGTGTCCCCGCAAGTTCTTCTCTAGCTCCTTGGAGTGTTCATGGATATACTTGTTAAGGATTGTGAGATTAATCCACCGTCAAACATCCGAGTACGCCCAATACCTCCTTTACTGTGATACAGACTGCCCCTAAGATATCACCACTAACTTCCTCAAGGTCCCAAGTACTTATGACTTTCTACATAGTAAATACAGAGATGAAATATATTTTGAGGACCTCGTTCATCTCTTATGGTTCCACACATATATGTCCACTGTGGTATTTAAGGTATCCTATTCTCTCACTAGTTATTGCTTTCCTTTCATATTCTTAAAGTGCCTCTTTGGATTCATCCAAATCTTCTCAGCCAAGGTTCTTTCATGTCCACTTTGTCGCCCTCCTGATTTCCATCAAATGTAAACTCCTATATCCCTTATGGTGCGCCAGGGACTCCCTTGATCCCAGTTGCCTGTGCCTGAGCCAAGCATCCCTCTTTTTTCCAGTCAATGCCTAAATATCTCTTGTCATCCTGAGTTCCCCAATCCTGCCAACCTTGCCCTTCACCGTCACAGGAACATATAGACCTTGAACTCTAGCTATCTCACGTTTAAAGGCTTCCCACTAGCCAGCGGGCCATTTAACTGCAAACAAATTACTCCAGTCGACCCCTGCACATTCCGTCTAATCCCATCAACATTCCCCTTGTCCCAATTTAAAACTTGAACCTGTGAACCAGTTTTGCTATTTGAAAATTAATAGGACGATGGTCACTGGTCCCAAAGTGCTCCCCCACTGTCACCTCAGTCACCTGTCCTCCTCTGTTTCTCAAGAGTTTTTCGAGTTTTGCCCCTTCGCAAGTAGGACCCGCTACATACTGCTGGAGGAAACTCTCCTGAAATCACTTATTGGATTCCACTCCATCAAATCCCTTCACACTCTGGCAGTCTCAGTCTGTTACAAAAATTAAAATCCACTCTTATGACAACCATATTGCTCCTGCATGTCTCCCTTCTCCCTGCATATTTGTTACTCTAATTCACGTTGGTTATTTGGAGGCCTATAGTACAACCCCGGTGACATCATCATCCACTACCTCCTTCTTAGCTCCACCCACAAAGCCTCACTGGTGATTGGTCAGTTATTATATCTCTGATTACTGCTGTGATAATCCCCTTAATCAGAATTTCAACTCCTCCTCCCCTCCTTCCACCATCCGTGTCCCGCCTAAAGCATCTGTCCCCTGATGCGTGAAGCTGCCAGTCCTGTCCCTCGCTTAGCCATGTTTCTATAAAGGCTATATTATCCCAATCCCACGTTCTTATCCACACCATTAGTTTATTGGTCTTACCTGCCAGCCCTCTTGCACAGAAATAAAAGTAGTTTAATCCAACAGGCATTCCTTACTCCTTATCATGTTCCAGCCTGATCTGTCTCTTCACTTTATCGTTTCTGATTACTGTATCTCCTACTAGCCTCGTTCTTTCCTCCCTGATCATGAGGGTATCGCTCCTCGCCAATATAGTTTAAATCCTCCCTTGTAGCATGAACAAAATTCGGCAACAAGGTATTGGTTCCCTTCCAAGTGCATGTGCCAACTGTCCCAACTGATCAGGTCAACTCTGTCACAGAAAAGACTCCAATGATGTAAAAATCTGAATCACTCTGCCCCCCACCCCCGCACCAATTTTTGAGTTACTTATTTATCTGCCATATCCTCCTGTTCTTACCTTCATTAGCTCATTACAATGGAAGTAATCAGGAGATTATCACCGTCAAGGTCCTGGTTTTTAACTTTTCTCCCAGCTCTCACTAATCACTCTGTACGACCTCATTCCTACATCTACCTGTGACATTTGTGCCAATGTGCAAAATTATTTCTGGCTGCTCCCCCTCCCTGCAGCTGCTCGGAGACATCCTAGACCCTGGTGCCTGGGCGGTAACTCAACATTCGGGATTCCCATTTGAGGCCAACGAATCTCCGATCTGTCCCTCTAACAATCGACTCTCCTATCTTTAAGTTCCTGTTAACTGTTACCCTTCCCCACTGTGCCCCAGAGTCAATGGTAGTTCCACCAACCTGGCTACTACTGCTTTCCCCTGGAATGTATTTCCCCTGAACAGTATCCAAAACGGTGCACTTGTTTTCGTGGGGAATTGCCACAGGGGATTCCTGCATTCTCTGCCTACTCCGTTCGCCATTCCAGGTGATCGCCAACCTCCTCTCTGTCTTGAACACAACAGGGAGCAAGGACTCCTGTTGGATTAAATTACCTTGATTTAAATGCAACAGGACAGATAGGTAAGCCTGATGCACTCATAGCATGGATCTGAATGCGGGACTGGAATATTATAATCATTTCAGAAACATGGTGGGGACGAGTCTTGGGTGTGACCACAACACGGAAGCTCTTATCTATGAAGTTCTCAATATCTCAGATGATCCTGAGTGCGTCCAGCTCCAGCTCCCGAACATGGTCTCCCAGGAGTTGTATATTTTCCACACGTGTCGTTACCAGGGCCTGTCGGAATTTCCCTGAGCTCCCACATCCCGTAGGAGGAACGTTCAACAGTCCTAACTGCCATCTCCATTGCTGCAAGACTAAAGTTGAAAGGACTTTATTTGAGCTTGCCTGTAGTTTTCGCTGAGCTGCTGCTGTCCAAAACCTCTTGAGTCAAACATTACTACTGACTCTGCTACCAACCGCATGTCTCTCTACCCCTTCACATTTAGTTTTGGTTAGGGAAGGAGGGAGGCACTGCAATGATGAAGCACTTGGGCATTAAGCACTCCTTGACACCTGGCCACAGACTACCTGCTCTCCATCCAAAATCACTGATTGGCCTTGGAAGATGTCTTACTGAGATTTTCCTTCTGGTAGTGCTAACTGCGCTGATGCTAATCTTCACCCCGACAGCCAATCTGCGTTGTCACAGTCCCTTGGACCTTTCTGTCTAAGACTACTGCATTTATTAATTCCTTGAATCCATCGACTGCATTCCAAACTGTGTCTCACTCCACAGCGAGAGAGGTTGATGTTCCAGTGAATACAAGGCTATTGTAAAAATGATACAATTCGACATAGGGACAACAGTATGTCTATCCGCTCCCTGAGTCTGCTTTTCCACTCAATTCGGTGAGATCGATTTTGATAATTCCCCCCATTCCACTTGTCTGCATTTTCCCCATAAACCTTGTATGAGAATGTCTGCTTCAATCCTAGATATTTAATGAGCCAGCCTCAACAGCCCGAAGAATTTTCGAAAATGATTTCCCTCTCACTGATGTGAGACTTGGTGGTCTTTAAACCCATGCGGTATTTCTAGCACTCTGTTTGAAAGTTGTATCAATATTAGATATTATCCTGTCCTATCACACCTTCGCTGTGGCCAGAGGCAAAACAAAAATGAAAAGTTAAGAGACTGTAATCTCCTCACGTCAGTCTAAGATACAGCTCATCCTGGTCTGTGTATCTGCCTACTCTCTATCCCGCAAAAACTTTCAATTCTTTGTCAGCTTCTGTATCAATTCACTCAAGGATCACACGGTAACTCTCATTGAAACCAGGAACTCCTTCTTCAAACTGAAGACCGAAAGAAAGTCAGTGTTTAACATATTCTCTGGCTCCGTGTACAGGCTGCCCCCTTGGTCCCTAATACTCCCCATTCTCTCCCGTGTTATCCTCTTCCCCTTAATAACTCGAAAGTATGTCTTTGAATTCTTGCTAATCTCTACCCTCGAATGTTTTAACTCCCCGCCACCACTTCTGCTCTTCTACTGACTTTTTAAGTTTAGCCCTACACTTTCTATATTCTTTTCGGACCTCCGTTGACCTGCTCACTTTGTAACTGCTTTAAGCTTCTTTTTCCTTTTTAATTCTGTTCGGAAATGTGTCAACACCCGAGGTTCTCTGGGCTTGTATTCCTAAAATTCATCTTCGGTGTAACGTGCTGGGCCGACACTGTCATCAATTACATTTTGCTCAAGTGACCCCCCTAACTCGCGCCCCACGCTGTTCTGCTCCAGTTGCACTCAGAAGCACCTGCACTTTGGCCAGATCCTGTCATATTTTTTCATAAAGTCGGTCTCCCAAATCCAAAAAGCTTTTACTTTTCAAACATTTTTGGGTCTTTTCCTTAGCAAACTCAGGACATATGAGTCACGGTCACTGGTCCTTTCATGCTCAACCCAATCCTGTTGCGGCATCTGACTGGCTTCGTTCCCCACGGTGAGGCCCAGCACAGCCCCGCCCATTGTTGTATCTGCTACACGTTGACATAAGAAGCTCCCTGGAATAAATTTCAAGGCATCTGTCCCCTCTTAAAAATGTTATCACTGCCCGAATGAATATTTGGAATCGAAATGCCTGAATATAATGATGCTATTGTTGTATTAGCACACCTCAGTAAATTGGTTCTATATCAGCTCCTGTACTTTCTTTTGTTTGGGAGTCTATAATATATCCCCAGCGGTGTGTCTTCCTGGTTTTGATGCTGAGGTCTAACCACCAAGCCTCATTAGATCATTCTTACTGCAGTAGTTAACTCCACAATTAATAATGCAACCCCACTTCCTCTTTTCCCACCTCACTTGTCGTGTTTATTGATCTTGTACCACAGGATACTGAATTGTCAGCCTTGACCTCCCTGAAACTCATCTCTGTGATGGCAAAAATGTCACACTTCCCCATTTCACCTCATTCCGTTATCACATCTGTTTATCCAATAATATTCCCAGCATTAAGGTAAACGACATCCAGCCTGGAATATAACACCTGGAATGCTCTATAACGCGGAGTTCTTTAGTGATTCATTGTTTGTTCTCAAGCTGCCCAATTCATGAACCAAAACTGTAACTCTGGGAATAAATATTTGTTGAATTGTAATTTCTCTTTTAATAAATGTATTCATCAAATGCAACTTTCCAGAACTAAACAGTCAGCTCCACATGCAATGGGTTTCTGCTGATTAATTCCCTGTTCAGTGTGCAGAGGGGAGAGCTCTAAGTAATGGAGAAAGTGAGAACTGCAGGTACTGGGGATCAGAGTCGAAACGAGTGGTGCTGGCAAAGCACAGCCAGTCGGGCAGCATCTGAGGAACAGGGGAGTCAAAGCTTTGGGCATCAGCAGTTCATCAGGATCTGCAGTTCTCACTTTCTCCATTATTTAGTTCTGGAAAGTTGCATTTGATGAATACAAAGGAGGATGAGAGATGACTTGATAGAGGTGTATAAGATGACGAGCGGCAAAGATAGAGTGGATAGGCAGATACTTTTTCCCATGGTGCAAAGATCTATCATGAGGGAGAAAAACCTAAAGGTAATTGGAAGAAGGTTGAATGGAGATGTCAGAGGTAGGTTCCTTTCACAGAGAATGATGGATGGTTGGAATGTACTGCTGGCAACTGTACTAGAGTCAGCTGCATTGGGGATATATTAAGAGACCATTGGATAGGCAATTGAATGATAGCATAATGAATGGTATGCAGGTTAATCTGATGTTAGAGTAGGATAAAGAGTCGGCAGGACATCAAGGCCAAAGGATCTGCACTGTACTGTTCCATGTTTCACTCAGCATGTGGATTCTTTTCAATCGTTGAATGTGTGAGGGAGTGATGTGTGTGAGATCAGAACGCTCTGTAGGGGTGTTAGGCCAAGATGTCCATTTCTGGGGTGCATTCTTAGAATCACCTGAGTACTAGTACAATATGTGTGTGATGACCTACACCAGACAGAATCCGTCAAGTTCTGTTTTTAAGGTGATTCTGAACTTGTCATTTGCTGCTGTTTTCTTCAGATAGATTTTGTTGGTTGACCCATGTATTAATTTTTGTCCATCAACAGAGATGTACAATTTTATTTGTATACTGGTGAATGTGAAGGTGACATTTATTGGACATGGTTTTGGAGCTTTCTTTGCGAGACACAATGTGCTGCAGAATACTGTCAACTTGTTAACGTCTTTACCCAGTGTCTGGTCCAGATAGCAGATGCTTGGAGTCTGGGAGGCAGGCCAGATACCATCACCATAATTAACTTGGGCGATGTGATTCTGACACTCCATGTCCATTCATCTGCCCCCAGTCAAGGCTCAGACCGAAGATGGAGTCGAAATAATTTGTTGTGAAATAATGTTTGAATGTCTGCCCTGACCCAGGTGGAAGCTCTCTGGATTCATTTCAGAGCAGACAAATGTCTTACCCAGTATCGCAGGCAGCTGTGTCTGAATTCAAATCTTTTAAAGTCTTTTTTTCAATGTAAGTTATAATTGCAATCTGATCTGAAAAAATCAGATATTTGCTATGTTCGTGAATTGTGATTCACAAAAGTGTGAAATATCATTATTCAACCAAACAATAATTGCATCACCTCTGAAAACAATTAGGTTGATGTTATATTTATGGATCTAAAATGTACTTTCCGGCCAACATTTTATGATACAAAAATATAGATTGTATATTTTATTTAATACCGAGCAAAGAACATGTTATCTGACTATAGTGGTGATCATAATTACATGCTTTTGCATACATGAACATCAAGTAACCACAAAAATGCATCATCCTCTCTCACTAGTATTCTCACATACAGATGAGGAAAGACACCACTTCAACTGGGAAAACACATCCATCCTCGGGAAATCCAAATAGAGGCACGCACGAGAATTCCTAGAAGCATGGCATTTCAACCTGAACTCTATCAAGAAAAACACCGGGTTAGACCTCAACTATCACGCCTGAGAAAAGGAGCAGGATGTGACTTCACCACAGGAAATGTCATCACCACAGGAAATGACATCACCAACCCAAAGAAACTCAAACATATAAATAGAAAGCAGGAATTTTCAGCGTTGGTTCCCCTGAGGCCCACTGAAGATGAAGATGGTAAAACATCTCAAAATGAACTTCCCAGCTCAGCGAAGAAGCCTACATCCAAAACTTCAACCTGAGCTACAAATCTTATCAAACCTCGCGACAATTACATGATAATTGTCAGTATTCAAATGAACACATCGTTGCTCCAACATTTGGAAAGTCGTTGGCTTCTGAATGATTGTATTTTTCGAGTGACAAAACGATTGAACAGTCATATAGAAATTGCGTTCTTACATATTTATACATAATCGATCAGTTTAATTTCTCACTAAATGTGCGAGCTTCAGTTCTTTAACAACAATTGAAAAATGACAATAATTCAATATGAACAGAGAATATTAGATTAAATAAATGATTTGTGTTATTAAATTGAAGTGAACAACAATTTGAAACCTTGACATTTTCAGAATTAATGGTATTTAAAGTGAAATGTGAAAAAGAATGAACAACATACATTCGTGTGAGTGAACAGTCAGACATTTTCAAAAGAGTTTTGTGGCAAAGCAAAGGAAATATTTGTTTTATTTGTTGGGATACAAAGTTTAAAATATTCGTGTGCTGAGTACTAATTAGACTTCATCATCAAGCTGAACTTGCAATACTTCCATTATAAATGGTTATGCTGCAGCAAAATGATCAGATATTTGCCAACATTTACAGCTGGAAATAATCTGATACTGGCTTTGACTTGCATCTGTACATAATAGAGTTCAGAACTTTAATGTACACAAGGAGGCTATTTGGCCACTGTGTATGCATCAGCTTGTGTAGTGTCTCCCAAATCCTCCCATTTGCAACCTCTGTCACTGTTGTCCTTTAATTTGGGAACTTTCAAATATATATCCAGTTCCCTCTTGAGTCTTCATTCACAAATCTCCCAGGTAGGGCATTCCAAATCCTAAAAACTCTCTCAATAAAAAACTTTTGCCTTATCTGTCTCTCAGGTCTTGTGCCGACGATCTTGAAACTTGGATGCTGTAATGCCAGCTAAGAGAAACGAAGTATTCTTATGTTACCCTGTTTTTTTCATAATTTTGATTACTGCAATAAGTTCACATCTTCGTCTGTTCTGATCAATCAGGAGTAATTTCATTACTCTAATTTCTCGCATCCTACCTTTAACTAATTTCTTCATTCCACTTATCATTCTGATTATTTATAAGGTTCCAGGTATTCTTCTTCAAAGTAATGAAGGGTGTGTGTGTGAGAGAGAGAGAGAGAGAAAGAGAGAGAGAGAGAGAGAGAGAAAAGAAAAAAAAACAATTCTCTGTAATGTCTGAATTACACCCAGTGCCTCGAATAAAAGAGGTAATGATTATGTAACGATTAACATATGGTAAAAGAGCGAGTTCAGGGATGACGGTTTCAGATTTCTGGATCATTTGGCCCTCTTCCAGGACAGGTGGGGGCTTTAAGAAATGGAGATATTGCATCTTAACTGGATGAGCACCAACATCCTAGTGGGGAGGTTTTCTCGTGCAAATTGGGTGGATTTAAACTAATAAACCAGGAGGCTGGGGAAAAAAGCAGCAGGTCAGAAACGGAGCAGAATGTAGAGGCACGACCAGTCTCATTACCATGTTGCGAGAAGGAATCAAATCAGTCCAAAATGTGAGTTGGAGATTGGAATAAATGATAGAGATGTATGCCAGCGATTAACAAATGAAGATGGAATGTATGGGGTTCGTGAAGGAGTGAGGTGTTTGAGATCAGGAAGCTCGTACTCAAGAAACAATTAACGGGGGAAAATAAATCGAAAAAAAACTTATTTAAAATCCTTAGGCCTAAAAGCACACAGTATTTGGAATAAAATTGATGAGCTGGCAGTAGGTACTGAGATAAATGGGTATGACCTGGTAAGGATGATTAAAACATGGTTACAGGAAGATCAGGACTGGACAGCGAACTGGCCTTGGTTACTCGGTATTCCGAATGGATAGAACATAGAACATAGAACATAGAACAATACAGCACAGAACAGGCCCTTCGGCCCACGATGTTGTGCCGAACTTCTATCCTAGATTAAGCACCCATCCATGTACCTATCCAAATGCCGCTTAAAGGTCGCCAATGAATCTGACTCTACCACTCCCACGGGCAGCGCATTCCATGCCCCCACCACTCTCTGGGTGAAGAACCCACCCCTGACATCTCCCCTATACCTTCCACCCTTCACCTTAAATTTATGTCCCCTTGTAACACTCTGTTGTACCCGGGGAAAAAAGTTTCTGACTGTCTACTCTATCTATTCCTCTGATCATCTTATAAACCTCTATCAAGTCACCCCTCATCCTTCGCCGTTCCAACGAGAAAAGGCCGAGAACTCTCAACCTATCCTCGTATGACCTACTCTCCATTCCAGGCAACATCCTGGTAAATCTTCTCTGCACCCTCTCCAAAGCTTCCACATCTTTCCTAAAGTGAGGCGACCAGAACTGCACACAGTACTCCAAATGTGGCCTAACCAAAGTCCTGTACAGCTGCAACATCACCTCACGACTCTTGAATTCAATCCCTCTGCTAATGAACGATAATACTCCATAGGCCTTCTTACAAACTCTATCCACCTGAGTGGCAACCTTCAAAGATCTATGTACATAGACCCCAAGATCCCTCTGTTCCTCCACCTGACCAAGAACCCTACCATTAACCCTGTATTCCGCATTCTTATTTGTTCTTCCAAAATGGACAACTTCACACTTGGCAGGGTTGAACTCCATCTGCCACTCCTCAGCCCAGCTCTGCATCATATCTAAGTCCCTCTGCAGCCGACAACAGCCCTCCTCACTGTCCACAACTCCACCTATAGACATGAAGGCAAAGGAGGTTGAATTGGCTAAGGATGATATCAAGGCTATATGAAGAAATGATATTGGCACGAGGGAACAAAATTAAAATCAGTCCAGGTGCAAATAAAAAGCAACTGAAGAAACCTCTTTGGAAGAGTAATTTTCAGCCACCGTCTCTCCAAAGTACTTCTGAGGTTGGAAATAATGAGGGTTCGTGACAAGTTAACAACGGTGGGATAAACGTGCATATTGAATCAATTAATCAACTTGGTAAAGGGTAGGCTCCTAGTACAAATCGTAGATTATATGAAGGATTGTTTCTAAGAACACATGTCATGGAGCCAACCAGAGAGCAGGGCACTTTAGATTTGATATAATCAAGGAATGAAAAACGATCTTGCAGGAAAGAATCCTCCTGGAAAGAATGACCACAACATACTGGTGAGAACAGAGTCATATACGAGAGCCTTAGTGTTGGCTAATAATACTTACAGTGGCCTAAGGAAGATGTTGGTGGGGGGTGGGGGAACAGTCAAAGGGAGGACAGATGAAGAAATTTGGCAAATACTTAAGGGGATACTAAATACGTATCAATTAAAGTATATTTGTGAGAGAAGAGGAATTGCATGACAGAGAAAATTTATCCATGTCTAGATAAGGAATTCAATGACAGTGTGAGTGCAAAAACTAGGGTAAATCATACTGCAAAAGTTAGTCATGCTCCGGGGATTGGGTAAGGCGGTGGCCTAGTGCATTACAGGGAAATGCTCATCGAGAGACCCAGATAATGTTCTGAGGAGCTGGATTCGCATCCTGCCATGGCAGATGGTGAAATTTGAATTCAAATCTGGGATTAACAAACTGATGGTGAACATGAATAGATTGTCAGGAGAAGCTCACCTGTTTCACTAATGTCCTATGGGGAAGGAAACTGCCATCCTTACCTGGTCTGGCCGATATGTGACTCCAGACCCACATCAATGTAGATAACTCCTAACTGCCCTCTGGGAAATCAAGGATGGGCAATAAATGCCGGCCTATGCAGCAATGCCCTCTTCCTGTGAATTAATGAAAACAAACAAAAAAAAAATCAGCAAAGGGTTAACACACAACATTAAAAGAAGCTATGAGAGGAAATTAACGGAAACATAAATACTGATACGAGTAGCCTTCACTAGTACATAAAAAAGAATCGCAGAGTGAAACTGAGTGATGGCTCTTTGCAGGATGAAACTGACAAGATAACGATGAAAAACTCAAAAATGGCAAAGGCACAAAAGCAATGTTTTCTGTTTTCACAGACTACACTAAAAACTGTAGTTCCGACAGAGGAACTTGTTGGGATTACTGCTGTTTGCCATTTTAATAAATTAACTAGATGAGGGCATATAATGATGTGTTAGTAAATTTAATGATGATACTAAGGTTGGTGAAGTGTGGATAGTGCTGAAGGATGTTGCAGGTTACAGAGGGACATAGATAAACTACAGAGCTGGGCTGAGAGGTGGCAACTTCAGTTTAATGTGCAAGAGTGTGAGGTGATTCATTTTGGAAGAAGCAAAATGAATAAAGAGTACTGGGCCAATGGTAAGATTCTTGGCAGTGTCCATGAGCAGAGAGATCAATGTACGTAGATCACAAAAGTTGCCAATCTGTTTAATAGGCTTCTTAAGAAGGCCTAGAGTATGTTAACTTTTATTGGAAGAGGGATAGAATTTTGGAGCCACATGATCATAATGCAGGTGCACAAAATTACGATGTGGCTGCACTTGGAGTACTGTATATTGCTGCTTGCCATATTACAGGAAGGACGTGGAATGTTTGGAAAGGGTTCAAAAGAGATTTACAAGGATGTTCCCTGATTTTGAGAGAAGGTCTTTTCAGGAAAGTCTGAGGTAGTTGTCGCTGTTTTCATTCGAGAGAAGAAGGATGGGAGCTGTCTGAACTGATCTATATAAGATAATCAGAGAGTTAGATAGGGTGGACAGGGTTATGAATTTTTAAGTGTACTATACCTTCAAGAGAGTTGGAAGGCTGGCCAGAGTACTGGAAAAATTAAAAATGTAATACTTGGTCAAACAGCTAGCAGTATCTGGGTTGCTATGAGACAAATTCAAATTCAAATTCAGCCAATCAGTTTAAATAATGTGTCAAGATGCCAAATGCTAATCAAGTTTGTATTTAGTGTATTGACAATATTAAAACCAATGAAACAATCCAATCTTTTGGGGTATAAATATCAAACATTTTGAACAGTTGGCCAGAGCAGCAAAGAGCAGCAAGCCGCCAACAAGTCCAGCCTGGCAGCAGAAAGATCTGCTCTCTGACAGGGACCTTTATCAACCAAAGACCTGGGAAGCAGAATCCCCAAGAATAAGGAAAGAAGACAGGAATATGGTGAAGAATCGAGAGCTGCCTGGTTTTGAAATAAGAGTTTTTAAAAATCTTCATCAGGATTTTTTGATCGGACTACTATTACAGAGGTGGAGCTATCAGTGTGCATATCAATCGATTGATGAGTAAAAACGGCGAACTTGCAAAATTTTGGGCAATACCCTGATGAACTTTGACAAGGTAAGGTGCTTTTCGGTGAGTAAACAGAAGAACGAATGTCTGTGGGTAAGCAGTTTGCAGGTTCCCAATTGACAGAATTGATCAAACTCGTTCAGTTAGCAGGCCCAAGCAGCATTTTTATACAGGCAACAGTTCAAATGCTGCCAAATAACTTAAAATGCACTTGGAGATTAAGGATCCATTTTAGCGTTAACAATATGAAACCAATCATATACTAAGAATTTCTTCTGTCAAGGAGATATATTTATAACAGAGGGGGAGAGTCCACTGCTAGCTGAAAAAAAACGATGACAGGGAAGTGCCATCTGTGAAAGAAATATTGAGGTCTCACAAAAAATCTCCATTCTCTGCCTAAAAATCTCTATTCATCAATAAAGTTACACAACACGCTGAGCAAATATTCTTGAAACCAGAAAACAACTGAGAAGGCATTTCAGACAGAGAAAGACGAGGTAATAAGATACAGAAATTTCAAGAGATTCCATTCTGGATGAACTTTGAGAAACTAAGTTTTAATTTTACTCTTAGTAATAACGGATTTATGAGTGGAATCTGCATTAGTGAAACCGCATATCAGGAAAATCTTTTTTTTTCTGGAAAACGTAATTAGTTACAGAGAGATTGTTCAGTTTGTTCGTGATTTGTTCACTGTTAAAGTTAGAATCACAGAATACGTAGAGTAGGGAAACGGTCCCTTCGGAAGAACAAGGATCACACTGACCCTCCAAAGAGTAAACCACTCACATGCATTCCTCTACACTATATTTACCCCTGATGAACGCACCTAACTTACACATCCGTGAACACTATGGGCAATTTAGCATGCCCAATTCAAGTAACCTGCACATCATTGGATTGTGAGAGGAAACAGGAGCATGTGTTTGAGCCCACGCAGACACGAGTATAATGTGATAACTCCACATAGACAGTTGCCCGATGTTGGAATCAAGCCTGGGTCTTTGGCACTATGAGGCAACAGTGCTAGCCCCTGAGCCATGGTGTCACCCCTAGACAAGCAAATAGTACATGTTAATTACAGAATGCGCGGAAGGGATTCCATTTCATTGAACCATTCCTTTATAACAAACTGGGTTGTCAACAAGGAGGTGGGTTACATCACTTGGCACACTCTCTTCGCTGGGTGCATTGCTTTTAATTATCAGATGGATGTTGACCTCCACTTCATTATATTATAGAGAGTTCGAAGTGGGTCAAGTGAACAATATATTGGCATATGGGGCATAGCAGGAAACATGTGTCTGTGTTTGAATAGATTGGTGGTTTGAAGGAAAAACAGTGCATTAATCCAATGGAGAGATTGCAAAGCTGAGGCACAGAGGAATCTGGTACCTGGATCACACAAAAAAAAACACGTTGCGTGCACATCATAGGGAGGCAATATAAATTTTCAAACCTTTTGAAAGAGAATGCATTCAGAAGTCGGGAAGATATCCTACAGTTCTGTAGGGTACAGTGAGACCACAGTAGGAGATGTGAGGGCCCAATGGCATGAAAAGCAGTCCAGAGAAGATTCAGTCAACTGATTCGTGTGAGGAGCATTTATCTCTGGAAGAACATTGTCAGATTGGCCTTGAATCAGTTGGGGTTTAGGCAAATGACGCATGATCCCTTTTAAACCCATAATATTCTGAGTAGTCTATTCAAGTTGATAGCTGAAACAATATTTCAATTTGTGCGAGAGATTTCCAGAAATGGATGGACTCCTGGAAACTGGAGAATATCCCAGTGAAGGGTTTGGTGATTGTTTTCACCATCTCAAAAGGTTCTGCGTCTGTGGGAACTTCCCTCCCAGAGAGCGATGAAAGGTAAGACATTAAATGTTCTTAAGACACAGTCAGACAGTTTGTCGGCTATGATTTATGAATTAATGTTATAGGGCTTAGCCACAATCAGATCATCCATGATCTTATCACATGGCAGACTTGGTTCAAGTTGTCCAATCACTTAGTCCTGATCTTAGTTTCTTTGTTACTATTGCCTTTAGATACTGACAAATAATGAAAGCATTCTCAAATGCAAAAAGGTTCTCCCTTTCAGAATGATGAGCACAACTTGCAAATGTGATTTTTTATCAGCACTGCGAAAGCACTCGTGGAAGTTTCATGGAGTTACAGAAAGATCAGATGCTTAGGTCAAAGTAAAAGCCTCATTAAAACTGCGTTAGAAATCAGACAGGTTAGAATGGATGCCTTTAATAGAGCAGATTCCTGTCCTTTGTTCTTGGAAGGTGAATTCCGTTAGCAAGACCAGCATTTATTGCCTTTGTCTAAGTTCCATTCAGAATATGGTGGTGAACTCCAGTGATCCTCGTGGTGCAGGGACACTAACTGATTTGTTTCAAAGAGAGCAACAGAATTCTAAACAAGTGACAGTGAAGGGCCAATGATATTGATTCAAGCCAGGATGCTGTGTATCCTTGGAGATTGTATTCCTCACCACATGAAGCTCACAGCGATGGAAATCGTAGGACAATCTCTTGCTGTTCTTATTTTGGGGAATTTACAGAGTGATGTAGTTAAGGCCATTTCTGAGGGAGCATCAAATAGCATTTTGAACACAGAGCTGAACTCTCCTTTTACGTACGCTCTGCCAGCACTGCATGTTTTATTTATAAACCTTGTGAATAATTTAGGATGAAAATGTGCTGCTCAAAAAGCGCAGCAGGTCAGGCAGCATCCAAGGAGCAGGAGAATCGAAGTTTCGGGCATAAGCCCTTCTTTAGGATTGAGGGAAGTGTGCCAAGCAGGCTAAGATAAAAGGTAGGGAGGAGAGACTTGCGGGAGGGGTGTTGGAAATGCGATAGGTGGAAGGAGGTTATGGTGAGGGTGACAAGCCAGTGTGGGGGCGGAGAGGTCAGGAAGAAGATTGCAGATTAGGAAGGTGGTGCTGAATTCGAGGGTTGGGACTGAAACAAGGTGGGGTGAGGGGAAATGAGGAAAATGGAGAAATCTGTGTTCATCCCTTGTGGCTGGAGGGTTCCTATGCGGAAGGTGAGGCGCTCTTCCTCCAGCCGTCGTGTTGCTATGGTCTGGCGATGGAGGAGTCCAAGGACCTGCATGTCCTTGCTGGGGTGGGAGGGGTAGTTGAAGTGTTGAGCCACGGGGTGGTTGGGTTGGTTTGTCCGGGTGTCCCAGAGGTGTTCTCTGAAATGTTCCTCAAGTAGGCGGTCTGTCTCCCCAATATAGAGGACGCCACATCGGGTGCAGCAGATGCAGTAAATGATATGTGTGGAGATGCAGGTGAATTTGTGGCGGATATGGAAGGATCCATTGGGGCCTAGCAATTAGACTTTCTCATTGCTAGGACTAAATCGAAAGTTGCCCAATCTCGAATGGATTGTGCTATGTTAAATTTAAACTGAGGAGTTGTGGGTGGTATTAATTGCACATTTGTCATTGTACATTCCCACTTTTGAACTTATGATGGAGGGAAGGACATTGATTAAGCAGCTGGAGATGGCTTGGCATGGGATATTTCGCTGCAGAATTGGACCCTTGTAATGTAGTACTTGGAGGTGCATCGTAAAATAGGGCTGAGTCAGCATGACTTCGTCAAGGAGAGGTCTCGCTGACAAGTCTGCCAGAATTCTTTCAGATGATAATGTGCAAGTTTGACAAGGAAGGATGTGATTAGATTGGCTAATTGGGACTCTGCGAAATATGAATCTGCCTTAAATTGAATTTTGTTCATCTATTGGTTACAAGTTGCATAATTAGAGATATAAAAGTATTTATAAATAAAAAAAACCAAATTCAGCACTAGCTAAATACAATAACGATGGTGGGTCGGGGGATGTGTTATTTCTGCATCATGTGGTAGCTGGAGACATGCACTGTCTCGCTCAGCAATCCTAACCTGAGGTGTTACCAGTTCACTAAATGTGCTATCCACTCCCTCCTCAGCATCGCGGATGCTCCACAGTGAGTCCATCCGCAGCTCCAGAGCCGTCATACGGTCAAACAAGAGCTGCAGCTGGACACATTTCTTGCAAGTGTAAGAGTCAGGAACGACAGACACGTTCCTAAGCTCCCACATCAAGCAATAGTCACATGCGACGCGTCTGAGGTCCCCTGCCATTGTAAGCTTACCTTTATATGAACTAACTAAAACCAAACAATGCACGTAAATAAATGAAAAAGATGGATAAGATATAAAAGCCTTACCTTACAGGATCGTTTTCTTCTGGTTAGTGGAGGGGGGCGTTAGGGAGATATACGTGCAGTATCTCGGTATAACAACAGCCCAGATATAAATTAAGCTCTAACCTTCCCAGCAGCCCTCTCTTCACTCCTCCTCCTCTCCTCGCCGCTCTGGAAAGATGGAGGTCGTTGTCAAGCAGGTTTGGTGGAGGTGATAGATATCAGATCCTGTCATCACTGGACTGATTGAGAGGACTCCTCTTTCCCAGTTAATGAACTCACTCTTAAGTATTTATTGTCAAGTCTGTCCATTTTAAAGAAAAAGTAATTGCCTGAGTTGTGCTGAAATGATATTTACATTTTCATGCGACAAGACTATTCAATGCGCCAATGAGGTTAGGAATCGGATGGAGGGAGAGTTAAACACATGGGCAAAGAACTGGTAGAGGAGGCAACACTTCCGATATGTGTTTCATTGGGTTCCCGAGTTCTTCTCTCAAACAAATCTCTATAATATTCACATAGAAGTGATATATACTCACACAAGGTACAAGTTCATCCGTCTTGCCTGTCATACTCCTCACATTATAATCAGTGTACTTCAGACTGCCAGGCTCATTGTGTTCAGTAACCTCTGTCTGTTTGCTGTTGGTCTTAGCTGAACTGGGATTAGTCACCAAACCCGCCTCAGTCGGGTACTTGTGGACCTACTGCTCTGGTTCCCACTGTTCCCCCCTCCCCCCAACGACCACACGAGCTTAAACCCTCCTGTTTGACAACAGCAAACCAGCCTGCCAGGAGATTGCTGCCAGTTTAGGTCCATCCCGTTTTTCTTGCGAACATCCTACCGACCTGCAAATCCCAATGATCCACATCTCGGAGATTGCTGCCAATTAAGGTCCATCCCGTCCTTCTTGTGTATATCCTTTCGACTCAGGGTCTGATGGCATTGGGCTGAAGTGTGTTTTTGTCAACGCAATGATTATTACGGTAAGGCAGATGAGCTTACAGCCTGATTCAATACGTGGAACCATGATGTTGCAGCTATTACAGGCATTTAGTTTGGAGAGGGACAGGACTGGGCGTTCAACATTCCAGGGTATTGTTGTGTTAGATGAGATATAAAAGAAGGTAAAAGAGGTGGAGGAGCTGTATAACTAATCAGGGATCATGTTGCATTTCCACTCAGAGAGGTCGAACTGGAGGGCTCATCCACTGAGGCAATATGAGTAGAGCACAAAAATAAGATTGATGCAATTACTGTGTTCGGATTATACTATAGTTCGTTCAACAGCCACCGAGACTTTGAGAACAAATGTGTGGACCAGTTGTGGAAAGGTGTAATAAAAACAGAGTTGTCATAGTGAGTGACTTCAAAATCCCCAATATTAACTGGGACTCCCTTAGAGCAAGTGACTTAGACGGGGCAGAATTTGGTGCATCCAAGCAGGTTACTTGAATCGGTATGTGGAGAGCCCACTACAGGAAGGGCCATACTGGACCTCGTATTGGCTAATGAGCCTGGACAGTTGACTGACATTTCAGGGGGACAGCATTGTGGAATAATTTTGGAAACTCCTTCAGTTTTAAGATAGCTAAGAACATGGATAATTTAGGACGTTTAGAGAAGCTATGGAATTGGATTAAGGCAAGTTATGTCAGTATCAGGCAGGAGCTAGGGAGTGTTAATTGGGAGGAGTAGCGATCAGGCAAATCCATATTTTGTATGTGGCAACTGTTTATTAAATCCTGATTGCAATATCATCTGGCGAACGTCCTCTCGACTGTTCGAATTTCAGTCTATTTTATTTGAACAGATATTTCGACGTCGCTGTATACCAGAGAACAGAAAGAGATAATGGATGATTGTGACCTCTGTCCTTCACTGAATCAGATTGCCTCGACAGGCACCTAACATTTTTATTGTGGGTCAGAGCACCACAGAATTAATAGAGCACAGACGAAAGCCATTTAGTCCTTCGTACATTCACGAGCTCTCCAACTACGCAATCAGAAAGCAGTGGGAGTTATTGGAGATAGACAGAGAGAGAGATAGACAGAGAGAGAATGAAATAGAAAGAAAGAATGTGAAGGGAGATGAACAGAGAGGAGAGAAAACGGAGTGACAGAATGAGTGAGAAATGAAGGGATGTGAAATGGGGATGAAATTAGGTAGATCAGGAGACAGCATGAGGAGAAATAGACAGAACATGGAAGTTTTATTTAACCATTTTCCTGAAGCAAAAGCTCTTTGTTTGGGAGCCATACCCTGTGAGCACCATGGTGATACTGGTTGTGATCCCAGATCATTTATCTTGTATAATATCACAGAATCTTCGGCTGACAACTAAACAGAATCCAATAGACCAATTGACTGGCTCCAGAGAGAAGGTGGATTAATTTAAATAGACTGTGCCAATGGTAGCAGGAACTGATAACCCCCCGAGACACTGTGCGAGAGACTGAGCCAGAGAATCTCAGTGAGGGGGATCACTGTCAGAGTGGAAATCAGCATCACAGCTGTGGGTCAAGTAATGATTGAAAAGGTTTGCACCCCACTTCCATGGTTTAGTAATCCACATTTCACTTCATACAGCTCGATATCATGAGGGTATTTGAACAATCTTATCTCTTTGTACAGTTCGTATTTTGGTTTGTCGAGAAAATCATTTTGACCCTGTATATTGTGTTGAATAAACGCATATCATATCTGGGGAAGAAAGGACCTGTTCTGATGGGACAGCCTTTATCAGATCCATGTTGGGACCAGAGTCCGAATGAATCGCTTAACTAGGGCGATAGACAGAGATATAAATGGAATAGGAGTGGGGGAACGGGAATCAGTTATAGGGGTAATTAGAAACCTGAATTAAAAGAGGAGGTAAGAGTGCAGAATTCAGGATAGATTATTAAAATCTCCATCACAGACATAAATAGGATAGAGTATCTAGAAATGATTAACAAACAAACTTCTGGAACACTGGAATACGAATGACAATGAGAAGAGAGATGGTTAATACAGGACTGACAGCGTTATATCTGAATACATGCAGTATGATGAATAGGGTAAATGAATTCGTGACCCAGATCAAAATGGGCAGGTATGGCGTGATGGGCATCACGGAGATATACCTGCAAGGGGATCAGGATTGGGAGCTAAATATTCCAGGATATGCACCCTACACAAAAGATACGCTGGTGGGCTGATGAGGTGGGGTTGCCTTATCAGTAAGAAATGAAATTAAATCAATAGCAAGAAATAACATAGGGTCAGATGGTGTAGCATCTGCATATGTAAAATTGAGAAAGTACAATGTTAAAGCAACGACAATTGGTGTCTTATCCAGGCCTCCAAACAGTAGTGAGGAGCTGGGCCATCAGATATATCAGGAGATAGAAAAGATGTGGCGGAAAAGCAAGGTTACAGTGATCATGGGCGATGTCAATATTCAGGGGGGAATGGGGAAATCAGATTGGTAGTGGATTGTAAGAAAAGAAATTCATGAAATGTCTACAAGATTTTTTTTGAGTAGCTTGTGGTGCAATCCAGAAGGGAACAGGCAATACTGGATTTAGTGTTGTGCGAAGAGGCAGACTAGATAAGGGATCTTAAATTGAAGCAAGCCGTCGGAAGCAGCGATCATATCATGGTTGAATTTATACTACAATTTGAAAGGCAGAAGACAGAATCAGAGGCAAGAGTACTTCAGCTGAATAAAGGCAACTGCAGAGGCATAAGGGAGAAGTTGGATAGAATTGACTGGGAGAGTAGCCTTGCAGAAAAGACAGTAGAACAGCAATGGCAGGAGGCTCTAAGAGTAATTTAGGAGACACAGCAGAGATACATTGCAAGGTCAAAGAGGCATGGTACAGGGAGGATGAGGCAACCATGGCTGCCGCGGGAAGTTAGGGATAGCATCAAAACAAAGGAGAGAAGGATATAATGTGGCGAAGGGCAGTGTGAAACCAAAGTATTGGGAAGCTTATAAAGACCAACAGACGGCAACAAAAATGTTTCAGGAGGGAGAAAATTAAATAAGGAGCTAAGCTTGCCACTTAGATATATAAAGTGCAAAAGAGAGGCAACCGTAGATATTGGAAATGATGCCAGAGAGGTCGTTGTGGGGAACAAAGGATTGGCTGAGGAACTTTGCGTCAGTCTTCATAGTGGAAGACAAGATTACTTCCCCAAAAAAATGAACAGAGTGAGGGGAAGAACAGAGTATGGTGGTCATCACCAAAGAGAATGGGTTAGAAAACTGAATAACCATAATGCAGACTAATAATCTGGACCCGATGGACTACACCCAAGCCTTGTAAGGGAGATAGCTGAAGGTGTAGTGCAAGCGTTAGTTGTGATCTTTCAGGAATGACTAGAATCAGGAAAGGGCAAAGTGGACTGGAAAATCTCTAACGTGACACCCCGTTTAACAAGGGAGTAAGGCAGAAGACAGAAAATTACAGACAGATTAACCCAACCTCAGTTGTTGGTAAGATTCTGAAATCCATCATGAAGGATGGGATTTCTGAATACTTGGATGTAGATGGTAAAATGGGGCAGAGTTAGCATGGTTTCATCAAGGGGCCGTCATGCCTGACAAATATACTAGAATGTTTTGAGGAAGTACTGAGCAGATTAAGAGAGCTAATGGATATTATCTACCTACACCTCAAGACGTCCTTTGACAGATTGCTACACTGGAGGTTATAGAGAAAGAGGACCCATGGTGTCAGAGACAACGTGCTAGCATCGATTGAAGCCAGCAGAGAGTAAGCGTAAAATGTGCCAATTCACGATGGCAGTCAGTGACAAGCATTGCCACAAGGCTCAGTGTTGGGAGCACCAAATTTCACCTTATACAGCTAACGATCTAGATGAAGGAACAGAGGGCACTTTGGCTAATCTTTAGTATTAGAATCACTAGAGTGTGGAAACAGGCCTTTGGCAAAATAAGTCCTACACCAACACTCCGAAGAGTAATCCAAGCAGACCCATTTTCTGCTGGCTAATAACGTAATATCTGTGCAATTTCGCATACCCATTTCACCTAATCTGCACATGTTTGGACTGCAGCAGAAAACCAGAACACCCGCAGGGAACCCACGCAGATATGGGGAGAATACGCAAACTCCAAACTAGCATTGACCCGAAGTGGGAATCGAACCTGTGTCCCTGACACTGTAGTAACCACTAAGCCACCGTGCCACCGACAGCGTGATGTGCAGACAGTACAAATATATGAAGAAGGTCAGACTGCATTGAAGAGGTAGTGAGCTTGCGGAATGTTGCTCCACCGATTCTCCTCAGCTTTCCAAACCTCTGTACTTGACCCCCACCCTTCCTACCACAACAAGGAGAGGCCGCCATGGTCCTTAACTTCCACCCCACCAACCTCCAGATAGAAACATCATCCTCACCTATTTCTGCCACCTCCAGGCAGACCCTACCACCAGAGATATATTTCCCTTCCAACACCTATCAGCATTCTGCGGAGACCATTCCCTCCACAACTCCCTCATTAGGTCCACGCCCCAAACCCCCAACCAAGCCATCATCCACTCCCAGCACCTTCCCTTGCCATTCCAAGTTGTGTTAAACGCGCGCCGACATCTTCCCCCTCAACTCCATCAAAGGCCCGAAAGGATCCTTCCACACCTCGTAGACATTGTACTTTGTCCATTGTTCCCTGTCTCCTTTACATTGAGGAGACAGGATGTCAACTTTTGGAACGTTTCTGGAAGCATCACTGGGGCACACACACACACACACACACACACACACACACACACACACACACACACACACACACAATGACCCGACCACCCAATGGCCGAAAACTTAAACTCTCCCTCCCAATCCGCCAAAGACATGCCAGTCTTGGGTCTGCTCCACTGCCAAACCCAAGTCACCGAACAGCTGGAGGAACAACATCTCATCTTCCACCCTGGGACCGTGCAACCACACGGTATCAATGTCAATTTCACCAGTTTCCTCATCTCACCTTCCCCACCTTATCTCACATCGAACACGACAACTTCGCACTGTCCCTAGAATTGTCCAATCTCTCCATCTTCCCTGTCCTTCACGATTACAATCCACCTTCGTCGAACTATCGCGTTCCACGCTACCATCCCCCCAGCCTCACCCTCTACTATTTATCTTTCAGCACCCTTTCACCCACCCTCCACAATCCTGACAAAGAGCTTATGTCTGAAACGTCGCACCTCCTGCTCCTCGGATGTTGCCTGACCGGCTGTGATTTTCTTGCACCACACTTTTGGTGATCTCTTGCATCTGCAGTACTCACCTTCGCCTGCAGAAGGATGTGGGCAGTTTGGGAGATTGAGGAAAGAACTGATCAATAGAGTACAGTGTGCAAACGTGTGTGGTCGTGCTCTTTGCCAGAAAGACAAGAGGCATGGACTATTTTCAATATTAAGAGTAAAATCAGAAGTCTGAAGTGCAGAGACTTGGGAGTTCTAGTCCAGGAGTCTCTCAAGGTAGACTTGCAGGTTGTCACTAGTAAGGAAAGCAAATACAATGAAGCTATTCATTTCAAAAGAGTTTGAATATAAAAGCAGGGATATACTTCTGAGGCTGTATAAGGCTCTGGTCAGCCTACATTTGGAGCATTGTGTGCAGTTTTGGGCCCCGTATTTCAGGAAGGATGTACTGACACTGCAGGATCTTCAGAGAAAATTCATAGGAATGGTTTTCGAATGAAAAGCTTAACATATGTGTATCATTTGAGGACTCTGGGTCAGTATCTGATGGAATTTAGAATTATCTGGGGCATCTACTTGAAATTAACCAAATACTGAATGACATTGACAGGCAGGATGTTGGAAAGATGTTTCTATTGATAGGAGAGACGAGGACTCGAGATCCCAGCATAAAGGAAAGACTTTTTAGAACAGAGATAAGGAGAAACTTCTTCAGCCAGAGAGTCGGGGATCTATGGAATTCACGGCCACAGAAGCTGGAGAGACCAGGTCATTAGGTATATTTAAGACTGAGCTTGATAGGTTCTTGATTGTCAAGGAGACCAAGTGTTATGGGGAGAAAGCGGGAGAGTGATGTTGAGAAGCTTAACAGATATTATCAAATGGCGGAGCATACTCAATGGGCAGAAAGGCCACATTTTTGCTCCTATGTCTTCTGGTCTTATGGTTAATGTTGGCTGTCCTCATCCCTTACTATAGCTGCATCATGATTCTGACCTAATGATTAGTAAAGAGGCACGTTTCAATACTGATGACTGTCAATATCATTACCACTCCTTCCAGTCGCAGCAGCCATTTCCTCCAATGCTCTCTGATTTCTGTCTCCTCCCCAATGTCATAATCACACAGTAATTGAAGTCTAATAAATGATACTTTATCAGAGTTCATTGACATCAATAACATCAACAGCATGACCCTTACTTGCCCCTTCTCATCCCCAAATAACAATCTGCATTGTATTTGACATGTACAATTCTCTGTAAACATATCCATGCAGTTTGCCTGTTATAATCCATGTTTTCTTAAGCACATTTTCCCATCAGACTTTGGGCTATAAAAGTTAACTCATCAATATAATCACTGATCAATAATTTCAGGCTATAATTTCCATTGATAAAAGGAAAACTCGTTTATGTTCCAACAATTCTCTGTCATTGCTCTCATATCCAAGGCAGATTGAATGATTACACACAAACAATCTGCCATCTCCAACATCCCTTCCCTCAGTCACTCCAACATATCCCAAGCGGACTGTGAAAATTTTAAACGTTATTTTGAATTTTAATAATATTAATATTGAATTGAAAGGGTTTAACTGGAGCTAATTGTTCACCGACTGTGATTATTGTCAATCTCTGTGGATTCTAATTATCCCAGTGAAGGGTTTCCATCGTAAACGATAAATGGGCTCTGTCAATGTATTATCCCATAGTGTGAGAGGGAGTATCACCGACAGCACTAACAGGCATCAGCAGCTCCAAAGGGAAGGGAGGAGAGATCAGAATCTATGAACATTCGACTCGAATGTTCCAACAATGGATCAGAATCTGTGAACATTAGATTAGAATGTCCCAACAATGGACAGGCGTTTCTCCTTGGGTCTTTACTTTATTTCTCAGCCTTGGATATCATTAGCATGGCGGATTCAGGAAATCCTTTCGATTATTCAAGGTGGTTACTATCCCATCCTCACTACAGTTGGTGTTCCTAGTAAATCTCTTTGACTGTTAAACTGGGTTGAACTGAATTTCTGCTCATGATATGTAAAGATTAGGAAATGGCAACCAATGTCTTCAGTTCCAATCAAAAATTCCTTTCCTTATAAAATATATAAAGCAAATTACTATTTACAAATTACTCACTGATATGCGAGAAGGAACTCAAACTCCATAATCCTTTCTGTCCTGCACAAATTTACATTTCCATATCCTCCCTACCCACCAATCCTGTCCAATACCACCATTATGATATCCCAGTCGTCTCCTCAGCCTCAGTGCAATTCCTGAATGTGTTTTTGTTAAATACGATACAGCTGTTTCTTCAAATCTCTTCAAACCACGTGTCCACTACAAAATAATTGCATTTGAGATGTTTAATTTGTTCTCTGCACAGAATCTGTCAGATGTAAGACAGTGTATAGTGCTCAAGTCAATGACGCTTAAACTACTGCCATCGAATAATAATCCACTGACATCTCATGAAAGAAATTGATATAATTAAAATGAAACCATTATCATTTGTGAGAAAAAGCCCATCTGCTTGCCTCATGTCCTTATGAGAAGACAATGGGTCATCCTTACCTGGACAGGTCTCCATGTGACTGCAATCCCACAGCAATGCCGTTTACTCTTTACTGTCCTGTGGAACAGCTGAACCAGCCATCCAGTTTCAGATCGGTATAACATGCTGGCCTGACCATGGCTGCCCACATCCCGTGAGGCAAGAACAAAGGAAAGATAGCTCCTTCCTCTGCCTGTTTACCATATTCCCATAGCTCATTTCCATTGCGGTAGGTGACCATTCCTTGTTTTAGTTGTATTCTATATCTTTGAAGTTCTTCACAAGAGTGATGTTTATCTCCATCTCTGGTGCTGGCTGTCTTGATGTTGATGTACAGACGTAAGGAACTTGTAAATTTCATGTCAGTCTCAGGGCATAAAGAAGGAATGGCTTTTTCACACCACAGGAAAGAACCAGAGACGGCAAAGTGAGGGAATGGAATTATTATGATCATCCCTGACAGTGTTGTTGAGGCAGTATTTAGGGTATTGTGGGCAGATTTTCTCTCCTTTATAGGGAATGATCTCGTCACAGAGAGAGTGTGAAAGAGTGTCAACAGACGAAGCACAGGGATCATGGTATCATGAGGAGTGAGTGAAGATTAATCTGTAGCTCTGTGACAGAATAAGAGGTAATTGAAACTTGAGGGGGATGGACAATCACCCATTATGTTCTAAACAGACACGAAGAACGTGATAAAGTCCATTGTTTGTTTGTTTTTTCCGCGGGTTATAATTCTCGATAGTTGAAGTGCCTCTGAGAACGTTTCTCCTACTGCAGCCCCACTCTCCATGTCGATTGACAGAGAGAGGTTCAGGGTTTGCATACAGTCTCAGACATTAATATAAGGCATTCGGTATGTGTGACTCTGCACAGAACGTCATGTTATCCACAATCCCGACAGCAGCCAAAATACCTTCACTCTAAAACAGTTAACTATTCCCAACAGCTTCTGTCCTGGATGGAGAACATGGGTTGTCTTCTCGGCGGGGGAAGATGTCTCCTTGAGACTGCACACAAAATATTTGGCTTCTCTCCTCACTGCCAGGAAACTATGTTAAAATGGCACACGTTCCACATGCAATGGGGCTACGAGGAACATTATGGAACCGTCGCTGAGTGCAGTCTCTGCTCCTTTTGTTTGCCACGTTGGAACATCAATGACATCCTCCTTTTTCTGCATAAACCCTTGAGGGGATGAATGTTCAGCTCGCATGGAACACGCTCAAGGGTCTGATTGGACTTTTCACGTTCCTGTTTAGCAGTTACATGCACTGACCAGACTGCTTCATTTCCTGTGGAACAGGCAGAAGGGTTGAATGGTTTGTCCCTCTTCTTGTTCATTCGTTTCGATGGCCTGAATTACTTCCTCATATCCGGGTGCAACCACATTGAGATGCTGAATGAGCTCCTATTTTAACTGTGGAAATGTGCAGTATCTGGCCGTGCTGTATCATGAATGTTCTGACACTTTAACAGCACAAGCCTGAATGTTGTCCGGGTCTTGCTGCATATGGATGCAGACTGGTTCAGGAGCTGACAGTTTGCAAAATGTTCTGAATATTGTCTGATCTTCAGTGACCATTACAACTTCTGATCTTATGGTGGTGGAAAGGATTGATGAAGCAGCTGGAGCTGTTTGTGATAAGGAAGCTCCCCTGAGGATCTTTTCAAGTTATGCCCTAGAACTGAAAGGATTGATGTCCACAAATCACGCATATCTTCCATTGTGCTATGGATGACCCCAACCAGAAGAGATATTATGGCTGATGCCCACTGAATGTAATTTAGTCAGCGTTCCTTGATACCATACTGAGTCAACTCCGGCCTAGATATCAGGGTCTGCCACTCTTAGCTGGGCTCCTGTGTTCACCTCTTTTGAACTCATCAATAGGATGTTGTGTCTGTCTGGGGAGTGTTTTCTTCTCACAGAGGGTAATGCATGTCAGGACTGTTTCTTTCAGTCAAATGTTACTTTTTTTAAAAAAAATTCAGCACGCTCTGTGTTTGTTAAGTCCTTGCCAACTTTTACTCTCTTTAAAAGGTGCCGTACATGCCTAAGCATTTTTATCAATCAACACATTTTATTCTTAACACTTATTCTGTAGTTTCAAACACCCTAACAAGATAAAATATGTATGCAGTTAATTTTTTCACAAAATCGTGTATGGTTCAAAAATATTTCGCATCCAATACCTAAACTGGTAATGCTTCTTATCAAAATGCCTCCCAGGAACGTGTGTACAGGGAGGAGAGACATGTTTCGGGCACATTCCTGATGAAGGACTTATGCCCGAAACATTGACTGTCCTGCTCCTCGGATGCTGCCTGTCCTGCTGTTCTTTTCCATGACAACATTTATCGACTCTGACCTCCAGCATCTGCAGTCTCGCTGTCCAGATGCAGTAAAACATTGCTACGATTAAACTCGATACCCTTTCCCAGAAACAACATCATTTCATACCACTTGCTACATCTGCAGACTAAATTAACGGATCAGAGCAGAAGTTGCCCATTCGGCTGCACCATTCAGAATGCTCATGGCTGATCTGAATGTTCTGACCATCTTCTGGTCTGTTCCCAATAAACATTGACCCTCCTGTCCAGGAAAGATCATTCGAGGTCACCCTTGAATAGCTTCAAAAACCGCGTCTTTACTGCTCCCTGAGGAAAAGGGCACCACGGATATCATAACACGAAAGGGAAAGGAACGTCCTTATTTCATTGCAGGACCCATTATTTTAAAACTGTTTTAGACTAACATCAAATTGCCACCTTTTTTGAAACATGAAGACAGAATAATTAGGAATAGACATAGACTATACAGCCCTCTAAACCTGTCCAACATTACCACTGACTCTTTCCAATCAAATATGTATTAAACTCATTCTCCGCTCCTGTCCCAGGAAGAGAATACCAGATAGCAGAACACCACACGAGCATTAAAAAAAGGAGCAGAATTAGGCAATTCGGCCCATCGAAGCTGAATGTCATTTAATATTGGCTTAGAGGTTTCTGAATGTCATTCTTGTGACTTCTCTCGGTAACCCTTGGTACCCTTATTCATCAAAAACCTATCTATCTCTGGCTTATCGACACAAGTGCCTGCGTTTCTGTGTATCTGCATGCGTGCGTGTGTGTTTGTTCATGTGTTTGAGTGTCTGTGTATTTGTGTGTACACATTTGTTCTTCCGTGTATTAGCCTCTGCAATTTATCTGTTTAAGTCTGTGTGTGTGTGACTGTGTATGTCTCTGTATGCCTCTACATGTGTGCGGGTCCATTTCGTTGCATGTGCTGTGAGTGTTAGTATATTGTGGTGTTTACATATGTCTCACAGTATTTCTGTGTCTGCAACTTTCTGAAATGAGATATTTGTTGTTTTGGGAGGGAAAGAAGTAGCAGAAAAGACAGAGCGGTTAAAGTGAGAATTGCCCTCCATAAAACATTGCTTCTTACTCAGTTGGTAGGAGGTGGATATTACAGAGTCTCCATACGATTCACTCGGTGCTCTCCAGCTCGTGCAAGGGTCCTACCAACATGGCGGGGAGAGGGGAGGGGGGAAAGCGAACGGATATTGGACACTCCACCACCCGGCTTTGACCTTTCTGTCTTGTTCCAGGCTGTTTATCCTGGAATGGGCGAAAGGGAAGTGGGGAATGAGCCGTTCGTACTGTTGTAGGTGGTGGTGGTGGTGGGGGGGGGGGGGGGGTTGCTGAATGGTGAGGTGTCTGGAGGGAGTCAGTCAACAGTGCAGAATCCATAAGGTGTTATTGGTGTGGGTGTATTGCATGGGCGACAGACAAAATGATGGAAGGAAGGTGCTGAATTCAACAGTGAGATTGGAAGTACATGAACTTTATTTGGAGATAGAGCGTAAGCCTTGTTCGGGGGTAGATGCGATAACAGATATATAGTGAGTGTGAGGGAACAGAGAAAATATGGTTATACTTATCCGGGTAGAACGAGGATACAGAACGTCCTGGACATTTCTTCAGATCATCTCAGCGTCGAGGTGAGCCTCAATGAACGTCTTCTCTAAGTCTGTCACTAATAATGTCACCGACCCTGTCCCTCAGATCCCACAGAATCGGTTTGGGAGGATCTTAGCAATGAGAAACAAGCATTGGTGTGTTCTGCCCTGCAAATTTTGTATATCTTATGCTGTAGAAAATTGGTATTGTTGGTGCTGCAGTAATATTGAATTATCTCACGTTACATCTAAACTGCATAAACTAAGTGACTGCTAATGCTGTGAAAAATAAATTACAGAAGTGTGTATCAGGCAGCTGGAAGCGTATGTTGTAATCCAAACTAGAGACAAGGTTAGTTTGGATTTGGTGATGTGTGCTCAGAAGGACTAGTTAATAATCTTGTTCTCATGAAATGTGACATTAATATGTTGCATTTTACACGGCATCTGCATATAATATCGAATGTTGAACATGATTGTCAAACATCAGGGAAGCCTGCAGGGTGGAGGGTCAAGTTCGCTCCAGTGAATTGGGAAAGTACAATATTACATTCAGTGGAGACAAGCAATGGTTGTGAGAGTCATAGAGTCCTAAAGCACAGAGGCAGACCCTTTGGTCCAAACTGGCCCATTCCGACCAAAATGTGCATTCAGACTAACCCCATCTCCCTGCCATTGCCCCGTAACCTTCTAACCCTTTCTGATATATTACACTCTATGGAATAGCTCCACAGTAAGCTGGAATTCAAACCAAAACTTTTGGTTGAGACTTTGACACACGATGAAGCACAGTAAAAACCAGGCACTTTGTTCACTTGTGAACTTGCTGTGGTTTCAGTAGGTTGGATTTCACATAAAATCTCCTCCCACACCAGTTCAGGTGAACAGCCTCTCCCCACAGTGAGATGGCGCGTGCACAGACAGTTCAATTAACCACTTTAATTCAGGCCCAGTTTGGGAGCAAATGAAGTTTCTCATCAGTGTCAACATATTGATGAGTCAACAGATTCTCAGAGATTTTAAGCCGCTTCCCACGTTCAGGGCATTAAAAGACATTTCCGCTATGCGGACTTGCTGTTGTTATAACAACGTAGTGGATCAAGTGAATTCTATCCCACACTCGAAACAGATGAATGGTCTTTCCCTCCTCTGACTGTATTTATGTTCTGACTCGGCCGATGATCTGGTGAAGCCCTGCCCACACGTACAACACGTGTACAGTTTCTCCAGACTGTGAATGATGCTTTTCCCTTTCATGTTCAAAAGCGAATCATATTCAGGCAACAATCAATTGGACAACACCATCAGACACTGAAGTGATATATACTTTTTGGCCTTCGCACTGTAAATCTTCTTCTTCTAATGCCCGGTAAATTCATTGATAAAGGAAAAACAGAAGCAATTGAAAGTCCAGAAAGGAAAGATAATAAGATGCAAGAGCAGAAGTCGTCAATTAAACCTGTGCAGTCTGCTCTCACCATTCAGTGTGATTGCAGCGGATCTGATAATCCTCAGATTCAAGTTCCTGCAATAGCACCTAGCCTTTGAATACCTTGCTGATTAAAATCTGTTTCTCATAGTCTTAGAGCATAGAACATAGAACATAGAACAATACAGCACAGAACAGGCCCTTCGGCCCACAATATTGTGCCGAACATTGGTCCTGGCTTAGGTACCTATCCATGTATATTTCCAATTGCCGCTTAAAGGTCAGCAATGATTCTGATTCTGCCACTCCCACACGCAACGCATTCCATGCCCCAACCACTCTCTGGGTAAAGAACCTACCCCTGACATTCCCCCCATACCTTCCACATTTAACCTTAAATTTTGGCCCCTTGTAACACTCTGTTGTACCCGGGGGAAAGTCTCTGACTGTCTATTCTATCTATTCCCCTGATCATCTTATAAACCTCTATCAAGTCACCCATCATCCATCGCCTTTCCAATGAGAAAAGGTCTAGCACTCTCAACCTATCCTCGTACGACCTATTCTCCATTCCAGGCAACATCCTGGTAAATATCCTCTGCACCCTCTCCAAAGATTCCACGTCTTTCCTAAAGTAAGGCGACCAGCACTGCACACAATCCTCCAAATGTGGCCTTACCAAGGTCCTGTACAGCTGCAACATCACCTCACGACTCTTGAAGTCAATCCCTCTGCTAATGAACGCGAATAGACCATAGGCCTTCTTACAAGCTCTATCCACCTAAGTGGCAACTTTCAAAGAGCTATGAACATAGACCCCAAGATCCCTCTGCTCCTCCACCTTACTAAGATTCCTACCGTTAACCCTGTATTCCACATTCTTATTTGTCCTTCCAAATGGACAACCTCACACTTGACAGGGTTGAACTCCATCTGCCATGCCTCAGCCCAGCTCTGCATTATATCTAAGTCCCTTTGCAGCCGACAACAGCCCTCCTCACTATCCACAACTCCACCAATCTTCGTATGTCTGCAAATGTACTGACCCACCCTTCGACTCCCTCTTCCACATCATTAATAAAAATTACAAACAACAGAGGACCCAGAACTGATCCCTGCAGAACTCCACTTGTAATTGGGATCCAGGCGGAATATTTACTATCTACCACCACTCTTTGGCTTTGAGTGGTTAGCCAGTTCTCTATCCAACTGGCCAAATTTCCCTCTATCCCATGCCTCCTGACTTTCCGTGTAAGCCTACAATGGGGAACCTTATCAAATGCCTTGCTAAAATCCATGTTCACTCCATCCACTGCTCTGCACTCATCCACTTGCTTGGTCACCTCCTCAAAGAATTCAATAAGACTTCTAAGGCAAGACCTACCCCTCACAAATCCGTGCTGGCTGTCCCTAATCGAGCAGTGTCTTTCCAGATACTCATAAATCCTATCCCTCAGTACCGTTTCCATTACTTTGCCTACCACCGAAGTAAGACTAACTGGCCTGTAATTCCCGGGGTTATCCCTATTCCATTTTTTGAACAGAGCCACAACATTCGCCACTCTCCAGTCACCTGGTACCACCCCCATTGACAGTGAAGACGAAAAGATAATTGCCAACGGCTCTGCAATTTCCTCTCTTGCTTCCCACAAAATCCTAGAATATATCCCGTTAGGCCCGGGGGACTTGTCTGTCCTCAAGTTTTTCAAAATGCACAACACATCTTCCTTCCTAACAAGTATCTCCTCTAGCTTGCCAGTCCGTTTCACACTCTCCTCTTCAACAATACGGACGCTCTCATTTGTAAATACTGAAGAAAAGTACTCATTCAAGACCTCTCCTATCTCTTCCGACTCAATACACATCTCCCATTTCTGGCCTTGATCGGACCTACCCTCGTTCTCATCATTCTCAGGTTTCTGACATGTACATAAAAGGCCTTGGGGTTATCCTTGATCCTACCCGCCATAGACTTTTCATGCCCTCTTTTAGCTCTCCTAATCCCTTTTTTCAGCTCCCTCCCGGCTATCCTGTATCCTTCCAACGCTCTGTCTGAACCTTGTTTCCTCAGACTTATGTAATCCTCCTTCTTCCTCTTTACTAGATATTCAACCTCCCTCGTCAACCAAGGTTCCTTCACACGACCTTCTCTTTCCTGCCTGACAGGTACATACATATCAAGGACACGTCGCATCTGTTCCTTGAAAAAGTTCCACATTTCAATGACAACCTTCCCTGATATCCTATGCTCCCAACTTATGCTCCTCAGATCCTATCTTGCAGCATCGTATTTACCCTTCCCCCAATTGAAAAACTAACCCTGTTGCATGCACCTATCTCTCTCCATAACCAATGTGAAAGTCACAGAATTGTGGTCACCGTCACCAAAATGCTCACCCACTAACAAGCCCATCACTTGTCCCGGTTCGTTACCGAGTACCAAATCCAATATGGCGTCCCCTCTGGTCGGACAATGTACATACTGAGTTAGAAAAGCTTCCTGGACGCACTGCACAAAAACCGCCCCGTCCAACCTACTTGATCTAAAGAGCTTCCAATCAATATTTGGGAAGTTGAAATCGCCCATGACGACTACCCTTTGGTTTCTGTACTTTTCCAAAATCTGTTTCCCAATCTGTTTCTCCTCATTTCTGCTGCTATTGGGGGGCCTATAGTAAACACCCAACAAGGTGACTGTTCCTTTCCTATTTCTGACTTCAGCCCATACTAACTCCAAGGGCAGATCCCCCTCCAACTGCCTTTCTGCAGCCAATATACCATTTCAAATTAGCAACGCCACACCCCCTCCTTTTTTACCACCCTCCCTAATCTCAGTGTAATCTTGGATACACTGAGCTGCCATTTTCTAGAGCGGCCTGCAGTAAATACTTTCACATATTCAATCGGCTCGAAGAGAAAGAAATTCCTCCACATCTTTCTTAAATCGGTTACTACTTACTCTGAGATTATGTTCTCTGCTCTTTGATTCTCAGACAAGGCGAATCATTCTCTTCTAAATTGTCCTATCATGGCCCTCAGAATCTAATGCATCTCAGTAAAGTCTTGTTACATTATTCTACACTCCATTGAGTACAGGGGCAATATTCTCAGTTTCATCTCTCGAGAATATCCTCCCAGATCCAGGATGATTTGTGCTAAAGTTCCCTGAGCTGCTATTCCTAAAATAGGGGGACTAAATTTGTTCACAATAATCCAGCTCTGATCTGACTAATGCCAGGTGTATTTTGAAAAAAAAAACATATATATCCCCATTCCGTTTAAATAAAGTGAAACAAAATTATTTAACTTCCCGATTACCTACTGAAACTGGATGCTAACTTTTCATATTTCATGTCCAAGGAAGTGAAGTGCTCTGTATGCTGATGCTTTGTGCTGTGTATTTCCCCACTTAATATTTATATCTGCCAAAACGCATAAACCTCTTCTTTTTTGCATGTTATATGCTGGTACGTTTTTGTCCACTTGTTTATCCTAATTCTCTCCGTCCACAATGTTGCTGTGCCGCCCTCATTACTTGCATCCATATCTATTTTGTGTCATCTCCAAACGAAGCAACAGTACATTAACTTATGCTGTACAGGTGATTAGTACATATTGTCAACAGCTGTGGCACCAATATTGTTGGGCTCCGGGTATCTGCAAGTTACAATTTACTGTCATGAAAATGCCCTCATTACCTCGCTTCTCCATTCATTCCCAAATCCTCGACTAATGCATACCCCCAACTGTGTTGGTTCATACTTGTGAAGTGCTATCGTATAAAACACCGTTCTGAATAATTTTAGAAATTCAGATATGTCCATTTACTGCATTGCCCTTTATGTATTGTGCTTGTTACGATCTGAAAAGACTTATTAACGTGTTCGGTCTGATTTCGTCTGCACAAAGCCATGCGGAATACATTTTATTCTGTAATGCATTTCTAATGCTCTGTTATTCCAACTTTAATCGCCGACTAACATTTTCCCAATGGCAGATATGCTGTAAACCTGAGATGAATCTGTCAGGCTGGACACTCACAAGACGTGACCATTGTTGAAAAAAGGTGTTGAGAACAAATCAAAACGAAAGAGTATGCTATATCAGATAGACAACTGGGTTCAACGTCAGAGACAGAGTGAATCCCTTTCCACACTCTTAGCAGGTGAATCTCTTTTTCCTGGAATCTTTGCCTCCGTGGGAATTCAGCTCAGACAAGGAAATGAATACGCACATTTCCATAGACTTTCCTTAGTATGACTGCATTTGTGGTTTGTGAGCTCTGATGATGGGTCGAACCATTGTCCACACACACAATAAGAGAACGATTTCTCTCTCACTGCAACCAGAGGGTTATTTTTTCCTTTCATGTTATCTCCCTGATCATGTTCTACTTGTGATAAAATTTGGACTTTATCAGATCATGGCTGAGAGATTGGTTTGTAAATCTTCCCCTTCTAATATCCTGCAAAATTAAAGTTATCCAAAAATGAGAGTGGGAAAGCAACTTTCACAAGACTCTGGGTACTTTCTAAGATATGGTCTGAGGGTGAGGGATTTTCGACACTTAGAATGTGACCAGAATTTCGTCAGAATCTTTCATGCACACAGCATCCACCACAGAGAACAAATAGATCTGCAGGTGGATATAAAGACGATCACCTCCCTCGTCCTTCCAGGTCAAACGCTGTGCTGCCTTGTCTGACATGCAGCTCTGTTGGAGCAGACATTTCTTAGAATTGCATTATGGCAAAGCTGAGGCCTCTGTCTTCAGTCCCGAAATCCAAATCCACTGACTCGCTCCTGAGTCGAAAGTGTGCTGCTGAAAAAGCACAGCAGGGCAGGCAGCATTCAAGGAGTAGGAGAATCGACATTTCGCGCAAGAGCCATCATCAGGAAATAAGCTTGCAAACCGAGGGGGTAGAGAGACAAATTGGAGTGGATGGGGCTGGGACAAGGTAGCTGAGAGTGTGATAGGTGGATGGAGGTAGGTGTTGTGGTGCTTGGTTGCAGAGCAGTGCGGAGCGGATAGGTGGGAAGGAAAATTGATACATAGGACAGTTCGTGAGAGAGATGGAAGCCCAGGACCTGCATGAACTTGGCTGATTGGGAGGGAGAGTTGAAGTGTTCACGGGTCAGTGATGTTGTTTGTTACGGGTTTCCGGGGGAGTTTTCTGAAGCGAACTGTAATTAGGTATCCTGTTTCCACAATATAGGTAGACTGCATCAGGAACAATGGATACATTCAATGACATGTCTGGAATTGCAGGTAAAACTCTAATGGATGTGGAAGGCTCCTTTGGGGCCTGCGACAGAGTGGAGGTGTGGGTGGAGGTTTTGCAAATCCCGTGTTGGAATGAGAATGGGGCGGGAGGGGAGGGTGGTTTGGTGAGGCACGTGCACTTGACAAGGGAGTCGTAGAGGAAATAATCTTTATAGAAAGCGGATAGGGGTGGGGAGGGAAACACATCTTAGCTGGTGGGGTTCATTTTCAGGTGGTGGAAATGTCAGAGAATGACATGATGTCTGCGGAGGTTTCTGGAATTTAAAGTGATGAATAAGGGAGCTCTGTCCTTGTTGGAGGGATGGGTTTTGAGAGTGGAGTTGCGGCAAATGGATGAGATGAGCTGGAAAGCATCATTGACCATGTGTGAGTAGAAAATGCCTCGCCACTGACTCAATCTTCTCCCTCGCAACTGTCTGAGTCTGAACGAGTCACGTCATAACCATAGTGACATCCTTCACCGTGTTTTGTGCTTTCAACCACATATCGCCATCGTCACCATGTCAGCCTACTTACACCTCATTAACATCATTAACTCTTCCACGTCTGCGCTCTTCTGCAGCTCAAACTCTCATCCATTCGTTTGGATTAAACGGTGGTAACACACTTCCATCCGTCCTCTCACGTTCCCCCTCTGCTCTGGCCTAACTCCCTCTGCCTCTGTTCAATGGTGTACTTGCGTTCTGTTCAGTGTTTCATTGTTCCTTACCTGAATGATATTTTTACCACTGCACATTTTCCCAAACGTGCACTGCGGCCTTTGCAGCTTTATCTTTCCACACGGGCTCCCACATGCTGGAAGGGAAAGGATTGAGGGTTATTCATCCAAAGATGTAGTCCTGAGATCTTTCAACAACTCTGCTGCACGTGTAAGTATTAACAACAAGGGCTGTTCATCCATTACCGGGCAGCTAAATTCAAACGTTTTTATCATTTCTGCAAATCTCTTGACTGTGTTCGCTCTGTCTATCACTGTCATGTCCTCCAGCCCACTCAAGAGCAATTGGTGTTGTTCAATAAATGCCAACCCAGCCAGTGAATACGACACCCAAGATTTTGTTTTAAAACGCATTCTCAGATACCTGCGTAGCCTGGAATTCCAATCTCCGGAGTATGTTCGATTTGAACTGTTCCCCGTTTGGTGCCTCAACTTCATCAACCAAGGCCTTAACTTGTGAAATCTCTTCACGACATAAATCGCACAATGCTACAGGAAACGAATTAGTCAACAACGGAAGAAGAAAAACTGTAATCTTTGTTGAAATGAAGGGCAATTAATTGCTATCAATACTACCTCGTGCCTTTCACATAATGGAAACTTCAAAGCTGTTCCTCTGGAGGGAGTTTAAACAAATTTTGATGCCAGTCACATTATGAGATATTGGGAAGCTGACAAAGTGTTATATGAAACAAGTGACCAAAGAAATGGGTTTCAAGTTGTGTTTTAAAACAGAAAACGAAGCTTGCATCACGAACCTCGGACGACGGAATTTGCTGTGCAAGAGTTCATCATTTTCTGTTAGTCGGAGAAAACGCTTTCCTTGCCGGTGGCTCCATAGCTCAGAGGTCTTATCAACCATTGGTCGTGTATTCGACTCTCGCTTGGGCCTTCCTGAATTTGTTTACAACTGTTTCAACAAACATTCACAGAAGCATTTTCGGTGCTGCTTGGAATTATTTCTGAGGGAACATCGTGAAGTGATTTTCCCCACGGACCAGGCCTCATCTGCTTGACTTTCGAAATCCCCCTCTGTGTTTCTACTTCGAGGAACATAAGGATGACAAGCGTCTGATGCCAAGAATGCTCTCGTTTAGCCGGAAGAGCAACGTGATTCAGTAAAGTAACGGTGAAATAGTGGGGAAGGAAAACATACAGCAAAGCGGCTGAATGCTTCCATTCCTTATGTAGAGGCAGGAATCTGCTGGAATCCAAATGAAACAGGTAGGAGGCTGGAAGAGCACGGCTAGCCAGGCTACCTCAACAGGTGGAGAATTCAACGATTAGCATGTACCAATTATTCACGACTGTGCCAGTCCTCGAAGGACAGTCGCCTGCAAACAGAATCGGGTTTTAAAGCCCGAAGTGAAGAAAGAAGAGGCAAACAGTTCAATTCCTCATTTTCTGAATGTTGGCCTCTCCTAAGGCCTTTGTCATTCTCACAAGATGTGTCTGTATATTTCCCTCTTTGGTTCAAAATGCGGTTCAGTTCTCCCACAGCTCATGATCAAATTTAATGGTATCTGACTTCAGTCTCATTCCTTCTTCACTTGAGATTAAACCTTTGCAGGGAACGTCTCTTTAAGATGAACACTTCAGAAGTCAGGCTGCGGGCGACTGGAAGCTGGAAATGAGAATTTCTTGGATGTTTGATGGACTGGCATTGACATAATGCATTATTCTGT
Organism: Chiloscyllium punctatum; assembly: GCF_047496795.1. NCBI lineage: Eukaryota > Metazoa > Chordata > Chondrichthyes > Orectolobiformes > Hemiscylliidae > Chiloscyllium > Chiloscyllium punctatum. Next base: position 4,694,874 of record NC_092761.1, on the reverse strand, counting down.
GCTGTAAAAGCTCGGTGTCACGAATAGTATTTTGGAAGAAACGTCTCATCGCAGGAAAAAAAACTCTGCTGTTAAGAGAAGATGCAATTGCACTTGCCGTCCTAAATGTCAGCTCGTGGTTACAATTCAGCACGATCACCGCTGTGGTTTGGTTTCATTGCCTGGTCAGGGAATCAGGAATATTGCTCCTGATAAGGACAACAACAAAAGCGTAGCACCTTTGACAGGAAACGCATTTTACACGCTTCCGCATGTGCATTGAAATATTGCTGCAGGGCCGCAAGGTGGCTCACTGGTTAGCACTGCTGCCTCACAGAGCCTGAGACATGGCATGAATCCAAATGGGTCGACTGTCAGTAAGGTGCCTTATTCAGGAACAAATGAAGAGTAATAGGGTAAGGAATTGTTCTGTGGGGGTTAATACCTGGAGGATCGGTGTTAATTTGTTGCATCAAATGGCCAGTTTCTTAACTGTCGGCATTCTATGATAACTTACTGTGTTGTTTTAGCACATGTTCAGAGAGGGGAGAAAAGTGAAGAAAAACAGCCATTTCCCAGTCAGTGGTTGATCCATTGAGTGACAACCAACCGGTTCACCTTTAACTGAACTAGCTCCCATCTTCCCTATACTGGTAATGACAGTATACACCATTCAAGCGGGTTTTCATGTGTTGCATCAGAACAGCATTCTTTCTCATGATGGACTTCCCTGGGATATAAAAGAGATGATAAAAGACATGGATGCCGATGACTGGGATCAAAAGAAGTTAGGAAGAATGGACAGCGTCTGCTGAGAAACAAAAAAGAATGGAAAGGAAGCCAACGAAGTACTGGGGCATAACGCCATTAGAAAAGACAAGGCGGGGTTTCATGCGATGGTGGAACAGATGAATAGATCATGTGGTGTGAAACCAGGTAAAACTGAGTTGCGTCCATATGGAAGTTTCCCTGATGATGTGAATTTGCTGAGAGTAAACAGGAGGGAAAATCCTTCATTCAGATGGATCTATAACTAGACTTTCGAAATTCAAAACCAGCGATGACTGATAAGGAAAAGTTTGGAACAATTTTCTTTCATTCTACAGTAATTGAAATCGAAAATGATTATTTTTCAGGAAAAATGTGTCAGAAGCTGATTCTAAAGTATTTGTAAAATTGCGTGCAGAAACATAATGAGTGAATTTCACCAAGACATGGAGTCTGGTCGGCCGGGTCGGGTAAGCGTTAGGTGCACAATTTCTAATCGGTTAACGTTAAATGGAAATATACCACATACCACCTCCAACTGAGTACGACTAAGTGTAGAAAGTGCTGGTTTTGAAGAAAGGTTTTAAAAGCTTGTTCTACGTGAACTTCCATAAATTGTAAAAGAACTGAGCTGTTTCTGTTAACTCAGCATTAAAGGGAATTCGGTGAGCTCAGTCTGCTGCATAATTGGTTTATGATATAAAGTGATGCCAACAGTGTGGGATTAATTATCGCAATGTCTCAGTTTACCATCAGAATCCCGAGCTCCCCACTCACCTAACCCTTTATACGATGGCGACAATCAAAGCGAAATTATACTACAGTGAGTGGGAACTGACCTGTCGATGGAATGCACCTTTTTTTTTCATCTATTGCCTTGGACATTTGGCTGCAATCACACAGAAGGGAGTGAGACCATTTGCTGCTCACCCATCTCCCCCAAAGTGTCCAGTGACAAGACTCGAAAAATGTTCCTCTTTGAATCCTATTAACTTTAAAGCAGTACTTCAAAAATCTTTATCATTTCTGTTCCAGTTTTGCCGACAACATTGTCCAAGGAGATAAATCTAATAATTTTTGGATTGTTTTAATGGCCTGTGCAAGGTTGCAACAAGATAAGTAACATGAACCAAACAAACGTCCTTTCCAGAATTTAACACAGCACAGGATCAGCGATATTAGAAACGTCAACATCTTCAAACCTCACCTCTGTATCTCTATTGAGAGATGGATATTCACTCAGGGAGCATTTCTGCTGGTTGTAAGTAACTGAGGTATTTCCTAAGGACAGAACACTCCACAAAAGCATTTTTTTAAAAACAAATGCCATTTCAATCAACTTCCTTTTGCAACTTTTATATATGTGCCCACGCATACATGCAAGTGCACACAAATTTTTATATACATGTATATATGTTCGCAATATGAGGAATGGATTGCCGGACCATTGAAATTTCTTTCTGTAGAATGTGAGAGGTAAGGGTCTTCAATAATGTCCCAGATATCCACATCTGCTGGAAGTGCACCCAACTCCTTTTCCTCGGCAACTGTGTTTGGGAACTGTAGCTTGATGTCAGATCATTGGGAGTCTGAGTGGAATTGAGCGAAGTTATATGGAGGCAGTAACACTTCAGGTACAAGAAATAGATAGATGGGATACAGTTGGGAACCGAAACGCTAACAGGCAGACAGTGCAGGCATCTGCTGTGGTCGTGGCCCTCAGTAACATGTATACCATATTTGTTATTTTTGGGTGGGATGACTTCCGAGGGGAAAGCCATTAGGTATAGGTGTTTGGGACAGAGTTTGCCCTTTTTCTCAGAAGGGTCAGGAAGAGAGGAGGAGAGCATTTGTTAATGGGACTCCATATCGATGGGAACAGATTGAGATTCTGTGGATATCGGGCAGACTCATGATTGGTGTGTTGTCTCCCAGCTACCAGGGTTTGTGATATCTCACATCGTGTTTTCAGGATCCTTAAGGGAGAGGGTGGGCAACGCCAAGTCATTGTCCACATATGCACTAACATCGGTAATAAAAGTGATGTGAATGTATGGCAGAATTTCAGGGATCGAGGGTGACATTTTAAATCTAGAACAAACAGATTTGTTCTCTCTGATTTGTTGCCCATTCTACGTCGTAGTAAGGTGAAGTGTAGGGAGAGAGCATTTGAAAATGCTGTTGGAAGGATGGTGCGGGAGGGAGAGATTCCGATACCTGGATAGTTGGGGCTCATACTGGAGTCGATGAACCTTTACAAACAGGATGGTCTTCACCTGAACTAGAACAGTAACAATACCCTGAGGGGATAATTTGCCAAAGCTCTTCATGAGAGTTTGAACGAATTCAGCCGCGAAGTGGGAAGCTGAATTGTACCTCCAGTTTGCAGGTGGTTGTGAGTGGTTTTGTCATAAATAGCGTTTCAGGTTTACAAGAGTGTATGTACTGGCAAGGATGAAGGTGGGTTGAAGTGTGTTTGCTTCAACGCCAGAAGCATCTGGGATAAGGGAGGTGTCATGGGTTGTTACCTGGGACTTCGATGTTGTGGCCATTTCAGAGACATGAACGGAGGACTGAAGAGAATGGTTGTTCCTGGTACCTCAGTTTCGATTTTTCAGACAGAACAGGAGGGTCATTTCAAAGGGGGAGATGTGGCATTATTAGTCAAGGACAGTAATATGGTAGCAAAAAGGATATTGGTGAGGACGCGACTGAATCTGCTGAGGTAGAATGTACTGAGATTAGAAGCAGTAATGGAGAGATCACCACAAAAATGTTCTAGATTTATGGAGGAAAAGATTGCAAAGATGATTCTGGATAGGAACAAAAGTGACAGGGTAGTTGTTATGGGTAGCTTTAACTTTCCAAATATTGATTGGAAATGTTATCGGTTCAGCACCTCGGATCGGTCAGTTTTTGTCCAATGTGTACAGGAGGGTTTCCTGACGCAGCATGTAGACAGGCCAAAAAGACGCAAAGCTACATTGGATTTGCTTATGTGTAATGAAATCAGAAAGCTGTTCTCTTTGGAGGTATGTGAGCACTTTGTTGATAGTGACCACAATTCGGTTCTGTTTATTTAGGGATGGATAGGCATAGTTATTTATTGCAGACATGAGGTATCGCGGGGAGAAAGGCCATTATGATGCGATTAGGCAAGAGTTAAGATGCACCGCCTGTGGAAAGTAACTTCAAGGATTGTGCACACCTGAAATATGGAGCTTGTTCAGGGAAAAGCTACTGCATGTCCTTGGTAAGTATGTATGCGTCATGCAGGAAATATGAGGTCGACTCAGGGAGCTGGGCTTACTGAAGAAGTTGAATCTGTTGAGAAGAAGGAGAAGGAGGCGTATGTAAACATGAGATATGAAGGCTGAGGTAGGACGCTTGGAAATTAAAAGCTAACAAGAAAGGGCCTAAAGAGAGAGCTACTTCGAGCGAACAGGAGGCAGGAGAAGTCTTTGTCTGGCAGGAACAATCCTGAAGCTTTCAATTGATAGTTCAAGAATAAAAGAATGTCTAGCATATGATTATGGGCTGTCAAGAACAGCAGTACAAAGTTGTCAGCGGAGTTCAAGGATAGCAGAGATGCTGAATGTATTTTTTTATCATATCAAAAATGAAAAAGACAATGTTGTTGAAGAGAGTATTGCGATGCAACCTATTAGAATAAACGAAATTGACATTTATAAAGAGGAGTTTTTAGCAATTCATGAAAGTCTAAAATAGGTTTGTCCCCTGGACTTGATGGGATGTATCCGAGGATTCTCTGCGAATCGTGGGAGGAGATTGCAGAACTTTTGACTATAAGCTTTATTTCGTCAGTGATTATGTCATTTGTGCTAGAAGACTCGAGTTTAGCAAATATTGTCCACTTCTTCAGGAAGTGGAGTAGGGAGAATGCTGGTAATTATAGAACAGTGATCCTTAGCTTTCTTGCAGCTAACTTTTTGGAACAGATTATGAGAGACAGGATTTATGATCATCGAAAAAGGAAGACGTTGATTCGGGATAGTGAGTACGATTTTATGAATAGCAGGTTGTGCCTCACAAACCTTATTGAGGTCTTTGAGAAGGTGAGCAAACAGGTGGATGAGAGTAAAGTGGTTGATGTGGTGGATATGGTTTTCAGTCACGCACTGTCGGCTGTTGCATGAAATACAGAGTCATGGGATTGAGGATGGTTTAGCAGTTTGGATCAGAAATTGGATCGCTGAAAGAAGAAAGAGTGTGGCAGTTCATAGGAAATGATAATCCTGGAGTTCAGTAACTGATGGTGTACTACAAGGTTCCATTTTGTGTCCGCTGTTGTTTGTCATTTTTATAAATGACCTGGATTAGGGCATGGAATGATGGATTCATAAGTTTGCAGATGACATTAAGATTAACGATGTTGTCAATAGTGCCAATATCTGCTCACGGTCACAGAGGGACATGGACAATCTGCCGAGCTGACCTCAGAAGTGGCAAATGGATTTTAATGTGGAAAAGTGTGAGATAATTTACTTCGGAAGGAGCAACAAGAATAAAGATTTCTCTACTAATTGTTATATTCTTGGAAGTGTAGACGTGCAGAGCGATCTCAGTGCCCATGTATATAAAATTCGGAAAGTTACCACCCACGTAGACAGGTCCGTTTGCAAGGAGTACGGTGTGTTAGTTTTCTTGGGAGAGTGATTCAGTTTCAGAGTGAAATTATCACTTTGCAGCTCCAGAAATTAACTGGGGTGGTCGCACTCGTAGAGTTGCGAGCATTTCTGGTCACCACATTATACGATGGATGTGAAAGCATTGGAAAGGGTGCAAAGGACGTTTTCTAAAATGTTGCCTTCTATGGGCAGATGGTCTTACGAGGAAGGTTTGAGGGACTGATGATGGATCATCGATTATGGAGCATCTGGTTCAGGAAAATGAATAGTAAAATGTGGTGAAAATAGGCATAATTGAATTCTGTGTTCATTTACCGTGGCTTCCTGCGTTGATCACAGGCAATGTTATGTCGCTACTGTGCTGGGATTTTCCTTCTATCGGTATCAATTCATCAGAGAATTTGATTCACTGGTACTTCACCAGCATCCTTTGGAATGTTCATACGGCACAATGACCCACACTGTACACAATGTCAACAATCTTCTACATTACTACATCCAAGGGCATGTGGCATGGTTTTTTTTAATAAATAGTGAAAAATTAATCATGTTATGCAAGGGCAAATTGAATTTTAGTTTAATTAGTAAAGTCGCAAGAATCCAGAGTAAGTTTCAAAATGTCAGAAATTCACGTTCATTACCTTGGCCAGAATTCGAGCCGAGCAAGAGGGAAATCTGTCCTTCAATTCCCAGCATCCATGCAATCGTTTGCTCCATGTGTCCACTTGGAAACCTATATGAAGGGATGTTCAGCCTGACAGAGAACTTGTGAGAATCCTCCACTGTCTGACCTAAAGCTGAAACAGGAGCTATCTATTCCAGATTGGAGGTGAGACAGAAAATATTACTTGGTGTAGATTCACATTATTCTCATTGTGGTTGTTTAAAACCTGGGCCAGAAAAGACTCAAGCAGAAAGGAGCAGAAGTAGGCCATTCTTAACACCGCTCCTGCCCCGCCACACCATTCTGTACCATCATAGCTCACACAGCACTTTTATGTCTTTTTCCAGTGTATCAATATCATCGTTTTGCCAAGTGGCTAACACATATTTATCGATCTCTCCCATAAATAGACATCGAAGTTATTCATCGCTGTGAGGAAAATGTTGCATTTCGAGACAGTTGGGTTTCTGCATGAATGTTATAGGTTTTGCAGATGAGCAGCCGAGTCTGGTCTGAACACCTTTTAAACCATAAACTAAAACTCGACTCTGATGAGATTTGCATCCACAACTTTTGAATGGCAGTCTTAAGAAAGACTTAGAAATTCAACGCGCTTTCCAAAGCACCACAGAGTCGCGGCCTCACCCAGGTTTCACGACAATAGTTTGCCTTAGAACCATTTCGTTTGGGACACCCATCTCACGTCTGTCTGACCTCGTCACACTTTCCAGTATCTGGTCCTTATCCACGTGTGCTCTGGATCTTTAAGTGTTCGGCTACTGAAATGTCCTCCTCACACTTAGCATTACCACACGTTCAAACAAGAAATTCCAGATGAACAGCACTCTATGGGTGAAAGCGTTCTCCCTAAATCTCCTCTAAACCGCTTTTCTCCTGCTTTTCATCTATGTCACTGGTTATTATTCCTTCCCGAAAAGCCTTATTCCTGTCATACATATCTATCCTCTTTATAATATGTGCATGTTAATCAGTTTCTCACTCAGCCTTCTCTGTGCTTATTTACACAGCCCCAGCTTAGCTCATCTACCTTCACAATGGGAATGGTCCAGCCTTTGGCATTATTTTCATCTCCTGTGAACTTCTCCTCCTGCAATCAGACGGTTCCTGCAGTCTTGCGATTACATCGGAAAAAGAAATGCTCTTTGAAGAAATGCCAAAATGTCTGAACAAATTCAACAGCTCTTGTCCATCTATGATGAGAAAGGACAGTGAACGCTTTGAGTCCAATGATTCGTGTTCGGAACTGATGGGATGTATGGGTGGGTGAAAAATGTGGAAGAGGGCGGACAGGATCCAAAATGATTGAACTCGATGTTGGGTCCTGAAATCTGCATGGTCTTTCAGTAGAAAATGAGTTGCCCGATCTTCCAGCTTGCATTGTGCCATAAAGAAGATCTGCAGCAGACCAGAGACTGGTATGATGGCTTGGGTACACAATGCAATCTTAAAGTGGCATGACACTGGAAGACTGGGGTAATTTTTGTTGATTTTGGACAGAACTAAAGTGATCTCAGCTTTGTCACCGACTCTGTTTTCCTCTCTCCATTGTAGAGAGATCACATTCTCAGCAGGAACTACAGTTTTCTGGATTGAATGAAGTGCACACAAATCACTGGAAGATGTGTCTGGAAGTTTCCACAGTGAGGAGAGACATGAGAAACCAGCAGGAAATGTATCTCACAATATAGAACGTTGCGGTGCAGTACAGGCACTTCGGCCCTCGATGTTGCACCGACCTGTGAAAATAATATGATGTCCATTGCAATGGAAAATTAACATTTCTTTTGAAACCAATAAAAGCACAGGGAAACAAAAAAAGTAAGGGCCTGACTTTGCAGAGGGCAAGTGTTGCAGACAGAAAGAAAATCTATGTATATTTAAACCGAACTGATAGCAGACTTACAAGGCCAGCAAACTACCATATCAACAGCCAAGGAATTAGAAAAAAACATCTCCATATCTGGAAAGGAACTCGAATGTTTCAGGCCACTGACCTTGAAGTGTTGATAAGAAGAAGCGAATTGTACTTTAAAGGGAATATGTAAAAGCTATCAGGCGCCCATTACATGAGGCGTCTTGCCAATGTATTACCTGGGACACGGGAAACCTGAATTTGATGGAACTCCACGCGCTACATGCTGAAAACTTTCTTGTCCAAGAGAAGGAAAAACGGAAATTAAAGATGGAACAGCAAACATTTAAAGCTCAGTTTACTATGATGCAAATGGTCGCCCAGCCGCTGGAAGGAGGTGCTGCGTGAAAAGAAGGGCTGGCAGAGGTAAATCTGGCGGGTGCTTTGTTTGCAGAGCATTGGACCACTGAGTGAGGCAGTGCACGCCCAGACAGCCTCAATCGGCCCTGGAGTCTGGGCAGCAGTGTGACTAATGGAGGAAGGCTGAGGTGGAGGTGGGCAGCCCCAAAGTTACAGGTAAGCCTCTTTGCTTTATGTTTGGCAACGAATACTCGCTTATGCTCATCTCTACTACTAACCTTATGGGCACTGAAACATGTCCCACCTCTATACTGAGCGCTGAGTTTGCGAAGCATGAAGTATATTTTCAGTACAACGATGATGCATATAAGTCAATGCTTACATCTATGTTATATGTGGAAGGTGCACCTCTTACTTTTTTGGAAGATACAAGGGCAACATATTCAGTTCATAAATCAAGGCAGTTCAGAGAGTCAACGCAAATAAAGATGAACGGAAGCTTCCTGAACTTAATGGGTCTATCAGGAGTCGTGACACGAGAGAGATTTCCCTCACCCCTATTGTGAAAAACAAGTAATGGGGAAACATTGCAATTCTCATTTCTGTTATCGGAATTCTGTACTTTAAGTCTGATGTCTCGGGATCTCATAGTGAGACTGGGGTCCGATTTGTGCAGTACCCCGATGGGCTTGCAGGTAATACAAAAAGAAGATTTAACAGTGCAGGCTGGAAAATACGAATTACGACCCCTGATGCATGTCAGAGAGCGATAGTTTCCGTGAGCGATTCACTTACCCAGGAAGCAAGTAGCCATGTTAATCCCATTAACACTGATTTTCTTGCTGGAGCTATGCTGCACTGCACAGCAAACATACACCGCGATGGTCCTGACAAATCATAAGAGAAGGATTGGTTCAGGAGATTGGTTAAACCAGATCAGTTGTTATTATGCGAATTTTATTGGAATGATCATAGATGTTCTGTCACTTTAAACTTTTTTAAGTATCTGTGACGGTAAATAGACCTTATTTTTTGATGTGGAAGGCTCTTTTCCTCACGGATCATTGGCGAAGGCATCCAGCGACAGGTGTCAGAATTTGGGACCATGGGTACTACAGGCACAAAAAAACGCAAGGTTGTATCTTCAGGATCGGTGTGGGTATCTGATTCAATGCAGTTATAAGGAAGTATAGGAAGAAACTAAATTGGCTAACTCAGGCAGACAGGGCAGTCCAGGTAATCCCCGGCAGGAGTGTCGTCTGGCGTTTATCTATGGTAGATGTCTCGGACCCAAGATTAAGAAGGGTCCCAACTGATTTCAGGGCAAAAGGCAAACACGATGTGGGGCTCAAACGAATCCTTAAGAATAACCCCGAAGTCTGAGTATAGTCCTGGCAAAGCAAAAGAGCCTTTAAAGCCCGAGGCTGTGCAAGGAATTACTCCAGTCTTTGAATCTCTCTTATAGGCTGGAGTGATAATCCCCCGTGAATAATCCCATTTTTTTCGTTCAAAAAGGCAAACATTCCAGGTGAATCGGGGGAATTGGGAGGTTTGTTCATGACCTGCAGGTTATCAAGAACGCTCTTGTTCTGCACACCCCAAATGTTCCCAACCCCTATATTATATTGGCTCAAATTCCGCTGAATGTAAATGGCTGTCTATTGTGGATTTAGCAAATGCCTTGTTTTGTCTACCGTTACACGCCGACAGTCAATTCTGGTTCACTTTTCCATTCAAAGGCAAATGGTATACTTTCACGTGACATTTTCAAGATTACTGTGAGTCCCCACCATAATTAACGAGGCTCTCCACAGGAGTCTGGAGACTCTTGTTTTAACCGGGGAAGGGGGTGAGGGGGGGGGAGGGGGGATGTCAGCGCTTCTGCAGTATGTAAACGAATGCTTAATCGCAGCATCAACAGAGAAACAATGTGAGAAACGTAGGCTTGCGATGCTCTGCCATCTCGTCTCGCAAAACTACAACTTGTGGAACAACGGTTGAAGTTCTTAGGTCACTTAATATCTGAACAAGGAAAGGCCATTGGTCAAGACAGAGTTCAAGCAAACCAGCAAAATTCAAATCCTCACATGAAGAAACAATTGTTATCCTTTTTGGTCATGTGATCCTACTTAGAATGTTTAACCCGCATTATACAAACCTTTAGGCGCCTAAAAGTGTCATAGTTCATGGTTCAGATTTGCAGAGCTAGAGTCCGTTGCAGTGACCCCAGAGGCCTAGAGTGCCTTTGTTGAATTGAAATGGCACTCCAAACTACACCGACACTGGGATTCCAAATCCAAACAAGCCTTTTGTACAAACAGTGGATGAGAAGCGTGCCTGCATGACATTTGTGCTGATGCAGAATTGTGTGTAGAAAATTGAGGCCAGTAGCTTATTTTTCACCTCAACTTAGATCCCGTAACGGCAGGATTGCATAAATGCCTCTGTGTCGTGCCTGCATTTGAAAAGGCTGTTGTAGCTTCCAGGGACATAGTCGGCTTTGTTGAATTAAACTGACTGGTCCCACATGCAGTATCCTTACTGCTTTCTGAGCAAAACACAGCACACATGTCGGCTGCACGTTGGCTCACATACAATGCTATGCTATTGGAGAAGCCTAACATGACAATAAAGCGATGTAACGTCCTTCATGCTGCTTGACTTCTCCCCACAGAAGGAGACGGAGACCCACATGATTGTGTCGCTGGAATTAATGACATTTGAAGCCCGAGAGCAGACATGTAGGATTCACCAATTTAGAATCTGGATACGGGGTTTTATTGTGGACAGGTCAGCATTCAGAAGCAAACAGATAGGCCAGTGTCTGGTATGTTGTAGCAACTACCCACGAGGTAGTCAAAGCGGGATCACTTCCTTCTCATCTGTTAGCGCAAGCAGCAGAGCTGATTGCCTTGATTGAGGCATGTAAATTGGCCAAAGGAAGAACAGTGAATATTTACATCGACAACAGATATGCATTCGGGGTTGTACATAATATTGGATCCCTGTGGAAAAACAAGGGCTTCTTGACCTCCACTGGAAAGCCAATCACATAATATGGCCTGATCTCTGACCTCCTGAAAGCAGTCCGATTGCCTAAATCAATCACTGTATGTACATGTGAAGCCCACAGGAATAATTATGATTCAAGTTCTCAAGGCAATGAAAATGTAGACTGAGCGGCAAGGACAGCAGCCAATCAGCCGCCAAGTGATGAGTTTGACATGTGTATGTCAAATATTTGTAATCCAAAGCAGACTTATGGGAGTTACAGTCTCAGGCCACATCGAAGGAGAAGCGTGAATGAACAAGGGCAGGGTGCAGAATGAGGGAATGGGTGTGGTGTGGGCCCAGTGGGAAACCCTGTCTACCACGATCTTTATTCCCTTTCTATGCCAAAGTAACACACGGTAAGGACCATGTGTCAAAAGTGGGGATGTACGACAATATTTCAGCATGCTGGTACAGAAAGGAATTTACTCATTACTCATAAAAATAAGGTGAATAATGTGCTATCTGTGCCACTAATAATGTGGGGAGGGGAATACAAATGAATCAGGCAGGACACCCCCAATCCCAACTAACACCCAGCGAAGGGAAAAGGCACTGTCTGGTAATATTTGATGTTTTCCCATGGGGTGGAAGTGCTCCCATGTCTAAACAGGATGCCAGTGCAGTAGCCAAGGCTTTGCTAACTGAAATAATTCCGAGATGGGGCATCCTGAAAGGCTAAGCAGCGACAATGGAATGCCATTTATAAATATTTCCCTACAGCAGATCAGTGATTACTTGGGAATAAAGGTGAGGCAACATTGTGCTTACCACCGAGCGAGCAGTGGGGCAGTGGAAAGAGAGAAAACTATCATTAAAAATTAATTGGCAAAATGTTGTGAGGAACTAGAGGTGACATGGACAAAGGCATTTCCAATTGTGCTAATATATATGAAGGAGAGGAAGAGGAAATATTAGGACGTTTGAGATTTTGTTTGGAAGGTGGCCCAATACAGGAATTGGCCAAGACCGATTGTAAAACAGATAACAGACCACTGTGAGGACGAGATATTATGTTACGGTATAAATCTCTCCACACTTCTGTCTCAAATACAGAATCAAAAGAAGGGCAGCACGACCCCAATCAGCAGAAGGGAAGATGCACAATCTAGAACCTGAAGCCTGGATAGTGATGAAAGACTTCAGGAGCAAAAGCATGAAGGCGAAGAGCTGGCTGGGACCGTTCCAAGGGCTCCCTACAACACAGACAGCTGTTAAGATCGCCGAAAGAGCCACGTTGATACACGCCAGCCGTTACAAACGTGTAGCTGACCTTGAGGAGACATTGGACAACACCGGATCCAAAAAAGTGTAAGTAATGATTAGAAGACTCATAGAAATATGGGACTGAATGGCAGGACGAGTCGTGAAGGCAGGGGTGTCTGGGATACAACAGCAGACGGTAATCTTAACCAAGGATGTTAAGTTGACCTTTACATGCCACCCAAGCCCGTTTGGTAACCAGGACGACTATAAATAAGGCAATTAATATTTACACAGAGATCCTTGTGTACCCAGTTACTGGCATTGAGTAGTATCCATCACGGCTACAGGTACACCTGACACGGGATATCAGTTTCCTGTTATCAAAGAAGGAGGTGCCTTGGCAAGGGTAATAATAATCAAGATTCAGAAGAGCGATGAGGAAGCCTGGTGGTGTGGAATAGATAGACCCTTCTCCGATATCTATAGACAGGTGAATATCGTGGTACAGCCTCGCACCCACCCCACCCGAGATGCAGTGCAGAAGGTCCTCCAGGAAATAGTAGCTCCTGGATTCGAAAAGATGAAAGTCCAATGACCCGCACTGCAGATGGGCGGAAAGACCTTTTCCAAGCTGACAGAAATGGAAGAAAGAAATAAACTGAATGTGCAGCTAAAATGATCACAAATGAAAAAAACATACAGCACCATACTTCACTTTCCGTGGAAGTCTCCTGTTCAGGACTCAGTGGTCTCACTGCTGTAGCAATGGGGGATTTCCACTGTCAATATCCCTCATTTTTCATTTCTACTCTTAGAAAAGTGTTAAAATCGGAGGCTGTTCCGTGGCTTTCTCCGCCCCCCGGCCAGAGTGTGTAGAACTGGGCTCACAGTCTCCAAGTAAGGTCTGTGTTACTTAGGTCTGAGATCAGGTGACATTTGTTCACTCAAAACGTTATTAGCTTTTACAATTCTAAATAGTATTCATAATAGACCAGAAAAAAAGCAGTTTCACTCCAATTATAGGATTTCTATGATGCCATTGCCGTTTTCCAAAAATCAATGAATGGTGACAGCGGACAATGAGAGCCATTATCTCATTGGATGCGTTATTACTCCAACATTGTCCTGCAAGTCTGCAGTGTCTCCTGCGTCTCTTCATTATTCCCAAAAAAATTGAAAAGACGGACGGAGAATAATAGGAGAAGAGATAGACAAATCCTTGTCGAACAGAGTAAAAAGAACTCTGCGTTGAATTAGCAGGATAGAACATAGACTAATGGGTCCACATCAGGAGGTAGGGCTTGGTAGCACGAAATAATAACGGTCTGAGCTCAAACACAAGAAGCATGGTGAGCCGTTACTTTCGTGATGTTAGATAAACAATACGGCTTTAACAAGAAGTTTATACAATGAACTTTCAATGTACAGAACATTTGACAGCATTTGACACCATTAACGTCTGTATATTACCATATGATTTAACTGACGAAACCACAGACACGGTTCTTCAAATCAAGAAGGGCATTTAATGAAGTATTTGATCACAGTTATTCGGACCACCTTTCTGTAATAAAGCTGCTCGATGATAATTTATATCAACGTCCGCTTGTGCAGGAAAGAAGTTCACAGCTGGTGACTGTCCACTGAAAATGTATAGGAAGAGGCAATCTCTTCTTGCTTTGATTTCAAACTGATGCTTTCAGCTCTTTAACCTGACAGGATAAACAGTATGCGTTCATCCTCTCGGGGACGATTTACCGCCTGAATATACACAGAGGGAAACTCATACCAAGAGACCAGGGTAATTGTGGTGAATTTACCAGGAGTGGTGTGTGAATTGGTGTTAACAGTGGGCAGTAAGGGCTAAACCATTAGCACTGACATTGATCCTTGTACCAACAGCTCCTCACTCACTTTCAGCCTCATTCATCTCAGTCATCATTGACTTTCAGTTTATCCTACTTTCCCTTCGATACTTTACTTTTGTTCCCGACAACTTTCGGATGTCCACTTGGAAACTGCAGTTTTGTCAAACGAAATTCTGGAGAATGCACGTCACTCTTTGGGATAGGCTTCACTGCCCAACCATAATTACTCAAGAGATTGAGATGGTAAGTTACGTTACATCGCCCTCGAAGTGCTCAACACAGTGATACAGCCATGATGTCGATAGGGAGGGAGTTCCAAGAATTAGACGTAGCGACATTGAATGAACAGCGAGATAGTTTCAGCTTAGATAGGCGAGATCCTTAGAGGGGATTTGCAGTGACGATTTATTCGTGTATATGCTGCCATGGCTGCCAGAGGATGTGGTGGAGGCTCGTACAATTGGAACATTTAAGAGGCATTTGAAATTGTATATGAGTAGGAAGGGTTTGGAGGGATATGGGCCATATGCTGGCAAGAGGGACCAAATTGGGTTGGGATTTCCGGTCAGCATGGACAGGTTTGAACGAAGGGTCTGTTTCCCTGCAGTACATCTCTATGACTCTATGATTCCAGTTGTTTGCAATCAATCACTGGATTCCTTCTGGCAGAACCGGGTCTGTGCTCTATGTTGAAGCAGAAAATGGTTTTCATTCAGATTAGCCACAAGAAGAGAAATAAATCTTCATTTCCTGACTTGGAATTTTATCCAGGCCTGGGCGATTCAAACCCAGACTCTAAAGCAGGGACTCCACTGAAGTTGACAATAACCCTTTCGACCTAACCTGTACAAACTCTTGTGCCTATCGTTCTTTGTCCCCACATTTTGAAGCACCGGTCCTTGCCGTGGGTGGTGAAGGAGCTAACTACTGCCTCGCAGAAAAACCGTGGGGTCAGAGGCCCGATCTATCTGTCATGCAGCGGGGATTGCATTGCTCAGAACAGACGTGTTTGCTGTGTGGGGCTGAAATTGAGCTCGATCACACACAGATACGGTTTAACAGCTGCCAGCAGATGTGGAAACGGTTGGGACAGTTTCATTCACACTCTGGGAAAAAGACTGGATCCTAAATTCAGGGGAGCTAAGTGTCACAAATAGAAGGCTGAAAATTGGTTTGGGAACGATTTGAGTCATGACCGAATGGCGGGCAGACCAGACGGGCTGAAAGCTCTAACTGTCCTCCGATGCTTTCTGGTCTCTGACCGTCCAGTATCTTAGGAAATAGAAACAGAATTAATCGTGCATTTCGAAGTCTTCCTCTCATAATACGGCGAGGTGAGAGATGGAACAGTTCTGCGATTAAATTTTGAGACTGGAAGAATGTTTGGAGATGGAATAATAAAAGAGAAACTGAGTATAAAGTTGAGAGTCAGGAGATATTCAATGAAAAGTAGACGGAGATGGACGTGGAGTAATAAGTGTCACTGGTCTTGAAGACTTAACTCGGTTTTCCATTCCAAGATTCTACCAGACCTGCTGAGATTTTCCCGCAATTTCTTTTGTTGGTACTGAAACAGAAGGGAAAAGTCTGATCCTGGACCAATCAGCTATGTCTGCTCTGTGGACGCTTGAATTCCCTGTTCGAACAAATCACTTCTAACTCACACGGAAACCTCACTATCCTGCATCACCCCCATCCCCTGTTACTGACAATAAGCTGTTCATTACGTAAACACATGTGGGTACACAACAGCATCATTTACCGAGTGAACTGGGAAAATTTCAGGGAGAGTTCCATTCGGTTTCCATCTGGGCATTCTCATTCACTTAATTCTATTGCAGCACCATTTGACATGCAGCTGTCACTGTCATGTGGCCATTCGCATTCGACGTCTCTGGACATTTTGGTTGGGGCACGTTTGGAATGGAACCTCACGTTTTGGAAGGGACATCGTTTATAGCATATTCAGCTGAACTGATAACCTTGTCTCTTGCACCTGCAGTACAGTGGAGACAGTTTTCCCTCAGAAACCAAGAGATGATCAAAAACGGAGGAAAAAATGTGTAAACAAAACAAGCTTCAGCGAGCGATTTTGCTCTTGCAACATTAAAGGAGAGCGGCAAACCTATTAACAAACAACAGCGCCCTGCGTGGGTCTCGACCCCACACCATTGAGATTAAAGTTCTCAAGCTCTACCGACTGAGTGTACCAGGATAGGATTGGTGTTGGTTAATTTATCATTTCATACCGAGTTTCATTCAGCTGACACGACAATTTTCAAAAATCTCGTTCATTCCTCCCCATTGCAAATAACATTATCCAAGTCTTTCAATTCTCAGATTTATTCCTTCAGACCATGACAATCCATTTAGGCCTTGCCCCTGGATTTACGATTCTCTGTTAATATTTTCAAATTTTGAGCCTGATCCTTAGGTCGCCGAAGTGATTCCCAGACACTCTGGCAGACTGCAAATCAATCGGGAAAATACCTTGGGAAACCAAATCATTTCTGATTAGAGTGTAGGGAATCCCATCTGCTGAAGAGACAGAGTCCTCACAATCAACACTTTCTTTGTTCGACCTGCCTACAAAGTTTACCACTTCTAATATTCGAGAAAGGAATTCTGATTATAAAATGTTTTAAAAACAGGAACAATCTTCTGAAGCCATTTCCAGTTTGAATTAGAATGTTTTACCCTTTCACACGGTAACAGCCGTTCCTGAGGAAGGAGTTTCCATGAGCTGTGTCCCGGGGTTGGCAGGAAGCCGCTGATTGAAACTGCAGGGGCCCCTTTCTGTTGGCAGCTGGGGCTTGTAGAGAGTGGGGTCACATTTTGCTGCACGTGACCGTCTCACTCATTGTGGACTCAGGGTCAATCATGGATGAGTTCTCGTGGTTGTATTGTCAGCACATGGTCGCTCTCAATACTTGATGTAAAATATTTGATGCTCTGTGCTCTTTTTGGGCTAGGACAACCAACATTTCAGCCAAATGCTCTGACCATTTGAGACACAGCAACTGGCAGCAAAATTGTGCGTGTACACATCCAAACGCACAGTGATCGAGAGGATGTAGACAGCAGTAGTTCTCATTATTTTAAGAATCAGTTGCTCATGTTCCCGTGTTTATCGCAGAGAGGGTGAGAGACCCGAGGAGTAACAAACACACCCATAAAGCAATATCAGAACCTGCGTAGCTCTGTCATAAAAAGCTGCCTGCAGTTGTTCTATTGCAAAGTTGGGTTTCAAACCCACGACGCAATAGAGACTGGATCCTAAACGCAGCACATTAAACCTCTCTGGATTAATCGTGCTGGAAGAGCACAGCAGTTCAGGCAGCATCCGAGGAGCAGTAAACTCGACGTTTCAGGCAAAAGCCCTTCATCAGGAATACAGGTTTTCGCCCTAAACGTCGATTTTACTGCTCCTCGGATGCTGCCTGTACTGCTGCGCTCTTCAGCACCACTAATCCTGAATCTGGTCTCCAGCATCTGCATTCATTGCTTTTACCGACATTAAACCACTCGGCGACGCTCCCTGACGATAATTAAGCGCCAAACCTGTCAAGACTAATATTTCAGCATCGCTTCACTTCAGGCAATTTCCCCTGGCACTTTCTATATATTCCTTAGCATAATTAAAAAAAATATTTACAACGATTTGAAAGGTTTGCACGGTGTGGACATTACTGAGAAGCTGAATATTCTTCGACAGTTTTCCCCGGAGCTTCAGGCCTGAGGGATGTTCTTGGAAACGTTTACAAAATCATGAGGTAGACGAACAGAGAACATAGTCAATCTACATTTTTTCAGAAGTCACATGAATTTACAGTGAGATAGCATAGGTTTAATGTGAGAGCCGTACAATTTGAAAGGGACGTGAGCGACACTTGTTTTCAATACAGACATTTTTGTGCGTGTGGAATAAATTGCAACATTTAGTGGCAGAGTTTGGTGCACTCACAACACTTCAAAGGCATCTAAATGGGTATGCAGACAGGAATTGTTCGGAGAGATAAGGGACAAATATTGACAAATATGTTTAGATTAGTTACGGTCATCTGTTCAACAGGTGCAAGGTGGATAGGAAGGTTTGCTTCCTTGCTCGGTAATTCTGTGACACTCCAGTACCTGACAACAGTTTGAATAGACCACTTGCAAAAACGCATGCTGTTTGTTACTAAGTCAGCGTGTTTGAATTTTATTTTTTTCTTGAGGCATAATGTTTTGAAATGACACAGAGAGGAATGTTTTCCAGACATTTACAGACAATGACCATTCTCCTTGATACATTCCCAAGTTCTCCATCAAATAATTTCGTTGACTAAAAAAAAACCTCACAAATCGTGTTATCCCCTTAACTCTCCAGTGAATTCAAAAACTGACAGCTCTTAGCGTGGACCAGGTGCAAAACTCAAAAGGCAGAGTCATTATCAGACAGGCAAACTCATTACTTCTCTCTGTGGGGCAGTGCGAGACGTGTATGTCAAGAACTGCTCACACAAATAACACCGAAGCAATTCCAAACGGAGCTTCCCGACATTCTGGAGATTTAGTGCATTGCCAAGTAACAGAGAGTGCTCAAGTAACATTAAACAAATCAGAAAAATGTACCATGCAAAGTGAATATGACCAATTATATTCTCGATTAAATTAGGTCAACAATGCGCTGGTGCCTCCATCTGATCGAGCGAGCCAATCTCCAGCCTCCCTCACCAGGACAGTAATGAAGGAAATGAGAGAAATATAACAAAGTTTCACGTTGCGATTGCCCACCTTTTAGCCACAACAACAAAAAACGATGGAGCAGACTCAGTGCAGGATCTGGCTTCACAACAGCGGTGAAATAACGACGTCCACTCACTTTCAGGGAAAACTGTGAACAACTCACATTGTCCAGAATATGAATACACATCGCAGACTGTTTAGTTCCCATATTGTACTGCTGCCCCGACATTCATACGATAATGTACCTTTCAAAGAGAGCGTTTGTAGCTGTGGAATGACAGTGGCAGCTGTTTCCCCTCGCTCTTACTGCCGCCCTTGGTCGTGTAGGGGCTGCAATTCTCATATTACACGCGGTATTTGAGTGTGCAATTCTCTGTTGTGGAAAAGCGGAGTGTTTTGGAGCAGAAAGATGTGAAGTTCGGATGCTTCTGGAGTTCTTGTTGAAAAGTTCGGTGACGCTAGGAAGATGGTTTGCAGACTTTTGGTCCCTTTCTGAGTGACATTCTCAGCGCTGCAGAGGTTCCTGTGAAGCGCAGCTCTCATGTTTTGGTACGAATGCATTTGGTTTCATTCCTGCTGCTGCCGTTTGTTGGGATTGCAGATTGGGTCCAACGGATGGAATCCGTGGATGAGTGCCCTGCTTCCATGAATTGTCTGCCTGTCTTGTGCTTGCCCTGTCCTATTATTGTTGTGCTATTGTAGCCGAATGTGTGGCCCCTGCCGTTTGTACGTATTGCTACTAGGGACTGCTGGACTGACGCCCAAACAAATTCTTTGCCAAGATCCAATATCCACCCACCTTCATTCGCAAATGCATGGCATACAAAGTTTGCAACGTGGATTTGCTATGAGGTATTTTTTAAATCATGCTTCCCTGTGTTAAAAACAAATTCTGCAATATGATATCCAGATTCCTCCGAACACTCGGACATATAACAGCACAGAAACCGAGTGACTCACTCAGACAACAACTCACGAGAAAACAAGGCCCAATACCCGATCATGTGCAGTTCAAACGTGGTTGACGAGATTCCACGCATGGACTGCACGAATCACGACATAGGAGAAAGAGGCTGACAACTGGAGAGCTGCATTCATAATTTCATCTGGACTGTAAAAACGCCTTTGACAGCTGTTCCTTGCAGTTATGCACAGAATATTGAATGTCTCTGATTCCAGGGCTTGGAATTTGGATGATATGACAGTCTGCAGCACTGGTTACTTCCTTGTGTGAGGTAACTCCTGATGGAACACAAGTCACACTCTATTGGTCATTGAGAAATACATCCAAAATAGGAGCTTAGAGCAGCATTTCTGTTGTCCTTCTAGTGCTGTCCTTGACATGCCCTGTGGCACTGCACTTATTCTGTGTTTCCTGAGGGTTCGGCACATGGTTCCACGATCGTTTTATAGGCAGAAATCTGCATTTTCGCTTCAATAACGGGTGTGTGAAGAGTAGGTCCACCATTCTCCATTTCATTTTTCTCTTCTTATGCACAACTGCAATACAGTAAAAGATCAATTGATATTGAAAGATGATATACAGAGGCGTGTGAAATACCGAGGTTTTAATGACATTTATGCAATGGTTAGAGAATTACCTTGTCTCAGGAAATAAGGATGTAAAGTCTGTTTGGCTGGAGTTGAGGAACAGTGAGGAATGGACTCACAAGCATGTGTAGTTTACAAGCCCACTAGCAGTAACCACAAAGCGAAATAAATCGTACAAGGGGAAAAATGCGTGTGAGTGACAAAAATGGCAGTAGTCATGCGTGATCTTAATTTCCCATCTAAAACTCTCGGTTCTATTGTAAAAACATTTGGAGAACCAAAATCAAAAAAATCTCACATGTCCCATAAAACATCACGAGGGATATCTTGGTAATTGATTACTCTACTAGTGACTTAATTTTCCTATTTTCTTGCAAACCATCTCTTTAATTGTGAGCATCAGAAAAGGCTTTGTTTTGCCATCAAGAAATAAATATGTGATTAACCTTTGTTCGTTTCATGTATAAGAACACTGAGACTCCTCTGCACCGCACTTCTTTGGCGTTTCGATCGATTTTAACACTAGTGTGTCTTTTGATTCTTCCCAACAAAGTATATGACCTCGCATTCCCTACATGAAACTGCATCTGCCAAGAATACTCCAATTGTTGGAGGGAATCCTGAGGAACAGAATGTACATGTATTTGGAAAGGCAAGGACTGATTCGGGATTATTAACATGGCTTTGTGCGTGGGAAATCATGTCTCTCAAACTTGATTTAGTTTTTTGAAGAAGTAACAAAGAAGATTGATGAGGGCAGAGTAGTAAATGTGATCCATACGGTCTTCAGTAAGGCGTTCAATAATGTTCCCCATGGGAGACTGATTGGCAAGGTTAGATCTCATGTGACAGCAGTGGACCTAACACCAACCCTTGTGTTACGGCGCCAGGACCTAAACACCAAGAAGAACATGTTCCATCAACGACGACACTGTTTTCTATTGGCAAGCCAATGACTGATCAAAGCTGGAAACTCTCCCATAATTCCATTCCTCCGCATTTTGTATAACAGCCTATTGTGGGGAAACTTATCGAACAACTTGCTGAAACCCATATACACCACATCAATCGGGTTACTGTCATCTACCTGTTTGGTCACTCTGTCAAAAAAGTCAACGAGATTCATTAGGCAAGGCCTAACCATCACAAAACTGTGCTGACTGTCCCTGATCAGATTATTCTTTGCGAGATGGTCATAAATCCTATCTATAATAACCTTTTCCAACACGTTACCAACAACTGCAGTGAATTCACTGGTCTGCAATTACCAGGGTTGTCTCTACGAAACTTTTTGCACAAGAGAACAACATATGCTATGCTCCATTCCACGGGCTCTATTCCTGTAGACAACGATGATTTGACGATCAATTCCAAAGGCTCATCAATCTCTTCCCTTGCTTCCCAGAAGGTTCCTAGGACAGATCCCATCCGGCCCAGGGGACTTGTCTGTATTCACAATCTTCAGTATTTCTATTACCTAATCCTTGTGAACCTCAATCTCTACTACACGAGACGCAAGTATCTCTGTATCTTCCTCGCCAACGTTTTCATTTTCTATAGCCAACACTGTCGAAAAATATTAATTTATTGCTTCCCCTATCTCCTCTGACTCCACACAAAACTTCCCACTATTATCCTTGATTGTCCCAAATTTAACTCTCGTCATTCTTAGAGATAATGCTTTAAATACAGAACATTTCTGATGAAGAACTCGAGTTTCCCAAGTCTAATCAAATTCCCGGTCTGGTTTGCAAGATTAGCTTTCTGAACTTCGAGTAGAAATTGTTCCAGCGGGAATGCATTCATAACGTACATCAGCAGGACACGAACCTACGTGGGGAAACCCCAAAGGACTTCTAATCATTCAGCTTAAACACGCGGCCATGACTACAGACAAAGCTGCAACGTTGAGCAGTGACCAAATCAGCCGATATCTCATTGAAAGCTGCCGCTGACTTGAGTTACATGTTTCCATCTCCATTCATACCTTTGCTGTCATTTGTAAGGTGCGAGACACCAATGTAAAAGAAGAAAAGCACAAAGTTAGGACAAGATATTTGCAGCAAAATTGATTCAACATTATTTATTGAAAGGAAAATCACACTTGGCAATTTGCTAGACCTCTTTGCGAACATGACCAGCAGAGGTAATCAAGGGAGCTATTGATCTGAGTATTTTTGGACATGAAACAAACAAAGGTTAGTGACATATTCATTTCTTTTTTGAGCGAACGAAATGGTCTTTCCTGATGGTTACAATGAAAGAGATGGTTCCCAATAAAAGACAGAGATTAAGTCGCTTGTAGATATACTTCAATGTGATATGATTCACTTTCAGCCCCTAATTACCCCAGAGATGGAGGGGGTGAGTTAGTTTTCTTCACTCTTCAACTCGACAGCATGGAGGTACAGACATGAAACCGCTAGAGATGGAGTTCTTGAATTGGGAACCAGCGACACTGAAGGAACTAGGCAAAAGTGAGGACTGCAGATGCTGGAAAGCTGATTTTAGATCAGAAAATGCTGGAAAAGCACAGCAGCATCCGAGGAGCAGGAAAGTTGATGTTTCTGTTGCCAGTCTTTCTGCGTTCCGCAAACAATTTCCTTTTTCTGCTCAGATTTCCAGCAAATGCAGCTATTCGTATTATGTTAACATTCATACTGTTTTGGACAAAACCAATGACCTGCTAGCATCGGAAAATCGGCAGAAGTACTGGTCCACCGATATGTTAGCTGAACAATACCACCATTCCATGATCGGGAATACGATCCGGGCCACGGTTCTGAGAGTATCGAATCCTCACAAGTAAATAACAAGACAAGGCGATAGATACTATCATATTTGGTGTAAATAAAACACCCTTTATGAACATTTTCCTTGCAGATTATTTTCAACTTGTCTTCGTAGATTTACAAAGTGGGAAAAGGCCATTCCACCTGTGTTAATCGCGGCTTATCAGAGAGCCAATCATTCCAGTCACAGTTTCCAACTTTGGCCCAAAGTCTCGTGTGTTCTAATGTTGGCAGAGCAAACGTCAATGACTTTATCCTGTGTTCTTAAATGGCACAATAATGGGGCCGATGCATGACACTTGCACAACGACTTGTAACTCTTTTGAGGAACTCATGCTCATTTTCACCCACAAAGGGAGACACAGAGAAAGATACACGCAAAGTGACAGAGGTCTCCGTTGTGGTGAGCTGGAATTTGAAATGGATATTAGGACAAATGCAAGTTTCAAATGTGGAAGCACAGAAGCGACGTCCCGGCAGGACTTCACCGGGGCACGGTTAAAGACAGACATTCCCCTCGAGCCAGGTAGGACTCGAACCTACAATCTTTTGATCCGAAGTCAGACGCGTTATCCATTACGCCACTGGCCCAAGACACACGCCCGCCGCTGGCAGAATGTCGATATGTAATGCCATTGACTTTCACGGAATCAGAATTAAAAAGGTGAACAAGCAGCGAAGAAAATCACCAACACTGCTTCACTTCGAAGTTTCCAATTTGTGAAGCAGTGCCTTTCACTGGCAAAGGAGAAACATTTGTCCTCAGCAGCCTGCTTCAGGGTCGCCTCCTTCTCTGCTGGAAGTTTCCATCGTTTTATTCGCAGTCCCGACGCGATTTCATGATCCACTCCAGTGAAAACGTGTCATGGTGTCGTCTAAGCAATACCCTGCCGAAACTCAGCGAGAGACATCTGGTCATTTCGAGCTCAGGATGTGGAATTAGACGAGCTGCGTGACACCTTTTATTGGCGCCGCCACTTCACTGCAAATTAGCGGCTCAAAACGAGCCGTTGTTAGCATCAGCATGATTTGTACCTTCCTGTAGTGCATTCATAACGTAGTCAGCAGGATTCGAACCTACGTGGGGAAACCCCAATGGATTTCTAATCCATCGCCTTAACCACTCGGCCATGACTACAGGTAGCACCACCCCCTGAGCATTGACCAAATCAGCCGTGATCTCATTGAAAGCTGCCGCTGACTTGAGTTAAATGTTTCCATCTCCATTCATACCTTTGCTGTCATTTGTAAGGTGCGAGACACCAATGTAAAAGAAGAAAAGCACAAAGTTAGGACAAGATATTTGCAGCAAAATTGATTCAACATTATTTATTGAAAGGAAAATCACACTTGGCAATTTGCTAGACCTCTTTGCGAACATGACCAGCAGAGGTCATCAAGGGAGCTATTGATCTGAGTATTCTTGGACATGAAACAAACAAAGGTTAGTGACATATTCATTTCTTTTTTTAGCGAACGGAATGGTCTTTCCTGATGGTTACAATGAAAGAGATGGTTCCCAATAAAAGACAGAGATTAAGTCGCTTGGAGATATACTTCAATGTGATACGATTCACCTTCAGCCCCTCATTACCCCAGAGATGGAGGGGGTGAGTTACTTTTCTTCGACAGCATGGATGTACAGACATGAAACCGCTAGAGATGGAGTTCTTGAATTGGGAACCAGCGACACTGAAGGAACTAGGCAAAAGTGAGGACTGCAGATGCTGGAAAGCTGATTTTAGATCAGAAAATGCTGGAAAAGCACAGAAGCATCCGAGGAGCAGGAAAGTCGATGTTTCTGTTGCCAGTCTTGCTGCGTTCCGCAAACAATTTTCGTTTTTGGCTCAGATTTCCAGCAACTGCAGCTATTCGTATTATGTTAACATTCAAAATGTTTTGGACAAAACCAATGACCTGCTAGCATCGGAAAATCGGCAGAAGTACTGTTACACCGACATGTTAGCTGAACAATACCACCTTCAGTTTTAAGATAGCTAAGAACATGCATAAGTCAGGACCTTTTGAGAAGCTATGGAATTGGAGTAAGGCAAGTTATGTCAGTATCAGGCAGGAGCTAGGGAGTGTTATTTGGGAGGAGTAGCTATCAGGCAAATCCACATTTTGTTTCTGGCAACTGTTTATTAAATCCTGATTGCAATATCATCTGGCGAACGTCCTCTCGACTGTTCGAGTTTCAATCTATTTTATTTGAACAGATATTTCGAAGTCGCTGTATACCAGAGAACAGAAAGAGATAATGGATGATTGTGACCTGTGTCCTTCACAGAATCAGATTGTCTCCACAGGCACCTAATATTTTTATTGTGGTTCAGAGTACCACAGAATTAATAGAGCGCAGACGGAAGCCATTCAGTCCTTCGTACATTCACGAACTCTCCAACTATGCAATCAGAAAGCAGAGAGGGTTATTGGAGAGAGAGAGAGAGAGAGAGAGAGAGAGAGAGAGAGAGAGAGAGAGAGAGAGAATGAAATAGAAAGAAAGAATGTGAAGGGAGATGAACAGAGAGGAGAGAAAACGGAGTGACAGAGTGAGTGAGAAATGAAGGGGTGTGAAATGGGGATGAAATTAGGTAGATCAGGAGACAGCATGAGCAGACATAGACAGAACATCGAAGTTTTATTTTAACATTTCCCCTGAACCAAAAGGTCTTTGTTTGGGAGCCATACCCTGTGAGCACCATGGTGATACTGGTTGTGATCCCAGATCATTTATCTTCTATAATATCACAGAGTTGAGTGGCTGACAGCTAAACAGAATCCAATAGACCAATTGACTGGCTCCAGAGAGAAGGTGGACTGTGCCAATGCTAGCAGGAACTGATAACCCCCTGAGACACTGTGCGAGAGAATGAGCGAGAGAATCTCAGTGAGGGGGATCACTGTCAGAGGGGAAATCAGCATCTCAGCTGTGGGTCAAGTAATGACTGAAAAGGTTTGCACCACACTTCCATAGTTTAGTAATCCACATTTCACTTCATACAGCTCGGTATCATGAGGGTTTTTGAACAATCTTATCTCTTTGTACATTTCATATTTTGGTTTGTCAAGAAAATCATTTAGACCCTGTATTTTGTGTTGAATAAACGCATATCATTTCTGGGGAAGACAGTACCTGTTCTGATGGGACAGCCTGTATCGGATCCATGTTGGGACCAGAGTCCGAATGAATCACTTAACTAGGGCGATAGACAGAGATGTAAATGGAATAGGAGTGGGGGAACGGGAATCAGTTATAGGGGTAATTAGAAACCTGAATTAAAAGAGGAGGTAAGAGTGCAGAATTCAGGATTGATTATTAAAATCTCCATCACAGACATAAATAGCATAGAGTATCTAGAAATGATTAACAAACAAACTTCAAGCACACTGGAATATGAATGACAATGAGAAGAGAGATGGTTAATACAGGACTGACAGCATTATATCTGAATGCATGCAGTATGAGGAATAGGGTAAATGAATTCGTGACCCAGAACGAAATTGGCAGGTATGGCGTGATGGGCATCACGGAGATATAGCTGCAAGGGGATCAGGTTTGGGAGCTAAATATTCCAGGATATGCACCCTATCCAAAAGATACGCTGGTGGGCTGATGAGGTGGGGTTGCCTTATCGGTAAGAAATGAAATTAAATCAATAGCAAGAAATAACATTGGGTCAGATTGTGTAGCATCTGCATATGTAAAATTGAGGAAGCACAATGGAAAAGCAACGACAGTTGGTGTCTTATACAGGTCTCCAAACAGTAGTGAGGAGCTGGGCCATCAGATATGTAAGGAGATAGAAAAGATGTGTAGGAAAAGCACGGTTACAGTGATCATGGGCGATGTCAATATTCAGGGGGGAATGGGAAAATCAGATTGGTAGTGGATTGTAAGAAAAGAAATTCATGAAATGTCGACAAGATTTTTTTTGAGTAGCTTGTGGTGCAATCCACGAGGGAACAGGCAATCCTGGATTTAGTGTTGTGCAAAGAGGCAGACTAGATAAGGGATCTTAAATTGACGCAAGCCGTCGGAAGCAGCGATGATAGCATGGTTGAATTTATACTACAATTTCAGAGGCAGAAGATAGAATCAGAGGCAACAGTACTTCAGCTGAATAAAGGCAACTGCAGAGGCATAAGGGAGAAGTTGGGTAGAGTTGACTGGGAGAGTAGCCTTGCAGAAAAGACAGTAGAACAGCAATGGCAGGAGGCTCTAAGAGTAATTTAGGAGACACAGCAGAGATACATTGCAAGGACAAAGAGGCATGGTACAGGAAGGATGAGGCAACCATGGCTGACGCGGGAAGTTAGGGATAGCATCAAAGCAAAGGAGAGAAGTATATAATGTGGTGAAGGGCAGTGTGAAACCAAAGTCTTGGGAAGCTTATAAAGACCAACAGAGGGCAACAAAAATGTTTCAGGAGGGAGAAAAATAAATAATGAGGTAAGCTAGCCACTTAGATATATAAAGTGCAAAAGAGAGGCAAAAGTAGATATTGGAAATGATGCCAGAGAGGTCGTGGTGGGGAACAAAGGATTGGCTGAGGAACTTTGCGTCAGTCTTCACAGTGGAAGACAGGATTACTTTCCCAAAAAAATCAACAGAGTGAGGGGAAGAACAGAGTATGGTGGTCATCACCAAAGAGAACGGGTTAGAAAACTGAACAGCCAGAATGCAGATAAATAATCTGGACCAGATGGACTACACCCAAGCCTTGTAAGGGAGATAGCTGAAGGTGTAGTGCAAGCGTTAGTTGTGATCTTTCAGGAATGACTAGAATCAGGAAAGGGCAAAGTGGACTGGAAAAACTCTAACGTGACACCCCGTTTAACAAGGGATTAAGGCAGAAGACAGAAAATTACAGACTGATTAACCTAACCTCAGTTGTGAGTAAGATTCTGAAATCCATCATGAAGGATGGGATTTCTGAATACTTGGATGTCGATGGTAAAATAGGGCAGAGTTAGCCTGGTTTCATCAAGGGGCAGTCATGCCTGACAAACATACTAGAATGTTTTGAGGAAGTACTGAGCAGATTCGGAGAGCCAATGGATATTATTACCTACACCTCAAGACGTCCTTTGACAAATTGCTGCACTGGAGGTTATAGAGAAAGGGGACCCATTGTGTCAGAGGCAACGTGCTGGCATCGATTGAAGCCAACAGAGAGTAAGCATAAAATCTGCCATCTCACGATGGCAGTCAGTGACAAGCATTGCCACAAGGCTCAGTGTTGGGAGCACCAAATTTCACCTTATACAGCTAACGATCTAGATGAAGGAACAGACGGCACTTTGGCTAATTTTTAGTATTAGAATCACCATAGTGTGGAAACAGGCCTTCTGGCAAAATAAGTCCTACACCAACCCTCCGAAGAGTAATCCAAGCAGACCCATTTTCTGCTGACTAAGAACGTAATATCTGGGCAATTTAACATACCCATTTCATCTAATCTGCACATGTTTGGACTGCAGCAGGAAACCAGAACACCCGCAGGGAACCCACGCAGATATGGGGAGAATACACAAACTCCAAACCAGCATTGACCCGAAGTGGGAATCGAGCCCGTGTCCCTGAGACTGTACTAACCACTAAGCCACCATGCCACCGACAGCTTGATGTTCAGACAGTACAAAGATATGAAGAGGGTCAGATAGCATTGAAGAGGTAGTGAGCTTGTGGAAAGTTGCTCCACCGATTCTCCTCAGCTTCCCAAACCTCTGTACTTGAACCCCACCCTTCCTACCACAACAAGGATAGACTGCCATGATCCTTAACTTCCACCCCACCAACCTCCAGATAGAATCATCATCCTCAACTATTTCTGCCACCTCCAGTCAGACCCCACCACCAGAGATATATTTCTCTCCCCACCCCTATCAGCATTCCGCGGAGACCATTCCCTCCACAACTCCCTCATTAGGTCCACCCCCCAACCCCCCAACCAAGCCATCATCCACTCCCAACACCTTCCCTTGCCATCCCAAGTTGTGCAAAATGCGCGCCCACACCTTCCCTCTCAACTCCATCAAAGGCCCTAAAGGATCCTTCCACACCCCGTAGACATTGTACTTTTTCCATTGTTCCCTGTCTCCTTTACATTGAGGAGACAGGATGTCAAATTTTGGAACGTTTCAGGGAGCATCACTGGGACACACACACACACACACACACACACACACACACACACACACACACAAACACACACACACACACAATGACCTTGCCACCCTATGGCCGAAAACTTAAACTCTCCCTCCCAATCCGCCAAAGATATGCCAGTCTTGGGTCTGCTCCACTGCCAAACCCAAATCACCCAACACCTGGAGGAACAACATCTCATCTTCCACCCTGGGACTGTGCAACAACACGGTATCAATGTCAATTTCACCAATTTCCTCATCTCACCTTCCGCACCTTATCTCACATCGAACACTCCAACTTCGCACTGTCACTTTGAATTGTCCAATCTCTCCATCTTCCCTGTCCTTCACGATCACGATCCACCTTCGTCGAACTATCGCATTCCACGCTACCATCCCCCCAGCCTCAGCCTCTCCTATTTATCTTTCAGCACCGTTTCGCCCACCCTCCTCAATCCTGACAAAGAGCTTATGCCTGAAACGTCGCACCTCCTGCTCCTCGGATGTTGCCTGACCGGCTGTGCTTTTCTAGCACCACACTTTTGGGCTGTGATCTCTTGCATCTGCAGTCCTCACCTTCGCCTGCAGAAGGATGTGGGCAGTTTGGGAGATTGGATAAAGAACTGGTCAATAGAGTACAGTGTGCGAAAGTGTGTGGTCGTGCTCTTTGCCAGAAAGATAAGAGGCATGGACTATTTTCAATATTAAGAGTAAAATCAGAAGTCTGAAGTGCAGAGACTTGGGAGTTCTAGTCCAGGAGTCTCTCAAGGTCGACTTGCAGGTTGTCACTCGTAAGGGAAGCAAATACAATGAAGCTATTCATTTCAAAGGGTTTGAATATAAAAGCAGGGATATACTTCTGAGGCTCTATAAGGCTCTGGTCAGACTACGTTTGGAGCATTGTGTGCAGTTTTGGGCCCCGTATCTCAGGAAGGATGTACTGACACTGGAGGATGTTCAGAGAAGATTCATAGGAATGGTTTTCGAATGAAAAGCTTAACATATGTGTAACATTTAAGGACTCGGGGTCAGTATATGATGGAGTTTAGAATTATCTGGGGAAACTAATTGCAACTTACCAAATACTGAATGACGTGGACAGACAGGATGTTGGAAAGATGTTTCTATTGATAGGAGAGACTAGGACTCTAGATCCCAGCATAAAGGGAAGACTTTTTAGAACAGAGATAAGGAGAAGCTTCTTCAGCCAGAGAGTCGGGGATCTATGGAATTCACGGCCACAGAAGCTGGAGTGACCAGGTCATTATGTATATTCAAGACTGAGCTCGATAGGTTCTTGATTGTCAAGGAGACCAAGGGTTATGGGGAGAAAGCGGGAGAGTGATGTTGAGAAGCTTAACAGAAATAATCAAATGGCGGAGCAGTCTCAATGGGCGGAAAGGCCACATTTCTACTCCTATGTCTTCTGGTCTTCTGGTTAATGTTGGCTGTCCTCATCCCTTACTATAGCTGCATCATGATTCTGACCTAATGATTTTTAAAGAGGCACGTTCCAATACTGATGACTGGCAATATCATTATCTCTCCCCCCAGTCGCAGCAATCATTTCCTCCAATTCTCTCTGATTTCTGTCTCCTCCCCAATGTCATAATCACACAGTAATTGAAGTCTAATAAATTATACTTGATCAGAGTTCATTGACATCAATAACATCAACAGCATGACCCTTACTTTCCCCTTCTCATCCTCAAATAACAATCTGAATTGCATTTGTCATGTACAATTCTCTATTAACATATCTACGCAGTTTGCCTGTTATAATCCATGTTATATTAAGCACATTTTCCCATCCGATTTTGGGCTATAAAAGTTAATTCATCAATATAATCACTGATCAATAATTTCAGGCTATCATTTCCATTGATAAATGGAGAAACTCGTTTATGTTCCAACAATTCTCTGTCATTGCTCTCATATCCAAGGCAGATTGAATGATTGCACACAAACAATCTGCCATCTCCAACATCCCTTCCCACAGTCACTCCAACATATCCCATGCGGACTGTGAAAATTTTAAACGTTATTATGAATTTTAATAAAATTAATATTGAATTGAAAGGGTTTAACTGGAGCTAATTGTTTACCGACTGTGATTCTTGTCAATCTCTGTGGATTCTAATTATCCCAGTGGAGGGTTCCATCGTCAAACGATAAATGGGCTCTGTCAATGTATTATCCCATAGTGTGAGAGGGAGTATCACCGACAGCACTAACAGGGATCAGCAGCTCCAAAGGGAAGGGAGGAGAGATCAGAATCTGAGAACATTACACTCGAATGTTCCAACAATGGATCAGAATCTGTGAACATTAGTCTGGAATGTTCCCACAATGAACAGGAGTTTATCCTTGGGTCTTTACTTTCTTTCTCAGCCTTGGATATCATTAGCATGGCGGATCCAGGAAATCCTTTGGATTATTCAAGGTGGTTACTAACCCATCCTCACTATAGTTGGTGTTCTTAGTAAGTCATTCTCTTTGACTGTTAAACTGGGTCGAACTGAATTTCTGCTCATGATATGTAAATATTAGGAAATGGCAATCAATGTCTTCAGTTCCAATCAAACATTCCTTTCCTTATAAAATATATAAAGCAAATTACTATTTACAAATTACTCACTGATATGCGAGAAGGAACTCAAACTCCATAATCCTTTCTGTCCTGCACAAATTTACATTTCCATATCCTCCCTACCCACCAATCCTGTCCAATACCACCATTATGATATCCCAGTCGTCTCCTCAGTCTCAGTGCAATTCCTGAATGAACCATCGTTTGTGTTTTTGTTAAATCCGATACAGCTGTTTCTTGAAATCTCTTCAAACCACATGTCCACTACAAAATAATTGCATTTGAGATGTTTAACTTGTTCTCTGAACAGAATCTGTCAGATGTAAGACAGTGTATAGAACTCAAGTCAATGACGCTTAACCTACTGCCATCGAATAATAATCCATTGACATCTCATGAAAGAAATTGATATAATTAAAATGAAACCATTATCATTTGTGAGAAAAAGCCCATCTGCTTGCCTCATGTCCTTATGAGAAGACAATGGGTCATCCTTGCCTGGACAGGTCTCCATGTGACTGCAATCCCACAATAATGTAGTTTACTCTTTACTGTCCTGTGGAACAGCTGAACCAGCCACCCAGTTTTAGATCGGTATAACATGCTGGTCTGACCAGGGCTGCACACATCCCGTGAGGGAAGAACAAAAGGAAAGATAGCTCCTCCCTCTGCCTGTTTACCATATTCCAACAGCTCATTTCCATTGGGGGAGGTGACCATTCCTTGTTTTAGGTGTATTCTATATCTTTGAAGTTCTTCACAAGAGTGATGTTCCTCTCCATCTCCGGTGTTGGCTTTATTGATGTTGATGTACAGACGTAAGGAACTTGTAAATTTCACGTCAGTCTCAGGGCATAGAAAAGGAATGGCTTTTTCACACCACAGGAAAGAAACAGAGACGGCAAAGTGAGGGAAGGGAATTATCATGATCATCCCTGAGAGTGTTGTTGAGGCAGTATTTAGGGTATTGTGGGCAGATTTTCTCTCCTTTATAGGGAATGATCTCCTCGTCACAGAGAGAGTGTGAAAGAGTGTCAACAGACTAATCACTGGGATCATGGTACCATGAGGAGTGAGTGAAGATTAATCTGTAGCTCTGTGACAGAATAAGAGGTAATTGCATTGAAACTTGAGGGGAATGGACAATCACTCATTATGTTCGAAACAGACACTAAGAACGTGATAAATTCCATTGTTTGTTTTTTTTTACACGGGTTATAATTCTCGATAGTTTAAGTGCCTCTGAGAACGTTTATCCTACTTCAACCCCACTCTCCATGTCGATTGACAGAGACAGGTTCAGGGTTTGCATACAGTCTCCGACATTTATATATAGTGCATTCGGTATGTGTGATTCTGCACAGAACGTCATGTTATCCACAATCCCGACAGCAGCCAAAATACCTTCACTCTAAAACAGTTAACTATTCCCAACAGCTTCTGTCCTGGATGGAGAACATGGGTCTGTCTTCTCGGAGGGGGAAGATGTCTCCTTGAGACTTCGCACAAAATATTTGGCTTCTCTCCTCACTGCCAGGAAACTATGTTAAAATGGCACACGTTCCACATGCAATGGGGCTACGAGGAACATCATGGAGCCGTTTCTGAGTGCAGTCTCTGCTCCTTTTGTTTGTCACGTTGGAGCATCAATGACATCCTCCTTTTTCTGCATAAGCCCTTGAGGGGATGAATGTTCTCGTCCAGGTCGCATGGAACACGCTCAAGGGTCTGATTGGACTTTTCACGTTCCTGTTTCGCAGTTAGATGCACTGACGAGACTGCTTCTTTTCTTGTGGAACAGGCAGAAGGGTTGAATGGTTTGTCCCTCTTCTTGTTCATTCAATTCGATGGCCTGAATTAGTTCCTCATATCCGGGTGCAACCACATTGAGATGCTGAATGAGCTCCTATTTTAACTGTGGAAATGTGCAGTATCTGGCCGTGCTGTATCATGAATGTTACCGACACTTTAACAGCACAAGCCTGAATGTTGTCTGGGTCTTGCTGCATATGGACGCAGACAGGTTCAGGAGCTGACAGTGTACAAAATGTTCTGAATATTGTCTGATCTTCAGTGACCATCACAACTTCTGATCTTATGGTGGTGGAAAGGATTGATGCAGCAGTTGGAGCTGTTTGTGTTAAGGAAGTTCCCCTGAGGATGTCTTGAAGTGATGTCCTGGGACTGAAAGGATTGATGTCCACAAATCACGCATATCTTCTCTTGTGCTATGGATGACCCCAACCAGATAAGATATTGTGGCTGATGCCCACTAAATGTAATTTAGTCAGCGTTCCTTGATACCATACTGAGTCAACTCCGGCCTTCATATCGGGATCTGTCACTCTTAGCTGGGCTCCTGTGTTCACCTCTCTTGAACTCATCAATAGGTTATTGTGTCTGTGTGGGGAGTGTTTTCTTCTCACAGAGGGCAACGCATGTCAGGAACTATCTGGATGAGAGAGTTCGGGGATCTAGATCACTGAAAGTAGTTACAGTGGAGGTAGATTGGTTTTTGCCCACTATCATTTTGTTGAAGGGTGTGAAGAATTGGGAATTGAATGGAATTGCTACCAACAGTGGATCAGCCGTCATGGTATACAATGGCACAGCAGGATTGACTGGCCAAATTACCTTATCCTGTTCCTTATGTTCAGATATCTTGTATCTGGAAAGTTAATGGTTGTAATTTTCCTGAATGTTGCAGTCGGAGAGTGCAAATTATTTTGTGTATCATCTCTGAGTGATGTCTGTGGGCTGTATTCAATCTGGGCTGTAATCTGGGTCCACGACATGACCAACAAATGAACAGCAGGTTGCAGAGCGGAAACACTCTGTAAAGAGACCAGAGGCGTCTTTCAAACCCAGCTTGTATTACCAATAGCATTTTCCAACCCACACCATACTGTGTGTGTCAGTCTGGAGGAACTGAATGATACCCTATGTTCCTGTGAACCAGGTATTTTGTGCAAGTGGCCTTCATCTGTTCCTGTGCGGGGCTGAATAGAACATTGGAATATTTGAGTGAGGAGCAGGAGTGGGTCATTAACCACTTTGCCACTGCTATACCAGGTACTGAGTTCGTAGCTGATCTGGTTGTTGTCTTAGCAGCACTTTTCTGGATGCACCATTTTCATTCATTTCTCTGTTCAATACAAACACCTAGACATCACATACTTCTGGGAAAGGGAATTCCCACTTTTACAGCTCTTTCAGAATTTCTCATTCGTGTTCCAACCAATGTTACAGGGTCACTGATTCCTTTTGCAGTCACACTCCTCCACTGGTTACAAGAAATTTCAAAGTTTAGTGATAAGGCCAATGATATAAGTGTCAGCCTGGCTCACCTTCGAGAGAAATGTGACAAACACACAAACATGCCGCTGCATGCACACATGAACACACACATTTTAAGACAAAATAAAAAAAATGAAAGCTTTCCAGGGTTCTTTAACAGCTGAACTCTTAACAAATGGAAAGATGACAGAAAGTCCCAAATGTAATTCGTTCCTCTGAAGTTCTTCCGCTCACACAAGCTGCTTGTAATGGGCTATCTCCCCGGAACAGTTGGATTTGGTTCAATGCACTTTACGTCAGATAGTGGAAACATGCCAAAGAATCTTTCATCAGGAAACCTACACGATTGGTAAAGATGACGCAGGATTTTTGTTTCTCTTGTCAGGTGGAAGAAAATGAGAGAGGGGGGTACGAGGCTGCTGCTTCTGTGGCAGGTAACATTTTTATCCCTCCCTGTGTTAAACTATGCAATAATGCCAACTGAACACCAAAAAGGACCACGTGTGATTTCCTTGAAATTTCTCTGCAATGGATGATAAGATCCTATATACAAATGCATCATTACTGCTGTTGTACACAGTGCCTTTTCTGAGCAAAAAAAAAACAAAATCCCAGCTGCATAATTTCATGGCATGTTTACATGTGTCTGCATAATTTTAAGGAATCGGTTGATGTCTTCATTATATCTGCGTTAAAATCAATGTTACGACAGAGTGTGAAGCCCTTCTGCTAATTTAAACCAGACACAGAAAAAAATCACCTCGCCCCATAATCTGTAAAAGTGTGAGTGACAAAGAATGACAAATCCCACTATCTATCGAAAGCAATAATAGTTTATTCTTTAACTCCAAGAAAAAAAAGAGAACATTGAACAACAACTTTCTACACTGTACTCATCCTGGCCTGATCGGTTTATCTACTTCCCACTCTACAGCAATGTACTGATCCAATAAAACCACCCGATTAAGATTTACAAAAAAAAATTGAACTTCAAAACCCCCAGCGAGTTATGTCGATTTTCCTGTGAATCTTCATCTGTAGGTTTTCCCGGGTCTTTTCTTCGGTCTTCAACTGCACAGATTTCATAGAAACAGGTACATTTCAAAGAGCGATTCTGCAGGCAGTCTGCATTTATTAGTGCTTTTTGCCGCCCTGGCTAACTGTTCAAAATGCCCGATTTTATACCACAAAACAACAGAATATCACATTGGTTTTATAGCATTAAAATTCAAATTCGTTTGAATTTTGGTTTCTAGGGGCGTACGTTAAACTGATCGTCCTAAATCGAATTTGTTGTATATCATAGCACTCAGCTCAACTGCTTCTTTCAGACAAACGTTACGTTTAAAATAAAATTCAGCACGCTCTGTGTTTGTTGAGTCCTTGCCAACTTTTACTCTCTTTAAAAGGTGCAGTACACGCCTAAGCATTTTTATCAATCAACACATTTTAATCTTAACACTTATTCTGTAGTTTCAAACACCCTAACAAGATAAAATATGTATCCAGCTAATTTTTTCACAAAATCGTGTATGGTTCAAAAAGATTTCGCATCCAATACCTAAACTGGTAATGCTTCTTATCAAAAGGCCTCCCAGGAACGTGTGTACAGGGAGAAGGAGAGGAATGTTTCGGGCACATTCCTGATGAAGGGCTTTTGCCCGAAACATTGACTTTCCTGCTCCTCGGATGCTGCCTGTCCTGCTGTGCTTTTCCATGGCAACATTTATCGAATCTGACCTCCAGCATCTGCAGTATCGCTGTCCAGATGCAGTAAAACATTGCTATGATTAAACCCGATACCCTTTCCCAGAAACAACATCATTTCATACCACTTGCTACATCTGCAGACTAACTTCATGGATCGGAGCAGAAGTTGGCCATTCGGCTGCACCATTCAGAATGGTCAGGGCTGATCTGAATGTTCTGACCATCTTCTGGTGTGTTCCCAACAAACATTGACCCACCTGTCCAGGAAAGATCATTCGAGGTCAGCCTTGAATAGCTTAAAAAACCGCGTCTTTACTGCTCCCTGAGGAAAAGGGCACCACAGATAGCATAACACGAAAGGGAAAGGAGCGTCCTTATTTCATTGTAGGACCCATTATTTTAAAACTGTTTTAAACTAACATCAAATTGCCACCTTTTTTGAAACATGAAGACAGAATAATTAGGAATAGACATAGACTATACAGCCCTCTAAACCTGTCCAACATTACCACTGACTCTTTCCAATCAAATATGTATTAAACTCATTCTCCGCTCCTGTCCCAGGAAGAGAATACCAGATAGCATAACACCACACGAGCATTAAAAAGAGGAGCAGAATTAGGCAATTCGGCCCATCGAAGCTGAATGTCATTTAATATTGGCTTAGAGGTTTCTGAACATCATTCTAGTGACTTCTCTCGGTAACCCTTGGTACCCTTATTCATCAAAAACCTATCTATCTCTGGCTTATAGACACAAGTGCCTGTGTTTCTGTGTATCTGCATGTGTGCGTGTGTGTTTGTTCATGTGTTTGTGTGTCTGTGTATTTGTGTGTATACATTTGTTCTTCCGTATATTAGCCTCTCCGTTTTATATGTTATCCTTGATCATAGCTGCCAAAGATTTTTCATGCCCTCTCTTAGCTCTCCTAATCCCTTTGTTCAGCTCCCTCCTGGCTATCCTGTATCCCTCCAACGCTCTGTCTGAACCTTGTTTCCTCAGCCTTATGTAAGCCTCCTTCTTCCTCTTTACTAGATATTCAACCTCCCTCGTCAACCAAGGTTCCGTCACACGACCATCTCTTTCCTGCCTGACAGGTACATACATATCAAGGACACGTCGTATGTGTTCCTTGAAAAAGTTCCACATTTCAATGACATCCTTCCCTGACATCCTATGCACCCAACTTATGCTCCTTAGATCCTATCTTGCAGCATCGTATTTACCCTTCCCCCAATTGAAAAACCACCCTGTTGCATGCACCGATCTCTCTCCATAACCAATGTGAAAGTCACAGAATTGTGGTCACCATCACCAAAATGCTCACCCGCTAACAAGCCCATCAATTGTCCCGGTTCGTTACCGAGTACCAAATCCAATATGGCCTCCCCTCTGGTCGGACAATGTACATATTGAGTTAGAAAAGCTTCCTGGATGCACTGCACAAACACCGCCCCCTCCAATCTACTTGATCTAAAGAGCTTCCAATCAATATTTGGGAAGTTGAAATCGCCCATGACTACTACCCTGTGGCTTCTGTACTTTTCCAAAATCTCTTTCCCAATCTGTTTCTCCACATCTCTGCTGCTATTGGGGGGCGTATAGTAAACACCCAACAAGGTGACTGTTCCTTTCCTATTTCTGACTTCAGCCCATACTACCTCCAAAGGCAGATCCCCCTCGAACTGATCGACCCTCATAATCTAATGTATCTCAGAAAAGTCTTGTTACATTATTCTACACTCCAATGAGTACAGGGGCAATATTCTCAGTTTCATCTCCCGAGAATACCCTCCCATATCCAGGATGATTTGTGTTAAATTTCCCTGAACTGCTATTCCTAAAATAGGGGGACTAAATTTGTTCACACTTATCCAGCTCTGATCTGACTAATGCCGTGGGTATTTTGAAAAAAATATACATATGCCCCCATTCCGTTTAAATAAAGTGAAACAAAATTATTTAACTTCCCGATGACCTGCTGAAACTGGATGCTAACTTTTCATATTTCATGTACAAGGAAGCGAAGTGCTCTGTATGCTGATGCTTTGTGCTGTGTATTTCCCCACTTCATATTTATATCTGCCAAAACGCATAAACCTCTTTTTATTGCATGTTATATGCTGCTACGTTTTTGTCCACTTGTTTATCCTATTTCTGTCCATTCACAATGTTGTTGTACCGCCCGCATTACTTGCATCCATATCTATTTTGTGTCATCTCCAAACTGAGCAACAGTACATTACCTTATGTTTTACAGGGGATTAGTACATGTTGTCAACAGCTGTGGCACCAATATTGTTGGCTCCGGGAATCTGCAAGTTACAATTAATTATCATGAAAATGCCCACATTACCTCGCCTCTCCATTCATTCCCCAATCCTCGACTTATACATACCCCCAACTGTGTTGGTTCATGCTTCAATGCTTGTGAAGTTCTATCGTATAAAACACCGTTCTGAATAATTTTCGAAATTCAGATATATTCCATTTACTGCATTCCCCTTTATGTATTGTGCTTGTGACGATCTGAAAATACTTCTAAACGTGTTAGGTCTGATTTCGTCTGCACAAAGCCATGCGGAATCCATTTTATTCTGTAATGCATTTCTAATGCTCTGTTATTCCAACTTTAATCACAGACTAACATTTTCCCATTGGCAGATATGCTGTCAACCTGAGCTGAATTTGTCAGGATGGACACTCACAAAACGTGACCATTTTTGAAAAAAGGTGTTGAGGAACAAATCAAAGTGAAAGAGTATTCTTATCAGACAGACAACAGGGTTCAAGTGAATTACTTGTAGCGACGTCAATAAAGTGCAGACCAGGAAGGAAAGAGGGGGTATGAAATAATTTAATCTGCCAGGGCTGAAGATAATCCAAAGAGAGTCAACAAGTACATATCTGGCAAGAGAACAACGCGAGAAATATTACCTGAAAGATCAAGGAAGTTGACATTGCTTTTGAGCTCAGCAGATGGAAGAGGCATTAAACGAATTTTTCACGTCATTTTTTTATTGTGGAGACAGCGAGACCAAATGTTCACTCTCCATATGTGAAGAGGACGATATCTTTTCCGAAACTATTTGACCAAGCATCAAGAAATTGAGATTCGGTGATGTTTCTAGCGGCTGGATTACATTCGACTCTGTCTGGCCTCATGCAACAAAGAGTCTACATGTTCTCAGGACTGGATTTTTCATATAACGAGCAGAGACTGTGTAGGCTTTGCCTTGTCGTACTGCAGCATCGGAGGACGAAGATGACTTTATAGAGATTCACAAAATCAAGAGTGCTCTCGATAACGCCAACAGCAAAGTTCATTTTCCCTTGGATCCGCAAGTCCAGACCTCGTAAGATTTACACCGAATGACAAGACACCCTTTCCACACAGACGATGGCTTGCACATGGAATCAACTGCTAGAGCAACTGGTACGTAGAGGTGCTGTCACATTATTTTATAATACATTTGAACGGTTAGACGAAGAGAAAGTATTTGGAGGGATTCAAGCAAGGTGGAACAGCTCAGTTTGGGAAGTCTGTTCGCCGAGGATATTTTAGACTTAAGGAGGCGACAGAAATCGTGGAAATACATACTGATAAACATTTCATATTACAGGAAAATAATTGCTTGACATCTCAGAAAATGTAAAAAGGCGTATAAAACTCCAGACCCTGGACTAGTGTATTGTTATGAACGTGTTGTGAAAAAAAGAATTGAAAAACTTGCAAGGACACAGAACAACCTGTTCTGACCAAGGGAACAATGTGATATTTGTTTGAAACAACCAGCAGAGCTGGATTGCCATTAGCTTAAATTATGAATCAAGATCCAAAATCAAAATCACGTGTGAACTTCAGGTTTTGACAATATTAAAGCCAATGAAATAATCCGATGTTTTGGGGTATAAATCAGGACATTTTCAACAGCTAGGACTGCGTCAGAGACGTCCAGCTCAAGAGATCCTACAAATGTACCTTCCTGGAAATGTGTTTGCATGGCAGAACATCGAGGAAAACCTGCAGAGAATCTTCCCAGAAAAATCCACAAAATGAGACTTGAAAAAGCTGAGTGGTTTTGAACAATGATTACTTTTTAAATCATTAATGGGAATCTTTTAGAATCGGAATATTATTGGGGAGTGGAAGGTAAAAGATGGGTTGAAGGGAAACTAGCTGTAAATATTTGTTAGTTTTCATACTCTGTTAGATATAAAGAAAAAATGTTGATATTTTCCCGTTAAATCGTGACCTTTGCGAAACGTTTTGACTATCGAATTTTCACAGATTACAGCACGGGGTAAATATTTTTCTGTGTTGCTGGTTTCAATTAGCATCGAGGTTTACCCTGTTTCTTAACTGAATCCCAAAGCATTATGGGAGGTAAGCGCGGAAATTGCAAGACTCCTTGCTGAAATAATTGTGTCATCTCTAAATATGGGTGTGATTTAAAATGACTGGACATTGACGAACCTTGTTGAAGAATGGATACAGGGACAAGACTGGAATCTCCAGGCTTGTGACTTTGAAATTGGTGGTTCGCAAGTTTTTTGAGGTGGTTTTGGAAGATAGCATTTTCAGAGTCCAGGAAAGATAGGGGATCATCAACATGGTTTAGTGAGGTGGAAACTGGGTCTCACAAATTTCTGAGGTTTTGATCAAGTAGGCAAGAGGATTGATGAGGCAAGAACAAATATCTTTGCTTACTTAGGCTTTCGGAAAGCGTTTAACTAGATTCAACATGGAAGACTAACGAGTAAAGTTAGATCAGATGTGGTTCACAGTGAGTTTGCAAATTGGATACAAAAATCAATTAACAACAAGAGAAAGGGTGAGGTTTTGGTGTGTTGTTTATCAGACTGGAGGCTTGTGACCGGCAGTGTTCCACAGGGATCAGTGATGGCTCCTTTGTTTGTGACTGATGTAAATGTTTTAGATGACAATATGGAAGGCAGGGATCATCAGTTTGTGGTTGACACCAACATGAGCAACATGCATTTCATGAGATGACAGCATAAGTCTTTGTGTGTACATGAAGAACATTTAAAAAGGCTTTTGGACAAATACATGGATAGCAAAGGATTAGAATGATATGGTGCAAGTGCAGAGAAATGCGGTTAATGTGGACCGCCATTATGATCAGTATGTACCACTGTGCACCAAACGACCTGTTTCTGTGCTGAGGGACACTACAACTCTCCATGGTGGTACAGTCGAGAGAGAAGAAGGTTATCTGAGGTTATAGAAGATTAAAATAGACATTGATCATTCGGGTATATGATTAAATGAATTGTAAAGAGAAATTATCTTGAACAAATGTAACGTACTGCAGTTTGAGTTATAAAGGCATGTAGTACTTGTACAATTACAATTACTGCTTTGAATAGTCCTGCGCAATAGACACGTGAATAGGTCACGGAATGGACTTTGGAAGTCGTGTCACATATCGTCAGCTTCGTTAAAATGCTGTTAGAACGTTTTCATGCGTTGCTCAGTGTTGAAGTTGGGACGTTATCCTGAGATTGTACAGGATGTTGGCGAGGCATCTTCTGTAGTATTGTGTCTATGTTCTGGTTTCCAAGTCAGACAAAGAAGAATATTAAGCTGGACAGAGTTAAGAAGAGATTTACCAGTATGTTGCTTGGAATGAAGGGATTGAGCTGTAAGGGGAGGCTGGATAGGCTGAGTCTTCTTTCAAATGTGCCTAGGAGGTTGACGTTTACCGTATAAATGTTTTTTAAAATCCTGAGGGGAACAGATTAGCTCAACTGCAACGGTGCTTTCCTTCTTTGGGGTATTTCAGGACTAGTGGGTGTATTTTTAAGGTGTGAGGACAAAAGTGAAAAAAAGACATGAGGTACACTTTGTTTTATTTAACACGGTATGTTTCCTGTGCAAAGTTCTAGAGGAAGGAGGAATGTGGATAAAGTTCCAACATTTAAAAGACACTTAGATAAGTGCAAGAATAGGACATGTTAAGAGAGATATGGGCCCAGTGCACGTCGTTGGTACTGTGTTACTTTCGGTAAATGGTAGCATGGACTGTTTGGAACAGCGATCTGTTTCAATGATGTCTGAGTCAATGACTCAATTTATTTGAAATTTACAGAGTGCTGAGAGGCCTGTGCAGAGCCAATGTGGCAAAGATGTTTCACCCACTATGACACACTAGAACCCGAGGGCAAAGAGACAAAGTGAAGAGATAACAATTTGGAAATGAGTCGTGGAGGAATATCTTCAGTCAGAGAGTGGTGATTCTTTGGAGATAGTTGCTGTAGAGGGCTGCGGGCCCCAATTCAATGAGCAAATGTGTGGCAGGTTGGCTCATTGGTTCACACGCTGCCTCATATCACCCGGGTCCCAGGTCCGATTCCAGCCTCGGCCGACTGTCTGTGTGGAGTTTACACGTTCTCCCTGTGTCTGTATGTGTTTCCTCCGTGTACTCCGGTAGCTCCCCACAATCTAAAAGATATGCAC